>NC_086320.1:291454356-292164356 GCF_036172605.1 Pelobates fuscus | reverse complement strand
GAAAGTCCCAGGATGTATTCAGCCCGTACTGTTATGTTGCGTTCCAAGCAAAATTGCCAGAATTCTGTGGCTAGATCTGCTAAGATTTTGGACCTGGTGCTGCCGAGGCGGTTGATGTATTGCACTGCTGATACGTTGTCCATCCTCAAGATGATGGAGCAGTGTGTCGCGGGGCCCAAGAGACTCTTTAGCGCGAATGATCCTGCCATAAGTTCCAGTCTGTTGATGTGTGGCCCTTTCTGATTGGGACCATCTTCCGCCTGTGGAGGTATGCCCACAGCGCGCTCCCCAACCCCGTGTGCTGGCATCGGATTCTATTACGCAATCTGGGTTGCTGCCGAAAATTGCTCTGCCGTTCCATGCTTCCATGTGTTGTAGCCACCACCTGAGCTCCTCCTTGGCTGTGTGATCGAGTGGCACAGAGTCTGAGTAGAAGTGCCCTGAGTGTAGCTGCGCGGCTTTTAGTCTCTGCAGGGCCCTGTAGTGCCGAGGTCCCGGGAAGATCGCTTGTATGGAAGCGGAGAGGAGTCCAATTATTCTGGCTAGTTGTCTCACAGTGAGTGTTGGATGAGCCAATGTTCTGCGGATCTCCTTCTTGATGATTTTTATCTTCGTGGGTGGTAAGCTTAGGGTCCCTTGGACCGCCCCTATCTCGAATCCTAGGAATTCTAAGGACTGGGAGGGGACTAGTACTGACTTCTCCCAGTTGATTAGAAATCCCAGGTTTTGTAGGAGTGTTATCGCCCAAGATAGATGTTGTTGCAGCAATAGGGAGTCTTGTGCCATGATCAGCATATCGTCCAGATATATGATCATGCGCACCCCTCTGCTGCGCAGCAGTGCCACCACTGGCTTCAACAGTTTTGTAAAGCACCATGGTGCTGATGATAGGCCAAACGGCAGGCACTGGAACCTCCACATCTGTGTGTTCCAACGGAATTGAAGGAGGTGTTGACACTCCTTCGCAATGGGGATGGTGAGAAATGCATCTTGGAGGTCTAGTTTGACCATCCAATCCCCCAGCCTGAGAAGGTCTCGTAGGCAATGAATCCCTTCCATTTTGAAGTGGTGATATCGTACAAATGCATTGAGCGGGCGTAAGTTGATCACCGGTCTTACCCCCCCACCGCCTTTCTTGGGAACCAGGAACAGGTGGCTCAGGAAACTTGGGGAGTGAGGTGCGACCTGGTAGATCGCTCCCTTCTCCGACAGTGCTCCGATTTCCCTTGACACGAGTTCTCTGTCCTGTGGGGTGAACACCATCCGCCCTGGCATTGCGGATTGGACTGGGTTTTTTACAAATTCTATGTGGTACCCTGCAACTGTGCTGAGAATCCAGGCATCGGACGTGAGTCTGTGCCATGCCCCGATAAATTTGGATAGTCTGCCCCCCACGTGTGAGGTACGAGAAAGGGGAAAGAGGGGAGCACTTACCATAAGGTCGTTGGCCGTATGTGGAGCCCCTGTGTCCTCTGGGCTGCCACGATCTGCCCCTGACTGGGAAGAAAGGTGCGGGGGTTCTGGTCTCTGTCTGTGGGAACCTTGGTGTAGTGGGGCCTCGGTAGCCCCGGTGGGAGCCCCGTGATGAACGGCTGGACAGACGTCCCCGATGTCTGCCAGCCCCCCCCCCCCCAAAACCTTTTGGGAGAACACCCGTTTCAGGTTTGTTTGTGCCTTATCCAGAGCTGTAAATGTGCTCACGTAGTTGCCCAGCTCTTTTACTAAATTGTCTCCGAAAAGGAGGCCTTTTGCCTGGGGTCCAGGCACGGTTATGGCCATATTGACCAGCTTAGGATCTATTTTCATTAGAATTGCTTTCCGCCTCTCAGTACTTAGCGCAGCATTAGAGTTGCCGATGAGGCAAATAGAGCGCTGCGCCCACTCTCGGATCTCCAAGAGGTCTAGTGGTGTGCCACCTGAGATTGCTGCTTCGACCAAGTCGAAGATTTTTGCGCTGGGGCCCAAGGAGTCAAGCACCTTATCCTGGCAGTGGCGCAGGGAGTAATCCAGCCCTTTTTTGGCTTTCCAGCCAGCTTTTCCCAGAAACTGGGCAATTTTAGGGTCCACCTCCGGTGTGGCTAAGTTTATTCCTTGTTGTTTTATCCAGGGGTTTCCTGATCCTGGCCGCTATATATTGGGCCACATGGTCGGCTGGGAACCAGTCTGTAGAACTAGGGTGTTGTAGGTCGTCTGGGTTAAATAGGTGCTCACCCTTTGGGTCTAGGATGATGGAATCATCCGTGGCCACCTTACCCATGCAGGCTGGTGTGATTGCCAGGCTGCGCTCAGTGGAAGAGTTCCCTGATTCCAAAGAGCCGATTTCCTCGGGCTCGTTCATTACCTCCTCTAGGTCCGAATCAGAGTCGGATATCTCTGTCTGGGCTTTTGCCCATTTCCATGTCCTCACCGTTTTTGCCCGGCAGGTGGCTCTTTTTTTTTTTTTAAATTCTTTATTTTTCACGTGCAAAAAATGACAAACAAGCTTAAGTCGCCACGATAGCTGAATCAAGCATATTAGAAACAATCAGCGTAGGACAGATACATGGTTATATATAGACAGCACATTTTATATTTAAGTATGAATATCAACGTATGTAATCACTAGCTTAGGTCGTGATGTAAAGTTTGAGTAGCGTGAGACTAGTGTGTAAACCTTTCTTGGAGTCTTTACGTTCCAGATCTAGGTGTCTCTGCGGGACCTGACATCCCCTAAGTATGATGTGTGTGGTCTAACTGTGGCCTGCATTTGTGTAGTGCATGCGTGGTGCCGTTAACCCGTGGCTAGTGGCACGAAGGGAGACTAAGTATCCCCGGTTACTGGGGGGGGGAGGGGGAGAGAGAGAGTCAAGCTCTCTTGGTGGCCTTGCGTACAACGGGTAAGTGTGTAGCCGTGGGTATAACTGCTGTGGCAGGACTGCTGGTGGCACCTTGTCTTCAGGCTTTGTAAATTATGTATGTCCTGCGCTAATATAAAGTTGTCAGCAATAAAATAGTAAAACAGTTGTAGCCAAAATATAAGAAACATAAGACAAAAAACAACTGAAATTATAATAAGAAAGAAAAAAGTCAGCATCCTCTTCATGCTTTAAACTGGCTCCTTAAACAAATGCTGTCATTGCTTCAGAATAGTAATACATATAACAATATCAATGATTATAGGCTAAAGACGTTATTATCAGCATTATGTCAGTCATGTTATGCCCTATGAAATTAAGAAACGATAAAAGTTCCATGAGGGTTAAGTCCATGAGAAGTGTAGTGTGGAGCAGCAACCTTACACAGTCCATGGGCAACCAGTGTGGCAAGTGTCTGTAGCCTCTGCGTCTCGTTTCAGGTGGTGGCGGTCGCGTGGGGTGCCGCCTGTCTTTGCCGTGGCACAAATTCCTGCGCTCCTACCGAGTGTGCCCCAAGTCTGCGGCTTGGGAGGTCCCTCTGTGTCGAAGTGCCTTCCAGAGTCGGTAGTGGGTGGTTTAGCTTTTCCAAGGCCACTGTGGCTTCTTGAAGGTTCCGGGCCAGCATGGGGCCATTTGCGCTCTCTATGCGCAAAGTTCGACCGGGTCCCCAGCGGTATCGGATCTGTTGTTGCCGTAGGAGGGAGGTGGCCTGCCGGAGGGACCTTCTCCAGGACAGAGTGCCACTTGACAGGTCTGCGTAGAAAGAGAGGGACATTTCTTCAAAGGTGTAGGTTGGCCGGCCCTTGATGGCATCCAGTACAGCCCTTTTATCTCTCGCTGATTGAAAGCGGAGGATTATATCCCCCGTGGCTGTCGGTGGTGCTGTAGCTGGTTTTGGGATACGGAAAATCCCGTCTAGCAGGACCGTTTTCGCCATTTTAGGAGACAGTAGTGCGATTAGCAGCCGCCTGGTAAGGTGAGGGAGTTCCGCCTCTGGTATGGAGTCCGCGACCCCTCTTAGCTTTATGTTGTTTTGGCGTCTCCTATCTTCCTGGGTAGCCATTTGTTGCGCATGTAGTGTCGCTTGCTGTTTCAGCTCACATACTGCCGCTTGCAATTCCGCTATTTGGCTTGTTTGTTCTCTGGAGGTGTTTTCCACCGTTCCCAGCCGGGTGCAAAGGCCACGTAGCTCTGACCTGATTGTGGCCACCTCCGTCGAGATTTTTTCGTGGTGGGAGGCCATGAGTGTCGTGATGGCCTCCATGCTGACTGGTGTGTGGGCTGATGCAGGCGGTCGAGTTCTCTCAGGCAGTGGTAGTGAGCCTGTCTGTATGGGGCCCCCTTCTTCGTCCTCGGAGGTCTCGTCAGAGAAATCGGTGCATCCTCCGTGCAGGGACTCCATTGTTGCGCTTGTGGCCTTGCGGGCCTGTCTCCACATGTCCCCGATATTCATACCCTGACTGGGTTTATCGGGTTTAGGCTTCTTTGTTTTCCTGCCCATCGTTGTCAGGTATGTTAGGGGCACTTTGGGGGTCCGTTGAGCCGTGGTAGTCACCAATTTCGGCAAATTAGTGCAATTTTCGACGGGAGCTCCTCGGCCATGCGACTTTCCCCGCCAGTAGCTTGGCTCCGCCCCCCGGCAGGTGGCTCTTTTACGTGGGGGCCCCACGTCCTCAGTAGTGACAGGGCATAACCTGTCCGTCTTGCTAGTTTTGGGAGGTGTGTTTGCCCATATGGTGGGTCTTTTCCGTAGCCTTACGGCCGCTGAGGGATGCAGGCTTGTCAGCTTGGGCCTTGGGGCGGAGGCCGCTGGGGTTGTGGCTAGATGCCAGGATGGCGTTGCTAATAGATTGTGTCAGGTTCTCTGACATCGCCCCCATTGCCGTAAAGATGGCTTGGGTGACCGATTTGGTCATGGTCGCATCCAGAAGAGAATGAAACTCCTCCGAGTTCAGCTGCTCCATGGATGCCACCTCCTCTCTCTGCGGGGAGAGTGGACGTGTGGCAGGGGACACGCGGTGCATGGTGTCCTTACTGGCACCAGCGGGTGTGGAAACCTCTTGGTCCCTGAGGTGCTGCATTACAGCCAAGTTACTTAAAGCACGCTTGGGACACTAAACTAGTCCCAGGTGGAGCAGGGGGAACTATGCTTGCACAACCTTGTTATAGGTGTGTAGAATGATGTTGCTCCTTTAAACCTTATGTGGGGAAGTAAAGGACTGTACTTTTAAATTATATTACGTGGGCAGTGAGCTCTGTGGCCGGCTATGGGGGACAGATCAAGGCACAAACAAAAGCTGTCAGCTTACCGAGTGTTCCCTCCGGAATGGCCGCAAGGGAGCACTGGTAAGCTGCCAGCCAATGCCAGTAGCCAATCCGCAATCCCTGTCAGTCCATCACAGAAAATGGCCGCCACGCTGTGCGGCCACCATTGCGCATGCAAAACTGCTATGTTTATAAATTGGTTAAGCCTTCCCCCTAATCCTCTAGTGGCTGTCTCATTGACAGCCGCTAGAGGCGCTTGCGTGATTCTCACTGTGAAAATCACAGTGAGAGCACGCAAGCGTCCATAGGAAAGCATTGTAAATGCTTTCCTATGCGACCGGCTGAATGCGCGCACAGCTCTTGCCACGCGTGCGCATTCTGCCGACGGGGCGGAGAGGAGGAGGAGAGTACCCCTGCCCAGCGCTGGAAAAAGGTAAGTTTTACCCCTTTTCCCCTTTCCAGAGCTGGGCGGGAGGGGGACCCTGAGGGTGGGGGCACCCTCAGGGCACTCTAGTGCCAGGAAAACGAGTATGTTTTCCTGGCACTAGAGTGGTCCTTTAACCGCTGGGGTGGGGGGGCGGGAAACCACGGAAAAGTTGTACCTGCACCAGAAATTAGGTAAAACCGATTGTATGTAGGGGAATATCGTTATACAAAGACATGTACAGAATTACATTTAAACATGAAAGACATAAAAAAACTCTAACAAGTCTAAACATAAGCTCTTTTGAGGAGAGCTAAAATTAGGTGATACTTAGCTGAGGCAGCAGCAAAGAAAGAGGGAGAGGAAAGGTCACATGGGTGGTTATATATAGGTGGACTGTTCCTATTGGTTAAGGGTATAATGTTGTGTTAACCCTTTGAGAACCTGTTCAAATTTTTTCTATGAATGTTTATACCTTCTCTTTGCTGCGGAGGTATAATAAAGAAAGAGATAAGCATAATATGAGCCTCCGTGTCCTTTAATAAAATTAACAGTTTACATCTAAAGGAAAACCAATTGTGTTAGGAATACCAACCTGTATTCCTTACATTATAAAGCCCTTTGTTCCCTCCCCCGTGGCCCCCAGAAAGCCAAAAGGGTTAAAAGCACTTAAACTACTTTCCCGATTCCAGCACCAATATCCTTCGGCGCTGGGTTGGCGCTCCACCTCATCCAATGTCATCCAAAGGGAGAGGCTAATGCACTGAGAGCATTCCGAGCCCTTCCCATAGGAAAGCTTTGAATAAATACTTTCCTATGGGGATTTCACTGATGCTGGATGTCCTAATACAGAGTGTGAGGATGCCTAGCGTCGGTTAGGCATCCTAAAGTCCGGTTAATTCCTGGAGGCGCCTGTCACCTACGGTATGCTAGCAGTAGTTAATGACACACTATCTACAATCCCAACAAACACCATCAGAGAGACCATAAGCTCATGTATACCACAGCATTAGTGGCCTTGCAAAAGCTAGACTACAAGATCAGGCTGAAATAGAAGAAATTCCCACAATGGAGACTAAGACTGGAAGCCAAGAGCAAGTCAACACATAAGCAACTTAGTAAGCTGTAGACATGTGCAATTCGTTTCTGTACGAATATGAATTCGGACGAATTTCGGGCAATTCGGACATTATGCCTATACTGCGAGTAGGGGCATGTCTATTAAACAGTGAGCACACTGTAAAAAAAAACAAAACCTGTGCCGCACGCGTGGGGGCTTCTAACCTGAAGGGGCCTGAATAGGTCTGAAGGGGACCTATTGCCCCCCCCCCCGCCCCAACCCCTGAACGGCAGGTGGGGGCCCTAAAGTAAAATAATGGGGGGGGGGGACCAGCTATTGTCCTACCCCTGGCCCCCACCCCTGAGCGGCGGGTGGGGGTCCTAAATCAGAATAAGGGGGGGACCCAATGTCCTTCCCCCTAACCACCACCCCTGAGCAGTGGGTGGGGGCCATAAATAGTAATTAGGGGGGGGCACACCTAATGTCCTCCCCCCTGGCCCCCATCCCTGAGCGGTGGGTGGGGGCCTTAAATACCAACTAGAGGGGGGGACCTAATGTCCTCCCCCCTGGCCCCCACCCCTGAGCGGTGGGGGGACGGACCTAATGTCCTTCCACCTGGCCCTCACCCCTGAGCAGCGGGTGGGGGCCCTAAATAAAAAATTAACCCTCCCTCTCCCAGGTGACTAGGGATCCCCAAACCCCTAGTCATCCACCTCCACCAAAAAAAGTGGATTTTTTATGTGGCCTTTTTTTGGGGCTGAAAAAATAAGATTTTAGAAGAAAGAAAACATCAAATGGTTTTATTTTAATTTTTTTTACAGGTACTTAGCTAATGGTTCCCCCTCATTATTTTTAGGGTCAGGGGGGTAGGTAGATGTTAATGTTTTTGGGGGAGGGGGGTGACTAGGGTTTTGGGGACTCCTAATCACCTGGGGGAGGGGGGATATTTTATTTAGGGCCCCCGCCTGCTGCTCAGGGGTGGGGTCCAGGGGGGAGGACATTAGGTCCCCCGCCTAATTAGTATTTAGGGCCCCCACCCACCGCTCAGTGTGGGAGGACATTAGGTCCCCCCCTCATTCTAATTTAGGGCCCCCATCCACCGCTCAGGGGTGGGGGCCAGGACATTAGGTCCCCCACTCATTCAAATTTTGGGGCCCCACCCACCGCTCAGGGGTGGGGGCCAGGGGGGAGGACATTAGGTCCCCCCTCATTCTAATTTAGGGCCCCCACCCACCATTCAGGGGTGGGGGCCAGGGGGGAGGATTTCTCTCCCTCCTGTCTCCTTATCACCATATGCATTTTGGCTCTCCCTTCCTTACTAATTAAGCTTCTATATCCTATCCCCATCTTTGTTATTTGGGTTTATTTATTATTATTATTTTTTGTTAGTGTCTATGATGTGTCAATAAACTTTTGATTTTTAACAGTTAACTCTGATATATCCAAAACCGTGGATCCTGACTTTTTGTTTTTGGATCCATTCCCTCTGTTTCTTGTTTATCATATCCATGCTGCCACATTAGCTCAACTGACTTTTTTCTCATAAAGTCTTCAAGAGGCATTTGTAAAAGGTTTGACTTCTGTCACAGACACCAGTCTTACATATTAGATTGGAAGAAATTAACCTTTGTATTTGCTTGGGAAGCAGACCTAGGGCAACATTTGAAATCAGTTGATTGGTTAGATATATCAAAATGTACCTCTAAATCGTGTGTGTAATGTTACAGTAACAAACTATTACAATTATTATGCAGTGGTACACCACCCCAAATAAACCTTTCAGAAAAGGCAGATCCGCCATAGACACATGCAGGAAACAATGTGGTCTTAATGCCATATAGTCACATGAGGTGGACATACCCTGCTCTTCAAATATTTTGGCAGATTATCTGTGGACTTTTGGGGCAATATTCTTCCCACTCCCTGACTTTTATCTGTGGCCAAAGAGTTGGACATTACACTCCCTGGTTGTCCAGTGCCTGTGTATGCTGCCCGTGTAATACTCATTTGCAGAGGGGGCGGCCGGGGCCCAGAACTTTTTCTGGGTTCTGGCAGATCCGCTTTTCAACTTTCAGGAGCCTGGTGTACTGTGCGGATCGCTGCTGCGGTAACCCACAGCACTGCTATGACGGCCAGGAGCTCACGAGTTTTGGAGAGAGCACTGGCCATAAACCAGAAGAGAGCGAGTGCTGGGTTGTGGTCACTCCCTTTACAATGTGAACGGCACACAGGGAAATCGTCCCTCCCCTGGTTACTGCAAATATCAGTATCGTTTAAACAGATACCGATATTTGTTAAAAAGCCGAATATCGGCCAAACTGATCATCGGTTGATCCCAAGTACGCGTTATGCATAATGTTTCCAATTGAGCATTTAACCAAGAACAAATATAGTGTGTGAAAAAAACAACAAACACACACACACAAACAAGTAACATTTGTAGGAAATGTAACAGAAAAAGTACTGACAATTGTACACAGCAAAAAATAAATAAAAAAAATGCTAACATCCCTTCAAAACTGAAGCAAGAGAAGTCTCAGCAGTGCTAAAGGTAATGAATGTTAACTTCACTGATACAATTTCCCATGACTACGTAATCATTGAAAACAGCCTTTACTTTTTTCTAAGGCCATGGCGTCAACATTGGACAGTTAAAGGATATATGTATTTTCATTTCATCTTTAAAAGAGTACATACATTGTTTTCATTTTCAGCATTACCGAGCATTATTCAGAAATCACAAAGTTCTCTCTGTCGGTAGCTTCCTATTATCCTGCTCATGTCTGTCTATAAATAATGGAATTGGTATTATGTGCTGGAACTTATTCTAACCAATGAACACGGGATACTCCAGGGAGAGTAATTTCCAGTAAAGTAATAGAACAAACCCAATATGCATAAAACAAATCCTAGTCACTGGGCTTTAGCTGATGGAATCAACTACCTGTGTAATAAAGCAATGGAACCTATTCCTCTTGTGACAACAAAGAATCTGCGTGTGCTAATGTAGCTTGCTCTAGGTTTTTTTGTAATTAGTGAGATGGCCATGGTTTTCCAAAAACAATGAGAATATCCTGATTGCCCGTATTTATCATGCCTTTTACTTCTGTGATATAATTGCACAGGAAAAAAAGGCTGTCAGCATGTGTGTGTGTTATATAAATCACTGCTACAAAGTAATATAGCCGAGAATGAAAAGTGAGGTAGTTTTAATGTTTTGAACTCATCTCAAATGAATTAATGTGTATATAAAGTGTGGACAAAACAAAAGAAAAACCCAAGAGTATATACATCTCAAGAATCTAATAATGTGTCCTGCCAGTCAGTGGGTGCATTTCTTAAACCTCAAAAATCACTGATTTGGAAAAAAAAAACAACATCTAAGCTACTGTCACAACTTGGCTATTCTGGCCTTAAAGGGAAACAAGCAACATAACCACTACAGCTTGTTTAATGGTTTAGGAAGGGTTTTACATAACCAGAGCTCTCACTGTCACCGGAGAGAATGTGTCTCTTATCTCCCACAGTGATAATGGAGAAGTACACTTTCACATTATTATTGTCAATTCAAAAAGTTGCAAATTGACATGAAACAATAAAATAATTATTAGGCTTATGTAGATCGAAACTGACTAAGTCAAAGTTGTGACCGAACTTTGTATTTAGAAAACTACTCAGCCTCTGTTCCCCATTCGTAAAACAATATTAATTATAATTACTGCTCTGTTATATCGTGAAGGGGATTTCACCAACTTTATGAAAATTAATAAACACCCCAGAATCAACATATTCACACATTAAAGGGACACATTATGCATCAGAACCAATGTATCTTAATGAACTGATTTTGGTACATAGAATGTCTCTTGTGAAGGAATGTAGAACATTCTGAGAAACTGCAATTTAGCGGTCACAACACCGCTAGTGGCTGTCTGAGGGACAATCACTTCCTCACAGAAGACTTTATTATAATTAACATTTTTTATTTTCTGTTTGCATCACAAATATCTTCAATTCACAAATATCATTGTAAGGGATACAGAATTAAGAAAAAAGGGAAGGTGGGGGTACATGTTTAATATTGCAGATTTTCCTAAAACATTGGTTATACAGGTGATTTGTCTGCACGTACATCTCGTACCCATTCGACCATTTTGCCAACTTTGGTGCTTCTGCATTCGGTCTGTATATGACCTTTGGTTTATGGTCATAGGTATGGTAAATTCCAGTGTAAGAACAGGAAGAACTATATACAAGTGTTATTTACATCCTATGATACCTAAATTCGTATGTTTATGTCTCCAATGATGGCTGTGTTGTGAGGGCAGGTCCCTGTGATTATTCTCAGCCGACTGTAATTCACTGTATGGGGTCTTGTCCTGTGCAGTCAGTAATCTCCTGACTCTGCTATTGTTTTCTGATTTTATTGTTTTTAGTGTATTTCCCCGTTCAAGGGGGTTCATGGTTTCTGGTTTGATCCCTTAGTCGGGAATTAGCTAAGTATGTATGCCACAAGGTGTATGAATCCGCACTTATACAACTCCTGTGACCTTGCGTTCCTGTGAATTTTTCGTAGGTCACGTTTGTGGATACGAGGTTCTGTATTTCTAGCTTAGTTGGGACTGCTGATGATCTCCAATACTTTGCTATGAGTGTCATTGTTGCTATGTTTATGAGGTATATCGTTTTGCGTATGTGTTTTGGGATGTTAGTTGGTAAGATGTGTAGAAGGCATGTTTCTATAGAAGGTGTCATCACCCAACCTGTGCTTTGAGTTATAGTGTTTCCCACCAATTCCCATACCGGCTGTATCTGTGGGCACTTCCACCAAATGTGCAGCATACTACCCTCAGGTCCCCCGCATCTCCAGCAGATGCCATCTGTGTTTTTATACATTCGCGCCAGTCTATCTGGCGTGAGGTACCATCGGTACAAAACCTTCCTAGCTGTTTCAATGTGCGACGCACATCTGGTCATTCCCTTATGGGCTGAGAATGCCGAACTCCATTCCTGAGGTGTAAGGTCTTTCCCTAGATCCTTGTTCCACTCTCTCTGAAAATTCCAGAGCTGCGGTTGTGGTTCTCTAATTAGTAGGTTATAGCACATAGACAGAGATTTACCCTGTTGTCTTGTGTCTAGGCATTTAGATTCAAAGTGGGTCAATTTCGGCTCACCTTGTCCTGGCTGTGTTCCTGTGCCCTCTGGACGCAGGGTGTGATTCATTTGGATATATGAGAATTGGGCCTTGTTCGGTAACAGGAATTGCGTTTGTAGGTCATGGAAGCTCTGAACTGCTCCCTTGCGGGTCACTTGGTGGACATGAGTTATGTTGTGTTCTGCCCATAGTTTATAGTTAAATGAAGGGTTAATAGCGTGTAGTGTTTTCAGGTGGGTTGCCGGGGACCAGTTTTGTTGCGAGCATACTCTGTGCCTATTTTTGTCCCATATGGACAACATGAGCCTGGTGGTCGGCAACATCTTGGGTGTGTGGGGTCTCTTATTTTTGGGTGCCCATAGGAGATATGTTAAGTGGGACCCTCCTAGTCTACTGGATTCCAGAGACAGCCACTGAGGAGGTCGCGACAGCTGGTGGCATCCCAAGACACTAGCCAGGTGTGTAGCTCTATGATATTCTTTCACATTGGGGAACCCCAAACCTCCGTCCTCTATTTTTCTAGATAGGAGTTTCCAGGATACCCTGGGTTTTTTTATTTAGCCAACCAAACTTAAGTAAAGTCGTCTGCAGTGCTTTGAGGTATCTAGCGGGGACCTGAATTTGCAGCGATCTGAATAGATAAAGTATTTTAGGCAGAATCATCATCTTGACTGCTGCGCACCTGCCCATCCATGATAAGTACTTTCCCTCCCACTTCTTCAGTGTGGTCTCTATTTCTTTAAAAAGTTTTTGGTAGTTCATGGAGAAGAGCGCGTTGTGCAATTTAGTTAGTCTAACACCCAAGAACATAAGGTAGTCTTCCCTCCAGTCCTAGTGGAATGCTGATTTCAGTCTGTCTAGTGTGTCCCGCGCCATACCTATCCCCATTGCTTGTGTCTTGGAGGTATTGAGTTTATAGTATGATTGCATGCTGTAATGTTGGAGTTCGTTTTGAAGGTTCGGGAGCGATATCAGCGGTTGGGATAGTGTTAGTAGGACATCGTCCGCGAAAAGGTTAATCTTGTATTCTCTGTCTCCTATGTTGATACCATGTATGTTTGGGTTGCGTCTGATTGATTCCGCAAGTGGTTCAAGGGCCAATACATATAGAAGCGGCGATAGGGGGCAGCCTTGTCTAGTTCCGTTAGTAATGTCAAAAGGCTCCGATTGGAACCCGGACGTCGATACTGCTGCATTTGGATAACTGTATAGGGCTTTGATAGCTTTGAGAAATATGGGGGGAAATCCAAATTTAGTGAGGGTAGCCTCCAGAAATAGCCAATTTAGCCGATCGAAGGCTTTCTCCGCATCTAATGAGATTATAAGTCCTTGGGTTTTGTCTATTTGTATTGTATGTAAGACGTCTATTACTTTACGTGTGTTGTCCGATCCCTGTCTCCCATGTACAAAGCCTACTTGGTCGTCTGAGATTATAGTGGGGAGGATGTTTTTGAGTCGGTTGGCCAATATTTTCGCATATATCTTGGCATCTGAGTTTAGGAGAGATATAGGGCGGAAATTTTGGCAGTGTGTTGGTGGTTTGCCCGGTTTCGGGAGGGTGATTATTCTGGCCGCTAAATACTCCGCAGGGAAGCTTCCGGTATGGAGTGCCCTGTTAAAAGCCCTGCATAAGTGTGGGGCTAGTTGGGGCATGAACGTTTTGTAATAGTCGTTAGTGAAGCCGTCTGGGCCTGGTGCTTTCCCTTTTGGTAGGGCATTGATGCATTCTACTACTTCGCTTTCTGTGATCTTGGCGTCTAGAAGTTTTTTTTGGGTATCGGATATCGTCGGTAGTGGTATGCCCGACAGGCTTGTATATCACTTGTGTTGGGCTGGGGTGTGTTTGGGTCTTTCGAGAGGTTGTAAAGTTTGCTATAATATTGCGCAAACTCGCCACAAATCTCTAGAGGTAAATGTACCTTCTGTCCTTTCGTGTTTACTACGTGTGCAATTCGTGTTTGTTGTTGCCATTCCCTTAGGTGATGTGCTACTAGCTTTGTGGCCTTATTACCCTGGGCGTATGTGCGGGCTTTCACCCTGTTCAACATTAGCCCAAATTTGTGGAGTCGAAGCTCCTGGAGTTTGTTTTGGAGTGTAGTGATTTGTGTTTTGTGTGCGGCTGAGGTTCGTGTCTGGTTTTCTGCGTGGGGGTTGGCTATATGCCGCTGTAGTTGTGTCTCCTCCTTCTCCTGTTGTTTTTTAAGGTACGAGGCTCTGCTGATTAGCAATCCTCTGATTACCGCTTTATGAGCGAGCCACACCATGTGTGCGTTCATGTTTGTCGATGTGTTCGTGTTGAAATAGTGTTGGAGTTCTGCTGTCAAAGTTGCGCAGTATTTCGTGTGTTTGAGAGTATGCTCTCGTTCAGGCACCATGGATTCCTGTTTGTACTCGTAAGAGGTCGCTAATGTTAGTGTTACAGGTGCATGGTCCGACCAGTCAACCGTCAGGATGTCACAGTCTATTATGCCAGTCATGGTTGATTCGTGCATAAAGCAATTATCGATTCTGGAGTATGAGTTGTGTACTTTAGAGTGGTGTGTGTATGCTCGTTCCGTCGGGTGGAGTGCTCTCCAAACGCCGCGAAGACCATAGAGAGACAGCAAATTTCTAATGCCTTTGCTTTGGGTTTTAAGGAGTTTGTAGTGTTGTGATGATGTCGGCCTGGTGGAGTCCAACCCCGGATCTAGTATGTGATTTATGTCACCGCTAATTAGTAACGTGCCCTTTCGTATGCTCTCTATTTTGGTAAAGACACTATGTAGGAAGTTCCTTTGGTTGGTATTTGGGGCGTAGATATTTACCAGGGTGTAGTCACGGTCATTGAGTGTGCATTGCCATATGATGAACCTGCCTCCTGGGTCAATGATTTGGTTATGGGAGGATACCGTGAGGTCCTTACCAAGGAGAATAGACACCCCTCTAGATTTTTTGGAGGTGGTAGCATGCGCTTGGTGGGGATAAGAGGTTGGGTTAAGCTGCGGGTGGACACCTGACTTAAAATGGGTTTCTTGCAGGTATACAATGTCAGCTTGTGACTTTTTGAGTTCTCTAGTCAGGACATGTCTTTTGTACGGTATGTTTAGTCCCTGCACATTATGTGAGTATAGTTTTAGACTGAATGTGTGTGTTGTTAGTATTGCTGCGGGGATGCAGAGTACCTTGGATGATATCATGCTTGTTCTGTAACAGTTGACCGGGTTGTTTACGCTGACTACTGTATAGCGGAGGGAGGGTTCGTATTGTCCCTTTGTTTTGCCCTTTTGAGCTTCGTGTGTGGCTGTGTGCGGGAGACCTGATGGTGGACCATAGGAATAAAACAAGCAATAAACATATATACAAACAAAAATACAACAAGAAATATAACTTAGCCATTGTGCCCTGACTTTCCCTAAGGGCACCAGTTAACCCGCTAGTAACCTTCACTAGCTCGCCCTATCTGAGGGGTTGAGGATGCCTGGTCTAGCCTGCAAGCTGCCCAGGTGAGTACTATCCCGAGCCTACGGCTCTCAAACTATCCTTAGTCTTTTTTTTTTTTTCATTTCATATATTACCTTGCTTGACCCTGGACATGCTCCTAGGTGTGGAGCCTGGGGAAGCGTAAGCTTCGGCACATATAGTGATAGACCTCCATTCCGCGTATTTATTAAATGGGCCTGGAGTGATGGTTATGTTAAAGTTATTGGTATGTGTGGGGTGCGGGTAGGGGTCAGAGTCTCGTCCGCCGTGAGAAGGCAGGAGAAGAGGGCCAGCTTGTACCAACCGGGCGAACCGGACATTTACGCCCTGCGGGTTGGTACAGTAGGTTAAGTTAAGTAAGTTATCTAAAGTTAGGCCCTTTTCCCTTCTAATGGACACCTCATTTGTCAAAGGTGGTACAATCGAGTCGTGAAGGGTCTAATCTCCACACCCGTTGCCCTCTGTACATTACCCACTCCCAGTCTTCGTCCGTATCGTGTGGACATTCTGTGTCCCTGAACCGTGGGAAATGTTTATATAGTCCAGGATTAGAAAGTTCATTTCAAGTTGGTTGTCTTGTTAGTTGCGGGATGGATGGATGCTCGAGTCTAGTGCCAGTGGTAGGTTAAGGACTGTCCTGTTTAAGACTCCTTTAGGTGAGATTGGTGTTCCTGGGAGATTTATGTTGCCTCACCGTCTGCCAGTCCGGGATTAATGGTGATCTCTGTAGGGGTCTAGCTGGACCCGTCGGAATGTCGATACCCCAGGAATGAAGTAGGCGGGTGCCGGTGTCAACGTCTGGTGCTACATGTGTTTTACCTTCTTTGTGGATTAATAGTTTGATCGGGAATCCCCATTTATATGGGATTTTCCTGCTTCTCAGTTCGGAGGTGATCTCTCTGAAGGTTCTTCTGCGCTTCAGTGTTTCTGCTGAGAGATCCGTGAAGATCTGGATCTTCTTATATTGATCCGGTAAGGTTTTTTGAGGCCCAACAGCTCGCATGATAGTTTCTTTTACATGAAAATAGTGGAATTTGAGGAGCACATCTCTTGGCGTGGATGCAGGTAGGTGTTGGGGTTTTGCTACTCGGTGCGCCCTGTCCATGAGCAGCATGTCTGTAGGAATGTCTGGCGCCAGGGTCTGAAAGAGGTCGGTTAAAAATGCCATGAGGTCTGAATTGGGTACGTCCTCCGAGATCCCTCTTACCCTCACATTTTGTCTCCGAGACCTATCTTCAAGGTCCATATTTTTTACTTCCTGTTTCTCCATTTGGGCTGTTAATAACTCCAACTTTTCGGCTAGGCTGTTATGGGCCTCGGCGTATTCCGCCATCTTGTTTTCCACATGTGCCGTGCGGTTACCTATGTCTGTAATGTCCTTTTTTAGATCTGCGATTGCCGTCTGGACAGATAGCTGGATTTTCGCAGCCATATCATCCAGCATTCTTTGGAATATATCCACTTGAATTTGCATGGTGCGTTGTGGGGAGTGCTGTGGGGATTGTGGCTGGGAAGGCACTTTTTCTTCACTGCAGCCGTCGCCATCTTGTGAGTGATTCGCGGTATTTTTTTGAGATACCGTTTTCGTGGCGAAAAATGCATGTTTATCTTTATTTTCTCCCGTTTTTCTCAGTCCCCGTTGGGACATTGTGCTGCTCCACCTTTTGGAGTGGTATCTTGCTGATTTGCCGTTTAAAACGTTGGTTTAGATAGCCACTGGCTCGGGAGCTCCGTCCTCACACAGCCATTCAGTTCGAGCGCAGGCTCCGCCCCCCCTCACAGAAGACTTTAAATTATCCACACATTTGTCTTTATTATGCATAGCACGATGTAGCCAAACACTTTTAATGCTTTACTCTAGTGTCAACCGACCTTACTACTACTAAAATGTAAGCTAGTTTGAGATCGGCCCTCACCACCTTTTGTCCCTGTAAGTATAACAGGTCTTGTTGTGACCACTTGTTTATTTGTCCACCAATTGTACAGTGCTGCAGAACGTGTTGGCACTTTTTAATAATAATGGTTCTCTATAAGAAGCATTCAGTTTTATGAGCATTACTTTTCATGACCAGTAGGTCCACAATGCTTCTCTTTAAGGATTTCCACAAACAAAAAATGTATTCACACACATTAGAATTTATCTGGATGCTAGTTAAATAATCACATCCCCATCTCAAAGATCCCCCCTACCCAAAAAAAAAAAAAAAAAAAAAAAAGACATATGTTAGGGCCTCTATTTATTTCAATACCCCCAAATGCTGGACAGTATTTACAAACCATCATGCACTTGCGAAGAGAGACAAGGAGCTCCTTGTCCCATTACCTGCATCAACTATTTCTTAAGCAATTAATATATAATTTATGACAAACATTTTGTTTTCCAGGTAAATAATGACTTCTTACCTCATTTCAAGCACTGTAAGCTCTCCCCATCAAACAGGGTTCATTGATGTTACACTATTGTAACAACCTATCATCACCTTCAGTCTATTTCCCACCACCCTTCTGTTCAGTTGGTTCTGGCAGGAACACTACCCTAAGCAGGGGTCCCGCTCCTGTGACGTAAACACATTGACTTCATCAACAAAAGGGAGTGAATATGTCAGTGTTTTAATAAAATGCTGCTTCACAGTGCAAGACTCACTTGCTCGACCGATATCCCCACAACTACAGCAAATGGTTTGCTAGCTAAATCACTAAATGGGCAAGCTGACAACAAGATTAACATTTATTTGTGTTTTACAAGGAAGAATATACGGTTTCTTCTGCATTCAAATCCTGGCCTCTCTACAACTGAATTGATGCTGAAGGTTAGAATGAAGGTTCAAATATGGTTAAGGGAAACACGCCACAATATATATATATATTTTTTATAATTCCAAATATTGTAAATATACCCCCAATGAAAACATGCATGCATTTTGTCATTGAGGGTATATCTAAAAAATTAAGAAAATAAGTCTTGCAAAAGCTGCAGATCTTCTGCCTGAAGCCTTTGCAAGTCCACCCCTTTTTTCCTCCAGGACAGACTAAGTTTATTCTGGGGAAATTAGCAATCAGAGACTTCTCATTGAGAAGTCTGACGCTCAGCCTCACAAGCACACTTTCCAGCTTGCGCATGGTGAGGGGGGAGCAGTGGAGGACATAAGAGCAGAGTAGGACCAGTGGCAGAGATCAAAGGCGCCAGGCTCACAAAGGTGCAATGAGTACTATGGAGGCACACCTACTTGGGAGGGTGGCTCTAGACCAGTGCACCTGTCACTTCTGTTCGCTCAGTGTAGTTATTGGAAGGAGAAAGAACAACTTATGGAGGTGCTTCTTAATTGAGTTATAAAAGTGCATATTTCTAATGGTAATAGCCACTTTTATAAGATGTTATCAAGATGGGATACTCCTCATACAATTTAGTGCTTTATGTGTGTGGAGTGATACTTTAAGCATCTGCTTGCCATTTGTAAATATGATATTAATCTATTTCTTTAGAAAACTTACACACAATTTATAAGTTCAAAGAAAATGAAAAAAAAAATCTTTTATTCAAAAAACAAAAACTAATGTCACATGCTGGTCGGCAATTTTTGTTCCCTTTTTTTAGAAGGAATTCCTGTTCTTCTGTATTCTTCTCTTTCTTTTAAATATTCCTGTTTACATTCTTCAAAGAGAGCAGCATCTCTGTAGCTTAGAGAGAAAAAAAAATAAGAAACCATTAAATGAAAGATTAGTTTTTTTTTGGTCTATCCTGTAAGCAACCTCAAGTTATATCAAACTATATAAAGGAATCATCTTGATCACGCCATATTACTAAAAAGGAATGGGGATGTGGAATAAACATGGCAATGTGAGAGATGGGAAGCTATAATATAGATGAACAGGCTATTAGCTGTGCGGATGAGCTGTACATTGGTAACAACAAAATAATGCAGGTTATGTCAAGCTGTGCATTGTGAAGAACATGACATTATGGTATGCCAAGGAGGTGTGCATTATGAAGAACATGGCTTTACGGTATGCCATGGGGTGGGCATGGTGAAGAACATGACATTATGGTATGCCGAGGAGGTGTGCATTATGAAGCACATGGCTTTATGGTATGCCGAGGAGGTGTGCATTGTGAAGAACATGGCTTTATGGTATGCCGAGGAGGTGTGCATTGTGAAGATTATGGCATGCAGAGGAGGTGTGCATTGTGAAGAACATGGCATGCTGAGAAGGAATGCATTAAGAATAACATGGCATTATGGTATACCTAGGAGGTGTGCATTTGGAAGAACATGGCATTATGGTATGCCGAGGAGGTGTGCTTTGGGAAGAACATGGCATTATGGTATGCCGTGGGATGGGCATTGGGAAGAACATGGTATTATGGTATCCCGAGGAGGTGTGCTTCGGGAAGAACATGGCATTATGGTATAACTGAGGGGGTGTGCATTGGTAAGTACATTACATTATGGCATGCTGAGGAGTTGTGCATTAATTAATATTGTAAAGCACTGCAGAATCATTTGTTGCTATATAAATACGAATACTAATAACTAAAGCAGATGAGCTATGCATTGTAATGCAGAACGTGAAGAACATGGTATTGTGGGAACAGAGGAGCTCTGTGCAATGTGAAGAACGTGGTATTGTGGGAGCAGAGAAGCTCTGTGCAATGTGAAGAATGTGGTATTGTGGGAGCAGAGAAGCTCTGTGCAATGTGAAGAACGTGGTATTGTGGGAACAGAGAAGCTCTGTGCAATGTGAAGAACGTGGTATTGTGGGAGCAGAGAAGCTCTGTGCAATGTGAAGAACGTGGTATTGTGGGAGCAGAGAAGCTCTGTGCAATGTGAAGAACGTGGTATTGTGGGAGCAGAGAAGCTCTGTGCAATGTGAAGAACGTGGTATTGTGGGAGCAGAGAAGCTCTGTGCAATGTGAAGAACGTGGTATTGTGGGAACGGAGAAGCTCTGTGCAATTTGAAGAACGTGGTATTATGGCAGCAGAGAAAGTCTGTGCAACGTGAAGAACGTAGTATTGTGGCAGAAAAGAAGTTGAGCATTAGGAAAAAGTAGCCTGTGAGCTGTGCATTGGGAATAAGAACAGGGTCACATGACAGGTAATAAGCTGTGAATTGATAAGGACAGGGTGATGTGAGAGGTAATGAAGTGTGAACTGGGGATAAACAGGGTAACTGTGCACCAGCTATAAAAGTGTAATTTGGGAAATAAGTTCTGTATAAAGTGGAAAAGGAGAGATGAGAAACTTTACATAATCCACAAATCAGAAAGCTACATATTGTTTTATGTATATAAAAAGAAAGCCTTATAAAAAATAAAAACAGGAAAAAGCCCAAACCCTCACCACTTACTATTTCGTAAGACACTCTTTCAGAGCTGCATTTTCTTCTCGGCATTTCACCACCATCAGAAAACCACTTTCTTGACAACACTTTGTGAAAGCTTAAATAAAAACCACAAAACAATACGAAAAAAAGGTTAATGGAACACTCCAGGGACCTACATGTTAGGTTAAGTTTCACTTTGTTCAATTGAGGAGGCAGTCATTACTTAAATACTTTACCTAGAAATGTTTTAGGCTTGGAGTCTATGTATACAGGTATAGCCAGATAAGGAATACACAGCTAAAGCCTTTGGCACAGCCTGAGACTATTCTGGTTTCTCCTGACATATTAGGTTCGTTTCCTGAAGGAAAGGGCTGGTGGCAAATTCTCCAGTAGCGTTTTTATGCCCATAAATGGTAAAAAGTAAGGTTTTTATTAACCCTTAATGAAGATGGTAAGAAGTATATCTTATAGCATTACAACAACCTTGGCTAAAATATAACTACGAAATTAGATTTACCCACATAAGGAAAATAAAAAGCTACAAGTAAAAAACTAAAATTCTATGAAAAAACTTCACACTGGTAAAAAAAAAAAAGCATTTTTAAATTACATTTTAAAATGAATTCATCAGACAAACAGGACTCTAATGCTGAAGCTCTGTGATACAAAGAGTGTGAATATTTTGATGATCTATGGTAGTCAGTGTGAATGACCTCAATGAGGGAACCACGTCATCAAATAAAAAAAAATGCTAATATCTTAGGAAGTGGTTATGCAAAAACAAACTGAACATCACTGCATACGTTAAACACAATATTTATTGTTCTTGCTTTACTATATATTTATCGTAGTTCTCAATTATCAGGTCGGTGCATGCCTATTTCTGTGTATATGAAGTCTATTAAATGTAGTAATTATTTGGTTCATAAAGTACACCACTGTGGAAGCAATGGGACAAAATAAGGTTTAAAATGGTTTAACACTGGAAAGTAAGATGACACCAGGGGACTCCCAGCACCACAACAACCTAATTGATATGGTTATGGTGGTTATAAAGTTATAACATTACTATGTGCCTGCAGGCTGCTTGGTTACCAACAGTTTCACTCACAAAGTGCTGTCAATGGCTGGGGGCATGTACACACGTCTTTTTATTTAATAGGGGTGGCATGGTTAAGGAGACTAATGCAAACATTTGTCTTAAAAAATACAGCATATCACTGCATGCAGCAAAGTTGTGTTGATGCCCAGCTTGTCCCTTTAAAGAAACACTACTGTGTATTTGTATTCCTGACACTATAGTGTTAAAATAATTATTTAGGTATCCGGCCCCTTCTCTTTGCAGTAAAAAGGTGTTATAATTCACCTTTTTCCCCCCATGATGCGCCTGTGTCTCCATGGCTTGATAATCTCAGCCAATCCAATGTTTTCCCATAGGAAAGCATTGGGAGGGTATTGCGCATAAATACCAAAATGCTGCTCTGCACCTCATAGAATCAATGCATCTCTAAGGATAATGTTCAGTGCCTCCTATAGAGGGTGGAGACACTAAAATCCAGTGCCGCACACTGTTCAGAACTGAAACCGGAAGCACCACTTGTTACGTCCAGTAGAGGTATTAGCAGGAGTGTATTTACCCCGAGGCAAACAAAGCATTTGCCTTGGGCGGCACTTTCTGGGGGGCAGCAAAAAAAGCCCTGCCTTGCTAGCCTCTTGTCCTGGGGGGCCCAGGAGCTGGCCGGGTGGCCACCTCAGGGCCCCCCAGGCTGGCAGCGGCGGAGCTTTCCAGATGGGCAGCGAGGGAGCACTGATCCTCCTGTTCAGCTCCCTCCCTCGCGCGCACCACAGTGATGCTGGAGCCGGAATATGACGTTGCTCCGGCATCACTACGCGGCGCGCGCTTAGCAGCCCCACTGGACCACAGGGAAAGTGACAATCCACCCCAGAATTCCCAAAGGTAAGGAGGCTGGGGGGATTGAATTTAAATAAAAAACGAGAGTGTGTTAATGTGTGTGTGTCAGTTAGTGAGTGTGTGTGTGTGTGTGTGTGTGTCTATTAGTGAGTGTGTGTGTGTCTATTAGTGAGTGTGTGTGTGTCTGTCTGTTAGGGAGTGTGTTACTGTGTGTGTGTGTCTGTTAGTGAGAGTGTATGCGTGTGTTAGTGAATGCGTGTGTCTGCTAGTTACTGTATGTGTCTGTTAGTGAGTGTGTATGTCTGTTAGCTAGTGTATGTGTGTCTGTCAGTGAATGTGTGTGCCTGACATTGAGTGTATATGTGTCTGTCAGTGAGTGTGTATTTGTATTTAGAAGGTGGGGTGGGGCGGGGAGGTGCCCGAGTTTTGTCATGCCTAGGGCAGCACAAAACCAGGATACACCACTGGGTGTTAGTAGACAGTAATGTAAACAGGAACAGGAACCGACGATGGACACCAGAACCACAACCTTAAGCTGTAGTAGTTCTGGTGACTACAGTGTCCCTTTAAGTATAAAACCTGAAACCCCACAAGGCTAAACTCTTCTGCATAGACCGTTTTATATGAGATTAACTTATATTAAAAAAACAAATACTGTTTCTTCATATTTAACCCCTTAATGACTTAGTCAGTGAATTATGTGTGTGGATGGATATCACATTTTGTATTTGGTAGTGTGTGGGGGTATAGGGGGGGGGGCTGTTTGAGGTATTGCATGTGAGAGGCTGCATGTGGGGTTGTGTGCATGTTTGTGGATGGTCAGTGGTGTTGAGTTTGTGCGGATTGTGTGTTGTGTTTGTGTGTGGGCTGTTCGTATTATTTGTATGAGGGGAGAGTTATTCTGGAGCTCTGTGTATATCTAGCAGTGTGGATGGCTTCCCTGGATTCCAGTGGGGACCAGGCTGGCCAGGTACATGTCAAGGACAGGAGCTTCAACAGCAGCTGCAGGCTGTTCTACTACAGTGTGGATTCCCATTCACAAGTCCTAGGAGGAAGTGATCTTAGATCTCCTCTACTCGTTGCAATGCATAAATTGAGGATTGTCCTTCACCACCTTTTTGTATTAACATGTATCTAAAGAGCCTGTTTGGCTCTAGCAGCCTTGAGTACCGTGCAAAGGCACCTCGAGTACCGTGCATGGCACACGTGCCATAAGTTGCCTACCCCTGCCCTAGGGTGTCTACTTTTGAAAATTATAAAAGGTCCATTGATGGGACATGGGTGCATGATGACCAGTTGTGAAAATTCCATTTTGTAAAACTGGAATGTGCACCCTCCAAATAAGGTATTTCAGCCGCAGAGAACCCGACACACCTGTACATGGTTGGTATCACTGTATTCAGGAGATGTTGCACATATTGGGGTGTTCTTTGGCAGTAACACATAACAGGAGCTTATAATCCATGCCTAAAGTACAATGTGTGTGAAAAATAACACAAAAAATGACTACCCAAATTTGGCAAAGACTGGTGGTAGAATTGGTGCATGGAAAGTGTAAAAATACCACCATTTAAAATACCCTAGGGTGTCTACTTTTCAAAAAATATAGAGTTTCATGAGGGTAAAATACATCGTCCAGCTTCAAAAATGTCCCAAACAGGACATGCGCACCCTCCAAGTCCCCTATACATGGGTGGTATCACTGTACTCAGGAGATGTTGCTGAACACATATTGGGGTGTTCTTTGGCAGTAACCCTTAAAGTTCACCGTACATGTATTCTTAAATTGCTATGTGTGTCAAAAAAATCACCAATTATTTTTTTAATTTTTTTTATTTGGCATAGATTGGTGGTAAAAGGATTGCATGAAAAGATTCAAAATACCCCAAGTTTAATATCTCATGTTGTCTTCTTTTAAAAAAATATATACATGTGAAGGGTTATTCAGGGATTCCTGACAGATCAGTGTTACAATGTAACTTTCATTAATTTTGAAGGGGAAAAAAAATGGTTTGAAAATAGCAAAGTGCTACTTGTACTTATTGCCCTATAACTTGCAAAAAAAGCTAAACATGTGTTAAAATTAGGTATTTCTAAACTCAGGAAAAAATTTAGAAACTATTTAGCACGGGTCTTTTTTGTCGGTTGTAGATGCGTAACAGATTTTGGGGGTCAAAGTGAGAAAGAAAAGTGTTTTTTTTTTTAAAAAAAAAATCATATTTTAGAATTTTGTTTATAGTAAATTATATGATATGATGAAAATAATGGTATCTTTAGAAAGACCACTTAATGGCGAGACAAACGGTATATAATTAGTGTGAGTAAGAGGAAAATTACAGCTAAACACAAACACCGCTTTAATGTAAAAACAGCCCTGGTCCTTAACGGTAAGAAAATTTAAAAACTGTCTGGTCACCAAGGGGTAAAAGCAAGTAATAATGTAAAGCACATTAGTCCCCAGATAAACACTATAACAGAAATACAATTTTGCCAATATGAGTGCACATACCGGTGACTGCTTGGGCACTACATCTTTCCATTTTCAGTAAAGAAAATGTTTAAGAAAGGCTTCGTAGCAACAATATTAAGGTATCCTACTCCAAATCAACACATGCACAATGATTCTGTTAGCCCAGAGGGCAATTCTGTTGCCCCAGAAGTGGTGGTGACCAACAACAGCTGGAGAACCATGGCTGGATTCTGAGGCTGGTCTAATTCTGCTATGACCACGTGCTGGAAACCTTTTTCCAATACCTATCAACGGGATAAAATTGCATAATATCCCTGCTTTAACCAAGGTCAACTTTTCAGTAACTCAACTGGCTATTTGCTGAATTGTGAAATGTCAGGAATTCAACTGACAATTATAAATTCAAATCAAAATGAGTTGAGCTGGAAACATAAATAGCTTGGGGATACTTCCAAATTGGCTATTTTGGTGTAACATTTGCAATTCTTATTTGAATCTCTCTGCCACTCGTATATAGAGATACACACATAGAGAGAGAGATCTGTCTTGTTGCTAGCTCTAGAGGGCATGTTTAAAGAACATGGACAGACATTTTTACTTTGAAATGAAAACTGTGTTCATGTAATATACACAAAAATGACATTGTACATGGAAGAATCCTGTATTGTATCTTTCCTGGAAATCAACAACTGATCCATTTTTTTTTAGTCCTCTAATGTTTTAGATGAACATATAAAGAAATAAGAAAGAAATAGGAGATGTATTAACATGTATCCATTCTGCATGGAAGCACATATTGACTTTATAGGTTCTGAAATTAGTTTACACATGACTAAGGCTTCTAATACAATGTAATAGTTTTATGATCAACGAATTAATTCTTCTTGTAAGCATTTTCTCACTCACTGACCAAATCTGCTTTTCCAGCATCTCCGCTGCTGGCCTCAAGCCACACTCTGTTTGTAAGGTCTTTGTCGCTTCTTTAGCACAAGGATTTAATTAGGATCTTTCCTTTCATATCACATAAGCACACTTTTATTGTTTCGATTGATGTCGTTAGTTCATCTTGCCAAAATTTGTAACTCCTTTGTTTGTATAATGGAAGAGTTCAGTGAGGTTACGTGTAACACACAAGAATCACAGATGTTAAAATTACATTATAAGTACTGGAAAGAAACATATAACATTGATATTTTAATCTTTATCTTGATGTAGATAAACAGAAATATTTGAATTCCATAATGCTGAACAAAATCATAATTTTATTAAATTGTTTAGTACATATCTATTTAATATATTCAAACCTGCATTAACCTTACTCATTATATAATCACGAACACAGTGCATTGATGTTACGGAGAAAAAAGAAGGGAACAGGGAGATAGAGGTAAATGAGACTAGGAAGATGGTCATATTGGAAAGGGTACAAATTGAAGAATGGAGCAAGTCAAGGTTAAAGGAGAAAAAGGTGGAGGTGGACAAAGCGAGAAGAAAAATAAAAGCATTTTCTTTCACATAGTGGCAGATTGGATTGAACTCTTCTTAATGAAGTGGTCTGGGGGTCAGGCCCCTGTCGTTTTATCCCTGCAACTAGAATCATTGCTGTTTTGCAGGAACGGCAATATTTACATTGCATGGTTACAAATTCTTCAAGTGACTGTCACACTGACAGTTACTAGAGTTGCTTCTGTGTCCATAGTCGAGTAGAACTCAGCTATTTCAATCAGATGGTCATATAGAGTATTTGATTGGCGCTGCATAGCATTTTGCCACACATACGCACTAGCCTCCCAATGCTTTCCTATGGTAAAGCATTGGATTGGGTGAGATAATCAAAACTGATGATCTGAGTTAAGGAGGTGGAGCTTCAGCACAGAGACAGGTGCACCTGGGAATGTAATGTAAGTAAACTCACCCTTTAAATCCTCACAACAGGGGGTCGCCAGACACCTATGGGTAGAGGAACCTATAATGTTAGGAATACATGTTTGTATTCAGAATGCTGTAGTGTCACTTTTATGAGGAGATAGCAGAACTGCCAAGAGATTGTTGCCCCTTTTTCCTGCTCCTCCTAGAACCTCCATTTCATTGGATAGCCCAACAGAAGAAAAAAAGTAAAAGAGATAAACTAGAGCACCTGGTGCAAAACCAAAAGGTACCAGTAAACCGATCTAAAAAGAAGGGATAGAGGCTTTATGGACAGTTGCCCTACACAACATTTTTTTTTTATAGATTTGTAAGCATATATCTTGTCTTTCTTTTTAATGAGTGAAAGCAATGAAATACATTATGCCATAATACATGGGCCAATTGTCTGTGTCTAGACAAACAACAGCATGTAGAAAATGCTTGACAAGAGTAGCAATAGATGCAAAAACTAAATTAAAAAATTAGAAAACATTGGACCGAGTAGCTACTTTGCAGATCTATTCAGCAAAGTTTAAATGACCAATAACCAAGCAAGCGGTGGAGGAGTCTCTCATTGTCTTCCGCCTACGTTTTCCTGATCGACAGAAGTAGCAGATATTACGTTTGGAGGAAAAGAAATACTAAGTGCAGAGAAACATCTTATTTTAATGAAACAAATCATAAAAGAAAATAAAACACTACGCGTAAACACTGGATTGATGATATCAGCAGGGAAGGCAGAGCGGCCGTATAGAGACCTGTGCGTCAGGATTAAAGGTAAGTAAACACTATATTATATCAGTTTGAGGGAGTGAGGGGAATATCGAAATCATTAGTATAGTTCCTTTAGGTTATGGAAGAACTGCCTGCACAGTTCTAAAGAAAGAAAGGAGTTACTCGAGTGCTGCTGAAAACATTAATGGGAAAACAATAGTTCATGGTTTAACAATGTTCGTATTAGCTACTGGGTTCATAAAAAATCATGTTACTGCATTAAGCTCTCAATAAAAATAATAAACAGGCAACATTACAGATACCATATCACTACACCCTGCTTTATAAAACGTCTACAATCAACACGGCAACCAGCATTGTTTTATCAAACTTCGCTATCTTTTCTTTTTTGTTTTAACAGAATTCCTTCTAGGATTACGATAAAATGATGCGTGCAACTTGACAGCGGTGTAAGCTTTGAAATGGTTACCTAACCAACTTTCCCCACTGAAAGACCTTACTTCGCTTTTCCTTTATATGTTATAGGAGGAGGGTCCTGAACTCACTGGACAAATCCATATTGTGCGTATATAGACATTCAAGCTATTATTATGGGGGGAATAAAAAAAGCAATGGGGAGAGAGAGAAAGAAAGAAAATCGAACTGTGATGGCAGCTTATAATAGGGACATGTAAACCATTGCCCCATATAGTAGAGTTGGGGTAACTTGATAGAAGGGAGCATAAATGAAGAGGGGCACTTTTGGAAGTGCAGAGAAATTTAACAATGAGTAATTAGAAACAATTGTGCTGCAAAGGAAGCACACAAACTGTAGTGTATGTAGAGGAGAGAGCACAAGAGTGAAGGGTTAGAGAAAGAAATGATGGCGATAAAAAAAAAAAAAAGTAGCATTAAGCTACAACTTATAACTATGCTACTTGCAATGAGCTATAACTCTTCAACACAGAAAAAAAAAATCTGAATTCACCTCCTTTCCATTCACACACAAAATGACTGCCTGCTCCTTTTGTGTGCTTCTGGCCTTTAGTTCTTTTTGACACATGGCTACAATAATAAAGATGTTCCCAGTTCTGTAATTAGGGTCTCTCTATTAAAATCAAAAGAAGGCAGGATGGATATTTCAAATATGAATAGATTGACAGGCTTTCTTCAATTATCAATTAGTATTATGATACATCAGTCACAAAGCTTGCTCTGAACTTCAATACATTACTGTAAAACAAAAGAGCATTGCGCTCCTGTTTTTATTAATGCTGTAAAAAAAAAAAAAAAACGGAAATAATTTCGAATATTATGCTGCGAATTTAAAAAGAAATCACACCGCACAACACATTCAAAATGTTCTTATGCGGATTTAATTTAAAAGTAGGTATGGCTTTTAAAGGGACCCTCCGAGCACCATAATCACTACAGCTTATTCTAATAGTCATGGTGGTAGAAAGCATTGGGTACAGTTCCTCTTACTTTAGGCAAAGTTTTTTTAAAGTGCTTTGACAAAAAAAAACGAGGTTCCTTTATGTGCTTCAGAATTATTATTATTATTTTTTAAATAAAAGAAATTGTGTTTTTTTCTTTACAGCTTTTTTTTTTTTTAAATAGGTAGTGTCTACCCTTTTCTCATCTGGCAATCTTACTGATCGTTTAAAAGGTATTGCATTCTGAGGACTAAAGAAGAGAGAAAGCTGGATATTCCTGTGGCAGATTCGGCGGCCAGAGTAAAATAAGATGTAAGGTCTAGTCTAGTTTTTATTAAGTCACTATATTAGCCAAGAATCCAACTAGTAAATTGTATAACTAGAATGTTATGTTAAGTGTAACAAATCTCCTTTATGTGTTTTTAACAATGTAAACGCATCAAGGTCACTATGACATGTACTTTCCTTGTAGTTTATTGTACCAGCATCTCCAAAGAGCAAACAAGGTCAATGAGTCACCCAGTCACAGGATATTAAAGAAGCAGTTTAAAATACAAGATTAACCAAGAGTTAAAAAAGGTACGAAGCCAAGAAATGTTTTATATTTAGGCATGCCATCTTCTCGAAGGTGTAAATAAAGACATTCTTGTGCTTTAGGCTAATATAGCTCTGATGTAGAGTCCCCACTGACAAATGACTGCTGAACAGACTTCACTAAAAATAATTCTTCTAAAGCCTGTAAAGGCTTCTTTTATTTAGCAAAAGACATCAGGAGGTCTCTTTCACTTGTTAAGCCACCCGTCTTGTTTGGTTAAAGGTGCGATATCCTAGGAACAGACCCTAAATACAGCAGCAATCATCCTTTTAGATGGTGATAAAAACACCACAAGCAGACATACAGAAATAATAATTGTCTTCTTACAAATAAGCTCCAAGCCAAATAGCTACAGCTCAGAGGATGGCCAGGTTTCATGATTACTAGAACATCCTGTGTTATAAACTTGTTTTGTTAACCAGAAGGGGAAAAAATAATTCTGTAGAGAAGATCAATCACTGCTTGCACACTTAAAATATGTATCAAAAATGTTGCTGCTGTACAAACATGGATGATTTCTAAAATAATACATCTTTATAGTTCACGAGTTAGGGTTATCATCCCTGAAAATGGCCAGGGTGGAAATGAAATAAATGTCAGCTAGGTACCCGATGAATTACAGCTTACTCAAATGTCAGGGGTGCTATCAAACACTTACTTACTTTTTGGCACCCATAAAAAGTGGTATTCCAACGTACATAAAGTCATTTTTTTAATGGAAATCTGGCAACGTTATTTGCACCCTAACCAAATATATGCGTTCTGCAATGTGGTATACATTTTGTCCATACCTTGCATTTAAACAAATTAAAATCTATGCTTTTTAATGCAATTAATAAAGAAAACAAAAAATGAAGGCTTAAAATAAATGTTTACAGGATTATTTAACCCATTCAGAAACATGCAAAAAGAGAGGCGCTGCTGCCTCTGAAAGAGTTAAAAAAAAGTCTGATATTTCGAAAATTAGATTAAAGCACATCCAGCGCATCCAAATCCCATCAGGACACCAATGCTGCAGCTATGGTATGTGTCCCAAGTTAGCTTGGCATCTAAAATAACAAAATGATCTCTGTTACATCCTTTATGCTCGGCAGAATTCCAACATCAACACTGTTACATCACTAGGGCTCCAACTTGTTAAAAACCTATCTATAGATATAGATACTTTGCCGGCACTGTCCTAACTGCAGCTTAAAAATCTTTACAATTTTTCTACTTAGGAGCTGGCCCTACTGAGGTGTCATCTCACCATGTATATTATCACAACACTTAAGATATTGTGATCACACTCTTCAGATAAATGAAAAGTGTTTGCAATGAATAGGGAGGGCTACTTTTATTTTTTTTTTTTTTCTGTATGCTCAACACCTTGCAGTGATATGATTTACAAGCGTTAAAACAAAGAGCTGCTGAAGTAGAGGACTGTGCTAAGTGCACTGATGAAGCTGCGTTGCCGTTGTGTATTGTTACAGGGGGAAAATTACAGTTTCACTTAGTCTGCCACGAGATGTAGACATTTTAACAAATTCTGAATGTTGGCATACATGGAACGGAGCTGCTGGAAATAAAATAACAAACGCATGCTCTTTTTGTTCTCATATGTAATCTTTGATGTAATTTAACATTTTTAAACACGGATACAAAGGTTTCTGTAAGTAAAAAAAAAAAAAGAAAGTGCTTGGGCTGTTTATCAGATACATGACGAAACATTTCTGATGCACTTCCTTTATCTTACTGCTGCCTCATGCTCTTACAGTGTCTGCAAGAATATGCACACATACCGTGACAGACATACATATATATGTGTGTGTGTGTGTGTATAAAATTGTGTGTATATATATATATATATATATATATATATATATATATATATATATATACACACACACACACATATATATACACACATATATATACACACATATATACACACACACACACTCTCTCTCTCTCTCCCCTTTGTCCAATGGATGAAAACATAAAAGTAATATGAAATATTTTAGATTCTCTTAAATTATGGGAAGTCTATAAAGAGAAACCCAATTTATAGATAAGCAAGTAAGATGGAAAGTAACCTCCTCCCCCCCAAAAAAACCCGAAAGCCTATGGACTACTTCACACTGCCAGAAGTACAGTTAAACGGTCTCTCCACTGCTGTGGACAATGTTCCCAACTGTGCTCAGCTGGACTACTCAAAAGTTATTATACTCAGCGCAAGTCTGTAAAGGTCAGCCTTCCATATTGAAAGCACTGTACTAATGGATTACAGATGGAGTGGCCAGATTCACCATGTTTTCCTGGACACATATCACAAATATATGTATATATACACAGTACGTGAAAAGTTATGTCATGTAATGTATTTTATAGAACAGGGTTTACAATCTGAAGTCCTATGCTACGAGCCAGGCCCTAAAATTTACTCACCAGTGCAAGGCAGCAGAATGAATTTCTACTCGCCAGGTTATAGAATACATATGCTGCAACAGGTAAATCAAGTCATCAATCATCTGCATCATATGAATGACAACGCACAGTACAGCCACTTGACATGTGCTTCCCATCAACATGACAAGGTGATGGTTCTGTACTTAGCACTGCCATACACCTAGCTTTACCTGATCACATTTACTTTACATGACAGTGGCGATTCGTAAGGCATGGATATGAATGAATATGCCTACCCTGTAGACAGTGCTGGTGCCTTTTGGAAACCAGCCATAGATAGGGGGTTAATAAACTGAGACACGACAACAGGACTCAAAGGATGGAAAACCAGATTTCAAAAGCTATTTCATGAGAAAGCTAGCATGCCTTTAATTTTGTGCCAGATCAAGGCTGATTAGTTTCATGTTGGAGCCTGCTATGTGCAAGTACTCAGAGAATCTTTAGCGGGTGCATTTAATGAGCCACAAAGTTAAGAGGATGAGCATGAAAAATAATATTCCGTGTTGCAATGTGTTGCCTGTAACTGATTTGCTGAAGCTACTTGGTATTGTGTGCGCAGTGCAGAAGACAGTCAGTTCTAGATTGATCATGGTTCAGTTGCCACCACTGAATATCTAAAATCTCCAACTCAATTAATTTTCACCTGATTAGGATCAGACTGATATTCAAACTAAATCAACTCTCCAGTCAAGTAGAAATCGGTATTTCTGATTTTACTTTTAAATCAGTTATAAATAATAAAATGCCTGACTTTTCAATACGCCACAAAGGGGGTTCATTTTTTTTTACATTCTACTGCCACTGTATGCACAACACAGCTGATTAAAGAATTATTCTAATTTGAGCATTGGCATATAGAACTGGATTAATTTAAATAGGAGGATATGAGAAAAAGTAATTAAATTCATACTAAGCATAGACAAAAAAAAAATGTTAGCGCTATGATTTTGTGTTTTTCCAATGCTTGCTATGCAAGATATGCTAGCAAGAAAATGCCTTTGGCACACCAATCATCAAAGTATTATAGGACAATAGTGTAATCATACTGCTCAAAGCAGGACATAAAAGTATTTTTTTCTGTAAAATTATTATAACAAATGATGTTTTTACTTAAAGAGGTAGTGATCTCATCATTTACTGCATTAAGAAGTCAATCCAGAGTTGCTTTTATGAGAGAGAGAGAGAGAGAGAGAGAGAGAGACAGACAGACAGACAGACAAACACATACACACACAAGGTCACTTGCCTTCTGCTATGTTTGTTACCACAGGTCATATGACAAAACATGGGGACAAAGGGAAAGCTGGGCCATTGTATGCATGGACCTGTTCCCAATGCAGTGACAATGACAGCAAGGTTTTTCATTTAAGCCCAAGCAGGACCCCACAAGCTATAATGCCATGTATGCATGTTAGACATACAAAAAAATGTGAATATTAAAAAATAAAGTTTGTGATAAATTTAGACATTTTGTTGTTTTTGTATATAGTGGGTGAGAAGATTGATAGGTCTTCACCTGGAAAGATCAGCAATTTAAAGTGAATCTGTTACTTTCTGGAATATTTGTCATAAAGACGTGGCCGCGAGGAGGTAAGGTACATCAAGACATGGTGTCCAGTGTGGGTCCGGTCGCCGCAAGGAGATAAGTAACATTAAGGTATTCCTTGTGGCTGCCTCCATCTTCAGGCTGCTGTCCTTTTTGGCTCCTGGCACTTCATTTGGTACACCTGCGCAAGCATTGAAGTACATCACTGAGGTCTATGGAGGATCCCACTAGACGCTCCATAGATTTATGTCTGAATCTCACAGCAGTCAATTGTGACGGCTGCTGGGAGTGGACAAAAGTTGACAGCGCTGCTTTGCCTTTTGTCAACTTTAGATTTACCAAAGACAAAGTACTTTTTGGCTTATAATATTTTGTGATTGTATAGAAATTTTAGTGAAATCCCAACACAGTCAGGATCACTATTTCATAAAGATTATAAAGTGACAGAGCCGCTTTAATATAAATAACAAAGTAATAGAATTCTATGTTTCAGTCCTCAGCGACAATACTTTTATTAAGTCCTCATGTATATAAACTAAAAAAGCTATATAAACAATATAAAATACTCAAGCAATTGATCAAAGAAATAAAAAGAGGACAACATTGCTTAATATAGTACAACACTAATAAGCTCATACCCTATGGGGGTTCAGAAAAGAACTTACTGTGAGGGCTGTGCAAGTCAACAAATAAAATGAGCACCATGCTAGGACTAGATGTGTGGGAAAATACGAATTAAGAGAACAGGGGACATAAAGAGAAGCCTTCAAACTGCAGAAGTAATTCCCAACATAAGAGAAATACACAGGCAAAAAAAATAATAATTAATACCTTGATGAAATACAGGTCAGTGCATGGCCAACATCGGTACTTCTAAATTTAAATGTCAGGCATACAGGGTTATTTAACCCCTTAAGGACACACGACATGTGTGACATGTCATGATTCCCTTTTATTCCAGAAGTTTGGTCCTTAAGGGGTTAAAGTAAATTTCCAATTTAAGGTCAAAAATAGCCAAACTGGCTACTCTGGTCTTAGTATTGACTTTAGTAAATAGCCCTGATAGTACTCTTTATATGGCACTTACTCCAATAAGTATATTCACATTACTTATGTAAGCTAATTTAACATCACAAAAAATAAAAATAAATGCATTTAAAAAGTTGTTTCAGACATTTTATACAAACACACAAATTCACATTTGTAGAAAAACCAATCTAATAATGTTCTTCTTATCAAAGGAGTCAGAATTGTGTAAAAGAAAAAAAGAAAGAAAGAAAAGATAAAGTAAATAAAGAATTCCAGCTTGCTGAAATTGATATTCATTAGGGTACGCTCTACCTGAATAGGGAACATTTGGGCATTTCGGTCTTTATCATAGCCCCAGCTGGTTATGGATGAAGGTTAATGCCTTACCCCATTCTGTTCAATTCTTCATCCTAATTAGTCTTCCAGATCTATAGCTGTGAACACCAAGTGTCCATGCTCAAAAGAAACTAATTAATGCCAGCAAATTAGATCAACTCCAAAGATCCAACAGCCAAACTCTTAGTTAAATGCTCCTTGTTAATAGGAAGTGTCGCTGTCAATAACTGCTGTTGGTGGCTCTAATGAGGCTGGTTTCTTTCAGTGAAAGTGATTTCATTTCTTTTTGTCCTTTCTAAAAGCTGCTCCATTCCCTTTAAAAAGAAACTACAAGCAAAGTAATGGTGGTGCTAGCTTTCTAGCTTAATTCTTCTGACAAGCTGGGTTGAGATGACATTAAAAATCAAACAGAATAAAAGTTTACTGCTAGATTATGTTTTACATGCACTGACCATTTTGGACTGAACCTGGCTTCTCATTTAAAAAATATGTTCGTTAATACAAGCTTTCCTGATTTATATAATATTACATATATGTATGTATGTATATGTATATAAATATATATATATACACACACACACACACACACACACACATATATATATATATATACACACACACACACACACACACACACACACACATATATATATATATACACACACACATACATACATACATACACACATACATACACACACACACACACACACACACACACACACAACCACGATTAGGAAGAGATCACATGCGTAATGGAGAAAATGTATCCTAATTTGTACTCTCTTGTACCTTTCGTCTAACAAAATTTACATATAGGTGCAATTTGTGCCTGAATTTCCCTGTGACATGAAATTAATTAAATCTAAAGCAGCTCTAATGAAAGGCAATGGTGCCAGTGTTCACTGAAAGCCAAGAATTCACAGATTCTTATAGATTTCTGACTTTTGGCCAGTATCACTTAACGTTTTCAATCGGATAATTTGAGAAAGGCTGAATTTGATGGGCCCCTGTCACATCCAAAATACACACAACTGCACAAGATTTTATTCATTACAATGGTTTTTCTAAAGGCGGTTTGGGTAAATGTTACAAGATTGTCACATCTTGGCTATTTTAGCCTGAATTTTGTGATTTGATCTTCTAGTCGCTAAACATAATCGTTTAGAGAATGAATCCTATAGGTGTTTAATAAATAGCGGAGAATTGACAAGAATACATTTAAATTGCAGGCAGACAAATATGCACCTTAAAATCACCATAGTTGTAGAATTATTCCAAAACCAGCTATTTTGACATATAAAAATTAATTTGTCAGTTACCTACTATTACCAGTTCAGTGAATAAAGCCTGTTGTGTATTTGTGTGTGTTTACTGTGCAGGCATGAGAATTTTTGAATTTTAGCGTTATTAAAGCGAGAACTATCAGGAAGACCTCCGCCATTAATTTTTTCCCCAAATCCTAGCACACCCCATGGCCACCAGACCCACAACGGATCTATCAGTTTTGGGAGTCTTTGCAAAATAGGCAAAAATACCCCCCCAAGTGACATATCAGTTTTAAAAACTTGACAAATTAAAGACAAATAAGGGACTATTCTTACTATAATTATGCAAGCTATGGTATTCCTCTCATACTCTTAACAATAATGCTAAAATGCACCTATAATGCCAAATATGGCTTGGTGTCACATTATGCTTTTTGAACTGTAAATATACATGACAAATTATTATAGTATGATTATATTATACCGCAATCCCTTAAAACAGGGTGTCTCATCATGTCTCAAGGTCAATTTACCAGGGGGCCACAGATCTGTACTACCAGATAAGTGTCAGTACACATTATTATTACTGCTATTTATATAGCGCCAGCATATTCCATAGCGCTTTACAATATTATCAAAGGGGGAAAGGGGGAGCTTTAGCAATAAATGAGACAATTACAAAAACTTACAGGAACAAAAGGTTGAAGAGGGCCCTGATAAAACGAGCTTACAGTCTATAGGAGGTGGGGTGTAAAACACAACAGGACAGGAGGTAGCAATTAAACAAGGTGGAGTGAAGCAGAGATGGAGGAGAGAATAGAGTGTTGCCCTTTAGTAGAGAGCAAGGGACAGGTACGTGAGGTAGAGGTCACTCTGGGAGGCTGTAAGCTTTCCTAAAAAGATGGGTTTTGAGGCACTTCTCAAATGATTGAAGACTAGGGGAGAACTTGATGGTCGTAGGCAGGCTATTCCAAAGGAAAGGAGCCACCCGCGAGAAGTCCTGCAAGCGTGAGTTGGCCGTACGGGTGCGAGCAGTGGACAGGAGAGACCGAGAAGGGGCATACCTGCGAATCAGTGAAGAGATATAGGAGGGGCTATAATTGGTCAGTGCTCTATAGGTGTGGATTAGTACCTTGAATTGACTTCTATAGGATACAGGAAGCCAATGTAAGGACTGACAGAGGGGAGATGTGTGAGAGGAGTGACCTTTAAAGGGACACTATAGTCACCACAACAACTACAGCTTAATGTAGTTGTTCTGGTGAATGTAATCATTGCCTTCAGGCATTTTCGGAGAAAAGGCAGTAATTTTACATTGCCCCTAAGCTACCTAAATGGTGGGTTTAACACTATAGGGTCTAGAATACATGTTTGTGTTCCTGACCCTATAGTGTTCCTTTAAAATCACCCTCACACTTATCTTTATTCCAGCGCTGACACAGACCACAGAACATAGACAAAGAAAATACCGTATCATCCAACCCTACTCACCTCACGCTAACTTGCTGACTATGAAACTGTTTCAGCTGTCATTATAACAGTTTTACAATAATTTACAATATGTAGAAGGTCTATCCTCCCACTCGTAACTAGCATGCACAGAGAAGGTGCTAAAAAATTTGGTTTACTACATATACTAAATAGCTATTACATACAACCAGATACACATACATCAAAGAACTGTGGTAAATATACCTTCAAATGTAGATAAACATACTGAGTAGCACATCAAATTGCTCCAGTACCTGAACAGATCTTTGGTTATAAGCATATGAAGATGTAAGGGATATGGCTAGGGGATGGGGGTAAAATTTTGGGTTGAGTAGGCGTAAAAATCCCCTATGACAGTATTTGTCCAGAATCCAGTTCCTACTCACATGAATAAAACAACAGTCTCACATGTCAATAAATTGTAACTTTTCTAAGATATGATTTTAATTTAAAAGGACATTTTAAGAACTATAGCAGTGGGCATGCAAAGCGTTTTTAGTTTTTGTAATTTTTTGGCAAACAAAATCATTGTATCACAGCATCATTGCAGTCAAATCAAAACATGGAAAATAATAAACAAAACATTATCTGAACAGGGGGCCCACACCCGAAAAATGTTTTGACAAAAACTGTATGGACTGCACTTTTTACCCCAACAAGTTCAATAATCCTAGCGGTTTAGTTGCATAGAGTAGACCTTTAATGTAGTTATAGGCATAATTCTTACTGTCCGTGTGTCACAACAAGAAGTTTGCAGGATCAGGGCATCCAGTATTTGTTTTTAAGAATTATTGCGTTTACAATGTCAAGCTACCAAGTAGTCTTTAAAGAGAAAACATTTTATGTGATACATAGAAGCAGCAGTAGAGCAATATACCTTTTGTTTAAGAATTCACACCAAGTATACAAATACTGACCTTATCAAACATAAAACAAAAGCCATTCCTTGTTTCGGAGACTAGCTAGAACAATGTAAGAATATGTCCCAGATTTTCCAAACTGATCAAACATGTTGTCAGCTATCTAGAGCACTAAGCTTTAGAACGCCAAATATCTTAAACCTTTCCAAAGTAATGGGAGCACGTCTCATAACTCACGCCATAACTATCACCCACCATGATAAAATGATGTGCCATTTTATTTTACCCCCGAGCATCAATACACACCATGCAGAGCTAGCTAAGAACTGTGTTCTCTAAATTTGGGTTTTGATATGTCACATGAAAATGTCGTATGCTTTACTCAATGTCACCCTTGAGGGACACAAGAGTCCCCAATGGTGAAGTATTGCTGAACAAGTGAATGTTATTGAAACCATGGTTGACACTGGCCAAGCTTTGTGGAAGCAAGGCCTGAAGTTATTTTGTAAGCCATCATTTCCACTAAATATCATAGCATGCCTTGGGGTTGAAAAGGTAAATGGGAAAACTAGGTGACTTAAAACAACTGTGCCCAACAACTTAGCTTTCCATTTCTTAAAACAATACAAGGATAAAAAGTATACGATATACACAAAACAATAATTTGTTGATGTGTTTTTTTTCTGTCTGTTACTAAAGTTGAGAAAATGTGTTTAAGCTCGGCTTACAAGTGCATTTTGTAGTGTATGTGGTGTTAAACATTTGTTTTGAGAAACATTTTAAAGAAAAAAAAACAAAAAACAAATACAACTCCAAAAACCTCCAATGAAACTATAATAAAAATAATTATGAAAAAAGATACACAATACCATACTATGAAGATATTATTTTAGATTAGAATACGAAATTATAGGGAAAATAGCTGAGGGGCACTCTAAGAATCACAATTACTACATTACACTGTAATAGTTATGGTGCCAGTATGTCTCTGTGCCAACCCCAGGTTCTATATTATACTGTTTTAGACTGGATTAACACAAACCAAGGTTTCGCCAGGCATACATGGCACAGGTCCTTGTTCATAATATTGGAATTGCAGAAGTTACACTTCCATGTTAGAAATATCGATTCCATTCATATTTAAAAGGCACTCATTGGCTGAAAGTGTATCACACTCAGTCAACAAACTCTGTCCAAACTAGGGATGCACCGAAATTTTATTTTTTATTTTTGTAGTGCATAGTTCAGTGCACAATTCAGATGATTATTTCTCACAATAGAAGATTGTAATGATAACATGAAAAGTCAAGAATACTGCACTTGGGGGTGGGGGGGAGTGGGATGGGGGGGCAAGAACACTATGGGACAGGGGAGGGGGGGAAAGAACACTATGGGACAGAGGAGGGGGGGAAAGAACACTATGGGACAGAGGAGGGGGGGAAAGAACACTATGGGACAGGGGAGGGGGGAAAGAACACTATGGGACAGGGGAGGGGGGAAAGAACACTATGGGACAGGGGAGGAACACTATGGGACAGGGGAGGAACACTATGGGACAGGGGAGGAACACTATGGGACAGGGGAGGAACACTATGGGACAGGGGAGGAACACTATGGGACAGGGGAGGAACACTATGGGACAGGGGAGGAACACTATGGGACAGGGGAGGGGGGAGGAATGAATAGTAAAATAAGAGGGAGGGGAGAGGAACACTAGGGGGGGCACTAAGGGAGATTTTTCATATTAGATTAATTAAATTTATTAAAAAGTCTAATATTAATAAAATTATAGGAAAACTTTTTAAAATCATTTGGGGGAAAAAGTCATTTTTGTTTTTTTCGGCCAAGGGTATCCTGAATTTTCGGTTTCGGCCCAGAATTTTCATTTCGGTGCATCCCTAGTCCAAACTTTGACAAAACTGATTTTTCTAATGTAGGGTTGCAACTTCCACATTAACAATATGCTAAACATGGGGCCAAGCCACAGACAAATGAGGAACTCTTGATTTCTGTCTGAGTGCTCAACCAGTTACAAGAGTGTACCTCTATTTCAGGAAAATATATTCTAAAATATCAGCCAAATTAATGGATCATTGAAAGCACATTGTAAAGAACCTTTATTCCACAATTTCCTCCATGTTTCTTCATGCTGCTCAGACAGCTCTTTGGGTTTTGAGAGAAAAAATGCAGATAGTAACCAAGTTATTCACAAATAAGATAACTCTTGCTGCCTACTGACATGTTTCTGATTTTTTCATCCAAATCTTTTCCTATAGTATAATTTGTATACCTAAAACACAAAAATACAAAAATCTCTCCTGCCTCCCTCCCCCCACCATAATGTACATCACCAGTATTAATGTTTCATTCTCACCTTCTACTTTTTCAGAACACAGAACCCTCGCCTTCTCCCTCACAATCTTGGGAATAAGCACATCTTTTTCTACATGCCGCAGATAAGGTTCTTCTGCGTTGAGATAAAAGAAACATGTTTTTAGAATGAATAATATTATTTAGACCTAACACTGTTGCAATACATTTGTATGGAAAATAAATGTCCAGAAAAAAAAAAAAAAAACATACTTAAACATGTAATCGCTAAACAAGAAACGTTCTAGAACTTTAGCATGTATATTTCAGTGCATATAATACTAAAGGAAAGCAAAAAAATATGGAGAAGAACTCAAGCTCGAGACTCATTACTCTGTTATTGTGTAGGAATCAATTTTCACTGGCTGAATTTGTTAGGCTCTGCTTTGCTTTAAAGCGGCACTGTCATGCCGAATTCCGTTTTTTTTTTAACCCCCCTCCCGCCTCAACTACATCCAATCGACCCCCTAGTCATCCCCAAATGCCCCTATGCCCCCCACATTACCTATTTTTTATTCTTTATTTTCTGCCCCGATCTATATTCAGGGCGCCGCCATCTTTGTGTGGGTAGGTGAAGTCCCTGTGGGACACGTCATCTGCCCACACTAGATAGCCCTGAGATTCCCGCACATGCCCAGTGAAACACCTGGACATGCGAACGGGAATTTCACCTATTCATTCATTCATCAGACAGACGAATGAATGAATAGAAAAAATCAGACGAACAAACTAACACTGTGTATCAGTGTTCGTTTGTTTGTTCGGTTTATTACAAGGAGGGAGCTACCGGCGTGCAGCTCCCTCCTTGCAATATGTAAAGAGAGAAGCGGCAGGGAGCAGTGCTCCCCACCACTTCATAAGCCCCCCAGGTCCCCTCCTCACTCTATGGGGGTCAATATGACCCCCATAATAGCACAAGGGAGATTAAAATCTCCCCAATGCCCCTACTCGCTATACCGCGAGTAGGGGCATGTCCACTAAACAGTGAGCAGCCTGTGGCTGCTCACTGTAAAAAAAAAAAAAAAAAAAAAAAAGGGTAATAAGGGGGGGACGGGGACCTACTGTCCTCCCCCGCCGGCCCCCACCCTGGACGGCGGGTGGGGGCCATAATGGGAATGAGGGGGGACCTACTGTCCTCCCCTCAGGCCCCCACCCCTGGGCGGCGGGTGGGGGCCATAATATTAATAGGTGGGGGGGGGGGGACCTACTGTCCTCCCCCCCCGGCCCCCACCCCTGGGCGGCGGGTGGGGGCCATAATAGTAGTAGGGGGGGGGGACCTACTGTCCTCCCCCCCGGCCCCCACCCCTGGGCGGCGGGTGGGGGCCATAATAGTAATAAGGGGGGGGGGGGACCTACTGTCCTCCCCCCCCCCGGCCCCCACCCCTGGGCGGCGGGTGGGGGCCATAATAGTAGTAGTAGGGGGGGGGGACCTACTGTCCTCCCCCCCGGCCCCCACCCCTGGGCGGCGGGTGGGGGCCATAATAGTAATAAGGGGGGGGGACCTACTGTCCTCCAGCCCCCGGCCCCCACCCCTGGGCGGCGGGTGGGGGCCCTAATGGTAAAAGGGGGGGGGGACCTACTGTCCTCCCCCCCGGCCCCCACCCCTGGGCGGCGGGTGGGGGCCATAACGATAATGGGGGGGGACCTACTGTCCTCCCCCCGCCCCCACCCCTGGGCGGCGGGTGGGGGCACTAAGTAAATTCCCCCCCCCCCCATCAAGGTGACTAGGGGTGCCCAAGCCCCTAGTCACCCACCCCCCACCCAAATAAAAAATGCCCCTACCTACCCCCCTCACCCTAAAAAATAGTGAGGGGGGAATAAAGTTGCTAACCTGTAAAGTAAAATTAAACTTACCATTCGACGTCTTCTTTTTTCTAAAATCTTCATTTTCAGCCCCAAAAAAGGCCAAATAAAAAACCATCATAGCCGTCGAACTAAAAATAAAATAAAAAACCCGAGCGCAAAAAAAAAACCCGACGAAAAAGAAAAAACCCGAGCGCACAAAAAAATAATCCATCTTCACCCATGGAGGGCTCCGCGCAGACTGAGCTCCGCAGGGCGGGGCAAGGCTTATAAAGCCTTGCCCCGCCCTGCAATTAGCCTAAGAACACTCTGATTGGTGGGTTTAAGCCAATCAGAGTGCTCTGTGTCATTTTACAAGCGTGGGAAAGTTCTTTGGAATTTTCCCACGCTTGTAAAATGACACAGAGCACTGTGATTGGATGGATTTCAAGCCATCCAATCACAGTGCTCTGTGTCATTTTACAAGCGTGGGAAAATTCCAAAGAACTTTCCCACGCTTGTAAAATTACACAGAGCACTGTGATTGGATGGCTTGAAATCCATCCAATCACAGTGCTCTGTGTCATTTTACAAGCGTGGGAAAATTCCAAAGAACTTTCCCACGCTTGTAAAATGACACAGAGCACTGTGATTGGATGGATTTCAAGCCATCCAATCACAGTGCTCTGTGTCATTTTACAAGCGTGGGAAAATTCCAAAGAACTTTCCCACGCTTGTAAAATGACACAGAGCACTGTGATTGGATGGCTTGAAATCCATCCAATCACAGTGCTCTGTGTCATTTTACAAGCGTGGGAAAATTCCAAAGAACTTTCCCACGCTTGTAAAATGACACAAAGCACTGTGATTGGATGGATTTCAAGCCATCCAATCACAGTGCTCTGTGTCATTTTACAAGCGTGGGAAAATTCCAAAGAACTTTCCCACGCTTGTAAAATGACACAGAGCACTCTGATTGGCTTAAACCCACCAATCAGAGTGTTCTTAGGCTAATTGCAGGGCGGGGCAAGGCTTTATAAGCCTTGCCCCGCCCTGCGGAGCTCAGTCTGCGCGGAGCCCTCCATGGGTGAAGATGGATTATTTTTTTGTGCGCTCGGGTTTTTTCTTTTTCGTCGGGTTTTTTTTTTGCGCTCGGGTTTTTTTATTTTATTTTTAGTTCGACGGCTATGATGGTTTTTTATTTGGCCTTTTTTGGGGCTGAAAATGAAGATTTTAGAAAAAAGAAGACGTCGAATGGTAAGTTTAATTTTACTTTACAGGTTAGCAATTTTATTCCCCCCTTACTATTTTTTAGGGTGAGGGGGGTAGGTAGGGGCATTTTTTATTTGGGTGGGGGGTGGGTGACTAGGGGCTTGGGCACCCCTAGTCACCTTGATGGGGGGGGGATTTACTTAGTGCCCCCACCCGCCGCCCAGGGGTGGGGGCGGGGGGGAGGACAGTAGGTCCCCCCCCCCTTTTACCATTAGGGCCCCCACCCGCCGCCCAGGGGTGGGGGCCGGGGGCTGGAGGACAGTAGGTCCCCCCCCCTTATTACTATTATGGCCCCCACCCGCCGCCCAGGGGTGGGGGCCGGGGGGGAGGACAGTAGGTCCCCCCCCCCTACTACTATTATGGCCCCCACCCGCCGCCCAGGGGTGGGGGCCGGGGGGGAGGACAGTAGGTCCCCCCCCCCCTTTTACCATTAGGGCCCCCACCCGCCGCCCAGGGGTGGGGGCCGGGGGCTGGAGGACAGTAGGTCCCCCCCCCTTATTACTATTATGGCCCCCACCCGCCGCCCAGGGGTGGGGGCCGGGGGGGAGGACAGTAGGTCCCCCCCCCCTACTACTATTATGGCCCCCACCCGCCGCCCAGGGGTGGGGGCCGGGGGGGGAGGACAGTAGGTCCCCCCCTCTTATTACCATTATGGCCCCCACCCGCCGCCCAGGGGTGGGGGCCGGGGGGGGGGAGGACAGTAGGTCCCCCCCCCTCATTATCTTTATGGCCCCCACCCACCGCTCAGGGGTGGGGGCCGGGGGGGGGGGACAATAGGTCTCCCTCCCTTATTTTACTTTACAGCCCCCACCCGTCGTTTAGGGGTGGGGGGCAATATTTTTTTTTTTTTACAGTGAGCAGCCACAGGCTGCTCACTGCTTATTAGACATGCCCCTACTCGCGGTATAGCGAGTAGGGGCATATTATTTACTATTCATTTTTACTTAGTATTAGTAAAGTTGGCTGAAAGACCAGTTTAGGTCTTTCAGCCTTTTAGTAGATAGCTCCCTGATACCGTGGGAATTAGGGAGTTATCTACTAAGCGGCTGCAAGATGCAGCCACAGCAATGAATAGGATCGGAGTTTCATTCATTAGAATGAAATTCCGATCCGAACAAAGTACCGAATTGGATCCTAACACCAATGGAGAAACGGTGCTCATTCTGTTAGGATGCAATTCGGCAGTTTTGCCGGCGTTCTGTCTAAGTGACAGGACGCTCGGCAATACTGACAGGAAGCATTGTGGGAACTGGGAGGAAAGCTAGGGATCATGGGAAAATTGCTCTGACCAGCGGAAATGAAGCACACTTTGCTCCTCCGCTGGTCAGAGCTGGTCAAGCGGAGGAATCCTCCATAAGACAGAGTCCCTACTTTGTCTTATGATTTTAAAGAAAACTAAAGAAGACAGGAAGAAAAGAATAACAGATCCTGAGAGAGGGGGAGAAGAGGAAGAGATTGAGGAAAGGTAAGTTCGGCATGACAGTGCCGCTTTAAGACATTCTCATAATGTGCTAGAACAGAATAATAAGACACAAGACAATGCTTTGAGACACTCATAATGTGCAAGAACAGAATAATAATTTTATGGCAAGATAGAAGGCTTCATATTTGCTTGTCTTTCTTTACTGAACCTCCCAGCAGCAAAGAGACCGTTAACAATGATGTAAAAAGTTTAACCAGAGTGTATAACAATATCATATAATGTCATCAAGCTCCTCCCAACTCCTCTTTCTTTGCTGCTTGCCTCCCAGGTAAGTCTATTCCAATTATATTGCTATTCAGTAATACTTGTTGCCATATATGAACAGCTTATCTCTCAACACTTGATATTTATTTTCAGTTGATCTATTTACACCCATGCTATATTACTTTCCAATAGATGTGTCAGTTTTTATTTTTTGTTTTACAGTCTTCTTCGTGCTCTATTATCTTTTTCTTTGTTTAAACATATATTTTGTTATGCATTTCTTAATAATTTAAGTGCACACATGTCTCTTTAAATCCCCACCAGGACGTCAGGTAGACGACCAGCGGGTTTTCGCGGAGATTCTCCCCGCGATCTTTATTATAGTAGTGCCCGGTGATTCTCTCCTCAGCAAGAGACCGCGGCCCACCTTCCTCATTCAATTCCCTTCATTTTACAGCGGACTATTTGCAAATAGCCCGCAGCTCGCTATTTCGCGCCCTTTTGGCCTTCCCGCCCATTCGCGCTTGCATTTCTAACGCGTTTCCTTTCTCACCTCTTTGATTGACAGCAGCCATTTTACAGATCGTTTTGTTCTCGCTCTTTTTCGGAGACTCAGCGCAACGGTTGGAATTCTACTGATGCTTTTTCGCTCATCGGCTTTGGTAAGTACTGATCTCTATTTATTTTAGCACAATTTACTGTGCTAATATTTTCTTAGGTATTTACTTATTTGCCATTATTTGTTTTTATTTTAACATATTCAACTAAATTAGCAGATCTGCTGTAAATCTTATTTCATAATATAGGAGGGCTTTTGTGGGTGACCCCCACTCCCACTTACTTTGTGTTTATTTCTGAGTTTATTGTGGGTGACCCCCACCTATCATTTACGGTTAGTTAAGGTGTACCAACACCCATATTACAGTGGGTGACTCCCACTTAACTTTCAGAAAATAATATGTACAGGTGAAGTCCACCTTCTGATTTAACAGTGATAACCCCACTCTTTATATCTAATATTGTGGACATACCCACCTTGTTTGACTTCTTACAAGTGGGTTACCCCACTTGCTATTATTATTATTATGGTGGATCAACCCACTTACTGTAATTTTAGTGGCTAATCCCACTGACTATTTGTGTTGCCGCCCTTACAAATATCGCTCATCTAATTTGGGTGACCCCCATTCATTGCACAGTTCCCTCTATTTGACTACTGTCAGTTTTACAATATAAGACTCAACATGTCTGATAACACTGAGCCTGCCATTTCACAAGAACTTCGCACATGGCTCTTTTCTACTATTGCTGAATCTATCCCCAAGGCGTTAGCAGCCTTTCATGAAAAAGCTTCTACTGAAGTTAACCCCACTGCGCACTTGCTGTCTGATTCAGAGGATTCTCAGCCTTTGGATCAGGAGGAAGTCACGCACAACTGCCCTTGGAAAGGGGATAGTGTACCCGCAGGCAAGGGCAAGGCTCCCGTCAAGTCCCTTAAGTTGTCTTTCACTCACGCGCCCTGGTTACTTTAGACCCCTTAGAGGGATCTACATTTAGTACAGGCAATCTGGTAGATGATTATTACCTCAACTATTCTGACGAGGAGTCCTCGGGGAATGTGCTATGGGACCCCCTTGTCGGAATTTGTCAGGAGACTTTTGTTGCCAAGAGAGACCCAGATTCTAGTAATACTAAGCCCAAGGAACCCGATTCAGACATCCTTCTGGATGCTTCGGGCATTCCCTGTTTTGACCCTAGGGTCATCAGACACCCACGTTTTGCCGAATGGGCCCCGCCTGACCACTTTACTAACTTTTGCAAGATGTGGCTGCGCAAGCCTCTAGAAAAGGAAATTAGGGCTAAACTTAGAGCCGAATGCCCAAGGCCAACTATCCTGAATAAAGTGGCACTTACGCCACAGTTTGACCCAATGTTGGTGACGTTCCTCACTAAGTTGGTCAAAGACCCTCGCAAGGATATTGAGCAGGGTCTCAAGGCAACTCAGGACAAGTTTCTTGATATTGCTGGTCCCATTATCCCAAAATGTATTTTCGCTGATGAAGCTATTATTAGTGGAGAATTTGATCCGCATACAATGCGAGAATGGGCCCAGAGGGCTTTATGCTTCTAGGGCAATGCCAATGTGGCCATCTCCACCGAGAGACGTAAGGGGGCACTATACAAAATTTACGCTAAACTAGCGGATTTGAGTTCCTGAGAATTGGGACCGGAAGCCAATGGCTTATTATTTGGAGACTCTTATGAGAGATCTATCTAAACATGTATCGGTATTTACTAGCTTAAATAAAGCCCAATCCTCCCTAGTTACCAGTCACATCGTTTTTATGGGAGAGCTAGTCATTATAGAGGCGAACGACCTGCAGAGCTGCCTTCACAGGCTTCAGGCTTTGTCCCACAGAAAATTATTGGAATTTGGGAACCACCCGACCATACCACTGACAGTTGTTCACCAACAGGGGATCCATCCGGGGACGTGGATCTGCTTCCCTACGCGGACGCACTGCTCCAAGTAATAAACCTTCCTTTTTTCTATGTACCTATAGCAGGTCAACTAACCCATTTTTTCCAACAGTGGGAATCGCTTACACAGGATCTATGGATCATACACACAGTCAAGTGTTTCAGAACAGATTTCCTTTCCATTCCCTTCCAGGACACACCACCTACACTGTTACGGATGTCTATAACAGACAATCTAGAATTACAGAGTTGAACAAACTGGTGGAAAAAAGGAGCAATCGAAAGATCGCCATTTACCACATATGCTTCTCAGCAACATTTTCCTTGTCTGCAAAAAGACAGGAGATTTTCGCCCAATTATCAATCTGAAAGATGAATCGGCATGTCAGATATTGTCATTTCAAGATGAAAGGCATCCCTTTTTTTCAGGGACCTCTTTTGCGTTGGAGACTGGTTCTCCAGATTCGATCTCAAGGATGCATACCTCATAGTCCCTGTTTCCCTCAACCATTTAGCTTTTTCTTCAATTCCTCTGGCAAGGAGAAATTTGGCAGTTCCCATGCCTTCCTTTCTTTGTCTTTGCTCAGCACCATGGTGTTTCACAAAATTAATGAAACCAGTTATGGCACTGCTCCGATCGCAGAGGATTCGTTCCATTGTATATTTGGATAACATTCTGATCATGGCTCAGAATCCAAATCTTCGGACAGGACATGACACGTACGGATATGACAACTGCCTTGTTACAAAATCTAGGTTTTGTCATAAATTTTCAGAAATCGGATCTGGAACCTTCTCAGATGGTTTAGTTTCACAGACCCTTACACTACCGAGCTATGCAGCGGCTCAAAACATTATCTACTTCCTACGACCAGTTGATTTACCGAACGGACGAAGTCCGTATAGAACTCCACTGGTTGCTTCACAACATGGAAGCCTGGAATGGCAAAGCCATATTCGGATCGCAGCCAGACTTCGTTCTGGAATCCGATGCCAGCCTCCTGGGGTGGGGCGCAACGTGTTCGGAAAGGTCCACCGGGGGACTATGGCCCCCTTTGGAACAGGCTCTACACATCAACTGCCTATAATGAATCGCAGGATTCATTGCGATCCGCAGTTTCGCGAAAAAGACTTCCTCAATTGTTCCCTGGTACTACGCATGGACAATGTCTCTGCAGTGCGTTATGTGTATCGGTTGGGAGGATCCCGATCCAAATTGCTGTCCGACCTTACAAAGGACCTCTACCAATTCTGTCTAGAGAGAAATCTATCCATCTGGGCAGAATATCTCCCAGGCACGGACAATCTAGTCGCAGATTGGTTCTCCCTCCATTGGAGGGACGTCAGCGATGGCCAATTAGATCCCCTATAGTTTCATCAAATTGTCTTTGCGCACCCCTAACGCTAGACCTGTCCGCCAGACAGAGACCTTTTTCAGCTGGCTCCCAGAACCCCAATCCTGAGCAGTCGATGCATTTCTACACCCTTGGCCAGAGACAGGAGCTTATGCGTTCCCGCCCTTTTCCATGATCCAATGCACCCTTTATCGGGTCAAAGCACTTCTAGTTACGATAGTCCTTGTAACCCCTTTGTGGAGGGCCCAGACCTGGTTCCCAACTCTTCTAGAACTATCAGTGAATTACCCAATTCTATTGCCCCAATTCCCTGACATCCTCAGGAACACAGCAGGGGACTGCCATTCATTCGCTCTTCAAGAACGGCTCCAGCTTGTAGCTTGGACCGTTTCAGGGGATCTTGGAATGTCTCGGGACATTCGAAAAACAGCTCAGGCTCTCCCATGGGGCTCCTGGACTCCAGGCACTAGATGCGCTTACCTCTCTGCATGGCAGACATGGGTCAGCTGGTATCTGAAAAGGGATATCAATCCCTTTTCAGCACCTCTCACAGCCATTCTAAATTTTCTACCCTTTTTGATGAAGGCAAGATCAATTAATGTGTTTTGATCCGCTATTTCTGCAGCTCACCACTCTATTGACAATTCATCGAAAGGGAAACACCCATCTGTTTGTAGACTTTTACGGGGTATTCGCTTGGCCAGACCTCCTAATACAAGATATTCCAATTTCTGGGATGTCACCCAGGTTTTTTCTTTTTTGGAATCCTGGCCTTCCAACAAGACTTTGTTGTTACGACAACTTTCTGCCAGGTTGGCATTACTTCTAAGTTTAGTATCCTTTCGTAGGGTTTCCGATATTCGAGTGTTTGACTACCATGCTGTAGTTTTCACACCTGAGGGAGTTAAATTTAATATCACCAAACTTCCTCAGCCTTCTATCCTTATTTTCCGAACAGACTGTCCCTTTGCGTGGGCGTTGTGTTCGACATTATAATGATTCCACGGCCACGCTGTGTTCCCCTTCTGGTTCTTACGTCAGACCGCACAAAACGGCCTCCACTCCCACTATCGCACGGTGGATCAGATGGATCCTTGTCCAAGCGGGGATTCACCCGTCCTTTGGAGCACACTCAGTCAGAGGAGTCCAGAGAGTCGACATTTCGTACCTTCTATTTTAAACCTATGCCACATGCTGTATTTTCTATCATATAGGAGCATTAAAACAGCAAATATGAAGCCTCCTGTCTTGCCATAAAATTAGGGAATATTCTAGCTTTAGCGAACAAATAATCTAAATTTTATTAACGATAGGAGGCAAATATGTTCCCTCCCTTTATAATCGCTTATTCCTACCCTTTAAGGTAAGTTACTATATAAGTTAAAGGTGTATATCCGTTCCAACATTAAAGCGGCACTGTCATGCCGAATTCCGTTTTTTTTTTAACCCCCCTCCCGCCTCAACTACATCCAATCGACCCCCTAGTCATCCCCAAATGCCCCTATGCCCCCCACATTACCTATTTTTTATTCTTTATTTTCTGCCCCGATCTATATTCAGGGCGCCGCCATCTTTGTGTGGGTAGGTGAAGTCCCTGTGGGACACGTCATCTACCCACACTACACAGACTGTGAGATTCCCGCACATGCCCAGTGAAACATCTGGACATGCGAACGGGAATTTCACCTATTCATTCATTCATCAGACAGACGAATGAATGAATAGAAAAAATCAGACGAACAAACTAACACTGTGTATCAGTGTTCGTTTGTTCGATCGGTTTATTACAAGGAGGGAGCTACCGGCGTGCAGCTCCCTCCTTGCAATATGTAAAGACAGAAGCGGCAGGGAGCAGTGCTCCCCACCACTTCATTAGCCCCCCAGGTCCTCCCCTCACTCTATGGGGGTCAATATGACCCCCATAATAGCACAAGGGAGATTCAAATCTCCCCAATGCCCCTACTCGCTATATCGCGAGTAGGGGCATGTCCACTAAACAGTGAGCAGCCTGTGGCTGCTCACTGTAAAAAAAAAAAAAAAAAAAAAAAAAAAAGGGTAATAAGGGGGGGACGGGGGACCTACTGTCCTCCCCCGCCGGCCCCCACCCCTGGACGGCGGGTGGGGGCCATAATGGGAATGAGGGGGGGACCTACTGTCCTCCCCTCAGGCCCCCACCCCTGGGCGGCGGGTGGGGGCCATAATAGTAATAAGGGGGGGGGGGACCTACTGTCCTCCCCTCAGGCCCCCACCCCTGGGCGGCGGGTGGGGGCCATAATAGTAATAAGGGGGGGGGGACCTACTGTCCTCCACCCCCCGGCCCCCACCCCTGGGCGGTGGCCATAATAGTAATAAGGGGGGGGACCTACTGTCCTCCACCCCCCGGCCCCCACCGCTGGGCGGCGGGTGGGGGCCATAATAGTAATAGGGGGGGGGGACCTACTGTCCCCCCCCGGCCCCCACCCCTGGGCGGCGGGTGGGGGCCATAACAGTAACAAGGGGGGGGGACCTACTGTCCTCCCCCCGGCCCCCACCCCTGGGCGGCGGGTGGGGGCCATAATAGTAATAAGGGGGGGGGGGATCTACTGTCCTCCCCCCCCCCCCCCGGCCCCCACCCCTGGGCGGCGGGTGGGGGCCATAACGATAATGGGGGGGACCTACTGTCCTCCCCCCGCCCCCACCCCTGGGCGGCGGGTGGGGGCACTAAGTAAATTCCCCCCCCCCCATCAAGGTGACTAGGGGTGCCCAAGCCCCTAGTCACCCACCCCCCACCCAAATAAAAAATGCCCCTACCTACCCCCCTCACCCTAAAAAATAGTGAGGGGGGAATAAAATTGCTAACCTGTAAAGTAAAATTAAACTTACCATTCAACGTCTTCTTTTTTCTAAAATCTTCATTTTTCAGCCCCAAAAAAGGCCAAATAAAAAACCATCATAGCCGTCGAACTAAAAATAAAATAAAAAACCCGAGCGCAAAAAAAAAAACCCGACGAAAAAGAACAAACCCGAGCGCACAAAAAAAATAATCCATCTTCACCCATGGAGGGCTCCGCGCAGACTGAGCTCCGCAGGGCTGGGCAAGGCTTATAAAGCCTTGCCCCGCCCTGCAATTAGCCTAAGAACACACTGATTGGTGGGTTTAAGCCAATCAGAGTGCTCTTTGTCATTTTACAAGCGTGGGAAAGTTCTTTGGAATTTTCCCACGCTTGTAAAATGACACAGAGCACTGTGATTGGATGGCTTGAAATCCATCCAATCACAGTGCTCTGTGTCATTTTACAAGCGTGGGAAAGTTCTTTGGAACTTTCCCACGCTTGTAAAATGACACAGAGCACTGTGATTGGATGGCTTGAAATCCATCCAATCACAGTGCTCTGTGTCATTTTACAAGCGTGGGAAAATTCTTTGGAACTTTCCCACGCTTGTAAAATGACACAGAGCACTGTGATTGGATGGATTTCAAGCCATCCAATCACAGTGCTCTGTGTCATTTTACAAGCGTGAGAAAATTCTTTGGAACTTTCCCACGCTTGTAAAATGACACAGAGCACTGTGATTGGATGGATTTCAAGCCATCCAATCACAGTGCTCTGTGTCATTTTACAAGCGTGGGAAAATTCCAAAGAACTTTCCCACGCTTGTAAAATGACACAGAGCACTGTGATTGGATGGATTTCAAGCCATCCAATCACAGTGCTCTGTGTCATTTTACAAGCGTGGGAAAGTTCCAAAGAATTTTCCCACGCTTGTAAAATGACACAGAGCACTGTGATTGGATGGCTTTCAAGCCATCCAATCACAGTGCTCTGTGTCATTTTACAAGCGTGGGAAAATTCCAAAGAACTTTCCCACGCTTGTAAAATGACACAGAGCACTGTGATTGGATGGATTTCAAGCCATCCAATCACAGTGCTCTGTGTCATTTTACAAGCGTGGGAAAGTTCCAAAGAATTTTCCCACGCTTGTAAAATGACACAGAGCACTGTGATTGGATGGATTTCAAGCCATCCAATCACAGTGCTCTGTGTCATTTTACAAGCGTGGGAAAATTCCAAAGAACTTTCCCACGCTTGTAAAATGACACAGAGCACTGTGATTGGATGGATTTCAAGCCATCCAATCACAGTGCTCTGTGTCATTTTACAAGCGTGGGAAAATTCCAAAGAACTTTCCCACGCTTGTAAAATGACACAGAGCACTGTGATTGGATGGATTTCAAGCCATCCAATCACAGTGCTCTGTGTCATTTTACAAGCGTGGGAAAGTTCCAAAGAATTTTCCCACGCTTGTAAAATGACACAGAGCACTGTGATTGGATGGATTTCAAGCCATCCAATCACAGTGCTCTGTGTCATTTTACAAGCGTGGGAAAATTCCAAAGAACTTTCCCACGCTTGTAAAATGACAAAGAGCACTCTGATTGGCTTAAACCCACCAATCAGAGTGTTCTTAGGCTAATTGCAGGGCGGGGCAAGGCTTTATAAGCCTTGCCCCGCCCTGCGGAGCTCAGTCTGCGCGGAGCCCTCCATGGGTGAAGATGGATTATTTTTTTGTGCGCTCGGGTTTTTTCTTTTTCGTCTGGTTTTTTTTTTTTTGCGCTCGGGTTTTTTATTTTATTTTTAGTTCGACGGCTATGATGGTTTTTTATTTGGCCTTTTTTGGGGCTGAAAAATGAAGATTTTAGAAAAAAGAAGACGTCGAATGGTAAGTTTAATTTTACTTTACAGGTTAGCAATTTTATTCCCCCCTCACTATTTTTTAGGGTGAGGGGGGTAGGTAGGGGCATTTTTTATTTGGGTGGGGGGTGGGTGACTAGGGGCTTGGGCACCCCTAGTCACCTTGATGGGGGGGGGGGGATTTACTTAGTGCCCCCACCCGCCGCCCAGGGGTGGGGGCCGGGGGGGGGGCAGTAGGTCCCCCCCCCCTTATTACTATGATGGCCCCCACCCGCCGCCCAGGGGTGGGGGCCGGGGGGGGGGAGTACAGTAGGTCCCCCCCCCTATTACTATTATGGCCCCCACCCGCCGGCCAGGGGTGGGGGCCGGGGGGGAGGACAGTAGGTCCCCCCCCTACTACTATTATGGCCCCCACCCGCCGCCCAGGGGTGGGGGCCGGGGGGGAGGACAGTAGGTCCCCCCCTATTACTATTATGGCCCCCACCCGCCGGCCAGGGGTGGGGGCCGGGGGGGAGGACAGCAGGTCCCCCCCCTACTACTATTATGGCCCCCACCCGCCGCCCAGGGGTGGGGGCCGGGGGGGAGGACAGTAGGTCTCCCCCCCTTTATTAACATTATGGCCCCCACCCGCCGCCCAGGGGTGGGGGCCGGGGGGGGAGGACAGTAGGTCCCCCCCCCTCATTATCTTTATGGCCCCCACCCACCGCTCAGGGGTGGGGGCCGGGGGGACAATAGGTCTCCCTCCCTTATTTTACTTAACGGCCCCCACCCGTCATTTAGGGGTGGGGGGCAATATATATATTTTTTTTTCTACAGTGAGCAGCCACAGGCTGCTCACTGCTTACTAGACATGCCCCTACTCGCGGTATAGCGAGTAGGGGCATATTATTTACTAATACCAAGTCATTTTTACTTGGTGTTAGTAAATTTGGCTGAAAGACCAATTTAGGTCTTTCAGCCTTTTAGTAGATAGCTCCCTGATACCGTGGGAATTAGGGAGTTATCTACTAAGCGGCTGCAAGATGCAGCCACAGCAATGAATAGGATCGGAGTTTCATTCATTTGAATGAAATTCCGATCCGAACAAAGTACCGAATTGCATCCTAACACCAATGGAGAAACAGTGCTCATTCTGTTAGGATGCAATTCGGCAGTTTTGCCGGCGTTCTGTCTAAGTGACAGGACTTTCGGCAATACTGACAGGAAGCATTGTGGGAACAGGGAGGAAAGCTAGGGATCATGGGAAAATTGGTCTGACCAGCGGAAATGAAGCACACTTTGCTCCTCCGCTGGTCAGAGCTGGTCAAGCGGAGGAATCCTCCATAAGACAGAGTCCCTACTTTGTCTTATGATTTTAAAGAAAACTAAAGAAGAATGGAAGAAATGAATAACAGATCCCGAGAGAGGGGGAGAAGAGGAAGAGATTGAGGAAAGGTAAGTTCGGCATGACAGTGCCGCTTTAAACCTACACACCATCTGCCATAGGTTATACACTCTAGTATTATGTTCAGGAATTTCTCATTCTCCCAGTAATGTTTAATATGAAGTATGCCAAGGATTGCTGTTCACTATATGTGTTTCATAAACTTGTATTTTCTCTGGTAAGAGAAATTATACTTTCACGGAATTCTCTCTGTTTCCTTTTAGTTTGAAGACCTTTCTACGGTTGTTATAAAGTGGAGTCTGCAACTCAGTTCTCTGTTTACAAGGTTGACCAAGCACAGGACCATCAGTTTCGTCCATTGTTCATGAAGTTACCGTATATTCTCGAGTATAAGTCGAGTTTTTCGGCACATTTTTTGTGCTGAAAAACCCCCACTCGTCTTATACTCAAGTCACTGTCTGTATTATGGCAACCTACATTGCCATAATACAGACCAGGACCGCTGGGCTCATTACAAGCCCGGCGGTCCTGTTGGGGGCTGGCAGGAGGCGTTTACTTACCTTTCCTGCAGCTCCTGTCAGCTCCCTTCTCTTTCCTCCGGTCCGGTCAGCTCCCCAGTGCAAGTCTTGCGAGAGCGGCGGCGTCAGAGCGTTGCCACGGCGCGACAGTCACACCGCGAGACTTGCAGTGGAGCTGACCGGCAAGGAGGAGAAGGGAACTGACAGGAGCTGCAGGAAAGGTAAGTTACAGCTCTCTGCTAGCCCCCCTCCTACACAGCCCATCCACTGGACCACCAGGGAATCCAGAGATCCCCCCTCCCTGCCATGTATCAAGCAGGGAGGGGGAACGAAAATAAATAAAATTAAAATAAAATATTAATATGATAATAAAAAATAATGATATAAAAATAAATATATAATAAAAATGCCCACCCCCCACCAAAGCTCTGCATCACATACACAAACACACACACACTGCATTCATACACACACGCACACTGCACTCATACACACACACTGCATTCATACAAACACACTGCATTATATACATACACACACACTGTATTCATTATATACACACACTATAAATAAATATATATAATATAAATAAATAAATATACATTTAAATATATAAATATACATTTCCCACCCTAGTCTTATACTCGAGTCAATAATATTTCCCAGTTTTTTTGGGTAAAATTAGAGGTCTCGACTTATATTCGGGTCGACTTATACTCGAGTATATACGGTATATTGTTTACATGGTTGATCTCTGCTACAGCAAGACAGAGGAGTTGGGAGGAGCTTGATGGCATTATATGATATTGTTATACAGTCCAATTGGTTACATTTTTTACATCATTGTTAAATGTTTATTTGCTGCTGGGAGGTTCAGTAAAGAAAGACAAGCATTTATTTGTCTCCTGTCGTTTTAAAATTTAGCTTATTCGTTCACTAAAGCTAGAATAATCCCCAATAGTATGTCATAAATATCCAATGGCTAAATGTTATTAAACAACAGGGTTCAAAAACCAAAGGAAAATAGTCTTATCTTTATCATTATAGCAGTAATATATCTTATAAGTATCTCCCACCTAGCACTTACTGTGGTTTGAAACAGTGTTGTGTCAGAAGTGCCCTTGCGCTCTTTAAGAGTAACCTGTCAAACCATTTTAGAATGGTTTGACAACTTACCTGGGTCCCCCAGACGCGTGCGTCACATCCAGTTTTCAACTACTACAGAAGCTGGACGTTTTCATTTAGATAAACAGGACAAATATAAGACCTTGCTCAATGTCCGACATCGCTCAGCTAACACTGTGAGCCTTAGAGCACAACTCTGCTTCAATCAGTGCACACCAGCTAACCGGATTCTCCTGTAACCAGCTAACCAAATTCTCCTGCAAGAAAAATCCAAAAGCCAAGCTGCCGTCACAGGTGTCTTATCAGACACAGTTTGACAAATTAATCTGGAAAGGCGCCATGAAATTCTTGGCACCATGACAGTGAGATGCAGTGTTTATGGTGCCTGACCTTTTTTTTTTTTTTTTAATTCTTTATTTTTGCAGTGCAGATCAAGAATAACATACAGGCGTGAGGTACCCCGACGGCAATCCTCAGGCAAACGTGAAAACATTTAAAACAGTGGGTGAACCACAATGCATGCACTTTTTTAATATTATTTAGTCAAAACTTTTAAAGCGAGGAGTAAAAGTCAAGTAATGATAGGAAAGAATATATATCACTGTTTTCTGTTGGTTATTAGGTAGGTAAGTGGACAGGGTAGTGTCCTGAGTTTTTTAGAAAGGTATAAGGAAGTCTTTGTTTGCTCGCAGGTAAATGTTATCTAGTGGTAAACGTGTACGAGGTAAGGTAGAAGAGCAATATGCCTATTCCATCCACTTGATAATAATGGGTTACCCTCTTGACTGCAATATGCCTTGGAGCAGTATGCTACTAATGTACGTCAATACAGCTCTATCAGTTAATGCGGAAGGCTGTCTGGGTCTAGGCATGAATTAGCGGTATGCAATCAAGAAACATAGAGGACATATCTTGTATGAGGGAGTCTGGACCTACTGGCAGCGTTTATACTTCTGTCAGGTAAATATTCTGTTGAAGGGTATTAACAGGTGAAGCAAGACCCAGTTTAAAGGGGCACATATCTAAGCGTGTCCCTTCCGTGCTGTCGCGCCTTGTCTCTACTCTATACTTATGCTGATATGCATGTTAGGGGGTATCTTCCCTTTACAGGATGTTCATGCTTGTGAAACGTGTGGTATGCGATTATGGGTAGTTAAGCCCCGATTGATCTTTTGTGCTAGGTGTATTCCGCTGTGTCCTGATAAAACATGTAGTACTTAGCAGGTGGTACCCTGGAAATTAGAAGCATGAGGCCCAATGAGGGGTTGCCTGCCCATTTATCTCTTTTCATCTCGGCTAATGGGATATGTGCACGTCCTGAAAGTGTAATAGACTGTCAAAATTATAAGGCTGGTCAAAGCGGGCTAGCTGTTTAGGTAGAGGACAGAGCTGGGGAGGGCCGGCTGGACTTGTGAAGTATAGATAACATGAGATTACAACAATGCAGGATACAAGTTAAAAGATAGTGCCTCGTCTGTAACATTGCTCGTGAGAGGAGACCACAGTTTGTACCGCTGGACAGCATGATCTCGTCTCCCGGGGTGTGATTAATATAAAAAGTACCAAACTAGTATTAAGAAACATAAATATAAACATAAAGATTTGCCATAACGTAGGAGTAGGAAGTAATGTTGCTTCTGCCTGTGTAGGTGGCAACACTGTGTAAATGGTAAGCCTGATGCCAGGCTCAACCTATTCCCTTAGTTGTCATTAGCAAGGTGTTGTCACGTAAACAGGCAGAGCCGGCGTATGGCCAAGCTAATCGTGTAGGTCTAGGTTACTATCTAGGTAGCACGTAAGGGTACCGGCTTGGCAATAATAATAAAGCTGTCGTAAACTCAGCCACTAAACAGGTAATATAACGTTATTCATAGGTAGTGGTCTAGGAAACAATGCAGTAAACACATGTTAGAGGCATCGGCAACGGTCATTAACAATGGTGTTCTTGTTCGGGATAGTACAGCTGGTTAGCCCATAACAGTTCATCAGTGTACTGTCACAATGTGGGATATTTTGTAATATACCATTCCAGACGGTGTATTCACCAAGGCCCGGTGGTCCCGGTGTAACGTGTATGAGGTGAGTGCGGCTGGGCCAAGCCTCTGAGTGTCCCATAGTCTCTACGTCGTGACAGTTGCATAGGCCTCTGGAGTGGAGCTCTGGGGTACAAACGGAGCGCTCCGATCTGGATCCCAAGTATGGGTGCGGTCGGGGGAGCCGGTGTTGGCATTGCCCGTGTTTGCCGGCTCCGCCGTTGTTAGCAAATCTTGGGGTAGGTTCAGCAGCCGGAGAAAGGCCGGGGCGTCCCGTATATCTTGGATGCTGTGTGTGGTCGGCCCTCTTGTGACCGACCACCTATAGTCCAATTTGTGGGCCCGGAGGAGTAAGGTGAGAGGTCTGAGCGTGCGGCGCCACGCCAAGGTGCTGCTGGATAGATCCGGGTACAGTGAGAGTTCCATGTTCTCAAATCTGAGGGGAGTCTTGCCTCTGAAGGCTGAGAGGATCGTTGCTTTGTGTCCGCTGTCACGGAGGTTCAAAATGACATCCCTCGTAGCAGTGTTTGGTGCGTTGGAGGGTTTGGGGATTCTGAAGACCCCCACTGGGGTGATCGTGGCATGCCGTCCCTGTGGCAGGGTTGTGAGTAACATGCGGTCGATTAGTTTTGGCAGTTCGGCGTCGGCGATGTCATCTGGAATTCCCCTGATTTTTATGTTAGAGGCACGCCTGGCGTCCTCCAGAGTTGCGAGGCGTTGTTCGTACTGCCGGTTCTGGTGTTCCAGGTCTTGCACCGTGTGGTGTAGCGCGGAGATTTCCTGGGCTTGGGATAACGATGAGCCTTCTAGCGCGGAGATGCGGCCTGTCAGGCCTTGTAGGTCCGCGCGAAGCGCTGAGACTTTCTCGCGGAAGCTATTTTTCAGGTCCGCCATCATCTCCTTCATAATCGCCACGGTGAGCGGTTCTGATTCTACCCTTTTACCACGGTGTTTTGTCTGCCGCGGTGGATCAGGGGGTGGCAGGTATCCCGAAGTCCGAGAAGTCCGAGCACCCTCCGTGTTGGGCCGCCATGTTGGCCTCTGTGGCTCCGCGTGCGTGCATCCACATTTCCCCGATCGTTAGTCCCGGGGTGGGCTTGTGTGGTACCGTTTTTTCCCCCTTTTTCCCCATTAGGTCTCGTGGTGTGTGACAGTGAGTTAGAGGGAAAAGGGGGGTATTTCGGGCGTTTTGGGGCTCGGAGCTCCGTTTACATGCGTCTGGTTGCTTCAGCGTTCAAGCCCCGCCCCCCCCTTTTTTAAAAAAAATATATAAAGATAAAATAAACTGGACACTCCCAATGAATAGTGGATTGGAAGCTTGCTACAACACATACACATATATATATACATATACACACACACACACACACACACACACACACATTATATATATAAATATTCCATTGCAATATTACATGATTTCCGGTTTGTTTTCGGAGTATTGAATTATTAAATTAAGTCTAGCAGTAGGACAGACATTGCTCAGTGATTAGGTAAAATTTAAAGTATTAATTGAAAATATGTATAAAAATACATGCAAATTAGATTTATTTCATGCATAGCACATTGCATGCACAATGTCTGTGCCTCAACCATGAGGAATTCGTGGATTCTGCTGATAGCGCACTTAGAGCACTAAGGTTTTTGCTAGGGATCGACCGATATTGATTTTTTTAGAGCCGATACCGATAATCTGTGAACTTTCAGGCCGATAGTCGATAACTTGCCGATATTCTGTACATTTACCATTTTGAAAAAATAAACTAATCCTAAAGGTAAATGCACAGAATATACATGCCACATGTAGTGGATGAAGTGTGTTTAGACAGGGGAGCTGTGTGTGTTTGTGTAGTGTGTATAGTGAATGCAGAATGTGTGTTTGTGTAGTGTGTATAGTAAATGCAGAATGTGTGTTTGTGTAGTGTGTATATATAGTGAATGCAGAATGTGTGTTTGTGTAGTGTGTATAGTAAATGCAGAATGTGTGTTTGTATAGTGTGTATAGTGAATGCAGAATGTGTGTTTGTGTAGTGTGTATAGTGAATGCAGAATGTGTGTTTGTGTAGTGTGTATAGTGAATGCATTGTGTGTATATAATGCAGTGTGTGTGTTTGTGTAATGTGTATATAATGCAGTGTGTGTTTGTGTAGTGCGTGTGTAGTGTGTGTGTGTATGTAATGCAGTGTGTGTGTGTGTTTGTGTAGTGTGTGTATGTAATGCAGTGTGTGTGTGCATGTAAGTAATGCAGTGTGTGTGTGTGTATGTAATGCAGTGTGTGTGTGTGTGTATAATGCAGTGTGTATGTAGTGTGTGTATAATGCAGTGTGTGTGTAGTGTGTGTGTAATGCAGTGTGTTTGTGTAGTTAATGCAGTGTGTGTATGTAATGCAGTGTGTGTATATGTAACGCAGTGTGTGTGTGTGTGTGTATCTAATGCAGTGTGTGTGCAATGCAGTGTGTGTATATGTAATGCAGAGTGTGTGTGTGTGTGTGTGTGTAGTGATGTAATTTGTGTAAAATGGAGGGGCATTTTTTTATTTAGATTTTTTAAAATATTTAAATGGTGTTTTTTTTTTTTTAGTCCCCCCTCCCTGCTTCTTACCAGGGAGGGGGGATATAGTATTCCCTGGTGGTCCGGTGGCTTGTTAAGTCCTGGGGGGCGGGCAGCAAGCAGTTTCTTACCTTGCCAGCAGCGCCTCCAGCTCCCCAGTGTAAATCTCGCTGCCCCGCGGGCGCGGGTCTCGCAAGGTTTAGACATGGAGCTGCAGGCAAGGTAAGAAACTGCTTGCTGATGGCCCCCCAGGACCGCCGGCATTGTAATGAGGCTGGCGGTCCTAGAAGGTATGATCGGCAATATCGGTAGCTATATTGCCGATACCAATATTGCCGAAAATACAGAATATCGGCCGATTATATCGGTAAAATCGAAAATCGGTCGATCCCTAGTTTTTGCTCACAATGTCCCTGGTTTTGCAAAAAAAAAAAAAAAAAAAAAAAAGAAGAGATAACTGTGTATGACTGTAACTGTATGTGGGACTGTCTGCCTGTGTGTGTGAGTGTGTGTGTGTGACTGTAATTGCGTGTGTGAAACCAAGAGGGCTGCACTTACCAGAACATTGAAAACAAAGTGTATAAGGATTGGTTAAAACAGTAAGTAAGGTGCTACAATCACCTATGTGGGTCACTCCACCACACAAAAGTGCAATACAATCACCTTTTTATTGTTATTATTGTCACTTTAAAGGTTTTATTGATTATAACGAGATCTGTCTATTTTCCAATTACGGAAAAAGTGTCACAAAGATATGGAGAAAAAAAATTGAGATTGAAGAAAATGATAAAAATGTAGATATTCTCTTAAGCAATGATCTAGATACCATATGCCAAACAATTTAAAAACTTTTAATCAGAGAGATGAAGATTAAGTGAGAGATTTGTACCCTAGAAAAGTACATTAGCCTCCAAATTAAATCTAGAGGCCTTTTAAGCTTCCCACTTTTGACAAAGAAAATTATATTTTTATAGACACCGTATTTATCGGCGTATAACACGCACTTTTTCTCCCTGAAAATAGGGGGGAAATCGTGGGTGCGTGTTATACGCCGATATCCCATAATTACTTACCTGTCTTGAAGCGTGGGCGGGTGTTCAGCGCGCACCGCAGTACTGGAACTTCAATTTCAGGTTCCGGTTTCCGGCGAGACTGAAAGGAAGTGTGCACACTTGTGCACACTTCCTTTCAGTCCCGCCGGAAACCAGAACCTGAAATTCAAGTTCCTGTACCGCGGTGCACGCTGTGAAGCCGGCCCACGCTTCAAGACAGGTAAGTAATTATGGATAAAATAGAAAGGTGAACAGCGCTAAAGATCAGAAATTGTACATACGTTTAGTAGAAATACTGGCCAGCGGAGTAACTTAAAAAAAGGAGAAAATTCTTGGGTATTGCTAAATATAAACCACATTGGAGAGGGGGCGATACCATCAGAAACATAGGCAAGTTAGAAATGGAGTGGGTCTATCGTTTAGATACCCTCCACCCAAATGGACTTAATATAGAATTCGATTTGGTTCATTTTTTATAACTCATTTTGTAAAATCCATTTTTTATAACTTATGTTCTATAATCCACTTTCAATGGGTGTTTATAAATTCTTTTACACCCTTTTCATGCAGAGACTACTGTGTTTTTATACTATTTATATTACCTCTAGCTGTATATGCATGTCCCCTTTCCATTTAAAGTATGCCCTTTTCCGATATGGCATCCTTTGAGCTCAATTTCTGTCATTAGCCCACATCCAAAATGGCGGCCGGAATAGTTTTGTTTATGACACTATTAAGTAATTTATTATTATATATTTTATATCACTTATATGCTCTGTGTATCCATTTCTGTAATTGTTTAAGTTATTAGCTGATCCGATATGTTATTATGTTATGGTATACCTCTGATCTCTATTTTTGAATTTTCCCACAAATTGCCCACATCCAAGATGGCGTCCGGAGAACTTCCTGTCTATGCTATCTTGCTGGAAACCGGAAATGAGGAAATACACATAATAGAATCGATTTCCACTATCATATACCCTATGTGTGCCCATATCTGTAATTATTCAAGTTTCTATCTGATCCAATATGTTATTATGTTATTGTATACCTTTGATTCCTATTTTTGAACTTTCCCATAAATTGCCCACATCCAAGATGGCGTCCGGAGAACTTCCTGTCTATGCTATCTTGCTGAAAACAGGAAATTAGGAAATATGCACAGCAGAATCGATTTTCATCATCAGAGAAGGTATATAATCTCAAGGACCCCAAGCAGCAAGCATTCACTTTTGAGAAAGCTTCGGCGAAACGCGTCAAGTGAGGAAGAATTTTGGACTTTTATACAGGACTGGTTTTATAGTGTATTATTCACTTTTTACTTATTGTATTAAAGTATATATAATTTTTAAACCATCCAGTCATTTTTTTTGTCCTCCTTCCTATTTAATACTGCTTTGCTGCTATACCTGGGTCCACTATATCCCGAGGTGGGGATTATTCCACCTGAAATTCTCCAAACTAGAGCAGGTCGTTGCTCTAGTATATGTAAGTAGGATCATCTACTCTTACTACAATATTTTATATTTACGTACTAGACCATGTGGCGTATTTTACTCTTGTTTTTCATATAACGAATACTTACACCTATAAACTCACCAACGATCTGGAACCTCAAGAAATCCATAGACTGGGATTATTCAGTCCAAGCTCTTAACACCGAGCTGATATAGCTCCTCAAAGTGTGAGTGTGAATATAACACCTTTGTTCTTGTGGAATTATATCGTTCATACATACTGTACCATTATTTGTATCTTTGTTTCTCCTTTTATTTAAGTTACTCCGCTGGCCAGTATTTCTACTAGACGTATGTACAATTTCTGATCTTTAGCGCTGTTCACCTTTCTATTTTATCTGTCCATTTATCACAAGGTAGAGGGAACACCTTGTTGGTGAACTGCTGCTCACCCTTGAGAAGAGAGCGCTTATTACCCTTTTGCATCAGGTAAGTAATTATGGGATATCGGCGTATAACACGCACCCACGATTTCCCCCCTATTTTCAGGGAGAAAAAGTGCGTGTTATACGCCGATAAATACGGTATCTATAAAAATATAATTTTCTTTATGGGACAAGGGAAAGTGCACTAGAGGACACTATGGGAGGGGGGGGGGGAGAATACTATGGGAGGGGGGGAGAGAATACTATGGGAGGGGGGGAGAGAATACTATGGGAGGGGGGGAGAGAATACTATGGGAGGGGGGGAGAGAATACTATGGGAGGGGGGGAGAGAATACTATGGGAGGGGGGGAGAGAATACTATGGGAGGGGGGGAGAGAATACTATGGGAGGGGGGGAGAGAATACTATGGGAGGGGGGGAGAGAACACTATGGGGGGTGATAGAACACTATGGGGGGTGATAGAACACTATGGGGGGTGATAGAACACTATGGGGGGTGATAGAACACTATGGGGGGTGATAGAACACTATGGGAGGGGGAGGGGAGAACACTATGGGGGGGAGAATACTATGGGATGAGGGGGGACACTATGGGATGGGGGGGACACTGTGGGATGGGGGGGACACTATGGGATGAGGGGGGAACACTATGGGATGAGGGGGGGAACACTATGGGATGAGGGGGGGAACACTATGGGATGAGGGGGGGGACACTATGGGATGAGGGGGGGACACTATGGGATGAGGGGGGGAACACTATGGGATGAGGGGGGGAACACTATGGGATGAGGGGGGGAACACTATGGGATGAGGGGGGGACACTATGGGATGAGGGGGGGACACTATGGGATGAGGGGGGGACACTATGGGATGAGGGGGGGACACTATGGGATGAGGGGGGGAACACTATGGGATGAGGGGGGGGGAACACTATGGGATATGGGGGGGAACACTATGGGATATGGGGGGGAACACTATGGGATGGGGGGGGAACACTATGGGATGAGGGGAGGAACACTATGGGATGAGGGGGGGGAACACTATGGGATGAGGGGGGGACACTATGGGATGAGGGGGGGAACACTATGGGATGAGGGGGGAACACTATGGGATGAGGGGGGAACACTATGGGATGAGGGGGGGAACACTATGGGATGAGGGGGGGGGCACTATGGGATGAGGGGGGGAACACTATGGGATGAGGGGGGGAACACTATGGGATGAGGGGGGGAACACTATGGGATGAGGGGGGGAACACTATGGGATGAGGGGGGGAACACTATGGGATGAGGGGGGGAACACTATGGGATGAGGGGGGGAACACTATGGGATGAGGGGGGAACACTATGGGATGGGGGGGAACACTATGGGATGGGGGAACACTATGGGATGGGGGGGAACACTATGGGATGAGGGGGGGAACACTATGGGATGAGGGGGGGAACACTATGGGATGAGGGGGGGAACACTATGGGATGAGGGGGGGAACACTATGGGATGAGGGGGGAACACTATGGGATGAGGGGGGGAACACTATGGGATGAGGGGGGGAACACTATGGGATGAGGGGGGGAACACTATGGGATGAGGGGGGGAACACTATGGGATGAGGGGGGGAACACTATGGGATGAGGGGGGAACACTATGGGATGAGGGGGGGAACACTATGGGATGAGGGGGGGAACACTATGGGATGAGGGGGGGAACACTATGGGATGGGGGGGAACACTATGGGATGAGGGGGGAACACTATGGGATGAGGGGGGGAACACTATGGGATGGGGGGGAACACTATGGGATGAGGGGGGGGGGAACACTATGGGATGAAGGGGGGAACACTATGGGATGAGGGGGGGGAACACTATGGGATGAGGGGGGGGGACACTATGGGATGAGGGGGGGAACACTATGGGATGAGGGGGGGGAACACTATGGGATGAGGGGGGGGGACACTATGGGATGAGGGGGGGAACACTATGGGATGAGGGGGGGAACACTATGGGATGAGGGGGGAACACTATGGGATGAGGGGGGGGGAACACTATGGGATGAGGGGGGGGGAACACTATGGGATGAGGGGGGGACACTATGGGATGAGGGGGGGACACTATGGGATGAGGGGGGGGACACTATGGGATGAGGGGGGGACACTATGGGATGAGGGGGGGGAACACTATGGGATGAGGGGGGGGAACACTATGGGATGAGGGGGGGAACACTATGGGATGAGGGGGGGAACACTATGGGATGAGGGGGGGAACACTATGGGATGAGGGGGGGAACACTATGGGATGAGGGGGGGAACACTATGGGATGAGGGGGGGAACACTATGGGATGAGGGGGGGAACACTATGGGATGAGGGGGGGAACACTATGGGATGAGGGGGGAACACTATGGGAGGGGGTGGAGAATACTATGGGAGGGGGTGGAGAATACTATGGAAAGGGGGGGGGGACACTATGGGATGAGGGGGTTGGGGAATACTATGGGAGGGGGGGAAATTTCCTGGAATTTCCTTCTTAAAATGAGGTGCGTGTTATACACCGATAAATACGGTAACTGGAATGGGGCACTTGATTCCTTCTCAACACCTATGGTGGGAATGATTATAGAACAAAGAACCCTGACTCTCCACCAGTTAGATGAGAGTATAAAAAAGATCCAGACTCAAGTTGAACCTTTCTATGGTATGGAAGAATTTGAAAACCTCACCAGACTAATGATTAACAAAAAATGATATAGAGGTGTTGGTAATTAGAGTAAAAAATAGAAACTTAGAGAGAGATCAGAAAGGTTATAAAAAAAAAGCAAATGTCAGACCTTCTAAAAAAAACTAATTCCAAAGAATACTTAAAAAAAAAAAATCAAAATTATAAAAAGAACATTAATAGTAAGACGTCACAGATGTATTCTAAACCAGAGAAAAAACAAACCAAACCAGACATTCAGAAACAAGATTTTACTTCTTTTAAAAATAGAAGTCCAGATATATTTAGAAATAATAGAAAATAAAATTATGAATGGACGGAAGTAAAATTTAGGAAACCTTCTGGTGTAGGAAAGAAAGGAGGTAATGTTAAAAAAGGAAATCAGCAAACCCCCAAAATTTCTCTTTTTAATCGGTTTGAAAAACTAAGGAATTTAGAAAAGCAAAATCCTTTTTTAGATCAGGATTTATCCCGGAAGACAGAGAGAAAGGGAAAGATATTGTGACGGACCGCCTGACACCACGACTGGGTGATAATTGAATCAGGAACTGTACTAATCTAATCAAATTATCTCCAAGCACAGAAAAACATACTTTTTAAAAGTACCCTGAAAGTACTCCCAAAACCCATGGAAACCCCACAAAAGTTATAACCCCTGATAGCCCCGATCTGGGTGACTAACATATCCAAAAATTACCCAGATCGGTTCAGGGGTTCCTGGAAGTCATTGTTTTGACCGACCGCACGCATGGTCCCATGCCCAAAATAGTTCCATGAAATCAGTGCTAACGGTCGGTCAACCTCAGTAGTCTTTTACAGGTTTCCCTGCAGGGCCCATAGTCTGTGGTCAGGAGGCTGACAAGCAAGCTCCTCCAGGAGCTTGTGACAAACTCACGTGGGAAGTGGAGTTTGTCACAGATATATACCCCAATAAAAAGATACAGGGAACTAGAAGAGGGGGAAGTAGAAAACAAAAAAAGACGATAAAAGGAGGCAAGAGAAAATATGGAAGAGATAAATCTTAAAGAAAAAGGACAGAATGTTAGACTTTTTAATGTATCTAATAAAATTTTAACTGACTCACATATACAAGATTTGAATAAAGGTTTTAAGTTCGCTCCCAGTTGTGGTATTAATACATTTGAACGGTTTTTAGATAACCCGTGGCAACGCTCTGAAGGCAGCGGGTCTCGCGAGACTTACACTGGGGAGCTGCTGGGAGGTAAGTAAACGCTTGCTGCGGGTCCCCCCAGGACCGCCGGGCTTGTAAAAAGCCCGGCGGTCCTGTTATATAATAACCAAAAATCGTCCGATAATATCGTCCAGACCGATAATCGTTCGATCCCTAGTAGTCACTTATTGTCACGTATTCATCTGCACATCAAAATTTGATTAATGGCATTTACTGTCCTGACAGGAAAAGTTGTGCCGAGCAGCAATCAATCCACAGGAGGGTTTGTGCTGAGCAGCAATCATGCAAATAGGAACCTGGTAACTGCCTTTGGGGTCAAAGGCCGGTTACAACCAATCAGATCCAGAGGAGGGGTATTTAGGCCCAGTTCACCTCTTCAGTGTCCTGTCGTGGTTTCCCTTGTGGTTGTCCGAGAGCGCGTTATTGATTCTGGTTATTTGACTTTGGCATTGTTTTTGACTTGCCTGTTTTCTGGCATCCCTGACTCTTGGCTTTTCCTTATCGTTGTGTCTCTTTCTGTGTCCCCTGACCTTGGCTATTCCTGACTTTTCTTTGGTACGTTAGTCCGGCCATTCTAAGGTCCGGTATACGTTACCTATCGGTCCTCTGTGTTACACAATTCTACGTGCTGGATCATTCTGTAATCATGACACTTACCAGATTCCAGTGCCAATGTCCCACAAGCACATTAGGCCCTCCTCGTGGGAAAGTATTGCTTCAAAGTTCCTATGGGTATTTTACTGACACTGGACATCTAGCATCAGGCGACCAAAAGTCAGTTATCAACCAGGAAGTGTCTCTAGTGGCTGTCTGATTAACAGCCACTAGAGGCAGTCTTACTCCTGCAATGTAATTGCAGTTTCTAAAAAACTGAAATGATTTACATTGCAGGACTACCGTATATACTCGTGTATAAGTCGATCTCATGTATAAGTCGAGGGCAGTTTTGTGACCAACAATTGTGAAATATGCTATGCCTCATGGATAAGTCGAGGGTAAAACTTGGGGCTATGAAATTCTGTGATTTTTAGAACTATATACACACTCATACAAACACACTCTGCATTATACACACACACACACTCATACAAACAATCTGCATTCTACACACACACTTATACAAACACACACACACTCTGCATTATATACGCACACACTGTGTGTATATAATGCAGTGTGTGTGTGTTTGTATGAGTGTGTGTAGAATGCAGATTGTTTGTATGAGTGTGTGTGTATATAATGCAGAGTGTGTGTGTTTGTATGAGTGTGTGTAGAATGCAGATTGTTTGTATGAGTGTGTGTGTATATTAATGCAGAGTGTGTGTTTGTATGAGTGTGTGTTTGTATGAGTGTGTGTGTGTTTGTATGAGTGTGTGTAGAATGCAGATTGTTTGTATGAGTGTGTGTGTATATTAATGCAGAGTGTGTGTTTGTATGAGTGTGTTTGTATGAGTGTGTGTAGAATGCAGATTGTTTGTATGAGTGTGTGTGTATATAATGCAGAGTGTGTGTTTGTATGAGTGTGTGTAGAATGCAGATTGTTTGTATGAGTGTGTGTGTATATTAATGCAGAGTGTGTGTTTGTATGAGTGTGTGTAGAATGCAGATTGTTTGTATGAGTGTGTGTGTATATTAATGCAGAGTGTGTGTTTGTATGAGTGTGTGTTTGTATGAGTGTGTGTTTGTATGAGTGTGTGTTTGTATGAGTGTGTGTAGAATGCAGATTGTTTGTATGAGTGTGTGTGTGTATATAATGCAGAGTGTGTGTAGAATGCAGAGTGTGTGTGTGTGTGTGTGTGTACTGGGTGGGAGGAGGGCATTTTTATTATAATTTATTTATTTTAATATTTTAAGTTTTTTTTATTTTAATATTTTTTATTGTATTTTTTTTAATATTTGATTTAATTTTCGTCCCCCCTCCCTGCTTGTTAGCTTGCCAGGGAGGGGGGCTCTCACTCCCTGGTGGCCCAGTGTATGGGCTGTGTAGGAGGGGGGGCTGACAGTGAGCGGTTACTTACCTTCCTGCAGCTCCTGTCAGCTCCCTTCTCCTCCGTGCAGCTCCTCTGTCAGCTCCCACTGTAAGTCTCGCGAGAGCCGCGGTGACCCCGCGGCTCTCGCGAGACTTACAGTGGGAGCTGACAGAGGAGCTGCACGGAGGAGAAGGGAGCTGACAGGAGCTGCAGGAAGGTAAGTTAATGCTCTCTGCCAGCCCCCCAACAGGACCGCCGGGCTTGTAATGAGCCCGGCGGTCCTTGTCTGTATTATGGCAATGTAAGTTGCCATAATACCGACATTAACTCGAGTATAAGTCGAGTGAGGGTTTTTCAGCACAAAAAATGTGCTGAAAAACTCGACTTATACTCGAGTATATACGGTAAGTAGGACTGGGACACTGCGCCCAGAACACTTCAATTAGATGAAGTGGTCTGACTGCCTATAGTGTCCCTTTAAATGTTTCTACAACCAAGTAAAAGTAACTTGAAAATTGTACATACTAGTTACCTTATATAATCAGTTATTTATTATTACACTTTGTATTTATAACAAACAAACACATTGTGCAGTGCAGTACATGGGTACAAGTGGTACAAGTAAAACAGACAGAGATAAAATAGCAGACAAGCAAACAGAGTAGGAATATAAAGCCCTATTCATGGAAACGTACAACCTAAATGACCAAAGAAAATTTTGCGAATTGAAACCACCCATAGAAATAAAAAATGACAGGAATTGTATTTCCTAGATAGACTAAGCAACTTACACAAGGAAATTTGATACATTGTATCTAGCAGATATCCATACCTGTCAATGCTTTTTAATGATAGTGAGGTGGCAGAGAGCACACCAAACAACTCCTATATTTTAGTTGCCTAAATAAAAAAGATGAAGTCCTCAGCAAACAGCAATATGTAGGTGAAACTGAACTGTATTCAACGATCAACAAGCAGACTGCCTAGCCTGCTTGTTCAAAAGCTGAATAAACATCCATTTCACCTACATATTGCCGTGTGCTGAGGACTTTAAATTTCAAAATACCTTTTATTGGTCAGTTGCTTGGTCTTTGCTGAATTTTTTTTAGATGCACCGCGAGTCAACTTATCCTACAAACTTGTTTCTCCTTTTGTAGTATGGCTTACATCTCTTTAATAAAGCTCTACCTACACATTTTGGGCAATAGACCAATGCCTACAGCTACATCGAAGGGTGCCAAGAACGCTTTGACTTCACAGCTAGAATACACTGAATGCAGTTCCTAAAATGCGTTTTGTTTTAACTGTCAGCATTAAAATGGAGATCCCATCTGGCAATTAAAACTAATTAGTCAATTTGGCTAAAAGTATGCATATTTCTCTAGTAAGACTTCAAGTAAATGTGACATTTATAATTTACTGATGAAGGTAAAAAGAAAAAGAAAAAAGGTGTGGCATGAAAAAAAACTAAACTGTCTTATTAAAGTGCCTTGGTCTAAAAACATTTGGAACCAATAGACTATAACAGATAACATAACCAAACTAGCACATTCCCCATCATGACAGGTGAAGACAGGTCACAAACTTTTTCCCAGTGACATTTGGCCCACTTCTATGGATTCCCTGTCCATCAGTAACCCCAGTGCTCTATCCCACCTCTTTTTCAGTGCACGGTTTTCTCCAATTTCAGTATTGAGACCAGAGGCCCAAATGTCAGACACCAGTCGTAGCTTTACAGGACAAAGGACAGTGATGCAAACCCACTAACAGAATGAGTGCAGAAAGGCCCAAATATTCTACACTAGGGATAGGCAACCTACAGCTCTCCAGATGTTTTGTACTACATCCCCCAAAAGGCTCTTACACCCGTAATGCCGGCAAAGCATTATGGGATGTGTAGTCCAGAATATCTAGAGTGCCAAAGGTTGCTTATGTCTGCTCTACACTTTAGTGGTGCCATATTGTGAGGTCACAACTGGTATGTTTGAGAGTTAAAGGGGCACGTTAAAGGACCACTATAGCTCAATGAAGTGGTATGGGTGCCAGGTCCCTCTAGTGTTAACCCTGCAGCTAGGGTTAATCCAGCCTCTAGTGGCTGTGTCACTGACAGCCGCTAGAGGCACTTCCGCGCTTCTCACTGTGAAATCACAGTGAGAAAACGCTGGACATCCATAGGAAAGCATTGAGAAATGATTTCCTACGGGCGGTTTGAATGCGCGTGCGGCTCTGGCCTCACATGCGCATTCAGTGCTGACGTAGGCAGGAGGAGGAGGGTTCCTAAGCGCAGAGGGAGCCCGGCGCTGGAGAAAGGCAAGTGTTTTAACCACTTCAGCCCTGCGGGAGTGGGACCCTGAGGGTGGGGCGACCTAAAGACCCTATAGTGCCAGGAAACCGAGCTTGTTTTCCTTCCACTACAGTGGTCCTTTAAGCAACATAACCACTAGAAAGCTTATTGAATTGGGTATGGTGCAAATACTGTTTATGTGCCAAACTCTCACAGGGTTATTCACTAAAGTGAGAATTCAAACTGAATTTCAAATTTATGGTCAAATTAACCAAAATGGTAAAATTCTCTAAGTCATCTATGCTTCCAATTCAGCTACTGTGGCCTTACATTTGAAATGTACTTTAAATTCTCACTTTAGTGATTAACCCGGCCAATTTCTGCTAAGCCAAACAGACAGAAACTGAGAAGAAAAAAAATCTTAAAGCCCAGCCATACAAAACCCACACTACCAGTCCTAAGCGATCCAACCTTGGACAGCAATAATAGTCACCTCCAACAATCACAGCCTATTGTAGCTGCTTCAGGTTTTAATCCTGCACAAACAAATTATATTAATCTAAACCATTGGTCTTAAATCCCTTGGTATTCAGGTCCTATTTTTTTTAAACTGGTGTGCATGTTGCTTTTGTTATGTATTGGTGCTGCGGCTGCTTTGTAGGCGGCATATTCAGACAATTCCACAAGCAGCCCCCTATACACAGCCCAAATTCACACACATATCCTGATACACAGCCCACATACACGCATAATGGGGTCCAGGCTAGCCATGTATAGGGCAAGGGCAGGAGCTTCAAAGGGCTACTCTCCAAGTGAGCATTTTCTCTTTCACAAACGCTGTTAGAACTTCCTCCCAGCATTGCCAAGAGTGAATTGTGCCTGTTGCTACTGCTACTAGGAGACATCTGAAAAAGTCTTACTGGGTGATCAAGGGGAGATTCACAAATCCCCTCAGCCTGTTTGGGTCTGGCAAACTCGTGTGCTGTACAAAAACACCTCATGTGCCATAGGTTGCTGACCCATGCTATAAAATATAATAAAAAAAAAAGAAAAAAGAACATGCATCTAATGTTTTTTTTCCTGCTTTTTCTTTTATTGCGATTCGCATACGTCCGAAAGAGGTCGCTTTTATTTTAGGGGTATGAGTGGGGGTCTGACCAGAACAGGGCCGTTCTGAGAAAGTTTAAAGGACCACTATAGGCACCCAGACCACTTCAGCTTAACCCCTTAAGGACACATGACATGTCACAATTCCCTTTTATTCCAGAGGTTTGGTCCTTAAGGGGTTAATGAAGTGATCTGGGTGCCAGGTCCCTCTAGGATTAACCCTGCCTGCTATAAACATAGCAGTTTCAGAGAAACTGCTATGTTTACAAATGGGTTAATCCAGCCTCTAGTGGCTGTCTCATTGACAGCTGCTAGAGGCGCTTCCGCGTTTCTTACTGTGATTTTCAGTGAGAAGACGCCAGCATCCATAGGAAAGCATTGAGAATGCTTTCCTATGAGACTGGCTGAATGCGCGTGCGGCTCGTGCCGCGCATGCGCATTCAGACGATGACGGGAAAGGAGGAGGAGAGCCCCCAAAAAAGGTAAGGGATAAACCCCTTCCTCCCCCTACAGCCCAGCAGGAAGAGGACCCAGAGGGCAAGGGGGACCCAAGGACCCTATAGAGCCAGGAAAACATACTACAGTGGTCCTTTAACCCCTTAAGGACACATGACATGTGTGACATGTCATGATTTCATTTTATTCCAGAAGTTTGGTCCTTAAGGGTGACTTACTAATTATTAATCTAAATTTTTATTTGACTGATTCCTAAACATATTTTTGTAGCTTAAGGACACATTTCTGTGAATATTATTACTGAGGAGCTCTGTTACACACTCAAATACACCAACAACATGGAACTCTTGGAAAAGAGATATTGGGAAAATAAGAGGGACTGATGGAACTGGGTGCAAAATAAGGACTGTCCCAACTAAAGAGGGAAACTTGGGATGCATGTATTAGCATAACGCAAGTGTAAAATTGCAGGCACCCATATGACCTTCACGTCATTAATCTGAAACCTATAATACAGTGAGTACAGGGCAGTGAACTGGGAAAAACTGGGGTTAACTACTAAATAGTGAACTAAGCATTTACAACATTTAGATCAAGAGTCATGATGGGAAACAGTCAAAATGAATCTCCCATACCCAACAATTTCTGCGCTTAAATTTTGTAATGTAGTTTTAAATACACCACAAGTCACTGTTTAGTCAATAAACCCCTCACGTAAGCAAAGCTGTCTCTCATGCAATAACCACAATATGGAAATGGGAAGTTGCTGCAGTGATGATGGTATACACAGGCTACACTGGAAGGACCATCATCACTTTACATTTATATGTGAATGGATGTTATTAAATAAACCACAATGAATGGCAGGGCTTACCCTCTTGGTTAGACTCCATGAGGAAAACACAAACTACACGTTGTTATTCCTATTAATAAGACAATTCTCTGGCTGGACACACAGTGTACCGGGTAGCAGTAAGCATGCCTGTAACCTTCTTAGGGTCACAGCGCCACTCCCCGGTACAAGGACGTCTACTTCCGGGAACAACAACGTGGGCGAAATACTTTTCGTTGCAAGAGCGGTTATCGGTGGATCCTCCAGGTGGCGCTGTTACCGAGATTGTTCGCTGTGTTTAGTCGGAGGTGCAGCTCTGACAGGTGTTGTACTGGAAAGCCGGTGTTCTGTCATAGAACGCTGTGTGTACAACATTACATAGTGTGTGATCAGTGTCAAACACAATAAGGAAAAAATAAAACTGTTTTAATCCAGTGGGAAATAAAGTTATTTTGAGTGGGAATGCAGGCTGTTAGCCTATAATGTTAACGTTTCCTTATTTCCTAGTTAAAATGATTTACAGTACCGGCAATGGTTGGTCCTGATGGAATCATAATAAGATAAAGAATGCAGAGGTGATTATAAAAAAAAACCACATATGTATATTAAAGGGACACTTCAGGTACCCAGACCACTATTGCTCATTGGAGTGGTCTGGGTGCCAACTCCCACTACTCCTAACCCTGCAAGTGTAATTATTGCAGTTTTTTATAAACTGCAATAATTACCTTGCAGGGTTAACTCCACCTCTAGTGGCTGTTAGAGGTCACTTCCTGATTTCTAGCAAGGATTTTCCTGCTAGAGCGTCGCTGGACGTCCTCACGCTGTGAAAATCTTTTTCAATGCTTTCCTATGGGGAGACCTAATGTGCATGCGCGGCATTGCCGCGCATGCACATTAGGTCTCCTCGGCCGGTGGGCGGGATCAGTCTCGGCCACCGGCAGACGGAATCAGAGGGAGGAGCGGCGTGGAGGAAGAGGCAGCAACGAGGGACATCGCCGCTGCCTCAGGTAAGTGACTGAAGGGGTTTTCACCCCTTAAGTAACCAGGGATTGGTGGGTGGGAGGGAGAGGGACCCTCCAGTGCCAGGAAAACTGATTGTTTTCCTGGCACTGGAGTTTCCCTTTAAGGGCAGGAAATAAAAATGAGGTCTGTAAAGCACACCATGTGTCAGATCATATGTGTCATGTGTCAGGCGCTAGAGGATATTGAATGCCTTTCTCTCTTATATAAACCAATATAAACTAGCAAAATGTGTTTATTGTTAAGGAGTTAAAGCGGCACTTGCATGGCCGAATCCTGTTTTTTTTAAACCCCCCTCCCGACTCCACTAAATCTAACAAACCCCCTAGTAACCCCCAAATGCCCCTAAGCACCCCATATTACCTATTTTTTAATCTTTATTTTCTGCCCCGACCTATATTCAGGGCGCCACCATCTTTGTGTGGGTAGATGAAGTCCCTGTGGTACACGTCATCTGCCCACACTAGATAGCCCTGTGAAATTCCCGCACATGCCCAGTTAAACACTTGGGCATGCGAACGGGAATTTCATCTATTCATTCATTCGTCAGAAAGACGAATGCATGAATAGAAATGTCAGACGAACAAACACTGAAAATAGCAATAAGGGGGGGGAACCTATCTTCTGGCCCCCACCCCTGAGCGGTGGGTGGGGGCCCTAAATAACAAAAAGGGGGGACCTATTGTCCTCCCCTCAGGCTCCCACCCCTGCACGGCGGGTGGGGGCTATGAATAACAATAAGGGGGAGGGGGACCTATTGTCCTCCCCACCAGCCCCCACCCCTGAGCGGCGGGTGGGGGCCCTAAATGAAAATCCCCCCCCCCCCCCAAGGTGACTAGGGGTCCCCAAGCCCCTATTCACCCTCACCCCACCCAAATTAAAAAAAACTAATCCCCAACCTACCCCCCTCACCCTAAAAATAGTGACGGGGAATAAAATAACTAACTACCTGTAAAAAAAATAAAACTTACCATCTGATGTCTTCTTTTTTCTAAAATCTTCATTTTTCAGCCCCAAAAAAGGCCAAACAAAAACCATAATGCCCGTCGAACTTGTAAAAAATAAAAAACCAGAGCGCAAAAAAAAAAAATGGCGTAAAAGAAAAAACCTGCCGCTAAAAAATTAATCCATCTTCACCCGGCGAGGGCACGGAGTAGAATGAGCTCCGCAGGGCGGGGAAAGGCCTATAAAGCCTTGCCCCGCCCTGCAATTAGGCTCAGAACACTCATTGGTTGGTTTAAGCCAATCAGAGTGCTCTGTCATTTTACACAGCATGGGAAAGTTGACACAGAGCAAAGTTCCAAAGAACTTTCTCACGCTGTGTAAAATGACACAGAGCACTCCAGGGGTGGACTGAGAACCCTCAGGGCCCCCGGGCAAAATAAATCAAGGGCCCCCTTACAGGCCCCACCCATACTCCGCAGCAAGCGCCACCCATGTCCCGCCTCCATGCACCGCCTCCAGCCACACCCTACACAATCTTTAGACACAAGGAACAAAAGTGCAATAATCCCTTCAAGGCCCCAGTAGAGACTACAATTGAGGGCTAATGAGCCATGGAGGGGGGTCTTTCTAGCAGAGGCTATCTCAGTGTCCTTTAGAGAGTGTGTTAGAAAGAATCCCCTCCAGGCCCTATTAGAGACTACAATGGAGTCTAATAGGCTTGGAAGGGGGTCTTTCTAACAGAGGCCATCTCAGTGTCCCTGCTGGAAACAGTCGCCTCCAGGCCCCAGTAGAGACTACAATTGAGGGCTAATGGGCCATGGAGGGGGGGAGTATTCTAGCAGAGGCTATCTCAGTGTCCTTTAGAGAGTGTGTTAGAAAGAATTTCCTCCAGGTCCCATTAGAGACTACAATGGAGTCTAATGGGGCCTGGAGGGGGGTCTCTCCAACACTCTGGTTCCTATTCACAATATAGCAACACAACATAGCTCGCTGATACCTAGGCCAAGTTGGCTCCTCTTACCTTAATTACTGTTGTTGGCTGGCAGTCTGTGGGCTTGCTGGAAGGCTGTGGGCTTACTGGCTGCAGCTGGCAGGCTGTGGGCTTGCTGGCAGGCTGTGGGCTTGCTGGCTACTGCCGGCAGGCTGTGGGCTTGCTGGCTGCGGCTAGCAGGCTGTTGGCTTGCTGGCTGTGGCTTGCTGGCTGGCAGGCTGTGGCTTGCTGGCTGCGGTTGGCAGGCTGTGGGCTTGCTGGCTGTAAGCCTAACTGGTGGCCTGTGGGCTGGCTGGCTGGCTACTGGCCAGCGGCCAGCCTGTGGGCTGGCTGGCTGGCCGGCCTGTGGGCTGGCTGGCCTGTGGGCTGGCTGGCTTGCTGGCTACTGGGGCACTTGGAGATTATTTAAAGAAATAATCCATGCACAATAACCACTACTGCTCTGTGTAGTCGTTATGGTGCAAGGAGGGCCGGGCCCCCCTCCTAGAGTAAGTAGTCAAACCGTTTAAGAACAGTTTGACAACTTACCTGGGGTCTGCTGGGATATGAGGCTGTTGAAGGGTATAGGAGCAGTGGTGCAATGTGTAAGGGGTGCAGTGTGTGTGAAAGGTTCAGTGTGTGTGAGGGGGTGTAGTGTGTGTGAGGGGGTGTAGTGTGTGAATGTGTAGGGTGTGTGGGGCAATGTGTGTATGAGGGGGCTGTGTATGTGTGTGGCAATTTTAGTATGGGGGCTGTGTGTGTATGGGATCCCTGGTGGTCACAGTGTTGAGAGTGAACTCTAGCCCGTAGCTCCAGGGCTAGAGTTTACTTTCGCCAGAGCCGTAACGTTGCCGTGGTAACCGCGGCAACGATCTGTGCTCGCGCAAGAAGGACCCAGGCTGAGCTCCCGGGTCCTCTCTTCCTCCCTCCCCTGCCGGCTGCCCGCACGGTGCCTGCGGACAGGGGAGGGGGCAATTGCCCTCCTCTTACTCCCCCCTACCCCTCTTCTTACCCCCCTCCCCCTCTTCTTACTCCCACCTCTTCTTACTCCTCCCTCTTCTTACTCCCCCCTCTTCTTACCCCCTCCCCCTCTTCTTACTCCCCCCTCCCCCTCTTCTTACCCCCTTCTTACTCCCCCCCTCGTCTTACCCCCCTCCCCCCTCTTCTTGCCCCCCTTCCCTCTTCTTACCCCCTCCCCTCTTCTTACTCTTCCCTCCCCCTTTTTACTCTTCCCTCCCCCTTTTCTTACTCCCCCCTCCCCCTCTTCATACCCCCTTCTTACTCCCCCCTCCCCCTCTTCTTACCCCCTTCTTACTCCCCCTCTCTTCTTACTCCCCCCTCCTCTCTTCTTACTCCCTCCCTCTCTTCTTACCCCCTCCCTCTCTTCTTACCCCCCTCTTCTTACCACCTCCCTCTCTCTTCTTACCCCCCTCTCTCTTCTTACCCCCTCCTTCTTCTTACCCCCCTCCCCTTACCCCCTCTCTCTTTTTACCCCCTTTCTTTTTACCCCCTCCCCTCCCTTTCTCTTTTTGCCTCCCCCTCCCCTCCCTTTTTCTTTTTGCCCCCATCCCCTTCCTTTCTCTTTTTGCCCCCCTTTCTCTATTTGCCCCCTTCTCTTTTTGCCCCTCCTCCCTCCCTTTTCTCTTTTTGCCCCCCCCCCCTCCCCTCCCCTCCCCTCCTTTTCTCTTTTTGCCCCCCTCCCCTCCCTTTCTCTTTTTGCCCCCCCTCCCCTCCCTTTCTCTTTTTGCCCCCCCTCCCCTCACTTCCCTTTCTCTTTTTGCCCCCCCTCCCTTTCTCTTTTTGCCCCCCCTCCCCTCCCCTCCCTTTCTCTTTTTGCCCCCCCTCCCCTCCTTTTCTCTTTTTGCCCCCCTCTCCTCCCTTTCTCTTTTTGCCCACCCCTCCCCTCCCTTTCTCTTTTTGCCCCCCCCCCACCACCTGTAGCGTGGCCGAGCTGCTCTCCGGTCCGCGGTGCCCGGCCGGAGTGATAGGAAGGTGCACACTGAGGCTGAGTGTGCACCTTCCTGTCAGTCCGGCCGGGTACAGGAAACAGAAACTCCTGTTCCGTGCGGAACAGGAGTTTCTGTTTCCTGTACCCGGCCGGACTGACAGGAAGGTGCACAGTGTTTGTGCACCTTCCTATCACTCCGGCCGGGCACCGCGCACCGGAGTGCAGCTCGGCCACGCTACAGGGGAGGGGAGGTGAGAAGCTGCAGCCGCCTGAGCGCTCTTAAGAGAGCGCTCAGGCGGCTGCAGCATTTAAAGGGGCGGCCCGGCCCCCTGATGGCGGGCCCTCCTCCCGGCCGGACCCTCGGACCATGTCCGAAGGGCCCGACCGGTCAGTCCGCCCCTGGAGCACTCTGATTGTCTTAAACCAACCAATCAGAGTGTTCTGAGCCGCGCAGGGATGGGGGCGGTGGGAAGGACAATAGGTTCCCCCCCCCTTATTGTTATTCATGGCCCCCACCCGCCGCTCAGGGGTGGGGGCCGGGGGGGAGGAAGATAGGTCCTCCCCCCCTTATTGTTATTCATGGCCCCCACATGCCACTGGCTGCTCACTGTTTACTAGACATGCCCCTACTCGCGATATAGCGAGTAGGGGCAGCATTTACTAATACTAAGTAATCTTTACTTAGTATTAGTAATTGTGGCTGAACGACCAATTTAGGTCTTTCAGCCTTTTGGTAGATAGCTCCCTAATACCGTGGGAATTAGGGAGTTATCTACTAAGCGGCTGCAAGATGCAGCCGCGGCAGGAATAGGATCAAAGTTTCATTCAATAGAATGAAATTCCGATCCGAATAAAGTCCTGAATTGCACCTAACACGAATGGAGAAACTGTTCTCAATTTGTTAGGACGCAGTTCTGCAGTTTTGCCGGCGTTCTGTCTAAGTGACAGGACGTTCGGCAATACTGACAGGAAGCATTGCGGGAACAGGGAGAGAAGCTTAGAATTGTGGGAAAATTTCTCTGACCACCGGAAATGAAGCACACTTTGCTCCTCTGCTGGTCAGAGATGGTCAGGCGTAGGAAACCTCCATAAGACAAATAGTCTACTTTGTCTTGTGTTTTAAAGAAAACTAGAGCAGATAGAAAGAAATGAAGAACAGACAGATACACACCCTGATACACACACACAAACTGACACACACACTGACAACATACAGATACACACACACAAACAGATATACTGACACACACAGACACACTGTGACAGACATACTGACACCGTGACAGACATAAATACTGACACACACACACCAACATACATACTGACACACACACAGACATACTGACACACACACAGACATACATACCGACACACACACAGACATACATACCAACACACACAGACATACCAATACACACACAGACATACTGATACACACACAGACATACATACTGACACACACAGACACAGACACACATACTGACACACACAGACATACATATTGACACACACAGACATACTGACACACACACAGACATACTGACACACACAGACATACATACTGACACACACATACATACATACTGACACACACACAGACATACTGACACACACACACAGACATACTGGCACACAGACATACTGACACACACAGACATCCTGGCACACACATACATACTGACAGACATACTGACACACACACAGACATACTGACACACACACAGACATACTGACAAACACACAGACATACTGACACACACGGACATACATACTGACACACACAGACATACATACTGACACACACACACAGACATACTGACACATACACACATACATACTGGCATACACAGACATACTGGCACACACATACATACTGACACACAAAGACATACAGACACACACAGACATACTGACACACACAGATATACTGACACACACACAGACATACTGACACACACACATACATACTGACACACACACACAGACATACTGACACATACACACACAGACATACTGACACACACACACACACACACACACACACAGACATACTGGCACACACAGACATACTGACACACACACAGACATACTGACACACACACACAGACATACATACAGACACACACAGACATACTGACACACACACAGACATACTGACACACACGGACATACATACTGACACACACACAGACATACTGGCACACACAGACATACCGGCACACACAGACATACTGACACACACACAGACATACTGACACACACACAGACATACATACAGACACACACAGACATACTGACACACACACAGACATACTGACACACACGGACATACATACTGACACACACACACAGACATACTGACACACACACACACACACAGACATACTGGCACACAGACATACTGACACACACAGACATCCTGGCACACACAGACATACTGACAAACACAGAGACATACTGACACACACAGACATACTGACAAACACACAGACATACTGACACACACAGACATACTGACACACACACAGACATACTGACACACACACAGACATACATACAAACACATGCAGACATACTGACACACACACAGACATACTGACACACACGGACATACATACTGACACACACAGACATACATACTGACACACACACAGACATACTGACACATACACACACAGACATACTGGCACACACAGACATACTGGCACACACATACATACTGACACACACAGACATACAGACACACACAGACATACTGACACACACACAGACATACTGACACACACACAGACATACATACTGACACACACATACATACATACTGACACACACACACAGACATACTGACACATACACACAGACATACTGACACACACACACACACACACACACATACATACTGGCACACAGACATACTGACACACATAGACATACTGGCACACACAGACATATTGACACACACACACACACACAGACATACTGACACACACACAGACATACATACAGACACACACAGACATACTGACACACACACAGACATACTGACACACACGGACATATATACTGACACACACAGACATACATACTGACACACACAGACATACTGACACATACACACACAAACATACTGGCACACACAGACATACTGGCACACACAGACATACTGACACACACACACAGACATACTGGCACACTGACACACACACACACACACACACACAGACAGACACTCTTCAGTTCTCTTTCTTTGCAAGAGGCTTCCTTCCATGGGGTCCAGTGTGCTGGCTGGTCTGGCTCTCCTTGCTCCCCCTCCTCACTGGATCCTGGCTCAGCAGCCTCCTGCGCGGCCCAATGTCTTTGAGGTGGAAGGAAGTGATTCGCGGACGTCGCTTCCTCCCATGCAGCTGTTAAGCAAGGGGCCCGGTCGCGCTGTTAAAGGGCCACAGTGCCGACCGGACCCCTGCTGAAACATGCTCACTGGGTGGCCCTAAGTGTATGGGTCACCTGGTGGGCCCCCTTAGTGTGCGGGCCCCGGTGCAGCCGCAATATCAGCACCGCAGGCCCATTAGGGAAATAATGTTTTTTCATGTGGGCGGCAGGGCCACAGGGCAGCTGCTTTAGGCCCTCCAGGAGTAACTGGGCCCGGGGCAGCTGCCCCGTTTGCCCCGCGTTAAAGACGGCCATGGTGCTGGTGATGTTCCTTCCATCTATCTTTTGCCTAAACTGCTCTTATCCCACTACTTCTTTTCCCCAGTCCCACTTGATAGGAGCTAATTAAGGGCATTTGAGATTATATTTTTTTATATTTTATTATTCACAACAAGGCCTGTGTGGGTCAGGATCTCAGTTCATTACCTTGAAGGAGACTAATGTGAAATCTTATTACATTTGCCTCAATTGACAAAATCAGGTATAATATTTTACAATTTGATTCGTGCAGAAAACAAACTGTGCGCCCTCTGCCCCCCCATGTACCACCCCTCCAACCCCCTTTCACAGATACACACTGACTCATACACAGACTAACACACCAGAGCCAGATTAAGAGCCCATTGGGCCTGGTGCTGACAATTATGATGGGCCTAATTACTGAATCTTATCAACAAAAAACACTAAAACAGTTAAACCTCCCACGTGTCATGTATGTGGTAGAGGTGGTGCTGGAGGGAAACTCACAAGATGCAGCTATAAGACACGCATACCCTATGCTAATCTCTTGCTTTCATCTTTCAAGTAAATCCATACCCCCTAACAGCAGGTCCGGTGAAGCAGGATGTTGGTGGGCGGCGTAAAATGGTGGGCCACTGATGCGAATCACGTATCTAGAACCATCCACAGGGGTGAACATGCCCCAAAAAAGGATGTGTCTGCCCAAGGCGAGCCTGGCGTGAATGTATGTTAGGCTGCCTGCCAATCATGCAGGCTGGCCAACTAAGGGTGTACTGTGTAGACAGCAGCCTGGGCTTGGCATACATGTGTAATGATGTGCTCAAAGGGAATGCTGACAGCCTGCTCCAGTGAGGAAGGGGTTAAAGGGAATGCTGACAGCCTGCTCCAGTGAAGAAGGGGATAAAGGGAATGATGACAGCCTGTTCCAGTGAGGAAGGGGTTAGGGGGAATGCTGACAGCCTGCTCCAGTGAAGGAGATAAAGGGAATGATGACAGCCTGTTCCAGTGAGGAAGGGGTTAAAGGGAATGGTGACAGTCTGCCCCAGTGAGGAAGGGGTTAAATGGAATGGTGACGGCCTGTCCCATTGAGTGTGTGTGTGTGTGTGTGTGTGTGTATGTCAGTGAGTCTTTGTGTGTATATCTGTCAGTGTGTGTCTGTGAGTGAGTGTATGTCTGTCAGTGTGTGTCTGTGAGTGAGTGTTTGTGTATGTCTGTCTGTCAGTGTGTGTCTGTGAGGGAGCCTGTGTGTCTGAGTGACTGTGAGAGTCTATCAGTGTGTGTCTGTGAGTGAGTGTGTGTCTGTCAGTGAATGTGTGTTTGTGTCTGAGTGATTGTGTGTGTCTGTGAGGGGGCCTGTGTGTCTGAGTGATTGTGTGTGTCTGTCAGTGTGTGTCTGTGAGTGTCTGTGTAGCCTCCATGGGGTTCAGTGGCATCTGGCTGGGTCTGATGGGAGTCTCTCCTTCCTCTCTGGTCTGGTCTCTCCCACGTGGCTCTTTGGTAAGCTGGGAGGAAGTGCATTGCACTCATTTCTTCCTTGCACTGCGGTTTCACACTGAGCAGGGTGCCTGGTTGAGCTGTTAAAGGGCTGCTGCGCATGACTGGGCCTCTGGTCAAAGATGGCCACTTAGGGCCACCCGATTAACCCCCTGAGCTTGCGGGAGGTTGTACCACCATATAGTCAAAGTGAAAAAAGAATAGTATACAAACTAACCACAAATAATAAATCTGCTAAATTGAATGGGTCCCAGGTGAACCTCACTAATCACCCAAAATAGTAAAACAAAAAACAACAAAGTGGAAACCACATTCATTCGTACCACCATATAGCCCGCGCCACGCCGTTCCTCCCCTGATTTTTGCGCCCGGGCAGCCGCACCTCCGCCCGGTAGTTGAGCCACTGCCGTGAATGCATGTGAATGTCTCTTTGTGTAATACTGTGTATTATAAGGACCACTAGGGGAGGGATGGGGGGGATAAGGACCACTATGGGAGGGAGGGGGGGATAAGGACCACTAGGGGAGGGATGGGGGGATAAGGACCACTAGGGGAGGGAGGGGGGGGGAAAGGACCACTATGGGAGGGAGGGGGGGTTAAGGACCACTATGGGAGGGAGGGGGGATAAGGACCACTATGGGAGGGAGGGGGGGTTAAGGACCACTATGGGAGGGAGGGGGGATAAGGACCACTAGGGGAGGGATGGGGGGGGGTTAAGGACCACTATGGGAGGGAGGGGGGGATAAGGACCACTATGGGAGGTTGGGGGGGGGGGGGTAAGGACCACTAGGGGAGGGGGATAAGGACCACTAGGGGAGGGAGGGAGGGGGGATAAGGACCACTAGGGGAGGGGGATAAGGACCACTAGGGGAGGGAGGGGGGATAAGGACCACTAGGGGAGGGAGGGGGGATAAGGACCACTAGGGGAGGGAGGGAGGGGGGATAAGGACCACTAGGGGAGGGAGGGGGGATAAGGACCACTAGGGGAGGGAGGGGGGAATAAGGACCACTATGGGAGGGAGGGGGGATAAGGACCACTATGGGAGGGAGGGGGGTTAAGGACCACTATGGGAGGGAGGGGGGGATAAGGACCACTATGGTAGGGCGGGGGGTTAAGGACCACTATGGGAGGGAGGGGGGATAAGGACCACTATGGGAGGGAGGGGAGATAAGGACCACTAGGGGAGGGAGGGGGGTTAAGGACCACTAGGGGAGGGAGGGGGGTTAAGGACCACTATGGGAGGGAGGGGGGATAAGGACCACTATGGGAGGTTGGGGGGGTAAGGACCACTAGGGGAGGGAGGGTGGGGGGTAAGGACCACTAGGGGAGAGGGATAAGGACCACTAGGGGAGGGAGGGGGATAAGGACCACTAGGGGAGGGAGGGAGGGAGGGGGGATAAGGACCACTATGGGAGGTTGGGGGGATAAGGACCACTAGGGGAGGGAGGGGGGATAAGGACCACTAGGGGAGGGGGATAAGGACCACTAGGGGAGGGAGGGAGGGGGGATAAGGACCACTAGGGGAGGGAGGGAGAGGGGGGATAAGGACCACTAGGGGAGGGAGGGGGGATAAGGACCACTAGGGGAGGGGAGGGGGGAGTAATGACCACTAGGGGAGGGGAAGGTAAGGACCAGTAGGGGAGGGGGGAGCAAGGACCACTAGGGGAGGGGAGGGTAAGGACCACTAGGGGAGGGGAGGGGGAAGTAAGGACCACTAGGGGAGGGGAGGGTAAGGACCACTAGGGGAGGGGTGAGTCAGGACCACTGGGGGAGGGGGGTGAAGGAACGGGGGTGGGGAGGTCCACTAGGGGTTTGGGAGAGGGAGGACCACTAAGGGGGGGAAGGACCACCAAAGGGGGGTAAGGAGGGAGGCCTACTAAGGAGAGGGGAGGAGGGTAAGGACCACTAAGGGGGGGGGGGGGAGTAAGAAGACCACCAAGGGGGGACTGCAGAGGGACAGGGGGCCAAGGGAGAGCACTAAGTGATAGAAGGGGAGAACACAGAGGGACAGAAGGGAAGGGGAAATCAATAATTGACCGGAGGGAAGAGCACTATGATTTAAAAAAAATAAAGAGCTGTTCCCCTCTCAGTCCCTATCCTACCCCACAATCCCTCTCTTTTACACTACACACATACACAATGCATCCCCCCCACACACACACACAGAAACATACAAGGCATTCCTACTCACACACAGACACACCCGAAACACACAATGCATCCCTTACGTTCTCTTACATAATTAATGCACCCCTTACAGACACACACTGAATTCAATTACATACACAAAAACAAACCTTGCACCCCTTACACACACACACACACACACACCCAGAAACATACAATGCATTCCTTACACGCAAACACACACTACATCCCCTATAAACACACTACATCCCTTACACAAATTGCACACATAAAACATCCCCAACTCATGGATGGGCCATGTAGGTGGATTCATGAGTGGGCATTGTAGGCGTATGCCCCCTGGGGGCCCAGACCTTGAGCTGTGTAAGGGGCCCTAAAAAATGGAGCTGCTTCATATTCGTTAATTGTTGTGAGCACTGTTAAAAACAGTCTCCAGAGAGCCTCTTCTACACCAGACCTGTGGAGCCAGACTGAGCCCATCATCAGCCTCTTGTCCTCATCTGGTGGTAAGTAGGCAATCCAATATATTATTAGTGGCACTAATCTCTAATTTACCTCACATTATATGGATACTATAGTCACCAGAAGCACTACAGCATAATGTAGTGGTTCTGGTGTCTATAGCCTGTGCCTGTAGGCATTTTAATGTAAACACACTGTCTTTACAGATAAAAGACACTTTGTGAAGACTGGCGTTGGCCCATATGACAGAGCATATGGACGGGGCATTGTGATGTCACATGGTGGGCAGGACATATGGGGGGGCGGCAAATTTTTTTTTGCCTAGGGCGGCAAAAATCCTTGCACCGGCCCTGCTGACAGCTGTCTGTAAAGTGCAATTCCCCCAATGTCCAGCCAGTGCATAAGTTAGCTGAGCATTTTGGAAATTGTATATCACTTAAATAAAACTTCTTGGTCTCTACCTACCTCTTTCTTCAGTTATCGTTGTCTAGTCCATTCCAGCTGTCACTCCCTAGTCCTCACAAATAACTCTTCCAAGCTTACGTCTCCAATTATCTCTCCCTCTCTCATCTCCAGTTATTTTACCTAGCCCACCCCCAGGCAATCTCCCTAGTTCACTGAGTTACTGTCCAATCCCTAAATCATGATCACTCTATTGGCTGTGGAGTGATCATGCAAGCATGGGGCCATCGTGTACATTTAAAGGGAAACTCCAGTGCCAGGAAAACAATCCGTTTTCCTGGCACTGGAGGTACTCTCTCCCTCCCACCCCCCAATCCCCGGTTACTGAAGGGGTGAAAACCCCTTCAGTCACTTACCTGAGGCAGCGGCGATGTCTCTCGTCGCTGTCTCCCCCTCCGCGCCGCTTCTCCTTCTGATTTCGTCGGCCGGTGGGCGAGACTGATCCCGCCCTCCGGCCGAGGAGACCTAATGCGCATGCGCGGCAATGACGCGCATGCGCATTAGGTCTCCCCATAGGAAAGCATTAAAAACGAATTTCAATGCTTTCCTATGGGGAAATGAGCGACGCTGGAGGTCCTCACACAGCGTGAGGACATCCAGCGACGCTCTAGCAAGGAAAATCCTTGCTAGAAATCAGGAAGTGACCTCTAGTGGCTGTCTAGTAGACAGCCACTAGAGGTGGAGTTAACCCTGCAATATAATTATTGCAGTTTATAAAAAACTGCACTAATTACAGTTGCAGGGTTAGGAGTAGTGGGAGTTGGCACCCAGACCATTCCAATGAGCAGAAGTGGTCTGGGTGCTTGGAGTGTCCCTTTAACTGCTTGTGGTAGCACCAGCATAAATGTATGACAGATTTTCATTCAAACAGCTACGTGGCAGGTCAGGTTCTTCTAATCTTTCTAAATGATGGACTTCAAATTTGAAGTAGAGCATCCATAATCATTTGTAAGCCTTTCCCATCACTGGGTGTTAGTCAACTGCTTGTACTAGTGTTATGGATGTATAGTAGTGATAGTAAAATGGCTATTTACTGTGTATACCTGTATTCAATATTTACTCAAAATGGCTGCTAGGGCACCCCCTCCCACCGACTAACTACATTGTGTAACAAGATGGCGCCTACATCCGTAGTAAAATCCCGGTATGATGGTGACATCACGCCTCCTAGGATGTCCATTAGATAAGACACTTAACACCTAACCAATTGCAGATGTATTCTTTCTGTTATCTACATTTTTGCATATGATGTATTTTTGCCTTTATAAGGGGCTTGCCGTCCCCCTGATTAAACATTCCAAAGTTTTTCATTAACTTAATACCTGTGTCTCAGTGTGATTTACTTCAGAAGCGTGCACGCATTTATTTTAACAATTTGGAAGGGAGCAGATACTCAAATAAATAAACACTTGGTTTGATCCACAACATTTGGCGCCCAACGTGGGGCTCCGGGTTTGTGACTCTTCCTGGTCAGCCGTCCTAGAAGACACCGGGGCAGACCGGCAGTGACGGAAGAGATCCTGATCAACTCTGTATATATGGTAATGACTGCTGCAGCACCTTGCCTATATATCCTGTCCCTGTGATTGGCCTGTCACAGTGTCTATGTCGGCTGCTGGAGGGCACCAAAGACAGGTAAATAGCTTGCCCGGAGTCCCTTTTGTATAGTACCTGTATATTGACTATCTGCCTCCTGAGTGAATGTCTTTTGCATTAGGGGAGGGTATTTCGCAGGTATTTTATAGCTTTACTGCTACAGCGCCGTAAGCGCGTGGCCGGGGAATTGCATTTTATAGCTTTACTGCTACAGTGCTGTAAGCGCGTGGCTGGGGAATTGCATTTTATAGCTTTACCGCTACAGCGCCGTAAGCGCATAGCCGGGGTTTATTGTTAGCTTTAGCACAGTGAGACACGTTCTTGAGTTATATTAAGGGGTTTGTGTTTCGCTTGCATTTATTGTGAAGGATTTGTGATTTGATTGTATTGTATTTTGAACCTTCTAGTGTATATGTCTTTTCCTCTGGAATACGTGTAATGTGTACTATGTAAGTATGTTTTGCTGCTTTCCTTTCCTATTCTGATGAAGAAGTGTTTGGTCACACACTCCTCGCCTTGCTCCCGTCCGCCACCACCACCTCGGGTGGGTGGACCCAGTGACTAGTCTACGTTTTTGGAAGACGTACGCTGATTAAAATCTCTTGGCAGTCGAGCACTGTAGATGTTCCTTTCCCTGAATGTCTCTATCTTGTGACGACTTGTGTAGAGAGGATGGGACAGGAGCATGCAAAGCCCATTAAGGGCTGGTTAGCCTGTGACATAGTCAGAGAGAGGGAGGTTGAAGGAGCAGTGGGGAAGGTGAAGAAGTTAGCTAAGCTATGTGGCATTACTATGTCTTCGAGCGGGCGACTACAACCAGAGGGCTGGCGCAAGCTGCTAAAGGAGAAAAAGGGATTATTGCAGGACAAAAACTTAGTACAGACAGCGGAGGCCTGGTTTAGGGTTGCTAGAGCCATTCACCAGGAGGGGTGGGTAGAGGAAGAAATATCAGGGGAAGGAAATTATATTGAAATCATGAAAGCAATTGTAATGCTGAAAGTATTGTTGAAATCCCATGCCAGCCACCACCCTATAATGGTGCTTGGCACGGAGGGAAGGAGGTCAGCCCAGTCCCTGTGACTCCCACCCAATTACCTGTGTCAACAGTCACCGCCCCCTGGCCCCCACCTCCGTGTTCCCCGTCCTTAGGGTGGACGGATCTTTATATTCCCCCGCCCCCGCCATGCCCTCCCTGTCCATCCCAGATACGTCCTCCCTCTCCGCCCCAACTGAGCATGCTCCTGTCATTTCCCGCCTTGCTCTGCCCTCGCTTCCTGCTCCTGTCACTTCCGCCCTTGCACTGCCTTTGCTTCCTGCTCCTGTCACTTCCGCCCTTGCTGCGCACTTAGTTCCTGTCCCCGCCCCTTCCGCCTTTACTACCGCTTCCACTTCCGTCCACACCACCAACATGGCGGGCCCCAGTATGTCTCTTCCCATTAAGAAGCAACAGATGAAAAAAGAATTGTGCCAAATATTCAGAGAAAATTTACCATAAAAGTGTCAGCGACATTTAGATAAATCTCCCCTGAAGCGTGCCTGGAATTTCTTTTTTGAAATGTTGGCAACTATATGAGTTGTAAGTGCCCAGTGCTGTGCCTTTCTTACATATAGATAGGATTAATGTTAAGGAAAGATTAAAATAGAATAAAAGTTTGGTGCTGCTCAGTATGGTGACACAAATAGTGTCACTATACCAAATAGCATCTCTGGGAAGCATGCAAAGGAACATGACAATGTTTGGTCACATCCTTAATACCACCTCGTAATTTCCTTCAGAACCTCGAAGGTATGCATGTGGGATATTTTTGCAATTGGGAGATAATGCAGAATACAAATCTGGGGACTTTGATCTAGTACAATACACAAGAAATGTGAAGTTCACACTTACAATTCAAAAAGAAAAAAAATCATGTTCAGCGCTAAATATGGCTGAAATGTGCAATAAAACGGCCTAGTGAAATTAGTCAAATTAATAATATTAAAGAACCCAAGTTTTCTTCTTTTGCAGATGGCACACCATGATGGTAAAATGCAATTCGGGATGCTATTTTGTCCCAAAAATGACATGATTCTGTTAAATTAAGTGGTGAAAATTAGAAATTTAAAAACTTTATTTGTCATGCCAGTAATCTAACCCTTTAACTTGTCAAATATCTAGAAAAAAAATGTGCTGCTGTACTCAGGGACAGTAGCAAAATACAAATCTGAAGTCTTTACAGTAATGGAACACAAATTACCTGTGAATTTAACAGTGAAAATATACGGGAAAAATAACATTTTTTAGATATAACCAGTAGTTTTGGCTGAATTTGTGATGAAATTATTATATTACAGTTGTCAAAATGCTCTTGTTTTTTATGATGGTGTCATTCACTATATTCTTGCCCCACTGCCCATGTTCGGATCAACGGTGCTCTGACAGAATCAGTGTGAATTTGAAATGGAACATGACAAGGGTGTCCCTTGTCATCAATGGCATTTGTATCAACTCTCTAGGCTTTTGTGGATGCTATCTGCAAAACCCCCTCAATAGGCAGTTTTGAGTCAGTGTGAATTTCATGTGGATCATGACAAGGCTGTCCCTTGTCACCGATATTGTTTGTATTTACTCTCAAGTATTTCTTGGAGGGTATTCACAATACACCTTCAATAGGCAGTTTTGAGATAGGCTTTGTGGTACATAAGAACATAGGCAGTATATGTGAATTACCTACTTTTTTGTTCGTTGATGGTTCACATATTATTATTTATATAGCGACAACATATTCTGCATTGCTATACAATAGGTGGACTAACATGCACGTAGTTGTAACAAGACAAGTTAGACATACAAAAACAGAAGATGTTGAGGTCCCTGCTCAAACGAGCCTACATTCTAAGGAAAGTAGGGTAAAATGACACAAGAGGTAAGGTTAAGATGCTGTAGCGGTACTTACCCTTTCCAGGGGCCGTCCGGGGTCCTCTGTTCAAGCCGCGCGCGGCTCATCCGACGGCTGCAACAGGAAGGCGGTCAGTGACCGCGAGAAGCGGTCACGTGTCCCGCCTGACTCTAAGAGCGCGCCGCGGGTTTCGGGCGCGCTCTTAAAGGGACAGTGGGAGCCTAAATTGGAAAAGGCCTCCCATTGGTCCCTGTCATGCCACACTCCCCATACACTTACCTTTTGGGGGCGTGGATGTGACAGGGACCAATTAACATAGATGTTTAGGCATATATACTCACCTTTTTCCCTTAGTTCCTTGCCCTATCGTGGTTTCTGTTTCAGTTCCCTTTAGCGCTTTTTATGTTCAGTTGTGTTCCTTCGTACTTGACCTTGGCTTTGTTTCTGACTACGTTATCTCTTCATCCTTATCTGTTCTGTTTGCCGGCTTGCTGTTTACTGTGTACCAGACCCCGGCTAGTCCTAGTTTATGCTGTCTCTTTGTGCCCTTGACCTCGGATCGCTCCTGACTCTGTATCTCTCTCGTTTACGTCAAGTCCGGCAACTCTAAGGTCCGGTAGACGTATCTCCCCTCTGTGTTGTCTTCTGTTTAGTTGAATTCTGCGTGTTGGGGTATATTTTCGTTACATTACGATAGGGCCATGGACCCCGCAGATTTAACTCAACAGATGGCGTCTCATGAGGCTAGATTTGTAGAGCAGGATCACTGTATGGATCAGATAGCCCAGGCTCCCCAGACGCTCTTATCTAGAACTATTCCAGCAACCACACCTAACCCTCCTACACCTCTTCTTCCTGAAGTATCTACTTTGTCTAATACTTCGGCCCATTTAACACCTCCTCCTAGGTATGGAGGGGACTCTAAGACATGCAGAGGGTTCATTAATCAAATAGAATTCCACTTTGAGATGTATAAGGTGGGGTTCCTTATGCACCAACTTACCGATAAAGCTCTTGAGTGGGCAAATCTTATTTGGGAGGCTAATGGACCTATTGTGCATGATTTCAATAGTTTCCTTGCGGCTTTTCGTAGAACTTTTGACACAACGAAAAGGTCAAAAAATGCAGTAAGAGCATTAATGAGAATTAAACAGGGTTCTAGGTCTGTGGCTGACTATGCCATTCAGTTTCATACCCTTGCTTCACAGGTAGATTGGACCAACAATGGGTTAACTACTGCATTCATGGAAGGTTTATCTGACACTATATTGGATGAGGTAGCAGCTAGGGAGCTTCCTATTGCATTAGAGGACCTTATTGACTACCTCATGGATATATATAATAGGATTCGTGACAGGCTCTATACTAAAAACAGGAATAGACGTTTGGTTACACCTATTAACCCCAGAGTTGATAAACCTGAGAGTGTTAAAGTACCTGAGGAGGAACCCATGCAATTAGGGGTTGCCAAACTCTCTGATACTGAAAAATTACATAGGAGAAGGGACGGACTCTGCCTATACTGTGGTAGGAGAGACCATATGGTAAAGGAATGTCCTTTGCTTCCGGAAAACTCTCGCACCTAAGACCTTATAGGGGACTGGCCTTGGGTGTGATATCTAAGTCTCCTAAATTGCCTCCTAACCATTTGCTTCTCCCTGTTTCTTTGCATATGGGAGAGAGTTGCATAGCTGAGAACTTACATGCCCTGGTTGATTCCGGGGCAGCTGAAAATTTCATAGACTCTGGTTTTGTTAAGAAAAACAACATTCCCATCAGAGAGAAGGAGATACCCTTGGCCGTTGAGGCCATAGATGGTAGACCATTAAGTTCTCCAGTTGTTACTCATGAAACTGTTCTGTTACACATGTATACAGGGGTTTTACATTTTAAAACCATTCGGTTCCAGGTCATCACCTTTCCCTCTTCTCACGTCGTTAGGGTACCCATGGTTACGTGCTCACAATCCCATTTTCGACTGGGAGTCAGGGCAAATAAAATCATGGAGCGAAGCCTGCCACGAGTCTTGTACTATTGAAGTCACCCCTTTGAATTCTATTAATGTTCCTACTACTCCTCCTTTGTCTACTGTAATACCCCCTCAGTACTTATTTCTCAAGACTGTCTTCAATAAAAGGGAGGCTGACAAATTACCGCCTCACAGACCCTACGATTGTGCTATCGATTTATTGCCTGGCACGATACCTCCAAAGGGCAGAGTGTACCCTTTATTTGTTCAAGAAAACCGTGTCATGGAGGAGTATATTAAGGAATCACAAGAAAAGGGGTTTATTAGGAGATCCTCTTCTCCGGCTGGAGCGGGGTTCTTCTTTGTATCGAAGAAGGAAGGTGATTTAAGACCGTGTATCGATTACAGAGGTCTAAATAAAATCACCATCAAAAATGCATACCCTATACCTTTAATCACGGAATTATTTGACAGGCTAAAACATGCTACTGTATCCACTAAATTGGATCTTAGAGGTGCATACAATTTGAAACGTATTAAGAAAGACCACTAATGGAAGACGTCATTCAACACTAGATCTGGCCATTACGAGTATACTGTTATGCCATTTGGTCTATGTAATGCCCCAGCAGTATTTCAAGAATTTATTAATGACGTCCTAAGAGACTTTATTCACACATTTGTAATTGTGTACTTGGACGACATATTAATATACTCTACAGATTTACATACTCATCACAAACAACAGTTCTGAAGACCCTTCTTGCTAATGGTCTTTATTGTAAACTGGAAAAATGTCTATTCGACCAATCCGAAGTTCAGTTTTTGGGATATTTGATTTCCGCTAAAGGTTTTCGTATGGATCCCCAGAAACTTTCTGCTGTCATGGAATGGCCTCTACCACAAGGTTTGAAAGCCATTCAGCGTTTTCTTGGTTTCTCTAACTATAATAGACGCTTTATTAAAGGTTTTTCCTCTATTGTAGCGCCTATCACCCGTATGACAAAAAAGGATGGCAATACTCGTATCTGGTCTCCCGAGGCACTTCAGGCTTTTGAATTTCTTAGAACTACGTTCGCATCTGCACCTATTTTACAGCATCCTGTCCCCTCACTGTCCTATATTCTTGAAGTTGATGCTTCCGATATCGGGGTAGGTGCTGTCTTATCCCAAAGAGAGTCGCCTGAAAAGCCATTACATCCTTGTGGCTTTTTCTCTAAACAAATGTCCAAAGCAGAAAAGAATTATGATGTGGGTAATCGCGAACTCCTTGCTATTATTTAAGCACTCAAAGAATGGAGACATTTGTTAGAAGGAACTAAGGATCCCATCCTCATATTTACGGATCACAAGAACCTATCCTACCTTAGTGAGGCTAAAATATTGTCTTCTAGGCAGGCTAGGTGGTCACTGTTTTTGTCCCATTTCAATTATATTATCACCTATAGGCCAGGTGATCGCAACACTAAAGCAGGCGCTCTGTCCAGACAGTTCGAAACTGCTGACAAACAGGAGATTGATGTTACTCCTGTCATTCCCCCAGACAGGATAATAGCTACTACTATTTTGTCTATTTCCTTGTCCCTCTTGCAGACCATACAAGCGAAACAAAGCATGGCACCTAGCGAGAGGCCTACTGATAAACTATTTGTGGATGTTCCCGAGAAACTGGATATTCTGTCGTATCATGACACTAAGACTGCTGGACATCCTGGTATTTCCAAAACGGTGTCAGCTGTTTCTCTGTATTTTTGGTGGGATTCCTTGCGCAAGGATGTCACCGACTATATAGGTGCTTGTACTACTTGTGCCTGTATGAAATCTTCTCGTAGAGTTCCTTGTGGGCTGTTGCATCTGTTACCCGTTCCCGAGAGACCTTGGTCTAACCTGTCCATGGATTTTATTGTTGAATTACCCCCTTCGAATGGATAACACTGTTATCCTAATGATAGTAGATCGGTTTTCCAAGATGGCTCACTTTGTGTCTCTTTGCAAGCTGCCCCCGTCTAGGGAACTGGCACTTATCTTCGCTAGAGAGGTGTTTCGGTTGCATGGCATTCCCGTATCTATTGTATCCGATAGGGGTAGCCAATTTATTTCCAGGTTCTGGAAAGCCTTTTGTTCGGAAATGGGTATTACTCTCTCATTTTCTTCCGCTTACCACCCCCAGTCTAATGGAGCTGCTGAACGTGCCAATCAATCTCTGGAGCAGTACCTTTGTTGTTTCATATCCCACCATCAGAACAATTGGGCTGACCTTCTTCCTTGGGCTGAGTTTGCTCGGAATAACGCTACTCATGGTTCTTCCGGCTGCTTTCTCCTCACAGGGCATGCCAGTTCTGGATGAGCATTTGGCTGGTTTGCGTAATACTTGGGAGCAGGTTCAGCGTGCTTTGGTGGATTCCGCTGCTCGCCAGAAGGTGCAGGCTGACAAGCATCGCAGGGCGGCTCCTTCTTATGTCGTGGGGGACAGGGTTTTGCTTTCCACGCAAAATATTCGCCTCCGGGTGCCTTCTATGAAATTGGCTCCCCGCTTTATTGGTCCTTATCGTGTTTTGCATAAGGTTAATCCTGTTTCGTATGCCTTGGGTCTTCCTAAGAATCTGCGTATTCCTAAGAATCTGCGTATGTCTTTCACACTTCATTGTTGAAGCCTTACGTACGCAACCGCTATACCCGGCATACTCCTCCTCCCCCCCCTCTCTCTGTGGAGGGTCATGAGGAGTTTGAAGTTTCTGCCGTTCTTGACTCTCATTTCCTTAGAGGTCGACTTCAATACCTGGTGCATTGGAAGGGCTATGGGCCTGAGGAGCACAGTTGGATTTCCGCTGATGCTGTTCACGCTCCTCGCCTTGTGCGTTCCTTCCATTCTCGATTTCCTGCCAGGCCTGGCCCTCCCCGCCCGGAGGGCTTGTCCTCAGGGGGGGGGGGTACTGTAGCGGTACTTACCCTTTCCAGGGGCCGGCCGGGGTCCTCTGTTCAAGCCGCGCGCGGCTCTGCTGCTGCACGAGCCACGCGCGGCTCATCCGATGCCTGCAACTGGAAGGCGGGTAGTGCCTGCGAGAAGTGGTCACGTGTCCCGGCTGACTCTAAGAGCGCGCCGCAGATCACGGGCGTGCTCTTAAAGGGACAGTGGGAGCCTAAATTGGAAAAGGCCTCCCATTGGTCCCTGTCATGCCACACTCCCCATACACTTACCTTTTGGGGCGTGGATGTGACAGGGACCAATTAACATAGATGTTTAGGCATATATACTCACCTTTTTCCCTTAGTTCCTTGCCCTATCGTGGTTTCTGTTTCAGTTCCCTTTAGCGCTTGTTGTGTTCAGTTGTGTTCCTTCGTACTTGACCTTGGCTTTGTTTCTGACTACATTATCTCTTTATCCTTATCTGTTCTGTTTGCTGGCTTGCTGTTTACTGTGTACCAGACCCTGGCTAGTCCTAGTTTACGCTGTCTCTTTGTGCTCTTGACCTCGGATCGCTCCTGACTCTGTATCTCTCTCCTTTACATCGAGTCCGGCCACTCTAAGGTCCTGTCGACGTATCTCCCCTCTGTGTTGTCTTCTGTTTGGTTGAATTCTGCGTGTTGGGGTATATTTTCGTGACAGATGCACTTCATGTAATGGAAAAGTAGGTTCCCAGAAGAGTTTACAATAAAGTCTTAGTTTTTTCAGTTGATGCAGTTGCGTTAGGAGGTGAGTTAGTGAGTTGTGGGAAGGGAAGGCTGTTAATAGTTTATTTAATATGTCTTCTTGAAGTGAGTTTTCAATGAGTTTTTGAAGGAACTGAGACTAATGGAGCAGGAAAGGGAGTTCCAAGGGAATGGTGCAGCCCTAGAGAAGTCTTGAAGGTTAGAGTCAGACATGCAAGTACAAACAGAGGATAGATGCAGGTCTATCAAAGTTAAAGGGGCCTGGATGGGTCATACTTGTATAGTAGGGAGAATATGTAGACAGGAGCAGTGTTATTGAGAAATCTGTAATCAAGGACCAGAAATTAAATAAAGCCCTATAGTTTAGCAAATTAAAGGACTGAGAGATGAGAGAGCTGTGGGAGGTGCAGGAGGGCAGGAAGATGAGCCTTGCCACAACATTCAATATAGACTGTAGTGGGGCAAGCAGGAAGCATGTAAGTTCAATGAAAAGCAGGCTGCAATAGTCAAGGTGGGAGATGATAGTGGCATGGACTAGCACCTTTGCGAGATCTGGTGTTAGTAGGGGCAGATGGAAGCTATATTTCTGAGATGGGAGCACCAGGATTTTGCAAATGACTGGATGTGAGGAGTGAAAGAGAGATTGGAATCAGAGAGAATGCGAATTTGGGAGCTAGAAATGATAGTAATATCATTGACATGGAAGGCATTAGGCACGAAAGTAGCAGCAGTTGAAGGAGGAAAGACAAGAAATTCTGTTTTGGAAATATTTAGTTTAAATGTACACTACACTGCCCAAATAATTGTTTGGTAGATATTCCCCAATGAAAACATGCATACATTTAATTATGCATTTTGCATTTTGAGTATATCTCAACACCGCTTGCAAAAGCTGCAGATCTCTTTGTCTAAAGCTTTATCAAACCCTCCCATTCTTCCCCAGCCCAGACTTTCCCTGGCTTTCCAATCACAGACTTTCCAATGTAGAGTAATGAGAAGTCTTTAAAGGCAGGTGTGCTGACCAGTTGATGCCTCTTGCGTTTAACTCCACCTAGCAAAGCAACAAGGACAAAACTGGATAGGTTGTCTGACTGGCAGAGGACACTCTCTTCACACATAAAGCACTTCAGCATGCCAAAGTGTTTTAGGGGTCTGGAGTGTCCCTCTAAGGAAGTGAGATGCAAGTCAGTTAGAAATAGCAGAGAAAAGTCAGAGACACAGAGAAAGATCAGGAGAAGAAAGACAGATTTGCATGTCCCTCCCCCATGTTCTATCAAAACTATTTAGTTGAGAAGCTAAAAAAAAAAATCTGAACATATAGACATCATAAATCCATATGCTGATTATGTCCTCCTCAAAGAGGCATGTCGTCCATAATTATCTCAGTATACAAGTACCCAGAGATTTATCAAAATTGTATTACTCCTCTCTGTTGGTGTCCCCCAAGGTTTAGTCCTTGGTCCCCTACTGTTCTCTATCTATACTGCCTCCCTTGGTAAACTCATTAGCTCCTTTGATTTCCAATATCATTTCTATGCGGATGACATGCAAATCTATCTGTCCTCTCCTGATCTCTCCCCGTCCCTCTTGACTAGTGTTTCTGACTGCCTCTCTGCTATTTCCAGCTGGATGGCTGCCCACTTCCTTAAACTCAACTTGACCAAAACTTAAATTCTGGTCTTTCCTCCCTTAAGTGTTGGTACTCCTGTGTTTGTCTCCCTATTAGTCAACGGTGCTACCATCAGCTCCACCACAGTCATATCCTGCTCTGTTCTGCGGAAATGTCTGGCCTTGGCTTCTGGTATCCAGTACTCTTTTTACAATTCTTGTTTAGTTTTTCTTGGTTTTTCTGGTTTTCTATTCCATGTCTGTTTTTCTTTATGCTGGGTTTTCTGGGTTCATTCCTGTATTCCGTTCCTGGAATTCCCAGTCTCTTGGATTCCTTTAAATGTTTGTTTTTTGTTGCCACACCCGTTCCTTGCCCATTAATCCTTTTTGTTTCAGTTGGTTCCTGAAGGCAGTTGTTCCAAGTCCTCTGCCCCTTTCTTGCAGGTAAGTGCTGTGTGTTTTATTATTGTTTATTTAGTCATGCATATCTAGGTAGATACTTGGAGTACTTTGACGCAGTGGTGGGCTGCATACATCTTGGCCATTTATGTATGTCTAAATCTCCAGTGTTTTACATATATAGTACATAGTTATGTCTCCTCCTGTTTTGCCTTGTATCTCTTGTCTTGTTTTATATTGTCTTGTATTCCCAGTTCATGTACAGTCCTGTCCTGCCCTGTTCATGTTTCCCTCATGTCTTGAGTACATGTTCTGGGTTCTGCTTTCTGTCGTGCTCCGGTTCTGGGTTCTCCTAGTTTTTGTCTTGTTTTCTTGTTTGGTGTCTATTCTAGTCTTACCTTGTTTCTGTACTGGATACATATTTGCTACAGAGCCTCCCTATTCAGATCCTGGGAGGTCTGCTTCTTGTCATCTGACACCTGGGATCCGCAGTAGCGGCATCAGGGCCCTGGTATGTGACCGCACAAACGCTGGTGCTCAACACCAGGGGGCGTGTGGTTACCCTGCACCAGGCCCTGATGGTCCATTTCCACGCTGAGACTCCCTTCATCATCATCAGGTACTCAGGGATCCCGGTCTCCGTATCGCCACCCGTGACAACCACGCAGGCTCGCTGCCTAGATGTTCTCTTTGACTCCAACCTCTCCTTCACGCCTCATGTTCAGTCTATCGCCAAATCCTGCCACTTCCATCTCAAAAACATTGCACACATCCGACCCTAATTAACGCCAGATGCGACTAAGGTGCTGGTCCATTTCACTGTCCTTTCTTGCCTTGACTATTGTAATCCGCTTCTCAGTGATCTTACGTGCTCCCAACTTGTGCTGTTATAGTCCATAGTGAATGTGGCAGTGAAGCTCATCGTCCTGTGCACCCACACCTCCCACGCCTCACCCATCTGTCAGTTCCTACACTGGCTTCCTGTAAGATATAGGGCTCAATTTAAAATTCTGGTTCTTGCTTTCAAATCTCTACATAATGCTGCTCCCACCTATCTATCCTCCCTAATACACAAGTATGTCCTGTCTAGGCCCTTACGCTCTGCTGAAGACTTACGTCTATCTTCTGTCCGTACTCCGACCTCTGATGCTCACCTTCAAGACTTCTCGAGGGCTGCACGGTTCCTGTGGAACTCACTTCCCTCCTCCGTTAGAAGCTCACCCAGTCTCCACTTCTTCAATTAAACTGTTAATAGCTCCTGACTGATTCCTCCCTTGCAACTGTCATTAGTCTAATACTATCCTTCCCTTTTCTGTCACTTTACCCCACTCCCTCTAGCATGTAAGGTCATTGAGCAGGGCCCTCAACCCCTCTGTTCCTGTGTGTCCAACTTGGTTACAATTACATGTTTGTTTGTCCACCCACTGTAAAACACTGCAGAATTTGTTGGGGCTATATAAATAATAATAATTACTTAAATTTCTTACCCGATGATAAACTTGGTCCATACCACTTATTTGGATGAATAAATTCAGTAAGAATGAACTTGCTCCCTTACTAACTTTACTTGTTCCAGACTATCCAGAAACTTATCCGACATGCCTATTTTGCCTCTCTGAATTCAGCCCTTATAGGCCTTGTTTGTAAGGGTAGTAAAAGTAGCTTGAAATCAGAACACTCTTTCTCCCCAAGTCCCTAGGTGACTTAGAACCCCTCTCTTTTTGAGTGTTATCAGGCGACTCATGTTTCCAAGATCATTGAGTGGCATAACGCCAACAATAAAAACCATTGGCTTTGCATAGACTATATGCTTTGAGCACACGTTGTTCCCAGAGCTGTATGGTTATATAGAGGAGAGCTACCAAAATACATTCACATGCATCCATTCATAGGGCTATTTTACAAACGTTAAAGCCAGTTAAAAGCTAACTTTACTTGGCCCTTTATACCTGCTCATGGGTAATCTCAAATTTTCAGTGGGTCTGGAATATGAATAATTCTGATTTGATTACAGCTGTTAGTAATGCTTACTGCTTACTACAACTACCAGATATGCTCACAGACAGGCACATTTTCCAAGAACATAGTGACACTTGAGGAAGCCTTTTAGATGTGGTGAAATGTGTTGGAGAGCATTTGTATCTTTGTTTTCTACCTTTTATCATTTTCCATTAATTTAATGTGAATCTATACTCTTTTTCCGTCTATATTTATTTTTACTTGTTTCCATGGCTATTTTGGAGGAATACTACTAAATCATCACTTGGATCCTGGAAATATCTATCATTGATGGGGATTATACCCAGTGGTGTATCCTGGTTTTGTGCTGCCCTAGGCAGGACAAAACTCAGGCGCCCCCCCTCCCCCTGCGCCACCCCCACCCAACCTTTCCCCCCGCCCCGCATTCTAAATACACACACACACATTCACTGACAGATACGCATACACTAGCTAACAGAAACACATACACACTAACAGACACACTCACACTCAGTAACAGACAAACACACTCACTAACAGACACACACTCACTCACTAGCAGACACAAACTAGCAGACACACACACTCACTATCATACACACACACACAGTCAGACACACACACACTAACAGACACACACACTAACAGACACACACACACACTAACAGACACAGACACTAACAGACACACACACTAAAAGACACAGACACACTAACAGACACAGACAGAAACACTAACAGACACAAACACTAACAGACACACACTAACAGACACAGACAGAAACACTAACATACACAAACACTAACAGACACACACACTAACAGACACAGACACACACTCACCCACCCACATTAACACATTTTTTTAAAATTTATTTTTAACACATTTTTAAATTTATTTTTAACACTTTTTTTAAAATTTATTTTTAACACATTTTTTTTTACATTTATTTTTAACACATTTTTTTAAAATTTATTTTTAACACTTTTTTTTAAAATTTATTTTTAACACATTTTTTTAAAATTTATTTTTAACACATTTTTTTTTTAAATTAACACCCCCCCCCCCCCACCCCAGCCTCCTTACCTTTGGGAATGCTGGGGAGGGGGGGGTGTCTCTTCCTCCCTGGTGGTCCAGTGGCTGCTGGGCGATCGGGCGGCACTGCCTGGCGGGCGGGCGGCCGGCCGGCGAGGGAGCACTTCCCCTGAGCTGTCTGCTCAGCTCCCTCGCGCGTCTCAGAGTGAGGCTGGGAGCCGGAATATGACGTCATATTCTGGCTCCGCCTCCCAGCCACACTCTGCGGCCGGCGAGGGAGCTGAGCAGACAGCTCAGGGGAAGTGCTCCCTCGCCGCCCGGCCGCCCGCCCGCCAGCCAGTGCCGCCCGATCGCCCAGCAGCACGCCGGCATGTCTGTTAGCCGCAAGGCTAACAAGACATTTGCCTTGGGCATTTGGGGGCGGCTTTTTTTGCCGCCCCCTGGAAAATGCCGCCCAAGGCAAATGCCTTGTTTGCCTCGCGGCTAATACGCCCCTGATTATACCATGCATGCTGCCTTCATAAGTTCTTTGCTTCATAATTTGTAAGTAATATTATATTTTTACTTTGCACTGATATAAACAGAGAGCCTTGTGGAGAAAGATTCAACTATCCCATATCCTTATGCAGGTATTGCACTGCTATACACTGTCTGTCTACTAGGCTTTGTTTAAAGCTCCTCACTTGTGAGTGTGTTTTTAAAAAAAAAAAAAAAAAAAAAACACAGGATAGGCGCTCACTGTAACAAAGTAATGGGCAGCAGTGAACCAGCAGGGATTCCGCAACCCTGGTAAAATTGTGACACGTGAAAAAAGGAAAAGTGTGGTAGACCGCACCAACAAAATAGAGTATTGTACAGAAGAACCATGTCAAAAACTTATAGTCATATATATATATATATACACACACACACACACACACACACACACACTCTTTTTAGAGGTCAGTAGTTAACAATTTCAGTCTTTAAAGGACCTCAAAAGAAAAAAAAGTAAAACAGAAGAAATAATAGTGTAATATGTCAACTCTGTATCTTGAAAATTTGAAATAGATTTTGCAGAGTACTAACTCGTACTTTTGAGAGCTACTGAGAGCTCTGTTGTATAACGCCTGGACAGTATAATCCCCGTCTAAGGATATGCAGGTTTTCAGTGCAGTAAACTCTGTGTTCATCAGCCTTGCAGAGAAGATAGAACAAAAAATAACCCAATGGTGTAGTATGTCAAATAGCAGAATATGCTATTAATGCTGCTTTTGTAGATCTATCGTTTGGTTAATACTTGTCATGCTCTTGAGCATGTCAGAGAGGAGACGATTGCAAGGGTTATTGGTTAAAACTTTATTTGTCGTATTAGACATAACAAATTTACTGAAATAAAGAATAAAGGGCAGTCTGCCACAAACAGGATACTTTGTGACAAAAAACAGGGTTTATGCGATATGCCCCAAACAAGATCTTTAGAAAGTAAATGAATAAAGTCTTTTGTATACAAGCAGGCTTGAAGTTATACCAAGTAGTTAAGGATTTCCAGGATACTTTGCAATGCAGCTAGTTATAGGTAAATACCTTTTAGGATAAGGCAGTACAGGATCATGCAGAGTTGCAGAGGTTGAAACAGGTAGGTATATTCCAAAATATTATAATGCAGCTTGCTTACGAGATCATGCAGTGATGCAGCAATTGAAGCAGTTAAGATTCTTCAATGAAGGCAATACGCCACAAATCAGGATTCTTGGAAGCTGATAAGGAAAGTCTTTCGGTAAGATGTAATTCAGGCAGGTTCAGGATGAAGTAATGCAGGTTAGTGCCTTTCAGTATGAGAAAATGTAGATGAGTACAGGATGATGCACTGCAGGTAAGTTCTTTACAGCATGAAATAATGTAGATAAAATACAGGGTATTACCAGGAACAGAGATTCTTTATCAGAGCATAGACTTCAATGTCAAGGCACTGTTTTGTGCAGAGTGTAGACTTATCAAGCCTCCTAATTAGTTAATCCAGGTGAGGTTATTAAGGTGAGTAGAATATAAGTGAATAAATTCTGTGATATAGGGCGCTTCAAATTAATGAATACAATGTACAATGTCGTGGTAGATGTACAGTATAGTGATAGCAGCTAACACACCAAAAGTAGGAACTCTACAACCTACTAACAATCAATTGTGGAAAAAACGCTATTGTGCAATTCTATGCAGAAATAGTGTAGAGGTGGAGCGCTTTAAGGAATAAATCACTTACTCCTGCAAATTTCAGGAGACAATATGGATGATGTAAAGGTCCATATGGATGTTGTTAGGAGTTGGAAAACCTCAAATAGGAGACAAAAAATGGGAGAAAAACAGGGAAGCAGTGCTGACCCTGGTGTAGAAATCCTTGGTAAGGTATGCAGTAAGATGTAAATCACAAATCACTTCTCACCTTGCTGGGAGCCTATAACTGGGCTCCAAGTATATAGGTATACTGACAATTATAGGGTGACAGTTCCCTTCTTGTAGCAGCATAAGTCACTAGTCCACTTGGTAGGAGAAATTAACATTTATTGTAAATAAACAAAAAAACAAAAAAACAAAAAAACAATAAAACAATAAAATAAATTCAATTCAATGTACTCAAGTGCCAGTGCTGTTGTCCGAGACGCGTTTCGCCGATGTGTTTCGGCTTTCTCAGTCGGTATGCATAATGCTGCTAAGTGGGAATTTAAATATCCCTAACTGAAAGCCCATTGGAGGATGACGCCCGTGATACATCCAATCACGGCGTTCTTCCTGATGGGAGTCAACAGACCCGGCTGTTGGTGATTTCTTCCGATAGCGTGACGTCATTACGCACGACGTACCGTGCGGATGACGTCATACACGGAAGTAAAATATGTCCGTGTATTCGTCCCACATTGATTGAGATAAGGGGATGCTGAATTATTTCCAAGTGTCCCTTTCGGCTTCCTGTAGTCTATCGTGCGTTCCATTTCGGCCATCTTGCCTACTGGCAAAGTGTGCCCTCTTCTCCACACGCATTTCTCGTTCGTAGAGAGTCCGCAGTAAACATCCGATATCATAAAATGTTCATTGAATCAAAAAGGCGATTTGGATGGAAGGGAAGATATGCAATGGAAAATAGAAAATGCAGTATCAGATGGGATTTTACTCAAAACTCTAAATTCAAAAAATTGTACTTGTGACCCTGAATACAATATGTATGGAAGGTGCAAACCACATGGTTGTCATGGTGACTGTGTATAGGGAATGTAAATAAATAAATCCACAAAAGGGCAATATATAAAATTATACAAAATTGTAATGTCTATTGTATAAAAAATATATAATATATAATATAAAAAATATATATATAAAATATATATTTACATTAAAATATATGATATATATATATACATTGAAAAGCTTGTTAGATATTGGATGATATTATAAAAAGTGACAGATTTCGAAATCATCATTTAGTCCATGTGGTTGCATTGTGTTCAAGTTAAAAATCCACTTCATTTCGGATTGACCTATACTCTTCATTAAATCCCCCCCCCTCCAATTAACGGAGATTCTCTGGATCCCCATAAAATCCATTAGATGGGGGTCACAATTATGTTTTTCTTTAAAATGTAGGGAGACGCTGTGCTTGTCGAAACCCTTTCTTATATTTCTTATATGTTCCTGGATGCGTGTGTTCAGAGTCCTGATTGTTCTTCCTATATATACTAATTTGCATGGGCATGTAATTTTGTAGATAACCCTTGTGGAGTGGCAAGTTATTAATTCTTTAATTTTGAATCTTTTGCCGTCTTCTGTGGGATGGGGAAACTCTTTAATTGTCCGTTTGGAGCTTTTTGTACTTTTACAGGCTCCACAGGACCCACACCCATAGAATCCATTGGCCTCATTAAAAAAGGATGATTTCTCAGTGGTGTTTTTAGATGGCAGGTGGTTGCGTACTAAACTACTGCTTAGGTTATTAGCCCCCCTATAGGTGATCATGGGCCTATCGGGCAGCAGAGAGTGAAGAACAGGGTCGTTCCTCAATATCGGCCAGTATTTGTTAATGATCTTTTTGAGTTGTGCGTTGTTGCAATTGTAGTCGCAAATAAAGTTAAAGTTTTGGTGTTGCGTGTCAGTCTTATTTTTATATATGAGTAAATCGTCTCTATCCCTCAGTGTCACCTCCTCGTAGGCCCGTGATAGCAGTTTCTCATCATAGCCCTTTTCTTTAAAGTCATTAATGATTTTAACAGATTGTTCCTGAAACTTGATATCCTCAGTACAATTACGTTTTATCCGTAATAGTTGCGCCTTGGGGGCGTTCAACAGCCAAGGGGAGAAGTGACAACTCTTCTCCCCTATATAGCTGTTGACGTCTACCTTTTTGAAGAAAGTGCAGGATTTTAAAGTGCCCTCTTCCACGTATATATTCAAGTCTAAAAATTCAACTGACGTCTTACTGTAGTGGCTAGTTAATACAATGCCTCGATCGTTATTATTAAGATGGGTTAAAAATGTATTAAGAGATAATTCATCACCCTTCCAAATAAAAAATATATCGTCTATGTAACGGCGATAGGTAACGAGGTTTGCATCCCAACTATGGTTCTCATAAATAAACTCTTGTTCCCAATGGGACATAAACAAGTTGGCATAGCTGGGCGCAAACCTCGTACCCATCGCCGTTCCACATATTTGGAGATAAAACTGACTGCTGAACCAAAAATAATTATTCGTGAGGATCCACTTAATCCCATCAATGATAAAATTAATCTGGTTGTTGGAAAATTTATTAGAGTGTTCCAAAAAATGTTTAGTAGCTCTGCATCCTTGTGAGTGGGAAATAATAGTGTATAATGAACTTACATCAGATGTCACAAGATAATAATCTGTCTGCCAGGTAATTTGTTTAATAATTTGTAAAATATTGATGGTATCCTTTAGGTAGCTGGGGCAAGTATTTACTATGGGCTGTAAGCATTTGTCGATATATTGTGATAACCTGCTTGAAATGGATCCTATCCCCGAGACTATGGTTATCACAATATATCGACAAATGCTTACAGCCCATAGTAAATACTTGCCCCAGCTACCTAAAGGATACCATCAATATTTTACAAATTATTAAACAAATTACCTGGCAGACAGATTATTATCTTGTGACATCTGATGTAAGTTCATTATACACTATTATTTCCCACTCACAAGGATGCAGAGCTACTAAACATTTTTTGGAACACTCTAATAAATTTTCCAACAACCAGATTAATTTTATCATTGATGGGATTAAGTGGATCCTCACGAATAATTATTTTTGGTTCAGCAGTCAGTTTTATCTCCAAATATGTGGAACGGCGATGGGTACGAGGTTTGCGCCCAGCTATGCCAACTTGTTTATGTCCCATTGGGAACAAGAGTTTATTTATGAGAACCATAGTTGGGATGCAAACCTCGTTACCTATCGCCGTTACATAGACGATATATTTTTTATTTGGAAGGGTGATGAATTATCTCTTAATACATTTTTAACCCATCTTAATAATAACGATCGAGGCATTGTATTAACTAGCCACTACAGTAAGACGTCAGTTGAATTTTTAGACTTGAATATGTACGTGGAAGAGGGCACTTTAAAATCCTGCACTTTCTTCAAAAAGGTAGACGTCAACAGCTATATAGGGGAGAAGAGTTGTCACTTCTCCCCTTGGCTGTTGAACGCCCCCAAGGCGCAACTATTACGGATAAAACGTAATTGTACTGAGGATATCAAGTTTCAGGAACAATCTGTTAAAATCATTAATGACTTTAAAGAAAAGGGCTATGATGAGAAACTGCTATCACGGGCCTACGAGGAGGTGACACTGAGGGATAGAGACGATTTACTCATATATAAAAATAAGACTGACACGCAACACCAAAACTTTAACTTTATTTGCGACTACAATTGCAACAACGCACAACTCAAAAAGATCATTAACAAATACTGGCCGATATTGAGGAACGACCCTGTTCTTCACTCTCTGCTGCCCGATAGGCCCATGATCACCTATAGGGGGGCTAATAACCTAAGCAGTAGTTTAGTACGCAACCACCTGCCATCTAAAAACACCACTGAGAAATCATCCTTTTTTAATGAGGCCAATGGATTCTATGGGTGTGGGTCCTGTGGAGCCTGTAAAAGTACAAAAAGCTCCAAACGGACAATTAAAGAGTTTCCCCATCCCACAGAAGACGGCAAAAGATTCAAAATTAAAGAATTAATAACTTGCCACTCCACAAGGGTTATCTACAAAATTACATGCCCATGCAAATTAGTATATATAGGAAGAACAATCAGGACTCTGAACACACGCATCCAGGAACATATAAGAAATATAAGAAAGGGTTTCGACAAGCACAGCGTCTCCCTACATTTTAAAGAAAAACATAATTGTGACCCCCATCTAATGGATTTTATGGGGATCCAGAGAATCTCCGTTAATTGGAGGGGGGGGGATTTAATGAAGAGTATAGGTCAATCCGAAATGAAGTGGATTTTTAACTTGAACACAATGCAACCACATGGACTAAATGATGATTTCGAAATCTGTCACTTTTTATAATATCATCCAATATCTAACAAGCTTTTCAATGTATATATATATATCATATATTTTAATGTAAATATATATTTTATATATATATTTTTTATATTATATATTATATTTTTTATACAATAGACATTACAATTTTGTATAATTTTATATATTGCCCTTTTGTGGATTTATTTATTTACATTCCCTATACACAGTCACCATGACAACCATGTGGTTTGCACCTTCCATACATATTGTATTCAGGGTCACAAGTACAATTTTTTGAATTTAGAGTTTTGAGTAAAATCCCATCTGATACTGCATTTTCTATTTTCCATTGCATATCTTCCCTTCCATCCAAATCGCCTTTTTGATTCAATGAACATTTTATGATATCGGATGTTTACTGCGGACTCTCTACGAACGAGAAATGCGTGTGGAGAAGAGGGCACACTTTGCCAGTAGGCAAGATGGCCGAAATGGAACGCACGATAGACTACAGGAAGCCGAAAGGGACACTTGGAAATAATTCAGCATCCCCTTATCTCAATCAATGTGGGACGAATACACGGACATATTTTACTTCCGTGTATGACGTCATCCGCACGGTACGTCGTGCGTAATGACGTCACGCTATCGGAAGAAATCACCAACAGCCGGGTCTGTTGACTCCCATCAGGAAGAACGCCGTGATTGGATGTATCACGGGCGTCATCCTCCAATGGGCTTTCAGTTAGGGATATTTAAATTCCCACTTAGCAGCATTATGCATACCGACTGAGAAAGCCGAAACACATCGGCGAAACGCGTCTCGGACAACAGCACTGGCACTTGAGTACATTGAATTGAATTTATTTTATTGTTTTTTTGTTTATTTACAATAAATGTTAATTTCTCCTACCAAGTGGACTAGTGACTTATGCTGCTACAAGAAGGGAACTGTCACCCTATAATTGTCAGTATACCTATATACTTGGAGCCCAGTTATAGGCTCCCAGCAAGGTGAGAAGTGATTTGTGATTTACATCTTACTGCATACCTTACCAAGGATTTCTACACCAGGGTCAGCACTGCTTCCCTGTTTTTCTCCCATTTTTTGTCTCCTATTTGAGGTTTTCCAACTCCTAACAACATCCATATGGACCTTTACATCATCCATATTGTCTCCTGAAATTTGCAGGAGTAAGTGATTTATTCCTTAAAGCGCTCCACCTCTACACTATTTCTGCATAGAATTGCACAATAGCGTTTTTTCCATTATTAAGGTGAGTGAATGGATTAGTGGCTAGGGAGGCCACTAGAGGAGAAAATCATGAAGTTCACTTAAAGGGCCAGTAATAAACGAAAACGTCTTACATGTCAGTTTTGAAACCTGACAATACTACTGCACTATTGATGGCCTTTGTTTGCTGTTTTTCTCTCATTCCATATCTTCATCCAAATAAGGATAATACAGCTGTTTTCTTCATCCTTCCATTTCCCTGTACATCCATCCTAGCTTTTCTAAACAAATGTTCTAAAAAAACAACAACTATGATGCGTCTACATTTTACAGATATATACATCTGTGTATCAATTTCTATTCTACCACATCTAGTAAAGGTTTTGTTTTAGAATTGTAATTCATTCCTTGCCACATTTGTCCTATAACCTTTAAAATATAATTTAAATCACAAACATAATGAGCATTTTAACAATTGGGACTAAAAAATAAATCTATTTTGAAGGTATTTTTTTGTTACACTAGTTATTTCGAAGTTATGAGCAAAACTGTGAAAAATGTATTTTTTATGTTTTTACTTTCTGTAATATTGCTTTCATAATTGGTTTTAATGTTATGCATACTCTGGGTTATCAGAAGAAAGCCCTATCTGTCCTTTAAGAAACAATATATTGTATGTGTGGGTACACTTAAAGAGAAAGCATAAAATTATGGTGGGCAGACTAGATGGGCGGAATGGTTCTTATCATATACTGTAACTAAGCCCCCATTATTTTTTGCCTAGGTTACAAAATTGTTCAGCACTAAAATAACTGTTTAGTAGATAGGTGAGTGCGCTGGATTTTCATTTCTACGGTTCTTATCTGCCGTCACATTCTATGTCTCTAGGTTTCTATGGTGGAACAAACAAATTGCACATTCTACAAAAAAAGTTTCAGAAATGCACTGATTTTCAGAAAACCTAGTGTGAATTTTAGAAAGCTCTAGTGGTAAGAAAGATACACCTCACCTTTTCTCTTACAGAGACACACCAGGTTGAAGTTATCCTCATTTTGGATTGATTTTTATTCGGCAGATTACAAGATATCAAATATTCTGTAGAAGCATCTCAATATAGCAAGTAATAGCAAAGACAAAATTAATAAACAAGAGCAATATCAGAGCTGACGTAGCTTAATCATGGGGAAAAAGACAAACAAGTAGCAAAGGTAGTAAAAGAACTCTATTTTTTTGAATAATAAATAACACAGAAAATGTTTATAGAACACACAGGGTTTGCTAATAGCCTGCTTTGGTCTTGATGTACCTTGAGCTAAAGTGCAAAAGTGTTTTCCTTTGTGTGTTAGATTGGATCAACTCAGTTTATAATTGTTTGACCTAGTTGTGAAATAAACGTTCTCTCAGATGAAAATGGTACTTTGCATTAAGATGTTTTGAATATACATTGTACTTGTCAAAATGCTGTTTTAATAATGAGCAGGATCACAAGCACACCAACAGTGAACCTGACATTTCTGTTATCAATGTATTATATATAATTGAGAATTAATAATTATTGGAACACACTGTCGGGAGAAAGAGCACTGTTCCATTTCCAAGATATTGCCTCCTCATTCCAAACTGAAATACTGCTTTCCACAATCCAAACAATCTCATACCAGCATCTCCTTTTCCAGTCACATACCCTCCAGTTTTGACAAGAACTGCTCAATCATGTAATTTACAATGATAAAACATAGGCCTTAAATCTAACTGTGATAAATCAATGCCAATAAATCACAAATAAGACAAACAGTGCATTTCAACTAAAAGTGGTACTACATAATCCTCTTTTTTTCTAATGCAGGACTCAAAATTCCCATTCTCCACTAACCATTGGCAAGTGAAAAATTACCCCTTGTGAATAGAAAATTACCTTCGATTATTGTACCATGACCCCTCCAGACTCCTGGCTAGAAGTACAGGGCTTGGAATTTTGAGTCCTGGTCTAATGCTCACAATGAAAAATGTATATGTCCTAAATCAGTAAAACTTCTTCCTAACCTTCCACTGTTGCTGCAAATTGCTCACTATCCTAGAATTAAGACCTGCCCTCGCTAGAAGCTCTTGGTCCTCTTTAGAGATTGACTTGAGTGTAGAAGTAATTCAAAGATGTCGGATATGGGCAGTGGTAGGCCAAAGAAGCAGAATGACATATATGTTACACATGTGGACTATATGGTTTGGATCTAATAAGATCAAACTAGTAGGATATTTGCTGAAGTACACATAGGCTATTTCATATAATTGATTTTTTAAAATAAAATATGGAAAAGAGAAACAACAAAGTACAGCATAATATAATTTGGAATTACCTCATGCAGAGCGCACTTTGGCTACTCCATAAAAATACCCACTAGTCACTTAACCATATCCAAAGGTGCAGGCCAATATTTAATTGTAGTCTCACTTACAACTCTCCTGGTTCTTATTGCTCTCCAAAAAATCAAGATGTAAACACATCAAACTGTTTCATATATATTTTGCATTCCGTGAACCCATGATTTGGCCACATCACATGCAGCAAATGAGCAGAAATTTTATTCATGAGTTTCTTTGTGCTGTACTCATTCCAATGCTCTAGTCAAGCATCCATATTGTCATTTGATTAGCTAATCATCTGTTTTGTGAGGTGTGAATGTGTTTTTGCACTTTTAAGACAGTGTTAACTATGAAACTATAGATAGCAATAGAGATTAATTATCTGTTGCAGAAATCCCACACCTTTTGGATATCAAAAAGAAAGAGAGGTTATGCCTGCCTACAGGTGTGACACTTGATTAAAAGGCTTTTGTATTTGAATTGCGTCTTTTTAAAATGTAAACTTGACATTACACCTTTGGTGTGTTTTTTTTATTCAATATTTGATCTATATTAATAAAAAATACAATATGAATGAAATTATTTTAAAATCAATGTATTTTTAACTATATTTATCAATCAGTAATGGAATCCTGGTTTTTCTTTATCTAATCAGTCTGAATTGTACTTGATAAGGCTGCAAGACGTATGTGACAATGAATGCATATGTATCTTTTATTTCAGGGGTGAAATAATGGGATGCGCTAAAGGCTCCTTGCCCTAGTTAAAGTTCCCTGCCTCCTTGCATTAGTAATACATCCCACAGCAAATTTCCATTTACTCAGTGGATTCAAGCATATGATATATTTAACTTCATTTCTGTGAATTGCAGGGTTTAATATACTAGGATAATGATATTTTTAAACACTGAGAAAGCATTATGATCAGTGACGCACCATATTTTTTCCAAATATTAAATGCACCCATATATTTTAGCTTGAAATTTACAAGAACAAATAAAACAACCAGCACTGTAATTACAGTAATCTTAGCTTATGTGTTTAAGGAATGTAGCGTGTGTGGGTATAGATATGTAGAAAGTGTGGGCTGTAATGTGTGTGTATAGGAGGTGTGGTGTGTGTTTAGGTAATGAAGGTGTATGCGCGTAGGTGATGTAGTGTGTATATAGGGGATGTAATTTGTGTATTTAAGAAGTGCAATGTATGTGTGTGTGTGTGTAGGGCATGTATTGTGTACGTATAAGGAATCCAGTGTGTGTAGGGGATACAGTGTGTATACAGAGGATGTGGTATGTGTGTAATTGAGTAAGAGCGTGTATACAGTGAATGCAGTATGTTTAGCGAATGTAGTGTGTGAATTTGTGGAGTAGAATGGGGTGGCAGTGGGGGTATGGGGGCCCCCCAAGGATCAGTTTTGCACCGGGACCCCATGGATTGTGTGTACCCACTGCCCTCTCTGGTATAAGGAAACCAGAACAGGGTAAGGAAACAAAGACAACCAGGAAGATATATACCCTATACTGGGTTGTGATTGGTTACAGAGGGCTGTGATGTCATAAGTGTATACACATCATCAAAAAGCACCACATAAACTGACAGTGTAAAAGGAGGCAAATGAAGGTTTCTGTATCATAAACTTTGTCATAACGACAAAACAGGAAGCTAAAAATGAGTGGGGATTGTCTCGTTTACATATGGACCTTAAAGTAACGTTACTTCCATGATTAGCGCTGTAGTAGACAGGTATCATGACACTTGCAGAGTGCAGAATAAAGTCTATCAGGACCCACTATCAGGATCCTGCACTAGATTGGTGAAAGAGATATTTGATCACCCTACTGGACCTACCCATGGCTATATATATAGCAATACAATTCTAAATATAGGAAACAGGCAGTTTTTTTACACCAAATTATAGGTAGAAAAGTCTATCCTATATTCCAAAAATATAGTATTTAGACCTAGGCCAACAGGATGCTTTGAGTGACTAATATTTCTGCTTGTTATTATATTTTATTATTACCAAAGAAGCTGCCTTAACCTACACCTATGTCTTGATGAGTTTCCCCTCTGTGTTTTTCTGTACCATTAGAAGTTAGGAATAAAACTTCACCAGGAACTTCAGACAGGGACTGCAATATGTTGTGAGATTATGTTCAGTAACCCTGCACCACTTCTAATGGCAAATAAAAGTGTAGCTACTGTCTGTCAGCCAAAGCTTCAAAAACTAGCTGGCTAGTTCCCCTGTTCTGTTTACTAGTGAAGCATGCCAAGGGGAAGCAGGAAGCTTGTTCAATTATCCTACAACTATTATGCCCCCCATACCAAGACCAAGGACAAGTTCTAAAGACCTCAGGATCTCCTCTTCTCTGCCAAGAAAGTTGAGCAGTGGCATGGAGGAAATGTTTGGGTAGTAAAGAGAAGATAATAAATTTTTAAAAAGTGTGAGAGTCACTTACTAGCTCTGCGTTCTATTCTTCTTATCTTTTATGCTTTGTCCACATGTTTATTTGGTCTTCTGTCAATAACTGACATGTACAATGGTTGTCATTAAGGGCAAATAGTCACGGTAAACAGTGTCTCCTAGGCATGCACAGTGCTCTGTATAGCTCTATGTATGTGACAACAGTCCCAAATTTGCCAGAACTCTGGCATATTCTGTGGTACTCTACAAGCAAAAATAGATTCTAGTGACCTATCCTGCCTTTTGTTATCATTAGGCAGATTTCAAAATATAGGAGGGGACTAAGCGTATGGACCTTGCGCAGAGCTCCATAAAAGACCATTAGATTGTACTTTCCCCCCCTTAGCCAAAGGCTGGCAGACCTCACCGGGCTAGCACCTCTGAAACTGCTGACCTCATTGGATTTTATGGGCTGCAGAAATCATGATAACCAAAAACATCCAATGAGTAGTAATTTTGTTTTTAATGCACCTTCATAACAATAAGTCAAAGGGAAAACAACCAACACTGTTTACATGGATAGAAAGGCCACAAGCACTCAATAGAGAAAATAATCTCAATGTACAGTGCTAAAATACAAAGTAGATGGACAGCAAAACCATAAGAGCATGCGGTGTAACATCTAAGAACGAGACGCAATTCTGCAATTGTTGTAATTATGGTCTAGATTCTATTAGCCAAGATAAGCAAATCTCTGATAAAGTAATGTCAATTTCTCCATATCTGTCAGCTTGTGAACGGCAATTCATTTACCAAAGTTACGTTTATCTCTTGTAATAAATCCCTTTATGGCAAATGTTACATTTTAGCTTTAATTTTACTGGTCAGTAATTAATATCAAGTATTTTTATGCTAAACTCAACAACAAATTTCCTCCCTGCATTTGAAGTAATTTTTTTTTTAGCAGAAATCGACACAAAATATTACAGGGTGCTCATCTAGTTAATGAAAGCCTAATTCTTTTAATTACTTTTTAAAAAATCATTAACAGAAATATTCTCATTATGGTTACGCAACAGTGTGAGGACTCAACAATGTAAGGACTCATACAATGTCTGCAGCTTTCACTTTTGATGAAGAGAGACTTTTTATTTTTTGATGTTTCAGTGAAATATTCAGGTTTACTTACTTGATTGCAATGCAATTTTCATGTTCCAAATTTAAACCTGACACCTTGCTACAAACCTGAGAAACAGGATAACAGAAGAAGGAAGAGACTCATCCTGCCACAGTAGATATGATCTAAACACATTTCGTTACCTTGTTCCTCAGTGCAGCTTTTTAACCATTAAATGTGAGAAGCACAATCAAATACATGTTAACATGACAATAAAACACACACACAAAATTATTTATTTCATGGACAAAGGTACTAATTGCACAACATTTTGGGAGGCTTTTATTTATGATATAGACAGATTTTTCATGTAGCCCTACACATCACTCTTGCAAATCGTCTTACAGGCGTGAGTGGGGAGATCTATACTGGATTTTACACAATTCTTTCTTACCTTGCTTCATGCAATGACTGTGATTGAAAATGTTATTAAAGAGACACTCCAGACCTCTAAAGCACTTTAGCTTGCTGAAAAGCTGTATGTGTAAAGAGTGTGTCTTCTTTTTTCATTTTACAGAAAGTGCACATTTCAATAGAAATTGACACTTTTATAAATTAACCTGGTTACACCCAACTGGCTTTCATGGGTACAATTGGTCATGTTACTTCCTGGTTTGGTTAGCTCAAAGGAGCTAATCTAAAGAGTCAGCAATTGCTCAGAGCACCTGCATTACAAAGATTTCTCATTGAGCTGCATTGGGAAGCCTGTGATTGGACAGCCACAGAAAGCCTGAGCAGAGTTAAAAGTGAAGTACGTGCAAAGGCAAAAGAACTGCAGTTTTTGCAAACTGTTTTTAAATATAACACCTATGAAAAAAATGCATAATTAAATGCATGCAAGTTTTAATCTGGGTCTATCTAGTAAACAGTGATTTTTATTTTAAATTTGGGCAGTGGTGTGTACCGTTAACCTCTTCATTTAAAGAATCGGGTATAATTGTTCTTCTTTTATGGTCTTTACAGAGAAAAATTTAGTCTATAACTCATCCTACTTCTCCAGGATCCCCCTGCTTCTCACACACTGACACACATACAGTTGCACAGATACACTTACAGTTGCACAGACACACACAGTGACACATGCAGATACACAGACACACAGATACACACACTGACACACTTACAGTTGATACGCCACTGATACGCCCACTCCCTCTAGCATGTAGGGCCCTCAACCCCTCTTTTCCTGTGAGTCCATTTGTCTGGTTACCATTACGTGTCTGTTAGTCCACCCATTGTACAGAGCTACAGAATTAGCTGGCACTACATAAATAATAAAATAATATGCATACTGACACAGATACAATTGCACTGATACAGAGACTGACACACATGCAGTTGCACAGACACAGACATTGACACATCTGCAGATACACAGACACACACATGTAGATACAGACACACAGATACAAACACTGGCACACATTGTATGGGGTGGCGGTCCGGTGACCAGGACCCCGTATGCCTGATCTTGATAGTAGGAGTCACTGTGTGGAAATGGATTATCAGGGCCTGGTGCTGGGTAACCACACGCCCCCTGGTGTTGAGCACCAGCGTTTGTGCAGCCACATACCAGAGCCCTGATGCAGCTTCTGCAGATCCCAGGTGCCAGATGATAATAAGCAGATCTAGATAGGGAGGCTCTGCAGCAGATATGTATCCAGTACTAGAAAAAAGGCAAGACTAGACCAGGCACCAAAGAAGATAGCACGACAAGAGTAGAAGAACAAGAGATACAAGGCAAAACAAGAGGAGACATAACTAAGTACAAAAATGTGCAATTAACATTGGAGATTTAGACATACATAAATGGCCAAGATGTATGCAACCCACCACTGCGCCAAAGTACTCCAATTATGGTGGGTCCTAACTGCCTAGATATGCATGACTAAATAAACAATAATAAAACACACACAGCACTTACCTGCAAAGGAATGGGCAGAGGACATGAAACCACTGCCTGCAGGAACCAACTGAAACTAAAGGATTAATGGACAAAGGAACGGGTGTGGCAACAAAAGAAAAACATTTAAAGGAATCCAAGAGACTGGGAATTCCAGGAACGGAATAAAAGGAATGAACCCAGACATGGAATAGAGAAAACCCAAGAAAAACTAAACAAGAATTGTAAAAAGAGTACTGGATACCAGAAGCCATTGCCAGAAATAATCTGCAGCCAGGAACAGTATGTGACACAAATAAAGATACAAACACTGACACACGTGCAAATACACAGATACAGTTGCACAGACACACATGCAGATTCACAGACACACAGATACAGATATACAGACACACATGCAGATCCATAGATACAGATACACACACTGACACACATACAGACACACACACACAGATACACACAATGCCAAACATACAGATACACACACTGACAAACATGCAGATACACAGACACAAACACTGACACAAAAACAAATACACAGATACAAACAATGACACACTCACAGATACACAAACATACAAATACACACACAGATAATTAAACATACAGATACACTGATATATGCAGATGCAGACACATGGATACACACACCGGCACACATACTGGCACACATACAGATACAAAACATTGCATACATACATACATACACCCAAAACACACATACAGGTCACAATTATAGCCACCCTCCCGTTTCCTACCTTTTAGGTTCAGGAGGGTGACTTCTGCTGGCTGGGAGTTAGGGTCTTGCTCCTCTATCTGTCCAGCCCCATCTTGTGGCAGTATCTGTTTGAGCTGGAAGGAAGTGACCCACTCTCTCATGTTCTCCCAGCTCTTCCTGCAGATAAAAAGGGGCTCGGTCACGCTGTTAATGCGCCACAGTGCACCACTGGGCCTATCATGGCACATGTCCAACGGATGGCCCTATGTGCATGGCCATCTAATTGACCTTGGTCTGCAGTTCCCAGCACCATTACCAATTGTTTGTATGCCTCCAGGGGCATTCATTTTCCACAGCGGAAAAGAGTTCCTTAACCCCTGTGTAACAAACAGTGTTCTTAGGGCATTGATAAACTCAATAGATTCAAATATCAACCTATCTCTAGAAAGGCTTATGTGAATCAAGCAGGAAATCCTTCCAGAATCAGCTATCTCGGCCAGGATCTACATGAGTCTGATTGGTTCAATCAACCCATGTTTGGGCTTGTTCGTTGGTTCCACTGGGGGGAAAATTCCAGTGATAATACCTTAATTCCTTCAGGAAAAGGAACCAACAGCATTTCCCATAACAAATCCAATTTAAGGCTTGTCAACCTTAGAAAGTGTTACCACGTTAAGGGCCAAATGGAGCATGTTCCCTCTAAGGGAGTCGGAAGGTCGCACATGTGCCGCGCATTCGGCTGTCCCCTACTTTCTAGGGGAATAAAAGGTGGCAAATTCAACTGGCTCCATGACTAGGAGGCAGAATTTGAGCATCGGAAAGCTTGTTCAGGCATGGAACACCAGGAATACTCACCTCTGGCTGAAAAATGCTGCGAAAGTTTGGGAACTCAAGGGAAACAGCATACAGGCTCAGCAGTCCTCTGAGGATCACACGAAAGGTACACAAAAACGGTCAGGAGGGAAGGAGAAAATAAATAAAGTAAATAGAATGTAGGATAATGGGAAGTGGATAAAGGCATTTCATAACAGCTATCCCTTCTGCCTCTTAGGGTATTGATAGGGGGATAAAATATAGTCTACTTTTGAGTCATGCCAGTCTTCAGACAACCAGGAGCAAGAAGAACTGTGCTACCATTTCATTGTTAATATTGGATTCAAAATCCTTCCTTTGAATCTGACCCAGTTAGTCCTGCTCATACAGGTTGTTTACTGGGTCCTTCAGAGACAGAAAGGCTGAACTTTGTCTAGGACACATGGTGCACATGGTAAGGTGGCCATAAAAGAATAATTTGTCAACATCCGACAAAAACATCTCATATTACAAGAGGTGGTATGCAGTGGGTCCATAAAGCCACTTGCAGCACTGCTGCCGGATACACAGCTGCCATTAATGGACAGGATTTATAATTGACTCCTTTCATCCGCTCAGATGAAAATCTTCTCAAATCCTCTCGCCCACCCTCGAAGTTCGAAACACTCTGCTAGACACAAGACGTCAAGTATACACATCTCTCAACATTTTACAAACTATTCCAACAAGACTGTACTGACTCACTACTAATGCTCACGATCACTTGGACAGCAGACTTGCAGGTCTCCATGACAACTGCAGATTGGCCAAAAATACTTATAAGGGCACACACAACCACCACCAGCAGCTCCATTCAAGAGAGTAACTACAAAAAACATGATACGATACTACTGGAAGAGAATAACGACCATAATAAAATTGATCACAGATCTACCACCCTCATTTAAACCAGAGGCTATGCTATTCCTCCTTTTCCCTTCTAAATCCCCAAACCACAGCTCACACTTATATCTCACCTCCTGATGGCAGCAAACCTACTGATTCCGATCAAATGCAAACATAACCTTGCCCCTACGATTAGGGAATGGATTCAAAGGGTCGAGGATATGAGAATAAGAAATACACTACTCACTCACACACAAATACACTCTATACACACTAATATGGGAACCATGGCTACAATTTATGGGTAAATATACTTAATGACTTCTCAATACTAACGAACAGATGATAAGCAAACTACGAGACTCAAGGGCAAGTCCCTGATACGGACATCAATGATGAGCACCATCTCCCAGTGGGATGCGATGACCAAATGAAACACTATAATAAAACAGTTTCTTGTGTTACTACTAGACAAGATAAAGATTCGGTGTGGACCCAAAGGACCCAGGTACCCAGGTAGTTTAGTCGTGAATTTAATCAGTAATATTAGACATAGATATAGGCAGCTGAGATGAAACATCTGTCTTGAAATCTTTATAAGGTTAGAAAACTTTGGTGAGGGGGTACAACTCACTACTCAATACTGATATCTGCCATTTTTGGCTTCATATTTATAGAAGACCATGGGAAGTAGGACTAAACAGACATCTTCATTAATGAAGTCTGGAACTTAAACTAAGGTATTATCAATGAACACACATACCTCTTGAGGGGTTGCAGGGTAAACACTAGATGTACCTGGCACCCAGACCACTTCATTGAGCTGGAGTCGTCTGGGTGCTTATAGTGGTCATTTACCTGCATATATTTACAGAAATATACCATACTCTGTACCTTTATTGTGCTGTTGTCCTTTGTGACGGACTGCCTTGCACCCCGACTGGTTGCCTCGGTCAATAGCTGCTTCCTAGTACTTGTGAGTACCATAAGCACTGCACTGGAACACAATAACCACCATTAACCCCACGAACCGCCGCAGCTTGGTTGAGGTCTCGCCGTCCTGCACCCACCCTGGATCCAAAACCAGGATCCAGCTTCCAGTGGGTAGACCTCTCCTAGTCCAGAGAGAGTAGCAGGAACAGCTCTTATAAGAGCTAGTGATTATACTCAGGGGAGTATTGTGATATAGCAATCCCCAGAGTGTATGTAGTTCTCCAATCCCCCAAACATGAGCCAAGATTTCATGAAGGGTTAATGCATTGCAGAGGTTTGAAAAAAAAAAAGAATAATAATTTGTGTGAAGGTATGAGAGACCCTTTATACATTCACTCAATTTTTGATTGGTTATTTCCTTTCCTGATCCGACTGAGGCGAAACTAACCCACAAATGATGCTGCCATGATTAGCCAGGAAACGTATTTAACCCCTTAACGCCGTTACGGCGTTCTATGCCGTTGCGGCTTTAAAGGGCTTTAAAGCCGTTGCGGCGGCATAGAACGCCGTAACGGCTTGCAGCCCCTGGAGGTCCGGCGTACTCACCTCCGCCACGATCCTCTTCTGGGGGGCTGCCTGAGAGCCTAGGCAGCCCCCCTCCGGCAAATGAGGCCCCCGGGGGCCATGTGATCGCTCTCAAAGAGCAATCACATGGCCCCCTATAGCTGGCTGTGGATCTGCCAGCAGGGGGACTGTCTAAAATATTAGACAGTCCCCCTGCTGGTAGGTAGTGTAAAAAAAAAAAAATTATTAACATGTTATAAAATAAATTAAATGCCTTTTTATATATATATAATATATGTATATATATTATATATATAATATATATACATATTAAATATATGTAACGTCATACGTAATGTATTTTAATATTAATATTAGTATATATATTAGTATTAAAATACACTTAGAATGACGTTACATATATATAATATGTATATATATTATATATATAATAGATCTACATATTTATATATATATATTATATATATATACACGTATAATTACAATAATAATTAAATAAAATAATTAAATAAATAAAATATTGAAACAAAATTTAAAATAAATTATATATTCATATGTAATTTCATTCTAAATGAAGATAAAACCAGACACAAGGAACAACCTTAAACGAAAAGCTGCCTCCCTAAAGGCACACTCCAAAAGCCTAGAAAAACAAAATATAAACACAAAAAGGTGGAATAAATCCCACCTAATGGGGGCGCTAGACGTAAGGAATGAACAATACCCTGTAAGGGATAGTGACGAAATAAAGTACTATATAAACTAGAGAAATCTGATAGAAAAGTGAAATTTATTCTGCATCACAGTGCAGTGAATCCATATAAAAAAATACCATAAAAACAAGATATAAAAATATCCAATATACAAGTAATAAACAGTAGACAGTCCTATTAAGAGACCTGGGAACAATTGCCCTGCATAAACCACTAAATAGACCGAAGCTGAGTATAAGATAGACTAAACAGCTCCTGGTCGCGACCTCCAGGGCTGAAATATACTTTCATTCTAACTGTATTTTGTTATTAATATATATATATATTGGAAACAGAATACACTTAGAATGACATTCTATATATATCTATCTATATATAAAATACAAATAACCGCAAATATATATAGAGAGATAAATACATATAATTACATAAAAGATTACATTAGTATACACGTAGAATTTAAATACCTATACATGCATATATATTAAAATTCTATGTGTATATTTAAGTAATTTTTTAACATAATTATGTCATTTGATTAATTAACATTTGATTGACATGCCTGACAACACAGGGAGAAAGTGCAGAGGATTTAATTCGCAAGCACTATATTTGACCCTGTAACTCTCAAAGACACCATAAAACCTGTATATAGGGGGTACTGTTTTACTCGGGAGACTTCGCTGAACTCAAATATTAGTGTTTAAAACTGGTACATTGTATTACAACGATGATATTTTAAGTAAAAGTGAAGTTTTTTGCATTTTTTACAAACAAACTGCACTTTTATGGACTATATTATTGTTGTAATATGTTTTACTGTTTTAAAACACTAATATTTGTGTTTAGTGAAATCTCCCGAGAATAACAGTACCCCCCATGTACAGGTTTCATGGTGTTTTGGAAAGTTAGAGAGTCACATATAAGGCTTGCATTTCATTTTTTTTACATTAAAATTTGCCAGATTAGTTATGTTGCCTTTGAGACCGTATGGTAGCCCAGGAATAAGAATTACCCCCATGATGGCATACCATTTGCAAAAGTAGACAACCCAAGGTATTGCAAATGGGGTATGTCCAGTCATTTTTAGTAGCCACTTAGTCAAAAACACTGGCCAAATATTCGTTTTTTTGCTTTTTTCACACAAAAACAAATATGAACGCTAACTTTGGCCAGTGTTTGTGACTAAGTGGCTACTAAAAAAGACTAAACATACCCCACGTTCAATACCTCCGCTTGTCTACTTTTTCAAATGGTATGCCATTATGGGGGTAATTCTCATTCCTGGGCTACCACACCGTCTCAAAGGTAACATTACTAATCTGGCAAATTTCAATTTGAAAATGGAACGTTCTATATTTGACCCTGTAACTTTCCAAAACACCATAAAACCTGTTAATGGGGGGTACTGTTGTACTCGTGAGACATCGCTGATTACAAATATGTGCATTTTGTTGCAGTAAAGCCTAACAGTATTATGACATTTACAGCTAAAATGTGAGGCGGAACTACAAATTTAAATTTTTTTTTTAATTTCTCACAGTTTTTTTAAATTGTATTCATAATAAATTGTTTCATATATAAATATTTTATATGAAATGAAAGCCCTGTTTCTCCTGAACAAAATTATATATAATAAGTGTGGGTGCATTTAATATGAAAGAGGTGAATTACGGTTGAACAGACATATAGCACAAATTCCAGTTTTTGTTTACGTTTTGTTTTGATCAGAACGTGTACTATTGACTCCGTCCTGAAGGGGTTAAATGTTTAAAAAGACATGCTATAACATTTTTTAAAATAATTTGAAAATGAGAGAAATCTCAATGTAGCCAAGTGGTTTTCTCTTGCTGTACTTTGGTAAGGAATTGTTCAAAGTAAAAGATCCACCATTCAGGATATTGTTTAAACATATATATTTTTTGTCTTTCTCAATGTATCCTTGCTGGTAACATATTGTATAAATAAACATGTACTAAATAAACATGTACACATTAAGAAGTTTGTTTGTATAATAAAGAGTATATATAAATATTTTCCAAAGGTAACACTTTAATAGAGAGTTAGAAAAGATGGATGATGAAAGCTGTCTTATATTTAAATTTTTGACTAAAATTTCAATGGAAATATCAGATTTAATTATTGGTCATTATACTGTATTTCGTTTTGGTGTAGATCTATTGCACTGCTTGATTAGTTGAAATTCTGTGAGTATGCTCCTACTTTTTTAATATTTCATGCTGGTGGTGTATAGGTTAGTAAAAAATGAAAAATATGTGTATGAATCACCCCAATCCTTCAACTAATCCTGCCCCATCTTTGATGCATTGAGATGGGGCAGTTAAATAATGGGTCAGGCTTGTGCACTCTTCTTTAAAGGAACCCTTCAGGCCCAGCAACACAACTTACATTCACTTAATAATTTTGGACTCATATTCATGCTGTGTTGTTCACCATATTTAAATTTCTTTAGTTTTGTTAAAAATATTACTGCTTTCTGCAGCAAATATTTGCCCCCTATTTTCACAAAAAAACTTTTCTTTACTGCAAGTACTCAAGGTACATCAAGCCACCCAACTGTCCAGATTTCGGCAGGACAATCCGTATTTCAGGCAAACCTGCCTAATCTTCCTGGTTGTTCTTCCCCCCTTTGAATGGCACCAGTAAAACAGTTTGCGTCACTACCCCACCCCTTTTACCCAATCATGCTTTTGGAGGATGAAGATATTGAGGGACATGAGGTAGATAGCTTAGCCAATGAGAGATCAGTGTAAGCTAATCTGCGGACATGACTCAGCAGATATGTTCTATGTTCTGATTGACACAAAGCCCCAAACTAGAAGGATGTCCCACATGATGGGTCGGATTGGCAGGCAACTTTGTGAGAACATTCTGGTTTAGCATAGGGTTTAGAGCAGAGGTAGGCAACCTTCGGCTCTCCAGATGTTGTGGACTATATCTCCCATAATGCTCTTACAGCCATAATGCTGACAAACCATCAGGGGAGATGTAATCCAAAACATCTGGAGTGCCAAAGGTTGCCTACCACTGGTCTAGGGGATGCCACTCTATTATTCATGTACTTTTTTAAAATATAATTTTTTACTTTTTTCTGCTGGCAGCTCAATGCTGCCATCTTGATGCACTATGCCAAATCTGCCTCCTAATACACACACACACACACACACACATATATATATATATATATATATATATATATATATATATATATATAAACAAAGCAAGAAATGAGAGCACTCCATGGGTTTGGTAAATCAAATTACTGTATTCAAATAGCACGCAAAAAAATTGACGTTTCGACCGTCTAGCGGTCTTTATCTTGATCTTGATCTTGATAAAGACCGCTAGACGGTCGAAACGTCGATTTTTTTGCGTGCTATTTGAATACAGTAATTTGATTTACCAAACCCATGGAGTGCTCTCATTTCTTGCTTTGTTTATAGTATTTTGCACAGAGAAGCACCTGGTATGTATTATTATTTGGGAAGAGTGCCAGAAATTGCATAGTTTCTATATATATATATATATATATATACACAATGTAATGAGGCAGAAATGTGATTCTTTGTTAAACTAATTTGCATATGCCCACCCAGAATCCTTTGCGGTAGTAACATCACTGCAAATTTGTGATTTCTGTGGGAAAAGCAAGTCTTATGGCTTGACTGGTTGGCAGATTTTTGTTTAACATTGTATTAACTATATATATAATTACTATATATAATTACTAATACATTTTCATACTTAAAATTAACCACAATAGCCTTGCCTTCTACTGCAAGTGCATATAATTTACTTGTTTAAAATATTGATTTCTAAAACTATGAAAGCACAGTGAAAATAGTATACACAGGAGACAATAACTAGTGGACTGTTATCTCGCAGATCCTAAAATCTCTTGTTTCTTATTAAAGGCTTTACTGCTTGTTAAAAAGACTTTAGTGCATAATACACTCTGTACAGTCTAAAACAATTCTAAAATTCTAGTACCTTCAATGCATGCAGTTCTCGGAATATACCATTCAGTAAGTAGCTGCATGGCATATTTGTGCTGCAAAGTTGCTGTACGCTCAGGTTACTGAGCAACGTGACAATGCAAAGTGTTACAGCATTAGACACTGTTTGCGGTTCCTTATGCTGTCTTTTTGAACTGTTAATTGTGAAAACAAGGTAATAATTTTCAGATATTTGATTTGATGTACTATGACAGTGTGAAGGAGGTAGGCACTTTAGAAAGTGCAAGAAGTTGCTCTGGTATTTTAGATTATATTGTATGCAGAATTCAGATCTCTTCACGCCTCTCTGAAGGTGCTGAAACATTGATACACCTACAACAAAGAACGTGTGAAAGTGTTTCATTTACTCTACAATATTTTGCTAATCAGATTGCATCTGTATCATTTAGGAGAAAAAGAAAATGTTGACTGATATATTGTATCATGGCACAAGAATGTCATTGACTGTTTACTCGATGTTACTGTATCTGAAATGGGCATGACACTTTCAAGTTTGCAAACCGTCTTCTTATTGTTACTAACTGTTACTGATATTTATTATCACTGTTTTATCACCAATGCTATTATAATTGTATTGTGGTCTATGATTGATGCTTCCATGTATGCCATGTATTTTGCATGCACACAATAAAAATTGTATTTGGAAAAAACAAACATATACCAGTACTACCTGCTCTCAAGATCCCTCATCACCCCATTCACATTCCCCCAGCCTCAAATTCATTGCCTCCACTCCTATTGTCTCATCATAACCCACACAACCAATCACATTCCCGTCAGCTGTCCATAGAGAATTATTAGGAATTTAATGGTTTACTGCAGGAAAATGAGTTGAGTTAAAGAAAGTCAAATGGTCAACTCAAAGGTTAGTGAATAACCCTGTGATTGTATTTAAATGTAGCATACATCCCCGAAACTCTCTGATTGATTTTCTTGTCAGAGGCGATGTGCTTCCTTGCAAGAGAAGGGTGATAAAACGAGAAACTATAGATCTCTGAGTGACAGTTTCAGTAGGTTGTATTTTTAAAGGTGTGAAAGAAATCTGGATTTGCCACGGCAAAATATATACTAGTCAGAATGAATGACTTTCCATCACTCATCTGTGATTCCGTCTGTCTATCTGTCCATCCACCCACCCATCCTATTGTAAAATGTTTGTGTGAACAAATTCTAGATAATGCTGTAAACATGAAGGAAAGAGAGATTGCACTAATATATAAAGAAGTTACTCAGCCCCCATACTGATCCATTTGATTTTTTTTAATCTGATGGTAATAAGAGACCATAAAAATATCACACAAACTTACCATAATGTTACTTCAATAAAATATTGTGTGATGCAAACGTGGCAATATTTAACTCACTGCTAGGTTCTGATTTAGTTAAATGTATAATTTTTGTTATAGATGAGCACCATAAACAATTTTTACCTAGCCCATCCTAACATCCTGGACTGTCTTAAGTCATATGATGAGAGAAGTATAGGAGGGTATGGAAGCCAGAGAGGCGTGGAGGTGAGAAAGGAGGTGAGAAAGGTGTGGGAGGATATGTTGGTCAGAGAAGTGTTGATCGATTGTAGTAAATACATAAGTATAAACACAAAGTAAAAATTAAGATAGATATTGATATAAAAAGAGATAAATGACTAGCCATGTATGTGTCAACAGTCTGCAAAAAAAAAAAAAAACTTTTTGCAATCTGTTTTAAATACACTATGTGGCGGAACCAACCTCGCCACTGGGCCCTGGAGAAGCCTGTTTGCCCGCCTCCTACCTGCTGACTATGGCCCCTGGGTTATTTGGGGCATATTGTATTTTATTGTGCGACTGCTGGCCCTTTAAGCACAGTGAATGGTATTTTATTGTACTGCTGCTGGCCCTTTAAGGGACTGAATTGGGGCTTATGGACTGCTACCATAATGTACTGACCCTTTAAGAACTACTTTTGGGCATGTGGATTGTATAATACTGTCCCTAGCCCTTTAAATACTTTGGGGACAGATTGGTACTTTTGTATATGGCACTTCGGACACAGTCGAAGCTGTCGAAGCTGTCGAAGCTGTCGAAGCTGTCGAAGCTGTCGAAGCTGTCGAAGTTACCGAAGTTACCGAAGTTGTCGAAGTTGTCGAAGTCGTCGAAATGGCCGGTATCGGACAAAGGACCACGTGGCGGCGGCCATTTTAACTTCGAACACCGCCGACCCTTAACATCAACTCCACTTCGACACTTCGACCAAAGTCGAAGTACAGGCACACTTCGAATGGGACTTAGCCGTTTTTATGCCAGGAATTGACCGACCGCACAGCCCAAATCTATGGAACTGTTTTGTGCAAGAAAATGTGCTTGCGGTCGGTCATAAAAGGACTTCCTAACTAACTAACCTTTGATCCACTGGAGGGATTTGCCTGAATTTTGGAAGTGTTTATGTTTAAAGTATGCTGAGTCTGGATATGTATTTTTATGTGAATGTGATGTATGGTTTTAGAGTTATGAAAGTTGTGTAAAAAGTATATTTTAAACTGTATGCATAATGGGATTATGTGTCACACTAAGGGGAGGGGATGTGTGGGTTGCACCCGTGATACTATTGGTCATTTTATGCCTCCCCCTGGGTGTGGCCTGTATGTGTGAGATGGAAATAAAAGCCAGGCTGGATGAGCCAGTCCAGAGTTCCTGCTTAACCCTCAAAGTGAAGTGTCGTCTCATTATTGGGGGAGGATTTATTGTATGCTGTTCCAGTTTGACTGCTAGGAGTGTAAACCTATTCGTATGGTTTCCTATTCAACTGTCTACAGCATTCATATGCTTGAGAGGATTTATACGCTTCTCTGATTCAGTGGTTGTGGTGTCTGCTGCAGTGCTTGGAGTCCTCAGGAAACGCTAGGAGCATCCATTAACGGAGGTACCCAGTCGGGGTGCCAGGCGATCCGTTACATTGGTGGCAAGCGGTGGGATGGCGTCCTAGTGTGAGGTAAAGCAGCTCGGAGACACAGTTTGTTTGGATTACAAAGGGAGGGCAACGCTAGTACCCGTACAGCGCCCCTATCTACAAAAGAAGCAACGTCGGCAGGGCAAGCATGGCGCCCAGTTACAGTCAACAGGAGTTTGACGCTATGATGAAAATGCTGCTGGCTTTCTTTGGACCAGAACCCCCGGAGGAGAAATACATACAGAGCACAAGGAAAACAGCGGCAGCGTATCTGCAGGGTCTAGCAGACAAAAAAGCAGCTGAAGGTGTCGTCCTTCCTCCCCAGCGGCAGTCTACGGTTCAGGGAGAGGAGCCAGTTATCCCCTCTCCCCAGCGGCTGAAAGTGTGTAAGGGAGAGGAGTTTGTTACCCCCTCTCCCCAGCGGCAGCTTAGCACAACAAGGGGAGATAGTAAGCCCCTCACCAGCGCAGATGGGACCGTGGTCTCTGCGGCCAAGCTACAGGGAGCTGAAGGGGCCGTCCTTGCTCCCCAGCGGCAGTCTACGGTTCAGGGAGAGGAGCCTGTTATCCCCTCTCCCCAGCGGCTAAAAGTGTGTAAGGGAGAGGAGTTTGTTACCCCCTCTCCCCAGCGGCAGCTTAGCACACCAAGGGGAGACAGTAAGCCCCACACCAGCGCAGATGGGACCGTGGTCTCTGCGCCCAAGTTACAGGGAGCTGAAGGGGCCGTCCCCCCTCCCCAGCGGCAGAGTATCCAGCAGGGAATAGAGAGCCCAGCCTCCTTTCCCCAACAGCAGGACTCTGTGCTGGGAGGAGAGACAGTCGGTCTCCCTCCGCAGAGACTGGAAGTATGTATGGGAGAGGAGATTGTTACCACCTCTCCCCAGCGGTAGATTATTAATGATTCGGTGGTTGTGGTGTCTGCTGCAGTGCTTGGAGTCCTCAGGAAACGCTAGGAGCATCCATTAATGGAGGTACCCAGTCGGGGTGCCAGGCGATCCGTTACACACTATATGTACAAAAGTATCATGACAGTATCTATTAATTCAGGTGTTTCAATCAGAACCATTGCCACAGATGTGTAAAATCAAACACCTAACCATACAGTCTGCATTTACAAACATTTGTGAAAAAATGCACCATTCTCAAGAGCTCAGTGAATTTAAGCCTGTAATTGGAGGCCACCTTTGTATTAAGTAAATTTGTGAAATGTAATCCCTGCTAGATATTCTACAGTCATCTGTAAGTTGTATTATGTAAAAGTGGAAGCGTTTAGGAACAGCAGCAACTCAGCCACGAAGAAGAAGTTTACGTAAAGTCACAGAACAGGGACATTAAGTGCTGAGGCACATGGTGCATAAATGTTGCCAACACAGCTGATTCCATTGCTAAAGACTTCCAAACTTCCACTGGCATTACCAGCACAATACCAGCACAAAAACTTAATAGAATAGGTTTGTATGGCTGAGCAGCTGCATGTAAGTTAAGCAGTGGATCAAGTGGTGTAAAGCATGCCCGCACTGGACTCTGGAGCAATGGAAACATGTTTTGTGGAGTGACTAATCATACTTCTTGTTTAACAGTCTGATGGGTGAGTCTGGGTTTGGCTGATGCCAGGAGAAAATTACCTGCTTGACTGCATTGTGCCAATAATGGTATGGGGCTGTTTTTCAAGGGTTGAGTTAGGCCTCTTAAATCCAGTGAAGGGAAATCTTAATGCTTCAGTATACCAAGACATTTTGGACATGCTATGCTTCCAACTTTGTGGGAACAGTTCGGGTAAGGCCCTTTTTTATTTTTTTTTAATATTCTTTATTTATAAGCACAGGTAGACTTATTTGATACATAATTTAGACATCACATAGCAGTGCTATAAATATTGGATACACAAGTCATAAGTGTCAGGATTACTGATTGATCCAGCATGAAGAATTGTATCACACCTAGGACTAAAAGGTAACGTGTTACCGGACCTTAGAGTGGCCAGACTAAACGTACCAAAGAATAGTCAGGATATTTGCTGAGGTCAGGGACACAGAATGGGACGCAACAATAAGGGAAAGCCAAACGTCAGGGATACCAGAATACGCTCAGGAACACACTCTTGGACAACCACTAAGGGAAACCACGACAGGGCAATGAGGAAAAGTAAAATTGCATTTAAATAAGTCCTTTACAATTTTGATTGGCTGAAGTCGACCTTTGACCCCAGAACATGCACGCGCGTCTCCCGCATGACGTCACACGCACGCCAATGTCGTCATCAACATGGGTGGATGTGGGGCTATAATTTGGCCTGGATCCGCAGAGGCCGGCATCCATCAACATGTTGCAGGAGTCGGTTATACAGACGCACGGCCGCTGAGCGCAAATATCGCAAGGTGATGAGGAATATGTTACAATAAGAGATGTTACAAGACATTTGATGCATATTACACAATTGGTTTTGTTACAGCCTTATTTTGGTAGACATCAATTATTTACTTCTTACATAGAATTATCAGGAAGTAAGGATTGTGTCAGTTTGAGCTAGGTCCATGATGGCTGTATGCTCAGTGTGTGTAGGCTGTCTCCATTACTCGCTATCAAGGGGATTTTGACAGACCATAGGACCAGTTTGTGGCATTGCTCACTATGTATGCAAGTGTTCAATATGTACCATCGCCTGGATCTTTAAAGATTTTATAACCAGAGGTGAAAGAAAAAGAAGGTAGACGGGTAGTGAGGGGGATATGGGTGACTGTGTGAGGGAGGGTGGAGGAACGAGAGGTGGACGGGGAAGAGGGGAAGACCCTTTTTATATTCCAGTATGACTGTGCCCCGGTGCACAAAGCAAGGTGCATAAAGACATCGAGCACCTTTGGGATGAACTGGAATCGAAATTGTGAGCCAGGCCTTTTTGTCCAACATCAATGCTCTGCTGGATGAATGGGCAAAAAGAAACACTCCAAAATCTTATGTAAAGCCTCCCAAGAGGGCTGGATTAACATAGGGGCTGATGGAGCTGCAGCTCTAGGCCCATGCCCAAGGAATAGGCCCATTGAAATAAAAAAAAAAAAATACTTTTTTTTAAACTTTTTTTTTGATCACACAACTCTTTTTGCCACCTGACTGGTATTTTACTGGCCCAGCCAGTATTTAAAGCTGCTTGGCTGTGCCAGTATTGCAGTAATACCTGCAATACAAATGCAGATATTTTTCTCAGTATAAACAGAGATTACTCTGCAATACCAGCTCCGTGTGTGGAGAGAGGCAGGGATAGGAAGTTATAGCATCTCCCTCCCTGCCTCTCTCTACTCACCGATCCACAGGGGAGCAGCTACACAGCACAGAGAGTCCAGACAGCAGCTCCCAGCCTGCAGAGACAGCCTACAGCTCAGGTAAGTGAGGGATGGGGGAAAGGCAGCAAGAAGACATGGGGCAATGGGAGATATGGGGACACTGAGACACTAAGGGACACATGGGGACACTGAAACACTAAAGAACACTGGGAGACCTGGGGACACAGACAATTGGGGACAATGGGAAACATGGGGACACTGAGACACTAGGGTACACTGTGAGACATGGGGACGCTGTGAGACAAAGGGACATTGGGAGACACTGAGACATTGGGACATGGAGACACTAGGGACACAGTGTCCCCATGTCTCCCAGCCAGTGTCTCTAGTGTCCCAGTGTCCCCATGGCTCCCAGTGTCCCCTTGTCTCCCAGTGTCTGTGTCCCCATGTCTCCCAGTGTCCCCAAATGTCTCCCAGTGTCCCCATGTCTCCCATCCAGTGTCCCTAGTGTCTCAGTGTCCCCATGTCTCCCAGTGTCCCCAAGTGTCTGTGTCCCCATGTCTCCCAGCCAGTGTCCTTAGTGTCTCAGTGTCCCCATGTCTCTCAGTGTCCCCTAGTCTCCCAGTGTCCCCAAGTGTCTGTGTCCACATGTCTCCTAGCCAGTGTCCTTAGTGTCTCAGTGTCCCCATCTCTCCCAGTGTCCCCTAGTCTCCCAGTGTCTGTGTTCCCATGTCTCTAACTGTCCCTAGTGTCTAAGTGTCTCCAAATATCTCAGTGCCCCCATGTCTCCCAGTGTCCCCCAGTGTCTCAGTGCCCCCATGTCTCCCAGTGTCCCCAAGTGTCTGTGTCCCCATGTCTCCCAGTGTCCCCTAGTCTCCCAGTGTCTGTGTTCCCATGTCTCTAACTGTCCCTAGTGTCTAAGTGTCCCCAAATGTCTCAGTGCCCCCATGTCTCCCAGTGTCCCCAAGTGTCTCAGTGCCCCCATGTCTCCCAGTGTCCCCAAGAGTCTCAGTGTCCCCGGGTCTCTCAATGTCCCCATGTCACACAGTGTCCCCATGTCTCTCAGTGACCCTAGTATCCTAGTGACATGGGGACACACTGAGACATAGGGACACTGGGAGAAATGGGGACACTGAGACACTGGGAGACTAGCGGACTGGGCGACATGATGACACTGACACTGTGATACATAGGGAATAGACACTGGGCGACTTGGGAGACTGAGAAACTGGGAGGTAGGGAGGCACTGAGAGCAATCCATCTATACAGCAGACTCAAACTGTGAGTAGTTTGTTGGTGATTTTACAGAATTTTCTCTTATGTCACTCCTTATAATGTCACGCATACATAATTAATTATAAAATGATTAAGGCCGGTATTTTTTTCAAAGAAAGGTGACAACCCTAACTACTCTTCACATACTCTTGCTTAAAGGAACACTATAGAGTCAGGAACGCAATCATGTATTGCTGACCATATTATGTTAAAACCACCATCTAGCCCACCTGCCCCCCCTTGCCTCCCTAAATATAGTAAAATCTTACTTGTATTCAAGTCTGCAGCTGCTGGCTCTGCTCCTGTCTGCCTCTGAACTGACTCTGTCTGCTGACATCATCAGAAGTGGTGGTCTAAGCTAATTACAATGCTTCCCTTTCGGAATGTCTGAGACTGTCAAGGAGGCAGATCAGGGGCAGAGCCAGCACAAGTCAACTATAGCCCTGGCCTATCAGCATCTCCTCATAGAGAATAATTGAATCAATGTGTCTTTATGAGGAAAGTTCAGTGTCTGCATGCAGAGGGTGGAGACACTAAATTGCAGTGCTGCACACTAGGCAGTACTGCCCCAGGAAGCACCTCTAGCAGCCATCTAAGGAGTGGCCAGTGGAGATATTTCCTCTGAAAAGACACTGATGATGCCTTACAAGGCTGAAACGATCGTCTGGGGTTGCTGTGTCTCTCGTGCAGAGGGAACTTGCTGGCATTTCGGATCTGGACTGCCCGTATGGGTGGGACCAGTCTGATATGTTTCAGAGAAGTTCTCTCTGTAATGGCACAAGATGAGCAAAAAACAGCTTGAGAACTGAGCGGTGACCGACCGAAGGGCAGGCTATTTCAGTTGCTGCCCGTTCTCAGTATTCTCTTGCGACCCATTTTTTACTCTCCACAAGTTTAAGGGATAATCCAGACGTGGACCCCTTGCTCACGGTGCCTAGGGAGATATCAGCTATGCCTCACTGATGATGCCTTACAAGGCTGAAACGATCGTCTGGGGTTGCTGTGTCTCTCGTGCAGAGGGAACTTGCTGGCATTTCGGATCTGGACTGCCCGTATGGGTGGGACCAGTCTGATATGTTTCAGAGAAGTTCTCTCTGTAATGGCACAAGATGAGCAAAAAACAGCTTGAGAACTGAGCGGTGACCGACCGAAGGGCAGGCTATTTCAGTTGCTGCCCGTTCTCAGTATTCTCTTGCGACCCATTTTTTACTCTCCACAAGTTTAAGGGATAATCCAGACGTGGACCCCTTGCTCACGGTGCCTAGGGAGATATCAGCTATGCCTCACTGATGATGCCTTACAAGGCTGAAACGATCGTCTGGGGTTGCTGTGTCTCTCGTGCAGAGGGAACTTGCTGGCATTTCGGATCTGGACTGCCCGTATGGGTGGGACCAGTCTGATATGTTTCAGAGAAGTTCTCTCTGTAATGGCACAAGATGAGCAAAAAACAGCTTGAGAACTGAGCGGTGACCGACCGAAGGGCAGGCTATTTCAGTTGCTGCCCGTTCTCAGTATTCTCTTGCGACCCATTTTTTACTCTCCACAAGTTTAAGGGATAATCCAGACGTGGACCCCTTGCTCACGGTGCCTAGGGAGATATCAGCTATGCCTCACTGATGATGCCTTACAAGGCTGAAACGATCGTCTGGGGTTGCTGTGTCTCTCGTGCAGAGGGAACTTGCTGGCATTTCGGATCTGGACTGCCCGTATGGGTGGGACCAGTCTGATATGTTTCAGAGAAGTTCTCTCTGTAATGGCACAAGATGAACAAAAAACAGCTTGAGAACTGAACGGTGACCGACCGAAGGGCAGGCTATTTCAGTTGCTGCCCGTTCTCAGTATTCTCTTGCGACCCATTTTTTACTCTCCACAAGTTTAAGGGATAATCCAGACGTGGACCCCTTGCTCACGGTGCCTAGGGAGATATCAGCTATGCCTCACTGATGATGCCTTACAAGGCTGAAACGATCGTCTGGGGTTGCTGTGTCTCTCGTGCAGAGGGAACTTGCTGGCATTTCGGATCTGGACTGCCCGTATGGGTGGGACTAGTCTGATATGTTTCAGAGAAGTTCTCTCTGTAATGGCACAAGATGAGCAAAAAACAGCTTGAGAACTGAGCGGTGACCGACCGAAGGGCAGGCTATTTCAGTTGCTGCCCGTTCTCAGTATTCTCTTGCGACCCATTTTTTACTCTCCACAAGTTTAAGGGATAATCCAGACGTGGACCCCTTGCTCACGGTGCCTAGGGAGATATCAGCTATGCCTCACTGATGATGCCTTACAAGGCTGAAACGATCATCTGGGGTTGCTGTGTCTCTCGTGCAGAGGGAACTTGCTGGCATTTCGGATCTGGACTGCCCGTATGGGTGGGACCAGTCTGATATGTTTCAGAGAAGTTCTCTCTGTAATGGCACAAGATGAGCAAAAAACAGCTTGAGAACTGAGCGGTAACCGACCGAAGGGCAGGCTATTTCAGTTGCTGCCCGTTCTCAGTATTCTCTTGCGACCCATTTTTTACTCTCCACAAGTTTAAGGGATAATCCAGACGTGGACCCCTTGCTCACGGTGCCTAGGGAGATATCAGCTATGACTCACTGATGATGCCTTACAAGGCTGAAACGATCGTCTGGGGTTGCTGTGTCTCTCATGCAGAGGGAACTTGCTGGCATTTCGGATCTGGACTGCCCGTATGGGTGGGACCAGTCTGATATGTTTCAGAGAAGTTCTCTCTGTAATGGCACAAGATGAGCAAAAAACAGCTTGAGAACTGAGCGGTGACCGACCGAAGGGCAGGCTATTTCAGTTGCTGCCCGTTCTCAGTATTCTCTTGCGACCCATTTTTTATTCTCCACAAGTTTAAGGGATAATCCAGACGTGGACCCCTTGCTCACGGTGCCTAGGGAGATATCAGCTATGCCTCACTGATGATGCCTTACAAGGCTGAAACGATCGTCTGGGGTTGCTGTGTCTCTCGTGCAGAGGGAACTTGCTGGCATTTCGGATCTGGACTGCCCGTATGGGTGGGACCAGTCTGATATGTTTCAGAGAAGTTCTCTCTGTAATGGCACAAGATGAGCAAAAAACAGCTTGAGAACTGAGCGGTGACCGACCGAAGGGCAGGCTATTTCAGTTGCTGCCCGTTCTCAGTATTCTCTTGCGACCCATTTTTTACTGTTTACTGCAAAAAGCCTGAAGTGAATGATTCTACTCACCAGGACAAATACAATAAGCTGTAGTTGTTCTAGTGACTATAGTGTCCCTTTAAGTATGGAAGCTTAAGAGGGATGTATGGGAACAAAACTTGTGTGGACTGGCTGAAAATAAAATTAGTTAAGGTAATGCAGACTTTGGTCTCTCAAACACTGTGGCATGTCCCCTTTCTTGTACACTCACTACATCCACCTTTTCTCTGTCCCAGACTATATACCAGGAGCTTCTGCCTGCTAGTAAGACGGTAAGTAGACAAGTAGACATGTGAGTGGTAGGGGACAGTCCTTAGAAAGCGTGGAGTAGGCGCATCATTTGATGCATTTATGTCAAGCTCAGGGTGCTGCCTGCATAGTATGCCCTTAGTTGGACAGCCTGCATTATTGGCAGGCAGCCTGACATGCATTCATGCCAGGCTGTCCTTCAAATTCATTCAACAGACATACCCCCTTTTTGGGCATGTTCGCCCCTTTTATCAGTTGTGGTCATGTGATTCTCGTCAGTGGCACACCCTTTTACCCCGCTCATTGACTTCCTGCTTCAATGGACACCGCTGTTAGGGGGTATGGATTTACTTGAAAAATGAAAGTATAAATTAGAGAGAGATTAGCATAGAGTATGTGTTTTCATATAGCTACATCCTTTGAGTTTCCCTCCAACACCATCTCCATCAGATACATGATGCTTAGGAGGGATGATTGTTTTAGTGTTTTTGGTCGATAAGATTCTGTAATTAGGCTCCAACATAATTGTCAGCACCAGGCCCACTGGGCTCTTAATCTGGCCCTGCCTCCCAGAAGAGTGTATGCTGTTATAGCTGCAAAGGGGGAAACCACAACATATTAATTTGTCTATGTTAATGTCTATGTATTTAGAATGTAATGTCATAAAATTCCCTGTTGGTGCAATGGTCAGGTGTCCCAATACTTTTGGAAAAAGTCAAGAAATAAAAACAGGTTACGCCAATAAATATAATATAAATAATATTAACCACAGATAAAATTAGCTCTGATAATTAAAACATAAAATGAAGACATAAGTCTACAATATAAATTATCAAAGTCTATACATGGAGGTATGAGATGATTTCTTGGCTTTTACCACTTAGATTTTCTGGTGGTTTTGAGTGAGCCCTCTACCTTCAGGTGTGTGGCCTTTCATTTTTTTTTTTTTTTTGGTTTGTTTGCTTGGTTATTACATGCTGATCCATTGCCTTTTCTTTTGTCTATATTTATATATTTTTGGCTACTTAATTTGAAAATCACAATAAAAATGTCATATTGCTCACGTTTTTTTTCACAATTTCAGTGTTTGAACTGATTTGTGTGTTTCATATTAGCAAATTTAAGTTTAATTCACCCATTTATTTTGCTTTTTAGAATTCTGAAAGGCGAGACTCTTGTGTTCTGCATATTGTAGTCAGTTGTGACATGGCTAGCCGTGTATGCGTCAACCATCAAGATAATGTTTGCTACATTTGTGGATAATTAGTGATCAAGAAATATCAATGTAATGTAACACCTTTTACTAGAAAAGTGTACCATACCTATTGGAGATCAAGTCAAACTGTGGAGTTCCCACAAAGTTTGTTTCATTTGCGTAAAAGATGGTGTTCGTGGCAAAAAAAGAAAGCATTCAGATTTGGAGTGCCAATGATATGGAGGGAGCAATAAATAACTGGGATGACTGCTATTTTTGAGATGTTAAAGTATACAATTTAAAAAATAAGAAAGTCATTGTCTATCAAAATCTACCATCAGCTATACAAGCTGTTCCAGTGCTATCAGTTCCACTGCCACCAGAAACATTGGAATATTATCCTAGTAATGCAGGTTCAGATGCTGATGATAAAGAATTTTAGTTTGATATAGGAAGTCAAGAACCCCAGTAGTTAACTCTATGGGAATTAAAGATTTAGTGAGAGATTTTGAATAACCAAAGGAGTCTGCCGAACTTTTAGGATCCAGATTACAAGAATAAACATTTGTTATCAGCAAAATAATTTTGTAGTAATATTAAACTACTAATTTCATTCAGGCTCACAATCCAAGATAAAAACGTCTATGCCAGTTGTGAAAAAATTGCACATGATGGATGCATCAAATCAAATTCATACAAAACCACCATAAATTTTGAAAAAAAGATATATGACTCTTAATTTTGCTGTCCCGTGATAGTAAAAAAGAGGTGGACAAGTTAAAAAATAAAACTTAAGGACATCAGTGCTAGTCTGCAGAAATTTGATTTTCTGGAAATTTCAGGTAAAGAAGTTGAGACTATGGCTGAGTTAGTGATTTTTTTTCTAAATCAGAGCTTTTCTCCTAAATTGTGTACTTCAGCATTTGATTCACTACAACACCAAGTTTAGTAAATACACCTCTTCATAAATGCTGCAGGTGCCACACTGAAGGTGATAAGCATTGAGTCATCAAATGATGTGATGATTAAACTGCAGTGAGTCATAAGCCACATGAGGTCATATCGAATGTGATGCAGATGGAAAGGACTAGCACATCCAGAAAGAAACAGAGCAAATGTCTGTTAGTGGTTCCCAAGCCAGTCTTCAAGGCACTCCAACATTCCAGAATTTAGGTATTTCCCGGATTCGGGCCTGAATTGCAAAAAGCCGACCATGGGGATGGGGTCTGTGAAATAATGGGCTAGACATTGGGTGTGTAACATAAAAAAAAATGGGTGATGGACAGATGGCAGCAGTGGCTAGTTTTAAAACATGTTGCAGATATAGTTTTAAATCTCTCTTAGTAATTTTTAGATCCGTTCACGGCTGGCCCCGCCCACACTCTGCCCCCTTGTTTAAGATCATCAATCTTGATTATCTCAGCCAATCCATTCCTTTCTTATAGAAAAGCATTGAGAGGCTATCACTCATGCACGTCAAAACGCCGCTCTGCGGCAATTATTCGCTCTGCGTCAATCAGCATCTCCTCATAGAAATGCATTGAATCAGTGCATGTCTATTTGGAAAGTTCAGCGCCTCTGAGTGACTGCCATTAGAGGTGTTACTAGACAGTATTGTAAACACTGCCTTTTACCTGAATAGGCAGTGTGGCGGAACCAGCCCTGACACTTGTGCCTGGAGAGGACTGCTTGCCAGCCTCTTGCCCTGTGATTATGGTCCCTGGGAGGTTTGGCCCTTGAAATAACAGATTTGGGCTAATGGACTTTTATTGTACAGTGCTGGCCCTTTTAAAAACAGTGTATGGACACATTGAAACTTTTTGGACACTTTTTCTTCCCCTTTGAATCCCTGGGAAGGTGTGACTCTTCCCCTCCCCCAGCTCCATTGTTCTCCAGCAGGGCGTTGTCCCAGTGACACTGCCAGACCAGTGGGAACTGGTTTGGGCAGGAAAAGCCATGCTTGCAATTGATAATAAAAGGACTTCCATCTAACTTTTTAACCCCTGAACCGATTGCCCTGAGTTTTGAGTATGTGTTTATTTCTCACATGCTAATTATGAAAATATATGTTTTATGCTTGTGGCATGTATATTTTGGAAGTTATTAGTGTTGTGTAAAAACTGTATTCCTCTGCCTGTGATAATGATATTACCCATTGTGTTCAGTAATCATATCACAGGCAGAGGGGAGGATTTTGTGTGGGAGTGTCTGTGTGTATTGTACGGATTGATTGGTTGTTCTGTAAAACCCTGTGGGCTGTACTATGTTTGTGGATTGGGAATAAAAGAGACTGTATGTGCCAGTACAGTCAGATTCTGCTTGACCCTCAAAACGAAGTGTCATCTCGTTATTGGGGGGAATTGGATTGTATGCTGACTGCCAGGAGTGTAAACCTTTCGTATGGTTTTTCCTGTTCGGCTATTTCCAGTGTTCCTGTGTTTTCAGTTCGGGAGATTGGTGATTACAGTAGGTGCCTGAGCGTCTGGAAAGGGGAATATCGCCTAAACGTTTTTTACCTCTGGTGAGCAAAACGGTCCGATACAGGCAGTGTTTACATTAAATAGCTTGCAGAGAAAGGCACTAGACACCAGAACAACTATAAATGTTGTTTTTTTTCTCTAATCTATACATTTGCTAGCAAAACTGCTAAAACAAGGTAAAGATAGAACTTAAGATCAATATAATAACCATATGTTGTTTGGGGCATAAGCACTTTAAAATGACCAATTCACTTGCAAAAAAAAAAAAGCATGCAAACTATAATTTGCAAATGTGCATCCTGTTGTATGCATTTGGTTCCAAATTTTGTTAAAACCTCTGGTTTATAAATATTCTAAATTCTATACTTCGTATAGGATTCAGATGGGAAAGCACTGATTTTAATCTGGACACAGAATGTATCCGAATGATTGCTGCAGATTCGCTCGAGGTGACTAAATCCTGACCGTATTTGGCTTTAGTAAATATAATTGCCATTTCGGTCATATGATGGCAGTCATTTTCACAGGATTTTGGAATCTTGAGTAAATAACCATTATTAATTTTTGAGTTTATTAATGCAATTTAGTCATTTTGCTGTCAATTTGGATATATTGCAGGTTTATTTTAATTCATACTAAGTATTACTAAGTATAACAGTTAAACTTACTGATACTGTACAACATATTTAACAATTTGAAATTATTTTAGTTTTTATGCAGTACATGTATTGACATTGAGGTTAATGCCTTTTTATTTTCATTTAAAGTAATATTGACTCTATATTCATGATCAAGGCTCAGTCTACTGATATATGACATCTTACATTAATTATTCCCATTACATTTTTCTTTCATTATAAAACTAGGATATGAATAACACATAGCTTGAGCTGCAGCGATCACTTATGTGATTGACACCCAAATGGGAACAAATTCTTATTGAAATAATTTCAGTTGTACAACGAAAGATGATTTATATAAGTAATGTGGACTTCTGGCTGGGAGGACACAGACTCTGTACATCTGCTGTGTACATCTGCCATGGTTAATAATAAAAGGAATCACACAGAGGAGAGGGTTATACTGCTTTGCCAGACCTCCTTCATATAGCCTTCACTTTGGTAGCCCCATTTTCCCCTTACATAAAATTTGGCTGCTCTCCCAAGTGCCACTGAGGATTGTATGCTTCATTGTTTTCCGAAATTACTTAAAAACTGTCATAGAAGCTTTATCCATGGATAGTTCACAGAAAGTGTGTTGAAAGAAAAAAAATAATAATAAGCAAATGTTGTATTTCTCCAATAGATAAAGATTGCATTTGTCTTTTTGCTTTGGTATATTTGAATTTCCTAGTGATATATTTAACCTCTTATGAAATATCACAGTTCTTAAAGGGACACTCCAGTGACCAAAACTAAATAAATACAGCATCAATACTCCATTTTCTGCCATTTATGAGTTAAATCAATTAGTTTATGCAGCCCTACTCACAGTCTAAAGATTGTAGCTATCCTTATCGCACGGAGTGTTTCATTTAGAATGACTTCTAGAACAATAATAATCTAGAATTTCTTATATCTTGCTATGCTGATTGACAGCAGAGTCTGTAGCAGCCTCCAGTGCATGACTAAACTTTAATTAACACAATAGGAAATAAAAACTTCTAAGTAAACACTCTGTGCTGATTGAAATAAAAAAAAGAGACTGTGAGAGTCACAGCCAGTAATTTTTCTCCTAAGTGGCAGATAGTTAAACAGCGAGACTTCAGGGAAATGATCTATACACCAAACCTGCTTTGTTAAGATAAACTTGTTTTGGTGTTTAAAGAGTCTCTATAATATTTGAAAAGGTTGCATTTTTGATCTCCTTGAGCATTAACATATACTTGCAAGGCTGATAGTACTACTTTAATATTTTTGTAAGGGTAATATTATTTAGACCAGATTGCGTACATGAAAACTAAATACCCTTCCCAGTGAAATATTTTAGTATTAGTATTTCTTTAGCAAGCAAGAAGGAAAGCTTTTAGGGGGGCAGTATTTCTATGATAATTAATAATATTTTTAACTTGTGAGGTGTGAAAATTTTAATTAGATGTAGAAATCCACACCTCTTTTTCTTGCAACTGCTTGCCTCCTTCTCTTAGCTCCCTGCCAATCATTATTATATTTCCTTTGTTCTATGAACCTGACAGTAAACATAGATAAACCGTACAAAAGTAGGATTGAAATTAATATGTTCATTTGTAGTGTATGCCCTGACTTTGTCTGAACTAGGTTATGATGGTTTTTGCTAAATCTTTAATATTATTCTTAGTTTCTTGAAAATATTTTTTATTTAAAATTTTCATGTAATAAACTTTAGAAGACAAGCCAAATTAACAGTCACTTAGTGGTACACAGTAATGCAGTAGTCACAATGGTACAATGATAAAGAAACAAGGTGATATCAGTCGAACCAGGAGCCCATTGTTTATGTTTTCTAGACCAGCAATAGGGAAGTCACAATCTATATATTCCAAGTTTCATGAAATAAAAAGAGAAAAATATAAATAAAAAGCAGTATGTACAAGAACAGTGTGGGGATACAAGGATACAGTGTCAAATAAGTTCACAATGGAAGAAAGTTCTCCCATATGGTTCATTAATATAAATGTAAAAGAAAACAAAGTATCTCATGAAGAACACGGTATAGACAATACCAATTTTTATTCAATGCACATTGCACTAGTCTACTCATTACTGTATAATATTTAACAGCTTAAAGGGACACTATAGTCACCCGGCCAGACCACTTCAGCTCAATGAAGTGGTCTGGGTGCCAGGTCCCCAAGGTTTTAACCCTTCACATGTAAACATAGCAGTTCCTGACAGCCGCTAGAGGCGCTTCTGCGACGCTGGATGCGAAATTTGTCCATAGGAACGTCCATTGAGAAATGCTTTCCTATGGACTGTTAGAATGCGCTCCACTCGGGAGCTGACGTCGGCGGGGGAGGAGAGGTCACCAGCGCTGAGGGAGCCTGGCGCTGGATTAAGGTAAGCTGCTGAAGGGGTTTTAACCCCTTTAGCGCCAGAGGAGGGGGACCCTGAGGGTGAGGGGCCCCCAAGGGTGACATAGTGTCAGGAAAATGGGTTTGTTTTTGGAAAATGGTTTTTTTTAAAGTGATCCTTTAAAAAAAACAATACCTGCAGAGATGCTCCCGTTCAGCTGAACGCTGCTGGAGGATATTTAGCACCTTGTCAGACTTTCTCCATTATAAATTGTGACAGAGCCAACTGCCTGTGAAATACTTTTATTGTTCCCTCATTCGTCTGTTTTTTCAGCTATTTCCCTGTCCGTACAGTCCCCACGCTTGTTTCTGTTTTACCGAACAATTCACCGAACGGCCGGCCACCCAGCATGGAAGTGTGCTGCTGGTTAAACACCTTGCCCATTAGAACCTTGTGGTTAACCGCAGACACTTCCTAATTGTCGAATGCCGACTGGGTGGTGGTCGTTCGTATGCCGACCACGAGGCAGCGGCCATCTTGGACATACGAATGCTCAGCGGTGTTCGTCGATGATTTCATGCAACTAAAAACGAACACTGTTTCTCACGAACACCGCTGAAAGCCGCCGACCTCCCTATTTTTACAGCATATGAACGCTTGTCCATCCTGTAGTTTCTTTTCACAAATAGACTTATCCCAGATAGCTGTGCCATGGAACCCATTCGTATAATGAAAGACAATGTGCAAGACTTTGGCTCCATGGCGATTGAACTGTGTGTATAGGATCTGAGCGCCATTCGGTGATAATGTGCGCTCAGATCCAAGCTATCTGGGGATGTGTGGAATGTATCTATTGTGTTCGATAGTTCTTGTATTATATATTTTTATGTATTTTCACTATTCTGTATAAAATGGAGTTTGGCCTCTGTCCTCTGAGATAATTGAGTTACTTCCCAATTATCTCCAGGACAGAGAGGAGGGTCCTATACAGTAAAAGAGGAGTGGTTATGTCTTCAACTCTGTGATTGGCTAATGTACGATATGTGTCCCAGTTTTCCACCAGGTCCCCTAGGGGAGTGTCCACCTGGTGGAAATCCTGCATAAATACCGGGCAGGTAGCCCATAATAAACCAGATTCCTGCTGACCCTCAATACGGAGCTTTGTCTCGTACTTGGGGGGAATTTATTCATATGGTGATTCTCGTTCGGATGTTTGGAGGGTATACGATTCGTATGGTTCCTGTTCGGCTAATTGGAGTGATCGGTAGTTGCCTTCGTATTCGGGAAAGGAGCATCTTATACGGTTTTAACCCCTTTTATCCCTGGGTTACCGTAACATAAATTTATCTTGCATTCATACAGTGCAGCCCTTTCCTTTGCTAAACAGTTCTACTTTTCCTCTCTAATTAGTTCATGCTTACGCAATCCCAGGCATCTCACAATACCTTCAACTCTAACCAACTAACCAAACTAACCTTTAAGCAGATAGCTTTGCATGCTACTTGACTAACAAGATTAAACTGTTAAGGAAATAATTCTCCCCCTTCACTCCTCTCTTTCTCAACCACACTTAGACAGTACCTTTCCAAATTCAGGCCTTTTCCCCAGCTACTGAACAAGAGGTGGCTGTGCTTCTCCTTTCCTCTTGCCGCACCACTTGATCCCATTCCCTCTCACCTTATATGATTTCTCTCCCTTTGTCTTGTGCCATCTTTAATGTATAACTTCAACTGCTATCTTTTGTAATGAAGTTGTCCCTGCCTCCCTTAAACATGCTACTGTTGTACCCATCCTAAAAAAGCCAAATCTTGACCCGTCTTTGTCCCATATCCCTGCTCCCTTTTCCCTCAAAACACCTAGAAAGGAAATTGTAATGTTAAATGGTATACATTCTGGGTATTTTAAAACATCTATACAAAATAAATATATACGATATAGGATAGGGGACAATCTGCTAAATGCAAATAAAACAAAGAAACATAGCGTATAACTGTGTGGAGACTGACACTGATGTGAAATCACAATTGGTCACTCACAGATTTGTAGAATAAAAAGAGCCTTGAGTGGTGTCTTTTCTTTCAGTGTCCAGTCAATTGTCACTTCTCACATATTCATCAACCAATAGGTGTATATATCTCAAAGAGAAAAATATACAAAAATGTAGTGCACTTCCAGAGTGTAATACAAAATATATTTTAATAACTTACATTCAAGTATCAAAAAAACAGCATGTCACCATAAAGCGTCCTACGCGTTTCGTCCTCTAGGCTGGACTTCCTCAGGGACTTGGTGAAGTAAAGTGCAGTAAGAATCACAGTAACAGCAGTAAAACAACTAACCCCCCTCAGTCCTTTTTATATACATCCCCATTCAGTGTTAAAGCTCTTTCAGCTGTTCAAAAAATTTCCATTTTGGCGGTTCGGGGCCGGATGACGTCATCACGTACGTAGCGTGCGTTTCACTTTGCGTTCCACGGATCCGGAACCGGATGACGTCATTGCAAAATAAATATACAGAAAAAAGCAATCAAAATCCAAAGTTAAACACAAAATACAAATATATGAAGCAAAGAAAAACCTTACATTTCAAACTGACACTTTACCGCCAAATTCCCAATAATAAGCAGTAATCATATCCACAGTAACATATTGTCTTGGAAAAAAAAGCTAAGTAAGTAAATACATTAACAAACTAAAGATTAAAGGTGCCATGTTCTGAAAAACCAATGTGTTTCAAGCAATTAAAAAAGAATGTGGAAAATAGTCTCAGTATTTGAAAAAGATCCTGAAATCGTTTGCCTTAGAAAAGAGAAATGTTCAAGCCTTTTTCTTTATTTTTTTTGCATGTGTAAAACCACCACCTTGTGCATCTTACATTCATCCAACAATTTCTGTCTCTCCTCCGGAGTGTTCCAGACTATAGTTTTTCCATTATCACAAAATACAATTTTGACTGGGAACCCCACATCTATATATTACACCATTGTCCCTCAACTCTATTGCAACAACATGGAATTCCCATCTTCAAAACTTCAAAAGGTGACAAATCCTGAAACGCACAAAAAGCCTGATATTCATGGGCCACAGCATCTCTCACAAAATTTAGCCATAAACTGTTTTTAAATGTGCAGAAAATTAAATCTAGCCAAAACATCTATTGGGACATCTGCTGAGATTGTAGCAGGCTTAAAAAAAACTAAAATATTTTTCAAGTGTAAGTTCCATTTCTGTTAATTGATGCAAAACCAAATGCACCATATTTCATAAGCAAACCGCCTATTCGGCCTAACCTATTTTGGTATACCTCTAATTCGCACATTATTAATTTGGTGCCTATCCTCCAATTCTCAATTCTCTAGTAGTCAAGACCTGAACCTGTGAATTCAGTGTTCTGACCGCAATTCAGGGACTTTAGTAATCTGGTCTAAATTTGCATGTTCTTTATGTGAGATGCGCCTCTCCTATGCAATCAACTCAACAATTCAGGGACTTTAGTAAACCGGTCTAAATTTGCACGTTCTTTATGTGAGATGCACCTCTCCTATACCTTAATTGATTCCCTGAGTGATTGAAACATTTGCTCCAGCAGGACGGTGTTATGGGAGGCTCCGATCATGGGCGTGAAACCTCTGGGGCCGCGACTGTTTGGGCCGAAATCCTCTTCTTGAATTGCTAATCTGCACTTTCAGGACTCATGGCCACCTCCTTTCTTTTGGAACAGCCTGCCTACCCCTTACAGACTGTCCAATAGTCTTCAATCATTTAAGAAGTCCCTCACAACCCTCAGAAAAGCTTGTGGCCTCCCAGAGTAACTTCTATTTTACAAATCTCTTGCTCTCTACTGAAAGATCACACTCTACTCTCACCTCCAGTTCTGCTACTTTTCACCTTGTTTGGTTGCTGTCCCACTCAGTGACCTTATGTTTTTATACTCCACCTCGTCTAGACCAGTGTTATACAACCTTTTAACAGCCGCGGCCCAGCGAAAAGAGGAGAAATATTCAGCGGACTGGCGTCAGACAGAAATAAAAACCAATGGTATGTGTGAGGGATGCAGTGTGTGTTTGAGGGCTGCTGTGTGTGTGTGAGGGGTACAGTGTGTGTGAGGGGTACAGTGCGTGTGTATAGGAGGCAGTGTGTGTATGGAGTGTAGATTAATATAAAAAATCTTTAATTAAAAAAATTATAATTTTGATATCCCCCCCTCCCTGCTTACCTTTGCCTGGGAGGGGGGACAGTACAAGGCATACTCGGTGGTCCAAGTGGTGAGAGTAAACTCAAGCAGCTTAGGCTTGTGTTCACTCTCGCTAGATTCAGAGCTTTGCTGTGGTAACTGCGGCAACGCTCCGAGCTCGCGAGAGAAGAAACCCAGCAGAGCTGCAGGTTAGAGCTCCCCCGGGTCCTCTTTCCCTCCCTCCCCTGAAGGCTGCCAGCAATACAGTGCTAGCGGGCTGGAGAGGGAGGCACAGTTCCCAGTGCTATGATCATATGATCATAACACCGGGGAAATATTTTGCGGCAATTTATTGCTGTTCTGAGAACACTTTCACCCGACTATTCTGCGATAAATTCTTGCGGACTGGCGCTGGTCTGCGAACCACTGGTTGAAGACCACTGCTCTAGACTGTAAGCTCATTTGAGCAGGGTCCTCAATAACCTATTGTTTCTGTAACATTTTGTAATTGTCTCATTTATTGTTAAAAGTATCCCTTATATAATATTGTAAAGTGCTGCAAGATAAGTTGGCATTATATAAATACAAATAGTAATAACAATAATAATTTGTTTCAGAACACTAACCATTGAACCAGTCAAATCTTATGGCTACATCAACATTCTCTAGCACTATTTTTTTTATAAAGTGTTATTTCAGAATTCCCCTAAATGTGTTTGGCATCCAAGTCTCTAGGACAGGGTCTTTCAAATTGTACTGTCATCAAAGGCAAAAACAGACACTTATCTCTACATCAGTGCCATTTTGTATGACACCCGAATGACAGCACTAAGTGTTTATTTGGAATAAGTGTCTCTTTCCCCTCTGATAATACAATATGGTTTTAGCATTCTGTTCTGTACAATTTCTGTTTCTTCAGGGATAGCATAAAGCAGACTTGAATTCCCAAAGATTTTCAAACCTTGGAGTGTTGTTCTTTGTAGTCGTTCAACTTGTGGTCCATTTGGACTAAAAATCACACGATAATTGCATTTATTTTACTCTTTCATAGACCCTAACGTGCTTGTCTTGTTTATTAAGGAATATGTTATGTTCCCTTTTGGGATACAAGCTTCCAGTGACTCATCATGTGAAAATAAAAATATAAGCACAGATTTAAAAAAAAAAATGACAAATATGCATTTGGTTTTTTAATGGGCATAATGCAGGAACATAATAGAAAATAACATGAAACATTATAATTGAGCGTAAGAAATTTTTGACAAGCTATATATATCAGGCAATTTACTCTCAGTGGCAATATTTACACAGGGTAACACTTACCATATCACCTAAAAAAATGGAAATAAAACAAGAATTATGTTGTAAGGGACTAGAGGAAGACTGGCAAGTGGGGCAAGGAGGACATAGTCCCCAGGCCACTAGCATGGAGCAGTTCTGGATAAAGACTTACAACATTCTTCTGTGGGTTGAAATAATGGATAATGTATGCTGGTATGTCTGTTGACACTGAACTGCAGGAGTGAGGTAGGAATTGTGCATACCTTTGCTAGCTAGTCACAATGTATTTAACATTGTCTCTTATATGTATTATATATAGTGCTTGTAGCACAGATAGAGCTTTCTTCAGATGCCCTGTATATATGCATAGCACAACATTGTCAAGGTTATTTACTACATTAGGAACTGGCAGGTATTCAAAGTTAATTCAAAATTAATTTCACATGTCAGACCACAATAGCTGAGCTAAAAGCATAGTTGACTTTAAACATTTTCCAATTCTGCTAATCTGGCCTCACATATAACACTCACTTTGAATTCCTTACACTTCTCACGTTAATAAATAACCCTGAAGTATGAATAACATAATACAAAATGAGAAAAAGCAAACACCTTTTTTATAGTTTTACTTATAACTGTTTCTACACAACTAGTGCAGCTAAAAAGAATAGCTCAAAATAGATTCACTTATTAGTCTAGCTTATTAAAATGCCCCATATTCCCTGGATTTTATTTTATAGAAGTTACAGGACAAATATTGCAAAGAATGCGTTGAGGTTTTAAGAGACCACGATTTATGTGCTATGTTTCGTGTTTCTGTGTTCTATCACCCAAATCTTACTTGGTTAGCACTCAATACCCATTCCGGAAGAGGACAGAGGAACACAGAAAAACAATTGGTGTCATCAGGGCCGTCTTTAGCGCGGGGCAAACGGGGCAGCTGCCCCGGGCCCAGTTGCTCCTGGGGGGCCCCAGAGCAGCTGCCCCGTGGGCCCCGCGATTTGAGCAGCCCCCATGTACCCAGCGGTGCGGCTGCACAGAGCCGCACCGGCCCGCCAACTAAGGAGGCCCTCCGGGTGGCCCATGCACTAAGGGCCACCCGGTAAGCATGTTTGAGCAGGGGCCCGGTCGGGCGCTGTGACGCTTAAACAGCGCGACCGGGCCCCTTCCTGTACCGGCTGGGAGGAAGTGAGTGCCGCGCGTCACTTCCTCCCACCGGAGAGCACAGCCGCGCGGGAGGAGAATGGCCAGAGGAGAACTCCCATCTGCCTCAGCCTGCCACTGGACCCCAGGGAAACCACCCTCCAGGAAAAGGTAAGAACCTGGAGGGTGGCTAAATGTGTGTGTGTGTGTCAGTATGTTTGTATGTCAGTATGTCTGTGTGTGTATGTCAGTATGTCTGTGTGTGTGTGTATGTCAGTGTCTATGTGTGTGTGTGTATGTCAGTATGTTTGTGTGTGTGTCAGTATGTCTGTGTGTGTGTGTGTGTGTGTGTGTGTGAGTATGTCTGTGTGTGTGTCAGTATGTCTGTGTGTGTGTGTCAGTATGTCTGTGTGTGTATGTCAGTATATCTGTGTGTGTGTCAGTATGTCTGTGTATGTCAGTGTCTGTGTGTGTATGTCAGTATGTCTGTGTATGTCAGTGTCTGTGTGTGTATGTCAGTATGTCTGTGTGTGTGTGTGTGTCAGTATGTCTGTGTATGTCAGTGTCTGTGTGTGTATGTCAGTATGTCTGTGTGTGTGTGTCATTATGTCTGTGTATGTCAGTGTCTGTGTGTGTATGTCAGTATGTCTGTGTGTGTGTGTCAGTATGTTTGTGTGTGTGTGTGTGTGTGTGTATGTCAGTGTGCGTGTGTGTCAGCATGCTTGTCGGTGTGTATGTTGGTATGCCTGTGTGTGTCAGTATCCCTGTGTGTGTGTCAGAATGTCTGTGTGTGTCAATACATCTGTCAGTGTATGTGTCTTTGTGTGTTTCAGTATATCTGTCAGTGTATGTGTCTGTGTGTGTTTGTATGTATGTGTGTGTGTCAGTATGTCTGAATGTATATATTTGTGTGTCAGTGTATGTGAGTCAGTATGTATCTGCGAATGTTTTAATATATCTTTCTGTGTGTGTATGTGTCAGAAGGTCTGTCAGTGTGATTGGGGGTTGGGCGTAATTGGGGCGGGCGGAAGGGGCAGGGCCTAGGGGGCCCAAGAAAATGCTTTGCCCAGGGTCCTATTCATATTATAGACGGCCCTGGGTGTCATAAATGTATCTTTCCTGATACTAAACTTTACATTGTATTTTTAATTTCTATTAATTTAAAGTGTTTTTTTTTTCCAGTACGCTATGTAAGTAAGTAATTTTTAATTAAACTGCACATTTTTCTTGCACGATGTTTTTTTGAATAAGATGTTATAAATGTAAATGTATTTAATAGAAAAACCCTAAAGCTACTTATTATTTACAAGACGTATTTATAAGACAAAAAATTACTTATTCAATATAGTGCAGTATAAGCTAAACCTTTCCAAAACCTGGCCTGAGGGGACTATAACATTAATAGCAGTCACATAAAGGAAAACCATTATACAAAAGTGCACATTTATAGAACTTAGACACCTTTCTTTAAGAGCATTTTGACACTTTTTATTTAGCCATTTTTCAACAACCTCTGCCAAATGAGCTTGTTATGTTTCATATTTTGTGTTTTCCACATATAATTCATATTCATAGGGATTTTGCAGACCATGCCTACCTCTGTAAAGACCTCAGATTTGTGTTCTGCGACTGTGCCCTGTACAGCATTATACTTGTTGTCTGCAGTGGTGTATCCTGGTTTTGTGCTGCCCTAGGCACACACACACTAACAGACACACACTAACAGATGCACACACTAACAGACACACACTAACAGACATACACTAACAGACATACACTAACAGACACACACACTCACATTAACACACTCACTTTTTAAATTTTTTTTTATTTAACCCCCCCAGCCTCCTTACCTTTGGGAATGTGGGGGGGGGGGCGGTTCTCCCTCTCCCTGGGGTCTAGTGGGGCTGCTGGGCAGGCAGCCTGGCGGGCGGCACTGGCGAGGAAGCACTTTCCCCTGAGCTGTCTGCTCAGCTCCCTCGCGCGCCGCAGAGTGAGGCTGGGAGCCGGAATATGAGCAGACAGCTCAGGGGAAAGTGCTCCCTCGCCAGCGCTGCCCGCCCGCCTTCCTGGCTTGTCAGTTAGCTGCAAGGCTAACAAGAAGACATTTGCCCTGGACATTTGGGGGCGGCTTTTTTTGCCGCCCCCTGCAAAATGAAGCCCAAGGTAAATGCCTTGTTTGCCTCACGGCTAAAACGTCCCTGGTTGTCTGTGGCATCTCTAGAGGAGAGCAACAACATGTATACCAATGCCCTGTTTTTAGAGAATTTATACAATCAAAGGAGAGACGTGTACTAATTTTGGCATGCCTCTTTGCTTGCTTCTCATCTCTTGGTGTTTGATAAAATGACTATCTTTGTCACCATACTGAGCAGTGTCAAAGTATAATGCTATTGCTAAACTTGGCTAGTCTTAACACTAACCTAATTCTCAAAATAACTAGTCCTAGCTATCCCTGACTAACCCTAACTCTAACTAACCTTAACAAGTCCTAAACCTAGCTAACAATTAATCCTAACAATTATCTCTTTAGTAGACTGCCCCCAGGTTGATTAATCACTGTGAGAACCTATCACAGTGATAACAATAGTTTAACTGGCAGTTAAGCCAAGTAACTAATGTGACTGGCTACCAGGGTTATCGGCCAGTGTGGCAGGCAAATAATGATACTTGCTGGCCTATCTCACTATTGAGGCAGTAATTGCCAAATGACAGCTCATCCAAGCATGCAATGCTGCAGCCGGGCATTAGCCATCAATTGGGTCTCAAGACCAATGTGATTGTCTGGAAGAACGTACTAAAGGACTATGTAAAACCAAATGACAGCACGGCAGTTTTTTTTTTTTACATTCTTTATTTTTGACGGGCATTAGCTTGTACATGAATAGGCATTGACAAATGACAGTTTTAGTCATGAAACATGGTTCACAACATTGTTTTGTCAAGAAGAGCTGCCCTTTTTTTGGTTTGTTTTTTGTCAGTGCCAGTCAAGTGGGCATATCGCCAGCCTTCAAGGAAGCCCGTCTCAGCACGAAAGTTGTGATCCTGTCCATGGACCATAATGGTTGATTCCTCGACTGTATGGGCCTGTTTGGCAGCCCCATCTCTTGAAGCATAGGAGGTGCCTCGGAAGGGTGAGTAATATGGTAGGTCTTACCACCTTTCTCCACCAAGAGCCTGCAAGGGCCCCATTTGTATGGGATCTTGTGCTCTCGGAGCAGTTGAGTGGTCTGTCAGAGAGACTGCCGCCACCTGATGGTGTGTCTAGACAAATCTTTGTAAAACCCAAGTTGATTTCCTTCAAAGGACACAGACGGGGAGTTTTTTTTTTTTTTACAATATGGTGGCTGGTTATGGTTTAGTAGTTATTTGGCTATGCTGAAAAACTGCTCATGTGCAATGTTGACACCTCCATTAGCTATCAAGGGGATTCGGCCAAAAGGAGTTGCGGAGTGAATGGACAGAGTCTGGATTGTTGCCAGAGGTAGGTCTTAATGGCATATTAGGAGTAGTTCTGTTGATAATGTAAGTTAATTTTCTAAACTCAAGAAATTATGAATTAAAGTCTTTGTGTGCCTTTCAATTGCAAACTTAGGCAACAAATTCAACCAGAAACAGTCAGAAGGATATCTGCTAAATGCAATCTAGTTGAACAGTTAGAAGGTAACATTTTAATATATGTAATATTTAATATATATTCAGAATTACTTGGGGCTAGTTATCTGAGCTATTCCTCAGTTAAGTGGCCGATCTTAGATTTATATTGGGAAAATTCCATCTAGATTTAAATGGACTCCAATTTTTTTTACATAATTATAAAAAGGTTTGCAAACTTCAAAGTAAATGTTATGCTTATTCTGCCTATTTCTTCTTCAGGGTATACCATTCCAAGATGTCTTGAATGTATTTAAAACATTGTGGATAAGGAAGTAGGTAGTAGTGGTTACATTGGTTTTGAGCAAATAATTGGGAAGTTTGACCAAGGGCTTGGCTTATGAAAGGCCAGATGAGTACAGGCAGATCCTACAATGGTCATAACTTAGTCTTTTTTTAAGAGCAGGAGAAGTCATAGTTTAGGGGAAAGGAGGCCTAGGTCCAGCTGATCCTATTATATTGTGAACCAGTGCACTTTACTTCCTGTTATTCTCTAAAATGTCTACTAAGGCGCCCTAAGTTCAACAAGAGTTGATTATACCATCATATATATCTATCACACTGCATCCAACAGCACATGTATTGTAGAAAAGAGCAGGAGTTATTTATAGAGTCTCTAACTAGTATGATTACCTCCATTCACCAAGAGAGAGGACAGGGATTCTTGTTGGCATACTCCATTTAATTAGAGGATGTGCAGATAGAAGCTCCCATTTGTTCTTTGGAGGAATGCATGTTTAGAATGTTTCCAAGATATGAGGAGATACACCTGGGATCAATCACATATGCGTATTTAATGTGGTTTATTTGTGTGGCTGTGTTATGTTTATTAATGCTACTAGAAACTATAACTGTCATTGTATAAAAACATACCTACTTCACTACTGGCTTTAAGTGTATTTATTCTTCTAATGTCAGGTAAAAATGCAAAACAAAAAATAAATCTAGTATAATATTATATATTCTAAATGAAAGTATTGGTTGCAGTGGGGTACAAAAAAATCTTCCTCCAGGCCTATCCAACTCATTTTTCTATATAACATGACATTGTACAAATGTTGAACAAACACCTAAGTAGGCTGTTTTTTAAACTATGTATTTTATTCTTGAGCTATAACAGCTAAAGTAACTGAAAATTCCAAGTCAGCTAGCACATATCACAATCTGTAGACTGCCTCTTCTTCACCTTATCTTTGTATAATGTGCAAATTTCTTTGTAAGCGTGAAAACTGTAAAATTCCTACCAACAAAATGGAACAAAATGGAAAAGTTACTTTTTGTGAAAGCAGAAAATAGGCTATCACTGTAAAGCCTAGCTACCTAGTTAACGTCATTTACACATTTAAAAGATGGGATTTATCAGGTACTTATAGCAGAGATCTATGAAAAATAGGAATCAAAACAAAGGGGGTGAAGAGTATGGTACAAGGAGTGACCTTGTTTTTCTAAACTCTGCCGTGAATATTCTGCCATCCTGCATCGTGTCACCCCTTGCCTTTCTTCCATATCTGATTGGATGTCCTCCTGCTTTCTGAAACCCAATCTCTAAAAAACTGATCTTCCTGTCTTTCCTCCTCATAACACTGATCCTCCTCTTTCACTCTCTCTTCAAGTTGGAGGTACCCATATCAGCCCGTCATTGCAAGCTCCCAGTCTTGGCATTATATTTTATTCTGGTCTCACCTTTCAGCCCAGTCTGTTGCCAAATCTTGTCGATTCCACCTTAAAAACATTGCCCCTTTCTTACGCAAGATGTTGCTAAGGAGTTTGTTCATGCTCTAGTAATCTCTCGCATTGACTATTGTAATTCTCTCCTAATGGGTCTTCCTAAAAGCCATACTGCCCCGCTATAGTCTGTAATGAATGTTGCTGCCAGACTGATCTTCCTCTCCAGTCACTCCTCTCACAGTCCTTATATTGGCTTCCTGTATCTTAGAAGAGTCAATTCAAAACACTAATTCTTACCTATAAAGCTATAAACTCTAGCCCCTGTTATATCCCTTTACTAATTCATAGGTATGCCCTTTTTCTGTCTCTCCGCTCTGCTGTTGCCCTTTCCTGTCCGTTGCTCGCACCCATACTGCTAACTTGCACTTGCAGGGCTTCTCGAGGGCGACTCCTTTCCTTTGGAACAGCTTACCTACCACCATCAGACTCTCTCCTAGCTTTCAATCATTTAAGAAGTGTCTCAAAACCGATCTCAGGAAAGGTTATGACCTCCCAGAGTAACCTCAAACTCAGAAACCTGTACCTTGCTCTCTCCTAAATGGCAGCACTCTACTCTCTCCTCCAGTGCACCTTCACTCCCACCTTGTTTTATTGCTGTCCCCTGTCCTTCTGTGTTTTATACCCCACCTCCTCTAGAAGGTAAGCTTGTTTAAACAGGGTTCTCATCAACCTATTGTTCCTGTAACATTTTGTACTCATTTATTGTTAAATTACCCCTTCTTATAATATTGTAAAGCACAGTGGAATATGATGGCGCTGTAAATATAAATGATATACAAAAATAATAATCCTTGTGATATCTACAGAGGCTACTGATAGGATAAAATCATATAACCAACATGCCATGTTGAGAAAGCACCAGGAGTGGTGCGAAACACGTTCAGGTCTTCTCTAATCTTTCTTTAGGGTAGGCATCTTTGGTGGTCTCATCCCTGTACAGCAGCTTTGGGTGGTCTTATGTTAGGGTTTTGGACTTTTTATACTTTGTTCACTCACTACTTTTTTTTTTCATTTTTCACATGCTTGGACCAATACAGCATACATGAGGACTGCTGTTCTAGTATCTTGCCATAGGTATTTTCTTTTTTGACTTCAATAAATGTGCATTTTTTCTATGATTTCTTCCTGATGTATTTTGGGGATTCCCTATGAGTGCGGATCAACAAACTTCTCCTGTGTGAAGTATCATTTGATTGCTGGGAGGAATCCAGCATCGAGAAGGTAACCTTGTTATTGCACCTATTGAACTGCTATAAGTATCATGAAAACCAGTATATCCATGCTTATTTAATTTTGGAGTTGCGGCTACATGTTTTTTGTAAGTGAGGGATTTTCTTCATTTACTTTTCTGCCTTTTTACTATTCAGCTAACTTAAATGCTTACTTATTATTTACGAATTATAGCAAAAACAGGAAGCGTGGTGGGGTATGTTTGTATGTCAACCACGAGTTAATAGTTCTAGTCGAAAGCTATATAAAATAAAATTTAAAGCAAGTAGAAGGTGATAAGGAAAATGTGGAGACTTTAAGGAAGATATCTGCTTGGGGCAAAAGAAGGGAAATCAATTATTGGTTGGGAAAAGTTATAAACCACCTAATGTTAATATTGATGAGAAAGAACAGCTGTTTGATCAAACTGGGAAAGCTGCACATCTGGGTAACACATTAATTATTGGAGATTTTAATTACCCAGACATAAATTGGAATAGAGGGACTAGTAGTTCAGCAAAGGGAATCAGGTATTTAAACCTGTTAAATGACACCTTCATGTGCGAGCACCAACTAGAATGGATGCTTGTGTGGATCTGATTGTAACAATGTTGATCTTTTGACCAACATTCAAGTAGGGGATCACATAGTGATCAAATTAAAAATGCCAATTTCAATAAAATAAGGACAGCTTTACAAAATATTGACTGGCATAAACTATTTTAGTGAAAACTAAATTGAGAATAAATAGAATATCTCTAAATAAATATTAGAAAGGTACATTTCTCAGTATGTTCCAATGGGTAATAAATATAAAAGAAACACATTGAAACAAATGTTGCTTAGTGGGAAAGTAAATCAAGAAATTAAAAAAAAGAAAAGGGCATTTAAAGCATTTAAATGAGACAAATTAGAAGCATCCTATGAGAGACATAAGGAAGCAAATAATTAGCTTGTCTAAACTAGAAAATGAGAAAGTGAAAGCCAAAGAGAACAAAACCTACCACAAAACATTTTTAAGTACGTCAATTCTAAAAAAAAAAATAATGAAGTGTAGGTACATTGAAAACCAGGATGGGGATGTTAGTTAATAAAGCCCAGGAAACGACAGAAATTTTAAATAACTATTTATCCTCTGTATATATTAAGGAAGAACCCATGGCTAGAGATGTGCAAAAAATTGCTGCAAAAAAATTGCAGAAATATTGTGATTGGGTGACTCATGACAAGGTGCTACAGAAACTAAAGAACATTAATATAAGCAAAGCTCCGGGGCCTGACACTACTAACCCAAGAATACTTAAGGAGCTAAGTGTGGAAATAAGTCAACCTCTGTTTTCAATATTTCAAGATTCTTTTCTTTCAGGAATTGTACCGGAAGATTGGAGGAAGGCAGATGTGGTTCCTATATTCAAAAAGGGTCAACATATTTGCTCGGAAATTATAGACCTGTGAGCCAAGCTTATGTGGCTGGGAAAGTATTCAAATGGCTATTAAGGGATAATATTTAGGAATTTAGGAAGAACATTGTTATTAGCAAAAATCTGCATGGTTTTATGAAACATAGGTCATGTCAAACTAACTTAATTGCATTCTACAAAGAAGTAAGTCGAGTATAGATCAGGGTGTTGCAGGCATTTGATACAGTGACACAAAAAAGGTTAGTGTACAAACTAAAAGAAATTGGTCTAGATTAAATTTTTTGTTCTTGGATAGAGGGATTTTTTCCCTAGTTTGTATCAAAATTGGAAGTGCTTGAAACTTTTTTTTTGCCTTCTTTTGGATCAACAGCAAAAAACAAATGTGAGGAAGGCTGGACTTGATGGACACATGTCTCTTTTCAGCCTATGTAACTATGTAACTATGTACCTGTGCAACTATGTTAGAACATTGACTTAAAAATAAAGTACAGAGAGTTGTCCTTAATGGTAAATTTTCAAGCTGAACTAAAGAGGTCAGTGGTGTCCTTCAGGGTTCTGTTCTAGGACGGCTTTATTTATAAATGATATTGAAATAAGCATTGAAAGTTATGTTTTAGTGTTTGCTGATGACACAAAACTCTGTAAAGTAATACAATGTGAGCAAGATATTACTTTATTTAGATAGATTTGGTGACTGGGCACTCAAATAGCAGATGAAAAGCAATGTAGAAAAAATGCAAAGTTGTGCACTTTGGGGTAACGAATTCTCAAGCAACTTACACCCTAAATGTTAATTAGGCATAACAACACACGAGAAGGAGGTAGGAATTGTTTTAGACAACACACTAGGAAACAATATGCAATGTCAATAAGCAGTTGCTAAGGCCATTAAGGTATTGTCATGTACAAAATAGGGGCATTAATTCTCGGGATGAGAATATCATTTTGCCTCTTTATATTGTAAATCACTGGTAAGACAACACCTTGAATATGCTGTGCCATTTGGGGCACCTGTTCTAAAGAAGGATATTATAGTACTAGAAAAAGTGCAGAGGCGGGCTACAAAATTAATAAAAGGAATGGAGAATTTTAGTTATAAAGAAAGGTTAACAAACTTAAACCTCTTTAGTTTAGAAAAACAGCACCTCAGAGGGGATATGATAGCATTATACAAATATATTTGGGGACAATACAAACCATTGTTTGTAAATTCATTCATAAACAGGACTAGACATATGAAACAAGTTCACATGTTTAGACTGGAAGAAAAGAGATTTAGTCTCTTTTTTTACAGTAAGAATAATAAGTATATGGCATTTCCTGCCCTAGTTTTATCAGAATCTGGACAGAAGTTATTATTTATTTTATAGTAGGGTGAACTGGAAAAGTGGCTCTGGAGGATCTAAGATCTTCAAAATATTTGTCTGATTCCATGTTTATCTTTATTATTTTACATTCTTTTTTTCCTATAATAAATGCAGTACTGTATGCATACTATGGTTTAATATGGGATAACAGAGAAGTTTGGGATACGGCTGCTAATCTACAACAAACAAAACACATACATAGTGTGATACAGTTTAAAAAAACCAAATCGCATAAATGTAATGCACTCACAGGATTTTGTGGAAAATTGAGCTTTAGGGTGCCTCCCCGGATAGCAATGGGGGGCCAAATTATCCCTTCTGTAGTTCACCGATGGATACACAATGCAGGACTCCAGAAATGATGAAAAAATAGCAGCTTTATTAGTAAGGTGGGAAAAATACCACCAAACAATTAGTAAAATAAAGTATAAAATAAGATATAAAATGTCAAGAGGTCCTACGCGTTTCGTTCACTATATGTGAACTTCCTCAGGGACCATAAAGTAAAATAATCAGCACAGAATAGTGACAAGCATAAAAAGCAGCCTAATTCCCCATCCCCACAGTCCCAAATATATAGGGCTACTCCCTGTGTCCATATTGGAATACATGGGCGTCTTCTTGTTTCTTACACTTCATTGGTCCGGTGGGAACTTCTCCTCAGCTGTTCAGAGGTATTTTCCCCATATTCAATTACGAAAAACCCGCGTTAGGATCCATGAAACCGGAACCGGAAGTGACGTCCATCACAGACTTCCGCGTTCCACCTTGCGTGTCACCACTGAAGGTGATGCAGCATCAGGGCAGTGCCCTCTGGTGGTCGCCAAAGGAATAGTCCCATAATACAAAATGTATCCATCTGAAAAATACAAGAGTATTGGCAGCAACATAGTATAACCCATAAGTTGAGCTCCCATGCATATAGAGAACTAATAGAACATTATATCAGTTGAGTCATGATAAAAAGAAATAAGTGAACAAATCTTAGTATTTTTAATTTTTTATATATGTTTGTTATTTTTTCTTTTTTTAAAAGATTTTTAATGTATTTATTTATTTATCAATATAAGTGTTTGTTGAAGAAATTTTTTTTATTAAGTGAAAATTAAAGTATATACACGTCTATATTTAATAATATTATATATTTTATCCACAAAGGGATATTATTATACAAATAGATCATATGACCTGTATCCATGTGGTTATTTAAACTATAAAAGTAATGCAATACAAAAGGAAAGGGAAAGAAAATAATTTATCCCCAAGTGGTGTGAATATTACTCTATAGAGAAATAAGGAACCACTGAATTGGTTTTTCCATATCTCAATTAATTTTATCATGCCTCAATAGAAATTAAAGGAATATCAACCAAAAAATGAAATAACATATAATTATAAAAACAAACCAAATCAATATCAACGTTTAGCCCGTTGGGCTCCAGAGTCATCAATTTATGAATCCAAAAAGTTTCACGCCTAGAAAGTTGCTGGACCTTATCACCACCACGCCAGTGTGGGAAAACCCTCTCGATGCCAGTACACCTAAAGTCCTTAAACGAAAAAGAAGGACATGTATTGCAGTGTACACGGACCGAGTGGGTAGTAAGTACCTTTTTAATATTGTTCAGGTGTTCCAAAAGTCGGATTTTTAGGGCTCGTTTGGTGCGGCCCACATACTGTTTGCCACACGGGCAGTGCAGCAAATATACAACAAAGTCCGTGTGGCAACTTATATCTGACTTGATGTTATGCATATCACCAGTTGTGTGGCTAGAGAATGTGGTAGATCTTTTCACAGAGGTCGTCCGACAAACCTTACATATATTACACCCCCTAAAAGATCCTGTATCTCCCTTATTAGAATCTAATTTAATAGCATAGCTTGGGGCCAGCATATTTTTTAGATTTTTATTCTTTTTGTAAATAATCTGAGGATGATTTGATAAATGGACACCAAGTACTGGGTCCTGTATTAGAATAGACCAATGGTGTGCTAAACTTTTTTTGATCTTATGATGGTCAGTATTGTACTGAGTCAAAAAGGCAGACCTAAATAAATTAACAGATGGATCATGTTTTGGTTTATCCAATAAAAGTGAATTTCGCTCAGTTTGAGACAAATCACGAATTTCTTTTTCCAAAGCATTTTTCTCATAACCCTTCTCCAGCAGTTTCTTTTTAATGTGTTGGGACTGAACAAAAAAATCTTGATCATGGGAACAGTTCCGTCTCAGACGTGTAAACTGGCTCTTGGCTATTCCCTTCAACCAAGGTTTATGATGGCAACTTTTTTGATGTACAAAGCTGTTGCCATCAGTTGGTTTGAAGTAACATTTTGTACGAATATGTGTTCCCTCACTAAATAGAGTTAAGTCCAAGAAATTACTATTGCATACTATGTTTTAATGTTTTAAACTAGGTAACTTACTTCTTTCGTAACTTATTGTAACGTTTCCTTTAAATGGTTCACTTCACTTTCCAATCTATCACTTTAAGAGTCTAATTGAAGTTCATGGATCCACCTATTTAAACCTTCAACTTCAATGTCTCAGTGCACAATTAATGTGCCTCTACCCGTGTGCAGTTGACACCTATTTACTCTGCTACAGGTATATTTCTACAAAGTCCCAGTGACTCTTCAAATACCCCTCAAAGTTAATTCTCAGTTAAAATGATTTACTTATTACTTATTACCGACCAGGATTGGACTTTGACACTTCTCTCGGACTCTCCTTACTTTGCTTATTAATTGTTGCCGAACTGGACTGGATTTGACCCTTCTCTTGGATATTTCTATGGACTAATTTACTGTTGCCAAACCAGACTTGACTTTAACAAACCTTCTGGATTTTCCCTATAATATTAAAACTAACTGGATTATCACCTAAACATCGCTCTCAATTCTGGTGATTATCCTTTAATCTCCTAGACCGACCTCTCATACTGGTTAGTAGTATGTATTTTTAACTTGTCTGACAAATATATTGTTTAAAATATTACACTTATTCTTGTTTATTTTGTTGAAAAAGCAAACATTCTCAAAGAATTCTTCAGGGTAAAACACTTACTAAATAAATAACTAAACTTTCTTGGTTAATGCATTGTGAAATGCACTTACATGTATAGAAAACAATGTGTAAGCCGGTTGCTGCTAGATGTGCATATAAATCCCTCTGTGTAATAAAATGTATTGAGATCATTAACATGCATACATTAATTTTACATTATATAATGGATATGTGTTGTACACCCAGTGGCATTGTACAACTCAATACAGAGATACAACTTGGCACAGTATTACTCAATTCCAGCTTTCATGAAACCCGGAGAGATCATATATTTGCCAGAGAAGACATCATTTTGAATTTGACAGCAATGGACCTCAAATTTGACCGACTGGACATCCTTGAGAGCTGAACTTATTTTATTTGTGCAATGGAATTGAGTAAAGCACGTACCTAATGTCTTTCCTTGTTTCCACAAAAGCATGCAATGTTTCAGTATCACAAAAGGTATTTTTAAAATCAAATTCAGTATATAATGCAATGTTTATATAAACAGTTTACAAAACCAAGACATAAAAATCTCACATGTGAGAATACACAACTACGTGTGTTAAAGAAGGTCACGTGATAACAGTATCATTTGATAAAAATATCTAAAGTGTTAGTCATTAATTAGTCATCACATGACTGTAAATTAAGTGCATAAGTAAGTCCTATAAAAGTACTTCAAATCACATTTCCAGTAGAAATATCATGTCTATAGTCATCAGTAACTATATTTTATCCTGTATATGTCTGTATGTGTGTTTGTATGACTGTGTCTCTGTAATTAATAAATCTGTTGAATCTCTGAAAATGGTGTATGTTCTAAAACTATATTTAGGGTGCAAAATAAGCAATAGATGAGATTTGTAAGATAAATATCAGAAATTGATAACTACTGCATTAACATTTTTGTAATTTTTTTTAATAAAAATGTACACACAATCACACTCAACAAAACACAATGACGTTAAACCAATACCTACTCATTGTGACAAAACACCACTGGAGATGTGGGTCTGCCACCTCATCTCAGGCAAGTATAATTCCGTCTGCCCTTTGCTGCCTCCTCCCAGACAGGTATCATCCCCTCTACTTGTGCTGCCTACAACGACATCATTTACAAAGGCAATTGTGGCTTTCGGGCCTAGCTCATTCTTGACACATACAAAGGATCAGACACTAATGCAGCCTGCAAGCACATCTGAAAACTCTGTTAATGGAAACCTTAAATAAACCAGAGAGGACACACAGTTGCCAATAGAAGTACCACACAACATTTAATTTTGATCAAGGACTAGCCTTTGGTGACTTATCCTTAAACATGTGTCGAAAACCGTGTAAAATACAAATATAAAGAACGTTGGAGAACAAGCAATTATAATTAGTACATGAAATATATAATATAAGTAACTTTTTCAAACACAATAAAAAGCAAAAATATATACATTTAATTATTTAGTTGGTTGCTCTAATTTGCAATCCAGCATTATGTAAATGTAAACATTTCTATTCAGTCAGCAGAGGGTGCTGCAGAGTTATCACACTAACAATGCATAATTTGTACATTGATTGCTACTGTCACACTCATCACATTCAGCAACCAACCCATTATCACACTGAGCCTCCCACACACAATCATTCTCAGCATACCTCCATACACAATCACACTCAGCCATCCAAGCCTCTCACTTCCTCCCAGCTTACACACCGAGACCAAGCCACGCGGAAGGAGGGAGCCGCGAGGAGACCAGGCCCCCAACTAACACCAGCCACAGCCAGCAGAAGGTTAGAAACTGCTATGTGGCTAAATTTGTAATGGGTGCATCTGTGTGTTTGTATGTGTGTAATGTATATGTGTGTAGTGTGTGTATCTTGTATGTGTAGTGTGTGTATCTGTTTGTATGTGTGTAATGTGTTTGTATGTGTAACGTGTGTATCTGTGTGTAGTGTATGTATCTGTGTGTGTGTAGTGTGTGTGTAGTGTGTGTATCTGTGTGTATGCATATGTGTGTTGTGTGTGTATCTGTGATTGTGTGTGTAGTGTATGTATCTGTGTGTAGTGTGTGTATCTGTATCTGTCTGTGTGTGTAGTGTGTTTATATGTGTGTAGTGTATGTATCTGTATGTGTGTAGTGTGTGTATATGTGTGTAGTTTGTGTATGTGTATTTGTGTAGTGTGTGTATCTGTATATGTGTACTGTGTGCATCTGTATGTGTCAGTGTGTGTATTTGTATGTGTCAGTGTGTCTGTGTCAGTGTGTATGTCTGTGTATCTGCAGGCATATCAGTGTGTGTGTACATCTGTATGTATGTCAATATCTGCATGTGTGTCAGTGTTTGATACATATATTGACACATGCAGATGCACAGACACACTGGTACATGTGCAGATATACAGACACGCATACAGTTGCACAGACACACTGATACACATGCAGATATACAGTCACACAGAAACAGTGTCTAGGTAAGTGTATTCGCTGCAGTGCACACACAGACACATGTTACATCTCCAGTACACACACAGACACATGCTACATCCCCAACACACATATACACTACGTCCCCAGCACACACATACATATACTACATCCTCAGCACACACACAGACACACACTTCATCCCCAGCACACATACAGACTCACACTTCATCCCCAGTACACACACAGATACAAACTTCATCCACAGCAAACACACAGACACATATTATCCTCCGCACACAGTTAGACACACACGTCATCCCCAGTGCACACACAGACACACATTTTATCCCCAGCACATTCACATAGAGACACTACCATTGCAGAAACATATGTTTTTTTAGGGGGCTGGAGGGGGCAGCATTTCATTCTTGGACCCAGGCAGAACAATGTCTTTGGCCGTCCCTGATACTATACTATACTATATGATACTATATGATACTATACTATACTACTCCACACTATACCATATTGCACAATAGGTCTATACTATACTATACTACACTATATTATACTATATGATACTATACTATACTACACCATACTATACTATATTGTACCATATTGCACTATAGGCTTATACTCTTCAGGCCTCATCTTACACTCATACTCACTCATGGGAACAGCGATTGTGATGCATCTGCATTTAACATCCTGCAGTAACTCCAACAACTCCAAGGTACTGACTGAAGCTTGGAAGATACTTCACATAATGTATTCTTACATTGCTACTATATTTATGTGTTACTACTGAATTGTTTCCAATTATACCTGTAGTCTGTCACTGTATTTTTCTGTGCATGCAGTATGTACTATTGTCATTTAATGTTTCTGACCAATATTTCATGTACACAGTTATTCATATTTTGGGTGTTAGAATTTGGTTGCTAAACTTTTCAATTGTATACAACACATTGCTACTCTACCCCCCTCCCCTCCCCTCCCGTCCCCTCCTCTCTCCCATGCTCCTTCTGGCCATAAATACCTACATATAACTGTTCTCTCCATCTCTGTTCTTCAGGCATCATCTCACACTCATACTCACTCATAGGAACAGTGATTGTGATGCTCTGCATTTTTTGTTTCTCACCAACCCTCCCAGTTTCCCCCTAAATATATAGCATGCTTCTCCAGCTGTTTGAGATTCTCACTCAATTACCTCTTCATTCCAGCTGTTTGAGATTCTCACTCCATTACCTCTTCATTCCCTTTACATTTTACCAATAGCTGCTTCTCTCTGTTAACTCTTTTAGCTATCACCTCCAAATTTCCCCTGCCACCTTTTGTCTCAAATCTCCACGGTATCCTTCAGATTGTAAGCTTACAGGCTATCTAGCTAAGCACTTTGTATAAAAGAGCTTCAATGGCTAGTTATCAGCTTACGGGCAGGGCTCTCACTACGTGTTGTATTTGTCTGTGTATATTGTAGGTTCTCCACTAATTGTACAGCGCCGCAGAATCTGTTGACACTTTATAAATACCAGTAATAAATAAATAATAAATAAATACTGTACTATATTATACTATACTGTGCTATACCATACTATAGTATACTCCGCTATTCTATACTATACAACATTATACTATATGATACTATACTATTCTACACATACTATAGAGGAACTACATTTTCTATGGGCAACCCTTTATATTAGCACTTTTGCATTGTGAGAATATGTAAATTACAGACCGTGACCAGTTATTTACAGATTAAAGGGACACTATAGGTACCCAGACCACTTCATCTCAATGAAGTAGTCTGGGTGCCTTGTTTTCCCCCTCCTTTTCTAAACTTCTTCATAACGGCAATTTGCCCACACTTGATAGTGCTGCAAAATTTCTGCACGTGCCCAGTTTAACACTTGGTCATTCACTATTGTCTGAAATTCGGACCGGAATTTGGGCTATTCGTTCATTCATCAGAAAGACGTATGAACAAATAGAAATTAAAAAGAATGAGCAAAGACCAAATTTTTATTAATTGGTGGGGCACCGGAGGGGGACAATAAGTCCCTCCCCTTTATCACTTAGGGCCCCCTAATTGCTGCTAATGGGTGGGAGCCACGTGGCAGACAATAGGTTTATCCCCCTTTTGTCACTTAGGGCCCCGACTGGCTACTAACTTTGTAGTAGACATTTTCCTACTCGCAACATAGTGAATAGGTGCTGGAGGGAGATTTTAAATTCCCTTATTTACTAATATTAAGTCTTTTTAGCGAATGAAATTCCAAATCGAAAAAAAATGCACAAATTTCTTCCTAACACGAATGGACAAACTGTATACATTCTGTTAGGTTGAACTTCAGTGAATTCGCCGGCGTCCTAGACTAAATTACAGGATGTTTGAACGGCGAATGAAGCATTGCAAGATCATGGAGGAGGGTTAGTATTGTGGAAACATGTTCTTTGTCCACAGGAAATGGCGCTAACTTAAGGTCCTTATCCTCTGATGAAGGGATCCTATGATCACAAAACGCGTAAGGCGGCATCCTACACTGATTCCCAAGTGATAGCAGACTGGAACGCATCCAGAGCCGCAGTGGAATTCACGCGGCTGTCAGCCAGTGTTGATACAGCAGGAGGAGGTCCAGACTCACTTTTATCTGGCCAGCGAAAGAGAGTTTATGAACAGCATTGGACCCTCAATATGCAAACCTGGTATTCTCTGCTCTTTTACTTTGGGACATTTTTATTCACCAGTCTTTTATATATATGTGTATTGTACTGACAGTATTGATGTGCCAATAAAATCTTTTATATTAAGCACTCTGTCTGCTACACTATATAATTGACACCATTTTAAGTATTTTAACCCCTTGTGGGGCATTAGTCACTTATTTTTTGATGTATTTTATTAAGTTTACAGTTTGTATCGGTTCTTTTTTTTTTTTTTTTTATAAATTCTTTATTTTATTGCGCATGAAGTGACAATAGGCTTGCAGGGCCACAACAGCAGCTGCAGGCTTTTATATAACCTTTTAACATTTTAAAGCATGGCAGAGTAAACAGCACATTTTTTGTATAGAAAGCACATAAAAACATTCTGATTTTTAACATTGGTAGATTAGTTTAAACATGTTACGTTAGGCAGTCTTAAAATTAGTTGGTCTCGTTTAAGGTTAATAATACGTTTTTTGCCGTTTCGTAGAACTACTTGTCATTAACCCTTTAAGTCCGGAGGGCGTACATTTACGTCCTTTTAAAAGCGGCTCTAAACGCCGCAGGACGTAAATGTACGCCCTCCAGTTTTTATTCACTTACCCTGTCGCCGGCGATCCCACGCCGGCGATCACGGTTGGGGGGACTCCCAGGGAGCCCCCCCGCGGCAGATCTTCCTCCTCCGGTCCCCTCCAGTCATGTGATTGTGAGGTCCTTGCGAGGACCTCACAATCACATGGCCGGGATAGCTGGCTGCAGCAATGCCAGCAGGGGACTAACTGTAATGACAGTTAGTCCCCCTGCTGGCTGGAAATAAAATTAAAATAAGTGTAAAAATAAAATAAGTGTAAAAAAAAATATATATATACTTAGATCATATATATATATTACATATATATATGATCTAAGTATATATATATATACACATATACACACACACACGCATACACTGTCTAGGTGTATTTTAATATTAATATATATATAATTATATATATATATATTAATATCAAATTGCACGTAGACTGATACTGATTAAATATATATATAATTATTGTTATATATATATATATTTATAAATAATATAAAAAAAATGTAAATACGTAAAAAAATAAAATAAAAAAAATAATTAAAAATAAAATATTAAAATATATATAGATGTGTTTTATTTCATTCTAACTGTATTGTGATATTAATATATATATATTTATATCAAAATACACGAAGAACAAAATACTATATATATATATACATAAATATATACGTATATATCACCATATATATACCTATATATAAATAAAAATATTTAAAAAAAATTATATACAGGGAGTGCAGAATTATTAGGCAAGTTGTATTTTTGAGGATTAATTTTATTATTGAACAACAACCATGTTCTCAATGAACCCAAAAAACTAATTAATATCAAAGCTGAATATTTTTGGAAGTAGTTTTTAGTTTGTTTTTAGTTATAGCCATTTTAGGGAGATATCTGTGTGTGCAGGTGACTATTACTGTGCATAATTATTAGGCAACTTAACAAAAAACAAATATATACCCATTTCAATTATTTATTTTTACCAGTGAAACCAATATAACATCTCAACATTCACAAATATACATTTCTGACATTCAAAAACATAACAAAAACAAATCAGTGACCAATATTGCCACCTTTCTTTGCAAGGACACTCAAAAGCCTGCCATCTATGGATTCTGTCAGTGTTTTGATCTGTTCACCATCAACATTGCGTGCAGCAGCAACCACAGCCTCCCAGACACTGTTCAGAGAGGTGTACTGTTTTCCCTCCTTGTAAATCTCACATTTGATGATGGACCACAGGTTCTCAATGGGGTTCAGATCAGGTGAACAAGGAGGCCATGTCATTAGATTTTCTTCTTTTATACCCTTTCTTGCCAGCCACGCTGTGGAGTACTTGGACGCGTGTGATGGAGCATTGTCCTGCATGAAAATCATGTTTTTCTTGAAGGATGCAGACTTCTTCCTGTACCACTGCTTGAAGAAGGTGTCTTCCAGAAACTGGCAGTAGGACTGGGAGTTGAGCTGGACTCCATCCTCTCTGCCATCCTCTCCATCCTCTCTGCCCTTTACCAATCTTTCCATCTGGCCCATCAAGACTCACTCTCATTTCATCAGTCCATAAAACCTTAGAAAAATCAGTCTTGAGATATTTCTTGGCCCAGTCTTGACGTTTCAGCTTGTGTGTCTTGTTCAGTGGTGGTCGTTTTTCAGCCTTTCTTACCTTGGCCATATCTCTGAGTATTGCACACCTTGTGCTTTTGGGCACTCCAGTGATGTTGCAGCTCTGAAATATGGCCAAACTGGTGGCAAGTGGCATCTTGGCAGCTGCACGCTTGATTTTTCTCAGTTCATGGGCAGTTATTTTGCGCCTTGGTTTCTCCACACGCTTCTTGCGACCCTGTTGACTATTTTGAATGAAACGCTTGATTGTTCGATGATCACGCTTCAGAAGCTTTGCAATTTTAAGAGTGCTGCATCCCTCTGCAAGATATCTCACTATTTTTGACTTTTCTGAGCCTGTCAAGTCCTTCTTTTGACCCATTTTGCCAAAGGAAAGGAAGTTGCCTAATAATTATGCACACCTGATATAGGGTGTTGATGTCATTAGACCACACCCCTTCTCATTACAGAGATGCACATCACCTAATATGCTTAATTGGTAGTAGGCTTTCGAGCCTATACAGCTTGGAGTAAGACAACATGCATAAAAAGGATGATGTGGTCAAAATACTCATTTGCCTAATAATTCTGCACTCCCTGTATATATATACGTATATATACACATATGTATATATATACATATATTAATTCTACACATATATTTATGTAATAATTTTACATAATTAGGTATCCTAATTAATTGCAATTAGCGGGACCTGCCTGACAACCCATGCCGAAAGTATAGGGAATTTAATTTGCTAGCACTATATTTAACTCTATAACTTTCCAAGACACCATAAAACCTGAACATGGGGGGTACTGTTTTACTCGGGAGACTTCGCTGAACACAAATATTAGTGTTTCAAAACAGTAAAATGTATTACAACGATGATATCACCAGTAAAAGTGACGTTTTTTGCATTTTTCATGCACAAACAGCACTTACACGGACGATATTATTGCTGCAATACTTTTTACTGTTTTGAAACACAAATATTTGTGTTCAGCAAAGTCTCCCGAGTACAACAGTACCCCTCATGTGCAGGTTTTATGGTGTTTTCAAAAATTACAGCGTCAAATATAAGGCTTGTGTTTCATTTTTTTCACTTTAAAATTCGCCAGATTGCTTACGTTGCCTTTATGACCCTATGGTAGCCCAAGAATGAAAATTACCCCTATGATGGCATACTATTTGCAATAGTAGACAACCAAAGGTATTGCAAATGGAGTATGTCCAGTCTTTTTTAGTAGCCACTTAGTCACAAACACTGGGCAAAATTGGCATTTTTTGCATTTTTCACACACAAACAAATACTAACGCTAACTTTGGCCAGTGTTTGTGACCAAATGGCTACTAAAAAAGACTGGACATACCCCATTTGCAATACCTTGGGTCGTCTACTATTGCAAATGGTATGCCATTATGGGTGTAAATTTATTTCCTGGGCTACTATACAGTCTCAAAGGCAACGTAACTAATCTGGCGAATTTCAATTTCAAATGTAACACGCTATATTTGACCCTGTAACTTCCCAAAACACCATAAAACCTGTACATAGGGGGTACTGTTTTACACGTGAGACTTTGCTGAATACAAATATGTGTATGTTATTGCAGTAAAAGCAAACAGTATTATGACATTGACAGTTAAAATGTCATGTAGAACTAAAAAAAATAAAATAAATCTTTTCTCCCATTTTTTTCATATTAAATTATGTTTCATAGCTAAATATTTGATATTAAATGAAAGCCCTGTTTCCCCTGAATAAAATGATATATAATAAGGGGGGGTGCATTTAATATGAAAGAGGTGAATTACGGTTGGACAGACATATAGCGCAAATGCTAGGTTTTGTTTACATTTTGTTTCGTTCACAACTTGTACATTTGGCTGCGGTCTTAAGGGGTTAAGACAGTGTGCTATAAGGCAGCGAATGTCAATAAAAGTAAAAAGTATAAAAAGAAAGTTGGTGCGTATGGCAAAACTTTAGACTATAGTTGATAATGGTAGGTTTACTCCAGGATAGCCTGTCTTATTGTTACACGTAGTGAACATGTCAGTCAAACTATCAACTACAGGCTAAACTGTAGAGTAATGTAGAGCAATTAAGAGGCAATTCAATGCAGGTTGTGATGTAAAATAAAACGTTGACATAGTACAGATTAAGTTTAGGTTTACGCCATGTGCCATGCCGTCTCTATGAACTGTGAGTGGTGTGTACCATGCACATAGTGGGTGGTTATGGGAATTAGAATTGTGCGTGGTATGTCGCCTAAGTTACGTATGAAAATGTCTTGCGCCAATAAAAAGTTGTTTTATACTGACTTCAAGCTGTAATGCACGCTATTAATGCTGCTGGAGCCTAAATTAAAGGAACAAGAGAAAATGAGAAATAAAAAATAAAATAACATTCACATAACATGCTGGGACAAAGTACCCATACAGTATTCTGTGAGACGAGAGCTGAGTAAGAAGTTACGAGTACATTTTTGTCCATTATGGTTAGGGACGTTATACTGTGTTGTTGGGTACACGTAGGTACTAGTTGGTTCGGTAGTCAATGTTAATGTTCTGGGCCGTAGGTTGTGGTCAACGGTTACAATGTCCCGGCAGGTGAACAATGCAGAGGCTGGGGCCCTGCACCGTGTGTTTTGCTTGTCGGCTCTTGCAGCCTATGCCCACCGGGTGGGAAGGCCCATCCAGCTTGGGGGTGACCTTTATAGATGTGGTAGGAGAAAGTCTCGGTCTAAAAAGTGTGAGGCCGAAGTGGGCTTCGTAGTTGGGGATGATGTGCCAGTAGAGGAGATGAAATAAACACCCCTGGCGGATCGTTCAGGAGTCACCTGTACCTCCGGCTGTTCCGGTCAATCTTCTGGGGATAAATTCCGCTGCGCTGGCTGTGTCCCAGTTTGGTGGGTTGCCGGTACGTTCTGATGGTCCTTGCTGTATTAACGAGTCCGTGGGGAGACCTAGCTTTCCGGTTCTTTTATATTGGTGTTTTAGAACCGTTACTAGATTATTTCTTCAGCGATTTCGGATTTTCCCTACCCTTCTATATGGGAAGCATTGATCCGACTAGCTGATACATTTATATCCAATTATTTATTGAATATATTTTTATTATCTTATTTTTATCCTTGAGTTCCATTTCCACTGAATCCTGCAATTACTATTGATTAATTCAATAGACACATAATACTTCTAATTTGTCTTATGCTTTAAAGAAAACTAGATCAAAAATAGAAAAAAAAGAAAAAAAGAATAGATACTAAGAGAGGGAGAGAAGAGGAATCGATTATAGGAAAGGTAAGTTTGGCATGACAGTGCCGCTTCAAGTTTGCTTGTTGTTTTTGTTGTTATTTTTTTCACATATTGGAACAAATATGGATTTATAAAACTAAACTTAGTTTGATTAAGTTTTTAAACTTAAAACTGAATTAAAAAAATAAAAACTTACTCTTACTCTGATTTCTATTAAATTCAGCAAATGCAGTAATTTTTAATGATAAATGTTTTCCACAATGCACACAGCATCATGTGCATTAATTAGCTGCCAATGGACTGAAATGTAGGTATGGGGGAAATTGGCAATCTCTAGGGAGAAAAGGGAGAAAATTGGTACTTTCTCCTCGGGAGCTTACTCTAAAACACCTGATTGTTTTTCCCACCTTTTTTTTTCTGAAATGAGTCAATTACACAACAATCTGTTCACTAAAATATTGCTAAATTTGTTTTCGAAAATGGGGATATATGCACAATAAAGTAGAAATTTCTGTTTAGTGAAAATGGGGGCTAAGGCTCAGTCTTAACATGTTCTTACACCGATCTTGTTAAATATTTTCAAGTGTACACACTCAAACTCTTTCTAAAATGTTAAGGGATATTACTTAGAAAACAGATTTGATATTATTTTCTTCAAATATATATATATATTTTTTTAAAGTTACTTTCTAAAAAGAATTTGAAGCCAGGCCATATGGATACCATTGGCATTGTTAAATATTATTTCATGAATTTTAATATATAATTAAGATCAAACACTGTACCCTAAAAGCTAATATTTCATAATTAATAATTAGCATACAAGATTACAAATCCAGAGCAATAATCTGCTCTATTAGTTAGGATACAGCAGGATTCCTATCAAGCATTCTGCATACATCAACACATTAGATGACCGTGTTACTTGTGTACCACAATAACCAATTATTTCATTACTATAGCTTTCTTCTTCTGAAAAGCAGTGCATTTAATATACTGAGTACAGTGATTAAGAAAAGAAAGCATTAGTAGTCCATGGGAGCATGCACTACTAGAATAAAATGTTTAAATATTTAATTTTTTTTTTGCTCAGTGGTGCAACACCTGCTATTAGCTGGGGAGTCTCTGATTTTCATATTGTCTGTCCTAGCAGTTGGACTGGGCTAAAGCCAGGGAGGAGTGAGAGGCAGACTCCCTGCTTCTGTAAAGCTGAATTTAATAAGATGAAAACAGTATGCCAAGATGGTGAGCTCTTTCCTTAGCACTTATCATGACACTAGTCGCTCAGCAGGGCCCTTAATGCAGGAATAATCAGGGTGAGCCTGGCAGAGTATGGGGCTTACAAGTCCAATATAATAGAGCAGTGGGGGAGCTGGGGGGGCCTGGCAGAAAAGCTTAGCAAACTTAAAGCCTATTACACTACGCATGACCGGCTATGCCAACTGTAGCAGCATGCTAACCCTGCTATATAATAGTGCGTGCATTAGTCTACATTCAAGAGCAATGTTAATTTAAATGTCTTCAATATCAATGGAAATGTGCATGCAAATGGAACGCTATTCAAATCACTTTGTAACTTTACCTAGGATTAAAAATATTGCAGATTAAGTGACATTTTTATATATTTAACTCCTTCAGGACTGATGATAGTTCAGGGGCCAGGCTATTATGATAATAGGTACTGCAGAAGTTAAATTGCAGGCAGGTGCTTGTATGTTTGATCTTTTGATATATTTTTGTTTTTATGGATGTTGTGATATTTGTTCTGATCATGGGAAGCCAACATTTTTAATTAAGCAGGATAACAAGAATACCATTGTAAATATAAGAAAACTCTTTGCGAGACGATGTGCTCACACTCACTTCAAATAAATGAGTAAGCAAGGATGATATTACGTTTGCAGACTACCTACAAAATAGTATTAGTCATAGGTTTAATAGAAATAATTTGTCTATTCTGCTGTGCATATCGGAATATCTTAAAGTAAAACAGTAAATAGATTATTATATGTTCAATATTGCACAGCATTAGTACTGTTTGCTCACAGTTTGCTGTAGGTCGCTGAAAATATATATAAAAAAAGTAAAGTAAAGGGGAAACTAGAATAATTAACTTTGTTTTAAAGAGTCATTGATTCTTTAAATAGATCACACCAAAATAACCTTTTTTCAATTTAATTTAAAAGATGGTACTTGGTGTGACTCAGGTGTTTTACAGTTGGTGTTCCTATCATTTGTGTTCACAGCAAGTGTCTAAGCCTGCACAATCCCTAACTATCTGGGCACTCACAAATGGATGTGTTTACGGGACAGTTTTGCTTGTTTTTATGTTTTTTTTTTTCTTTTTAAAGCTATCAATCCATAGATAATGTGCCATTTTTGTAATTACAAATTGTTAATTTTTCATAATTTTTTTTACTAAAACTTACCTGCAATACAGATTTAGCTTGATATCACTTGCATATAGAGATCAGTATTTAGACTTCTGTATTCAATTTCAAACAAATTGCGAATTCTGAGTGACGGGTTGTTTGTCTGGATCCACAAACAAATGCTACATAGACGAATCACAAAACAACAAAATGGACAGTGGATGAAACTGAAGTTCTGCCCAAAAATGGCTCAAAAGATTTCATGACTGATGGAAAAAAAAGACGATTGACTGTAAGGGGACAGCCACTAAATGTTGGTTTTATTTATAAATTAAATTAGAAGTCACACATTATTATTATTATTATTATTATTGACATTTATATAGCGCCAACAGATTCCATAGCGCTTTACAATATTATGAGAGGGGGATTTAACTATGAATAGGACAATTACAAAAAACTTATGGGAACAATAGGTTGAAGAGGACCCTGCTCAATCGAGCTTACATTCTATAGACTAATAGAGAGGAAAAGGAGGATCAACGACAACAACAAAAAAATCTATATTTATGTATTGTTATGTTATGTTAATAATATATAATTGATCTATACTTACCAATTCAGTGCTGGTAAACCACTCCTCTTCCTGGTCCACATGGGCTGAATTCAACTGACAGCCACTGCTTCCCAGCAGTTAGTCAGATGCTGCCCACTTGATTGGCGCGTCTATATGTAGATTGAATATCGTGATGTCACAATTGCCCTTAAAGTGACCATGTCATGTAGGCAACGCCATTATCATACTTTTTGGAGTCGCAGCGATTACGTGCACCAATCAGTACATGTATAAGCCTATATAATGGTTATCTGAGCCCTTATTCAATGCTCTATCATGATTTCTGCCTTGATACATGTTTAGTGCTTATAGTAAGTCTCTCTTGACATTCTGATATTGGCCTTGGCTTGTATTTGCTTCATGTATTTCTGGTAACCTGCCCTGGATTATTTCTGGCTCTAAGTATTTCTGGAATCCTGATCTCGCTTGTTTACCTTTATTTCTTTAATCCTGACCTTGGCTATTACTTATTTTCTCATTCTCATTCTTATGTTAAGTCTGGCCACTCTAAAGCTATTTAGTACCTCTGTTTGTGGGATTTACCATTGCCTGTAAGTTAGGGTATGAAACCCTGACACCCAACTATTTAGTAGGAACTCATATGCCACTTCACAAAGCAACCAATGTACTAATGCATCATATTTAAGTATGGGGATCTAGGTTCCCTGAGTTCTAAAGGGGTTGTACCTATCCCCTATCTTGTGCCCATTTTGCTGGTGAATAGATTGAAGAGATGGTTGGTTTTGCCCATAGATTGCATGAGTACCTAAGTCGTATGTACGACTTTGGCTCTTGGCACCAAGCGGAAACCAATAATGTCATGGGCTTCTGCTTCAATAAAAGGAACTTCCACTGTAGTAGTGTCTCTGGTGTGTTTAGCTCTCCAGCTTTCAATTTTCTAAGCATATTCACTAAGGGAATTATGCATAAAATGTTTTGTTAACAGGGTACAACTCCTACACATGTAAGGGGCCAGCCCAGCAAACCCAGGCCCTATATCCACAGTGACCTGGGCCTCTTACACACACACAGACCCAGTAAGGGAGATTAAATATCTACCTCCCAGGTTTTTGCATAGTTGCGCAGCATGAAAGGGGCAGGAGCCTCTCAGTTTTTACCTATGCGGATGCCGGGGCGTTCAAGAAGAGCCTTTCCGGCAGAACCATAGAGGTAAAGTCTAAGAACCTCTACAGCACCACCAGACCACCAGAGAATATGCTGTCCCCCTATATGGATACAGGTAAGAAACAGGGAAGGTGGAATAAACTTTAAAAAAAATAATAATAATATTGAAAAAAAATACACAAAAACACACTGCATCCAATATGTACACAATGCATCCAATGTATTTACACACGTGTTCCCTTACACAGGCATACACTGCATCTCCTATACATACACTACATCCCACAGACAAACTGGATCTCCTATACACTACATTTCTTAATCACACACATTACATCTTCTACAATACTACACAACATATCCCCTGCACACATATACTCCAATCCCTATAGGGTCAGGAACACATGTTTGTGTTTCTGACCCTATAGTGCTCCTTTAAACAATTGAGTAGACATTGGTTCACAGGAAATAATGAAAAGATCAGAGCTGTATAAAGCGCTATGAGACAGTACCAGAATTATTAACGGTAACATTAGTACTATATATATTATTATGATTATTAGCGTTATATTTTTTTTATCTACAATATGCACCAATCTTTGCATCTCCATTTTTTTGTATTTGTTTTACTGTGTTTATTTTGTTGGTTTTATGTGCTTCCCTTTTTGTACCTTTTCTTCTTTTTGTACGCTATATAGTATAAATGGAAAAAAACAATGTATTTATGAAAATATTAGCTTAGCCTAAGAAAAGTAACTCACATATTTATTTTTCGCACACATTGTGTAATTGTTATTGTGACTCTATAAAGCTTATTTTAATATAATTAGTAGGATATCCACCCCTCTCCTTTATGTGGGGAGGGGAAGGGGGGAATTCTTGTTTTTGCTTATAGTTTGTAGAGACTTATGGCCTGAAATTGAGGATTTGTCATGTAACAACCACCATTTTGGTCTCCTTAAATGACCTGCATCTATTTATGTTCTAAATATTAAAAACTCCATAGAGCAGGATGGTGATCAGGAATTTGTAATACAAAATGCCTGACATAATGCTAAAGCAGGCTATGTTATAATTAATTTAATTTCATTTTATCTTCTCATTAACAGAGTTGACTAAATCCCAAAATACTCAATTTCTGAATTCACAGTTTAATTACCATATTTACAAGATTATTATAAAGAACTGTATTATTACTAAATTTATCATTTTTTGCTTTTACACTTTTTTGAGAAGATAATTCTAAATATTAACATGTATCACACACACACAAAACTAATTTATTAAAGTTTGACATTATAACTAGCATTGGTTGGTGGTGATACAATTGAATAAAAAAGAGGGAACATATACAAGTGAGAAAATTATGAATTATGAGTGAAAAGCCTAAAAGGTGTTAATTGAGTCCTTCAATCCCATTATCAGTACATCTCTATTGGAGTTAATGGCACTGAAGCATTTTCTAGCTAAAATCTAGAAGCAATTGCATATTACTATTACAATTTGCTACCAGTGTTGAGTTTTCTGAATGACAAATAAAATGGGACATTTTTACTTTTAGTCTTACTTTTGATCAAGATGACACATCCCATCCAATTTTCTAATTAACTAAAAAGGTTTACTAAAAAAAATATTTTCTTTAAATTTTTTAGTAATATTACTAATTTTGACTAATAAAAAATAATTGTGTAATAAAAAAATAACCACTAATGCATAGCAAGAATGAATGATTCCTGAAAATAAAGTTCAAAAGTTAAAAAATCCTAATTAAAAGTTAAACAAATCCTAATTAATTTAATGTTTTCATACGAAAAATATCAACACACTTTTTTTTCCCACTGATTTTAGTTTTTCTATACGAACCATGTTTGGGGTGAAGTGAAAAGGTGCAAAAGAATAAAAGGGTGAGTTGACAGCATTAAAAAAAAAAGTGCAGAAGCTCGCTACAAAACTAATAGATGGAATTTAAAATGTTTTTTTTTTTTTTTTTTAATTCTTTATTTTTGGTGCAATAGACTTTACAAGCTTGCCCGTGTAGCCACAACAGCAAACATAGGCCGGTTGATGCAGACATGTTCATGGCATGATACATAGTGATGTCGCGAACACAAAATTTTCAGTTCGCGAACGGCGAACGGGAACTTCCGCAAACGTTCGCGAACCGGCGAACCGGGCGAACCGCCATTGACTTCAATGGGCAGGCGAATTTTAAAACAGGGGCTCTTTCTGGCCACAAAAGTGATGGAAAAGTTGTTTCAAGGGGACTAACACCTGGACTGTGGCATCCATGGCAAAACTCCCATGGAAAATTACACAGTTGATGCAGAGTCTGGTTTTAATCCATAAAGCACAGAAATCACCTAACATTCCTAAATCACAATGGATATGGATTGACAACTGACATATGACATATTGACACCTTGACATATTAATTGACACCTGTCCTCAGAGACCCTGATACACACTGACACAGAGCAGAATATGGACTATTCCCCCTACATAGGGTCACTTGGTAGATATGGATTGACACCTATCCTAAGGATCCCTGATACACACTGACACAGAGCAGAATAGAGACTGTTCCCCCTACATAGGGTCACTTGGCAGATATGGATTGACACCTGTCCTCAGAGACCATGATACACACTGACACAGAGCAGAATAGAGACTGTTCCCCCTACATAGGGTCACTTGGCAGATATGGATTGACACCTGTCCTCAGAGCCCCTGATACACACTGACACAGAGCAGAATAGAGACTGTTCCCCCTACATAGGGTCAATTGGCAGATATGGATTGACACCTATCCTAAGGATCCCTGATACACACTGACACAGAGCAGAATAGGGACTGTTCACCCTACATAGGGTCACTTGGCAGATATGGATTGACACCTGTCCTCAAAGCCCCTGATACACACTGACACAGAGCAGAATAGAGACTGTTCCCCCTACATAGGGTCACTTGGCAGATATGGATTGACACCTATCCTAAGGATCCCTGATACACACTGACACAGAGCAGAATAGGGACTGTTCACCCTACATAGGGTTACTTGGCAGATATGGATTGACACCTGTCCTCAGAGACCATGATACACACTGACACAGAGAAGAAGAGAGACTGTTCCCCCTACATAGGGTCACTTGGCAGATATGGCGTGGTCGTGGGAGGGGGAGGATGACTTCCACCTCTCCCCCTGTTAGATTCCCGTTGTGCTGTGACATCACCCTTATACGCTGTGTAAAGCATACTTTTTAATTTATTTTGCAAATGCTGCATCCTTTCCGACTTGTAATTCGGTAACATTTCCGCCACTGTCTGCTTATACCGGGGGTCTAGTAGCGTGGACACCCAGTACAGGTCGTTCTCCTTCAGCCTTTTTATTCAAGGGTCCCTCAACAGGCACGACAGCATGAAAGACTCCATTTGCACAAGGTTGGATGCCGAGCTACTCATTTCCCGTTCCTCCTCCTCACACAGAGCAGAATAGGGACTGTTCACCCTACATAGGGTCACTTGGCAGATATGGATTGACACCTGTCCTCAAAGCCCCTGATACACACTGACACAGAGCAGAATAGAGACTGTTCCCCCTACATAGGGTCACTTGGCAGATATGGATTGACACCTGTCCTTAGAGCCCCTGATACACACTGACACAGAGCAGAATAGGGATGTGGAATAGTACCTGGGGAGCTGGGGGGGTGCCGTTGATGTGGAGCAAGACGCAGCAGCAGAAGAGGACTCAGCCGAGGAGGTTATGGAAGAGGATGGAGTAGGAGGAGTAGAGGAGGTACGCCATGCATACGCCAGGCATACCGTACGCAACATGCAGGAGGCAGAGGGAATCCTGGGGCAACTGGGTCTCCCCCGGACCAGCTACTCACATCGAAGCCTCCAACAAACTCCACGCTCCCTCCATATTGGTGCAACGCCGAGGCTCCAACATTTCTCCCTAGAAACCTAGCCGGGACATCATGTGCAACTTGAATGGAAAACAGGACTAACAGGTCAACCCTGCTTACTGAGACTCTCAGGTCATTGATCGTGTCAAGAGGAGGGGAACAACTTCAAAAATTGATTCCTGGCAAATTCTTAAAAAAAATGTGCAAACATGAATCCTGAAAGTACGGAAAGACAAAACCACAAGAAGAATGTTTTGAAGACGACAAATAGCTGTGTGATATAATGTAGAAACATTTTATTCACCAGATAAAAAGAAAACAACCGACTTAATACAGTTTTTTACAACTTTGCTAGTTTTGCATTGAATTTTTTAGCCAGTACTTCCTTTAGATATTTCACTGAATATAGTAAACTCTGTAGTATGTTAGTTTTAGTTGCCAGAAAAGCTAAATAATAGTTTTCACATTATAGCTTGTGCGTGCTAAAATCCATACTTGCATTTTGAATTTTAAGGCAGTATTTCTTTTTTATAAGCAGATTTTGATATTTTTGTATCTTTTTAAACATATATTTTCTCAAGCCGCTTTGATAGATTAACATTTCTTTATTTTATTAATCAACGTGCTTAATCGTATTGGTGTACTAATTTCCAGTATATCTAAATTTTTTTTACATATTTTCTGATTTTAATTGCCATGTGTACCTTTCGTATGCCCATGTGAAACATTTTACCATTTAGGGCCCAGAGTGGGGTCATTTAAACAGATCATACCTCGAGTGCAGAGTGCGTTTAATCCGACTCGTTAATGTTAGTTATTCACTAAGCTTAGTGAAAACATAGTTGGCTTAAAGATGTTTTCTATTCAAGTTTATAACGCATTGTGCCGCCAAGGTTTCGTTAGACCTGCTCAGCTAAACTAGGACCACATTTTAATTGTATACTCAGTGTAATGTGTAAACGTGGACAATCTCGACATAAATAACTAAAAAATGTGCACGGATTTATGAAAACACCATTGTTAAAAATGTTGATGATCAGCGTGAGGAATGCTATTGGGGCACCACACGCCTGCTGTTATGATTTTTTGCACTGCAAAAATAAAGAATTAAAAAAAGAAAAAAAAGCTGGCGGGCTAATAGTTCGGACAAGCCAGCTGTCAGACGCTGGGCAAGGGGGTGACTTTCTGACATTGGCTTCTTACGCTCAAACATGTCCTTGACAGACACCTGACTGTGGGCAGATGAGCGGGAACTGCTCAAGGCGAGAGACGGAGTGGCGGATGGTTGAGAGGGGGCAAGGTGAACAGCAGTGGTTGACATGGCTGAAGATGCTGGACCAGGAGGAGGATGGCGGCTTTGAGTTTGTGTGCTGCTTGTACTCATGTGTTGATCCCATAGTCATTTGTGATGTGCGATCATGTGTGTGGCGAAACCGACCTCGCCACGTGTCCTTGGAGGGGGCTGATTGCCCGCCTCTTGCCTTTGGACTATGGACCAGACTTTATGGGAATGTGATACCCCAGATAGCCATACCGTGGAGCCTATTCATATAATGAAAGACTATGGGAAAGACTTTAGCTCCATGGCAATTGTACTGTGTGAGTAGGATCTGCGCGCTATTCGGTAGTTTTGTGCGCGCCGATCCCAGCTATCTGGGGATATGTGAAATGTCTGTGTGTTATGGTTAAAAAGTAACTTTCTGTATTTTAAAGTGTTTATGTCTTTCTGTAACCATGTGGTTAATGGAGTCTGTCTATGTGCTGGAGATAATTAGATTACTTCTCCAGCACAGAGAAGGCTCTGTAAAAAACAGTCTGAGCTGGGAAGCTAGGGGTTTTAAAAGATACTTTACTAACTTTTGAACCCCTGGTCTGATCCATGCCATTTTTTAATATGTTGTTCCCCTGAATGGATTGATTGTGGATATGTATTTTTATGTGAATGTGATGTATGGTTTTAGAGTTAGGAAAGTTGTGTAAAAGTATCTTTTAAACTGTATGCATAATGGGATTATGTGTCACACTAAGGGGAGGGGATGTGTGGGAGGTAACATCTATGTCATTGGTTCTTTTATGCCTCCCCCTGGGTGTGGCCTGTATGTGTGAGTTGGAAATAAAAGCCAGGCTGGATGAGCCAGTCCTCAGTTCCTGTTTTACCCTCAAAGTGATGTGTCTTCTCATTATTGGGGGGGAAGGATTTATTGCATGCTGTTCCAGTTGACTGCTAGGAGTACAAGCCTATTCGTATGGTTCCTATTCAATGGTCTACAGCATTCATATGCTTGGGAGAATTTAAAAGGTTTCTCGGATTCAGTGTTCGTGTGTCTCCAGTCGGGAGAATGGTGTTTGCAGTAGCTGCCTGTGCATCTGTAAAGGGGATTATCGCCTAAACTGGGTTTTATCCTCTTGTAAGTGAAACGATCCGTTACAATTGGTGGCAGCGGTGGGATCGTTCCTACAACCAGAGGGACAGCTACAGACAACACCATTTCTGGATTACAAATTGAGGGCAACGCTAGTATCCGTACAGCGACCCTATCTACAAAGGAAATCAGGAAAATGGAAGGAGACAGAGTCGCAGCTGCTACAGCACCTCCGAGGGAGGAGGAGGAATCCGAGTTTGCCAGGGAATATAGGAGCAGGATGGCTCTATTCTCACCAGCCCGAGCGGAGCAGATGGCATTCCGGGTCTACAACGATGTACAGGCGTACCTCATGCTGCGAATGACGCAGAGGAACCAACAAGATTGGTCCTGTGAGGAACCACAACAGGCAGGTGGAGATGGGACCGAGGTCTCTCCACCGGGCCCAACAGGATGGTGGGCAGCAGGCCCAGATCCCCAGCGGCAGAGTAAGTCCCAGGGAGATGAAGGTGCCGTCCTTCCTCCCCAGCGGCGGTGTGTACCCCAGGGAGCGGATGGTGTCGTCCTCCCTTCCCAGCGGCAGGCTGAGTTACAGAGGGCAGAGGTTGTTGTTCCTGCCCCCCAGCAGCAAAGTGATATGCCAGGAAGGCAGTGTGAAGTGAAGGGAGAGGAGAGCAGCGTCCTCCCTCCCCAGCGGCAGTGTGTGTCTCAGGGAGCAGAAGGTGCAGTCCTTCCTCCCCAGCGGCAGTGTGTACCCCAGGGAGCTGATGGTGCCATCCTTTCTCCCCCGCGGCAGTTTACCATCCAGAGAGAGGAGCTTGTTTGGATTCCAATATTGTTGAATGGGTAAGGCAGTGGCTGAGTGACAGGCAACAGAGGGTTGTAGTCAATGGAGTATATTCGAAGCTTGGGCTTGTCACCAGTGGGGTACCTCAGGGATCTGTACTTGGACCCATTCTCTTTAATATTTTTATTAGTGATATTGCAGAAGGTCTTGATGGTAAGGTGTGTCTTTTTGCGGATGATACTAAGATATGTAACAGGGTTGATGTTCCAGGAGGGATAAGCCAAATGGAAAATGATTTAGGTAGACTAGAAAAATGGTCAGAGTTGTGGCAACTGACATTTAATGTGGATAAGTGCAAGATAATGCATCTTGGACGTAAAAACCCAAGGGCAGAGTACAGAATATTTGATAGAGTCCTAACCTCAACATCTGAGGAAAGGGATTTAGGGGTGATTATTTCTGATGACTTAAAGGTAGGCAGACAATGTAATAGAGCAGCAGGAAATGCTAGCAGAATGCTTGGTTGTATAGGGAGAGGTATTAGCAGTAGAAAGAGGGAAGTGCTCATGCCATTGTACAGAACACTGGTGAGACCTCACTTGGAGTACTGTACACAGTACTGGAGACCCTATCTTCAGAAGGATATTGATACCTTAGAGAGAGTTCAAAGAAGGGCTACTAAACTGGTTCATGGATTGCAGGATAAAACTTACCAGGAAAGGTTAAAGGATCTTAACATGTATAGCTTGGAGGAAAGACGAGACAGGGGGGATATGATAGAAACATTTAAATACATAAAGGGAATCAACACAGTAAAGGAGGAGACTATATTTAAAAGAAGAAAAACTACCACAACAAGAGGACATAGTCTTAAATTAGAGGGACAAAGGTTTAAAAATAATATCAGGAAGTATTACTTTACTGAGAGGGTAGTGGATGCATGGAATAGCCTTCCAGCTGAAGTGGTAGAGGTTAACACAGTAAAGGAGTTTAAGCATGCGTGGGATAGGCATAAGGCTATCCTAACTATAAGATAAGGCCAGGGACTAATGAAAGTATTTAGAAAACTGGGCAGACTAGATGGGCCGAATGGTTCTTATCTGCCGTCACATTCTATGTTTCTATGTTTCTATGTTGTTACACCCTCTCTCCCACGGCAGCCTAACCCACCAAGGGGAGATGTTAAGCCCCACAACTGTGCAGATGGAACCGTAGTCTCTGCACTTACAGCACAAGGGGTAGGGACGGTCGGTCCTGTCCCCCAGCCTCAGAGCGATATATCCAAAGTGGAGACAGTCAATCTCCAGCAACCAGGCTCCAACCAGGCTACTCCCGGGGTAGTGCTGGCACCAGGACAGAGTACCGCTGGTCTCTGCACCCTCAGCAACCCACCAAGGCAGCCTACCAGTCCCCCACACAGCCGTGGTAAGGCACCTGGACATGGACCAGATTCTCCCTTACCCAGGTGTAGTAATGGTTTATTGTGGGTGGGCTGTACTGCTGTTTCTGTCTTGTGGGTGGGCTGCTGGACTAACAAGGGCACTGACCGGCAGGAGGTCAAGTACCCTGTTAGTCTGGGGGGGTAAAGGGGAGAAGTGTGGCGAAACTGACCTCGCCACGTGTCCTTGGAGGGGGCTGATTGCCCGCCTCTTGCCTTTGGACTATGGACCAGACTTTATGGGAATGTGATACCCCAGATAGCCATACCATGGAGCCTATTCATATAATGAAAGACTATGGGAAAGACTTTAGCTCCATGGCAATTGTACTGTGTGAGTAGGATCTGCGCGCTATTCGGTAGTTTTGTGCGCGCCGATCCCAGCTATCTGGGGATATGTGAAATGTCTGTGTGTTATGGTTAAAAAGTAACTTTCTGTATTTTAAAGTGTTTATGTCTTTCTGTAACCATGTGGTTAATGGAGTCTGTCTATGTGCTGGAGATAATTAGATTACTTCTCCAGCACAGAGAAGGCTCTGTAAAAAACAGTCTGAGCTGGGAAGCTAGGGGTTTTAAAAGATACTTTACTAACTTTTGAACCCCTGGTCTGATCCATGCCATTTTTTAATATGTTGTTCCCCTGAATGGATTGATTGTGGATATGTATTTTTATGTGAATGTGATGTATGGTTTTAGAGTTAGGAAAGTTGTGTAAAAGTATCTTTTAAACTGTATGCATAATGGGATTATGTGTCACACTAAGGGGAGGGGATGTGTGGGAGGTAACATCTATGTCATTGGTTATTTTATGCCTCCCCCTGGGTGTGGCCTGTATGTGTGAGTTGGAAATAAAAGCCAGGCTGGACGAGCCAGTCCTCAGTTCCTGTTTTACCCTCAAAGTGATGTGTCGTCTCATTATTGGGGGGGAAGGATTTATTGCATGCTGTTCCAGTTGACTGCTAGGAGTACAAGCCTATTCGTATGGTTCCTATTCAATGGTCTACAGCATTCATATGCTTGGGAGAATTTAAAAGGTTTCTCGGATTCAGTGTTCGTGTGTCTCCAGTCGGGAGAATGGTGTTTGCAGTAGCTGCCTGTGCATCTGTAAAGGGGATTATCGCCTAAACTGGGTTTTATCCTCTTGTAAGTGAAACGGTCCGTTAGAATGTGCCTACGCAAAGCAGTTGTACCTAGGTGGGTGATGGACTTCCCACGACTCAGTTTCTTTTGGCACAGGTTGCAAATGGCATCACTGTTGTCAGAGGCAGACACACAAAAAAAATGCCACATTGCTGAGCTCTGCAATGACGGCATTCTGTTGGTGGACACAGCATGCGTTGATTGGCGTGCTGTCGGGCTGACCCCGGGTGCCGATGCATGCTGTCTGACTGTGCCACTAGCTACTTGCGACGACCTCCCCCTGCTTCTAACTCGTCTCCTCCTCCTCCTCTCTGTCTCCCCATCTGAACTTTTGTCCTGTTCTTCTTCTTGCCGAGCGGGCACCCACGTGACATCCATGGACGCATCGTCATCATCAACCGCTTCACTTGTATCTGACAACTCAGCAAAGGAAGCAGCAGCGGGTACAACATCATCATCATCACACCGTACGTCCATGTGTTTAATGCTGCCTGCCTGAGACATAGACCAGATATTAGTGGCACTGTGCAGTGGCAGAGATTGGCAGAGTACACGCTGTAGGCCTGACACACCCGCTTGAAGACAACTAACTGCTATTCAATCTATAACAGTGAAAAAAGTTTTTTGTTTTTAAAGGCACGCTATAGTCACACCAGATATGAGTGGCAAAGTGCACTTGCTGAGGGTGGCAGAGTACACGCTGAAGGCCTGACACCCAGACGCTTGCAGACAACTAACTGCTATTAGCTTACAGCGAAAAACTTTTTTTGTTTTTAAAGGCACGCTATAGTCACACCATATATGGGTGGTGGCACTGGGCAAGTGGGCACAGTATCCACTGTGAGCCTGACACAGAAGCTGGCAGACAACTAACTGCTATTAGCTTACAGTGAAAAACTCTTTTTGTTTTTAAAGGCACGCTATAGTTACACCAGATATGAGTGGCAAAGTGCACTTGCTGAGGTTGGCAGAGTACACGCTGAAGGCCTGACACCCGTTTGAAGACCGCTAACTGCTATTCAATCTATAACAGTGCAAAAAGTTTTTTGTTTTTAAATGTCAAGATTAATCTATTGTGACACCAGATATGAGTGGTGGCACTGGGCAAGTGGGCACAGTATCCACTGTGAGCCTGACACAGAAGCTGGCAGACAACTAACTGCTATAAGCTTACAGTGAAAAACTGTTTTTGTTTTTAAAGGCATGCTATAGTCACACCAGATATGAGTGGCAAAGTGCACTTGCTGAGGTTGGCAGAGTACACGCTGAAGGCCTGACACCCAGACGCTTGCAGACAACAAACTGCTATTAGCGTACAGTGAAAAACTTTTTTTGTTTTTAAAGGCACGCTATAGTCACACCAGATATGAGTGGTGGCACTGGGCAAGTGGGCACAGTATCCACTGTGAGCCTGACACAGAAGCTGGCAGACAACTAACTGCTCTTCAATCTATTACAGTGAAAACATTTTTTTTTTGTTTTTAAATGCAAGCTTAAGCTATTGTGACACCAGATATGAGTGGTGGCACTGGGCAAGTGGGCACAGTATCCACTGTGAGCCTGACACAGAAGCTGGCAGACAACTAACTGCTCTTCAATCTATTACAGTGAAAAAAGTTTTTTGTTTTTAAATGTCAAGATTAATCTATTGTGACACCAGATATGAGTGGTGGCACTGGGCAAGTGGGCACAGTATCCACTGTGAGCCTGACACAGAAGCTGAGAAAAAGTAAGTTGGATTCCTAAACTGGGAAGCTACTTACTGTGTGTCCAGGGGCGACCAAATTAGGGGATAACCCTTACAGAAATGTATAAATAGAAAAGCAGACCTAGTGGGTCAGAGAGAATAGGGCGCCCCCTAGTGAATATCCATACATATATACAGGGAATAAAACGTAACTTTTAATAGTTGCTGTATAAAAATATGCCTATAATAAGGACACAACAAACAAAAAAATAATAGTAATAACAGAAAAATGAAAAAATGGGAGGATGTAAATCAGTATGAGAACGTGCTGGATGGGGATGAGTGACCTAAGGTAATAACCTAAAGGATACTATTTTGATAGTCCCCCCAACATCTATGCTGTGTCTCACACGTACACTGACACCTCTCTGTTATATAATGCGATGGTCCCTCCGTTTGATACCCACTGACAGTGTCCAAATAAAAACGGAATCTGATGGGGTGAAAAAAGTGGCAAACAGTAATCTGCCTGTAAAGGAACTGTAGCAAAAAAAGAATAACACGAGAGATGAGTGTATCATATAATAGAGACCTGATCTGGATGGTTATAATGTATCTAGAATCGATACAGCTGTTTGAGCACAACCTCAGGGGGTACGGGAACGAATCCGGCGTGGAGAGAGCAGCCAATACCTGACATGCGGCGCTAGAAGAAGTTAACTAGCCGCCGTACAATGATGTCTTTGGAATTTGGAACACAAGTTGCTCAACACACACCACTTGTCCCCTTGTCGCCACCCCTCTTTAAACCCCCTTGTATCTCTAATGAAACCTGCTCAAAAATGCTAAGCTTACTAGCTAATCATCCATAGGACCAGTCACGTAGCATATCCTCCCTGACTGCCTGCCTGACACGTGTTTCGGCGCCACTACATGCGCCTTCTTCTGAGGCTAAACAAAAAATGAGCAACGGGAGCCCCTTAAATATCCCTAAACACTGAATCCAAGCTGTGGGCGTGTACACCACTTTCACGCCCAGACTGTATCGATTCTAGATACATTATAACCATCCAGATCAGGTCTCTATTATATGATACACTCATCTCTCGTGTTATTCTTTTTTTGCTACAGTTCTTTTACAGGCAGATTACTGTTTGCCACTTTTTTCACCCCATCAGATTCCGTTTTTATTTGGACACTGTCAGTGGGTATCAAACGGAGGGACCATCGCATTATATAACAGAGAGGTGTCAGTGTACGTGTGAGACACAGCATAGATGTTGGGGGGGACTATCAAAATAGTATCCTTTAGGTTATTACCTTAGGTCACTCTGTTGGGGTTAATTCAGCTATACACGAAACTCTCTTAGTTAGATGGATATTTTGCTAGAGCCACACCCTCTGTGATAGACAGGATCCCGGGAATCAGTCAAGAAGACAAGAGATGTGTTCTATAACCAATTCAAAGTTTATTATACAGTCATATGCATTTATACCCCACTCTCATGTCGGTGGGGGCCATGAGCATTAGTGACATAATTTGTTTTTCACAAGTTATAAACAGCTGTTTCTAGTTATAATCTTTCGCAATATAACGCAATACATATTTGATTAAAACCAGATATTTACAAAATACCGATATCTTGGACAATTAACAAGAACATTTCAAAATCAGTACTTTTCCCGTAACTAGGATTTTATATAAATCCTATTTCCGAGAATATGAGATAAAATGCCAAACTTAATCTTGGTTCAAATTAACCCTTATATGAACAGCTAGGATAGATATCAAAATGGATATTTGCACCTACATCCTCTCTCCCACGGCAGCCTAACCCACCAAGGGGAGATGTTAAGCCCCACAACTGTGCAGATGGAACCGTAGTCTCTGCACTTACAGCACAAGGGGTAGGGACGGTCGGTCCTGTCCCCCAGCCTCAGAGCGATATATCCAAAGTGGATACATTATAACCATCCAGATCAGGTCTCTATTATATGATACACTCATCTCTCGTGTTATTCTTTTTTTGCTATAGTTCTTTTACAGGCAGATTACTGTTTGCCACTTTTTTCACCCCATCAGATTCCGTTTTTATTTGGACACTGTCAGTGGGTATCAAACGGAGGGACCATCGCATTATATAACAGAGAGGTGTCAGTGTACGTGTGAGACACAGCATAGATGTTGGGGGGGACTATCAAAATAGTATCCTTTAGGTTATTACCTTAGGTCACTCATCCCCATCCAGCACGTTCTCATACTGATTTACATCCTCCCATTTTTTCATTTTTCTGTTATTACTATTATTTTTTTGTTTGTTGTGTCCTTATTATAGGCATATTTTTATACAGCAACTATTAAAAGTTACGTTTTATTCCCTGTATATATGTATGGATATTCACTAGGGGGCGCCCTATTCTCTCTGACCCACTAGGTCTGCTTTTCTACTGACACAGAAGCTGGCAGACAACTAACTGCTATAAGCTTACAGTGAAAAACTGTTTTTGTTTTTAAAGGCATGCTATAGTCACACCAGATATGAGTGGCAAAGTGCACTTGCTGAGGTTGGAAGAGTACACGCTGAAGGCCTGACACCCAGACGCTTGCAGACAACTAACTGCTATTAGCGTACAGTGAAAAACTTTTTTTGTTTTTAAAGGCACGCTATAGTCACACCAGATATGAGTGGTGGCACTGGGCAAGTGGGCACAGTATCCACTGTGAGCCTGACACAGAAGCTGGCAGACAACTAACTGCTCTTCAATCTATTACAGTGAAAAAAAAATTTTTGTTTTTAAATGCAAGCTTAAGCTATTGTGACACCAGATATGAGTGGTGGCACTGGGCAAGTGGGCACAGTATCCACTGTGAGCCTGACACAGAAGCTGGCAGGCAGGCAACTGCAATTACAGTACACAAAAAAAAAAAGCAGACTGATGTCTAGCCTTAAAAAGGGCTTTTTGGGGTGCTGTTCTTACAGCAGAGATCAGATGACTGTAGTGGACACTGAATACCCTAGCCTAGCTATCAATTTCCCTATCTAATGAGCAGCAGCTACACTTTCCCTCCTCTCACTAAGAATGCAGCTTCAGAATGAATCTAAAATGGATGCTGGGAGGGAGGTGGGAGGGTCTGGAAGGGAGGGTCTGCTGCTTATTTGCTGGAATGTGTCTGCTGACCGTGAGGCACAGGGTCAAAGTTTGCTCAATGATGACGAATAGGGGGCGGATCGAACCGTGCATGTGTTCGCCCGCCGTGGCGAACGCGAACACGCAATGTTTGCCGGGAACTATTCGCCAGTGAACAGTTCGGTACATCACTAATGATACATTTGCACATTTTTGTTAAATAGGGATATAACAGGTTATTATACATTAGTTATGTGATATAACGTGCTAAAGGAATTAAGCATATTGATGGTGAAACGTAAGATTGGCAATCCGCTTTGTCTATTTGGTATGATTCTAACAGGCTCGGGACCCGAGCTAACATACCTTATTTATCTAACTAGATATACATTTAATATACTCGGCTAGTCATTCAAGGATACATTTGTGATAATCTGAGCGAGTGACCTACGAGATAGAGCCCCTAGGATCCCCTGCGTGGGCTATCAAAGACATGGAATAAAATCAAGAGAGTAGGTGTTATCAGACAATGTACTTGGCCAATCGAGGCATATAAAAAACAGTTTTTTGCATTTTAACAAAAAGAAAGAAAAAAGGAAAGAAAAAGGATACACTTATTAATACCGTGCGTCTTGCCTATATATCCATTACATGCTGAGCGGACCAAAGTGACGCTTCTTTAGTTAGTGCTCTAAATGTCTAACTAGCTTGCTCCGTTGGCTGGGTCAGTTAAGAAGCACTAGACAATATACACTGGCAGACTTCTATGATCGATCTTGGACCTAAGGAGCAACAGCTTTCTCTAATGGAGTGTTATATGCTGAGTGCCCGGGAGGCTGTAGTGGTTATGACATATCTCGCTATATACACAGTGCTAAGCCTAGCAAAGTAAAGTAAACGGTACGATTGCGTCTATGTGTGCCTACTTAGAGGCTAACTAGGCAGATTAATTGACTATGATACAGACAATAGTTTGAACTAGTGGGTGAACAAACCTGGTCATGTAAGTCAAAGCGACAAAGTCCCCTGGGGTCCCCCAGGCATGAGTCCCGCTCCATGTGATGGCAGAAGCCATGAAAAAAAAAGGGGATGAAGAAAGTTCCCAGGAACTTGGGTGTTGATGCCGTCTGTCGATTTCTTGTGGGGTGATGGTAGCTTTCCACCCTGGCCCTCTGTGTTCAGTTAGGCATATGAGACGGGGACCGCGTGTGAAGTGTTGCGGTAGCCTCCAAGGATTAGGAAGAGGTTTCCTCCAGGGCCTGAGATGCAAATGACATGAGTCCTGGGGATTATAAGTTACGGCAGTCTGGCAGGTGCTGGCGGTGCCAGGAATGGAGCGCGGACGTTTCTGCTCTGCTTAGGTGGTGACCGCAGCATAGGTGACTGGTGTAGGATTTCGAGGCACAAATGGTGCGCTGTTTGCCGGGTCCCAGCTGTTGGTCGGTGTGGAGGGGGCCTGGAGGCCCGTTTGGAGGAGTGAGTCCCAGGTGAGGCCCAAGGTCAGTAGCAGCTATGTTGCGTCTTGTGGATCATGAATTTGGTGGGTGGTCTCATCCCATTGCACAAGGAGTGTGTGAGGGGACCTCCATCGGTATGGGATCTTTTGGTGCTGGAGTGTAGCGGTGAGGGGTCGGAGCGTTCTGCGCCATGCCAGGGTTCTCCTTGACAAGTCATTGTAAAAGGTGAGTGTTGCATTCTCGAATTGAGGACTGATGCCTTGTCCCTACCATTCTTAAAGGACAGGATTGTGTCCCTTGTGCTTGCCACTGGGGCCCCAGTGGGTTTTGGGATCCGGTATAGGTCTGTGGGTTCGATAGACGTGGCTTGACCCGGGGCGAGTATGGCAGCTAAGAGGCTTTTGATTTTGTGTGGAAGGTCTGTCTCCGGTGTTCCCTCCAGGATTCCCCTGACCTTAATATTGTGTCTCCTTCTCGTGTCCTCTTGGGCATCCAGGCGCCGTTCAAGTAGCGTGTGTTTGCGGTGCAGCTCCTGCATATCACCCTGCATTGCGATGATGGTGCGCTGGTGGTTTTGAGAGGAGTCTTCCAACACGGTAATATGGCCTGTCAGGCCCTGCAGCTCTCCTCTTAATGCGGTGATGTCTGTAAGGATATTTTTTTGCAGGTCCGCTAGTAAGGCTTTCATCACTCCGGGGGTGACCAGGTCGGCATCGGGGTCAGTCCTTGGTTTGCCCGGTTTAGGTTTCACTTTTGGGGCCGGTACTTGGGGGTATTCTTCGTCCGCTTCCTCTGAGTAGTCATCAGAGAAATCTGTGCAGCCCCCGTGGAGCGCCGCCATATTGGCATCGCTCGGGCCGCATGCTTGCCTCCACATTTCCCCTATTGTGAGTTATCCGGCAACCTTTTCTTATTTTTGCGGCCCATGGAGCCTGTGGGGTTCTTGCGTGAGGTCTGCTTTCAGTGGGGGTAATTTTGAAGTAGATTAGGCTTTTTTTTCCCATTTGTATTACGGAGCTCCAGAGTTGTGCGACCGTTTGCCTCTGCTGCTCGGCCATGCCCCCGAATTTAACATATTTTAATTCAAATTTAAATATGTTTAGTTAATGAAAACGGCACATTAGATGGGATATGATAGTATTATACAGATATATTCGGGGCCAATACAAACCATTGTCTGGAAATCTATGCATAACCAGGACTACGCATAGGACAAAGGTCATGCATTTAAACTGAAAGAAAGGAAATTTACTCTAAGGCAAAGGAAAGGGTGGCATGATGGAAGAAAGGAAATATGTGGAATTATCTGCCTGTGGAGGTGATTTTAGTTTATACAGATGTTTAAACAGCAACTGAATGAATAATTGCAATAACATAATATTCAAGGATATAATTTTATAACATGACAGGAGGCTTCGTATTTGCTTAAGTCTCTCTTTACTAGAACTCCACAGCAGCACAGAAAAACAACCAATCAGAAAAAAGTTAAGTACTATAAAACTCCCCTCCTCATGCATCATTTCCTCTTTCTTTGCTGCTCTGCAGACAGTACAGGTCAGAGTACCACTGCCTCCTGCTTATAGTGGGTGGCTTTGGGATTAATTATGATTTGTTTATGACTTGTATTAATTATGCATAGTTTTTTGGTGATTTACTATCTTTTATTCTGATGATTTACTATGACTTATGATTTATATTTATCAGGCTTGGTTTTGGTGATTTACTATGTTTGATTATGATTTAAATTTATCAGGCTTGGTTTTGGTGATTTACTATGTTTGATTATGATTTATATTTATCAGGCTTGGTTTTGGTGATTTACTATGTTTGATTATGATTTATATTTATCAGGCTTGGTTTTGGTGATTTACTATGTTTGATTATGATTTATATTTATCAGGCTTGGTTTTGGTGATTTACTATGTTTGATTATGATTTATATTTATCAGGTTTGGTTTTGGTGATTTACTATGTTTGATTATGTCTTATATTATTTTGCTTAGTTTTGTGGGGTTAATGTGCTTTTGGCTCTTCTTTGATTCCCCTGGTTTTCTTTGGAGATTTTCTTTATCGTTCTGGGGGTTTATGGGGGTCACGGGAGATCCTTTCCGGTTACTCTCCCTTGCTTTTACCCTTCCCCCCGCCTACCCCACTCTCTATCACCCTTCTGCTTTGATCCCGCCATTGCTAACCGCGGGCTACACGTGTTTGGCTCGGGGTTTGGGGAGGCTAGCCGTCTGGCTGCCTCCTCTGATTCCCCGAGCTCCTTTGTGAGCTTACCGGCATCCGGGGTACTCCCGGTCGGACACGAGTCCCCGGCGGCCGGTCCCGCTCGCGCACGTGGCAGCCTCACCGCGATGGCTCCCTCTGGAGCCGCGGCCTCCGACTGGTTAGAGGAGGGCGCACCTGCTCGCGGCCCCTCCTCCATCCCAAGTGCTCGAGTCTCGGCTAGGGTTGCCCTGCTGGACTTCACCGGCAGACCTCGACAGGTTTTTTCAGTTATTTTGCCACTAATACAGTGTTTAGCTCACAGCTTGCTGTGAGTTTTAGGGCATGTTGTATAACGGATTCTGAGTTCTATGTCAGTGTTTCTCTATTTGTATGGCAGTATACATCAGATTACTGGGTGTTTTAATATAGGTGCATATATCACAGCTTCCTGTGTTTTATAGCAGTATACATCACAGATTTATGTGTTTTTAGGATAGTGTATGTATCACAGATTATGTGAGATTTCCTTGACTAGGTAGATCACAGTACTGTGAGTTATATATTTATATATCTAACTCAGTTGTACAGGCTCTGGATAGGGGTATACAGAGCCAATTTACTAGTTTGCTTTAGGATGGATGTGCTTCATGGTATATCTTCTCCGTCCAGCTATGGAGTCTCAGATGGGACTACTCCGGTTTAAATCCACTGTCCATGTCCGATATTAAAGCTAAGCAGCTCTGGCTCTGGCTCAATCTGATATGGGAGACCAGTCTACGCGGATATTATTCAATTTTTGTCACGCTCTAGGGGGAGACTCTTTGAGTTGGCAAAGGTTAACCCTACTCCCAAAAGAGACCATCTATACAATACCCTTCAGGTGGTATGATGAGCTATGTAAAGATGCGTGATCTCAAAAGATCTGTATGTGCATGGGCATACCAATTCACAGTTTGAGGAAGGTATCGCTCAGTATATCTGGCTTTTATGGACCCTGTAATCACTGGAATAACTTTAACTTATACCCAATACAGCTGGAATACCGCTATTTGCCTACTGGGCATTTAGGGACTGCCAGTCCCGGTTCAAGTTATTCACACGGCATTACGCTGTCTAAAAGGGTTGATGTCTGGGGGCCCTATGTCACAGGGTGCTCTGGGGGTCTACAATTTTTTGGGGAACCCTACCCAAGCTCAGAGATCCCCATTACTAATTCAAGACCCATGGTAAAGCGCTGCTGAATTGGAAGGCGCTATATTATACGTGTTAATAATCTTATTGTGATAATACACAACCCATTGATTGGCCTGCTATGTCTGTGCCCCATTGATTGGCCTGCTATGTCTGTGCCCCATTAATTGGCCTGCTATGTCTGTGCCCCATTGATTGGCCTGCTAGGTCTGTGCCCCATTGATTGGCCTGCTATGTCCGTGCCCATAAGATTGGCCTGCTATGTCCGTGCCCATAAGATTGGCCTGCTATGTCTGTGCCCATAAGATTGGCCTGCTATGTCTGTGCCCATAAGATTGGCCTGCTATGTCTGTGCCCATAAGATTGGCCTGCTATGTCTGTGCCCATAAGATTGGCCTGCTATGTCTGTGCCCATAAGATTGGCCTGCTATGTCTGTGCCCATAACATTGGCCTGCTATGTCTGTGCCCATAAGATTGGCCTGCTATGTCTGTGCCCATAAGATTGGCCTGCTATGCTCGTGCCCATAAGATTGGCCTGCTATGCTCGTGCCCATAAGAACAGCCTGCTATGTCTGTGCCCCTTTGATGGGCCTGCTATGTCGGTGCCTACTTGAATGACTGGCTATGTCGGTGCCTACTTGAATGACCGGCTATGTCTGTGACTATTTGCTTGGCTAACCTCTCTGCGTCCATTCGTTTGGCCGGCTGGGCCTATGCCCTACTGACGGGCCTACACTATTGATACCGAACCCCTTTTGGCAGCGGGCCTGGGGTAATATCACTGAGGAAAACCCAGTGCACACCAGTGAAATGGAAATAAGCAGGTGTCCAGACAAACACCATTGCCATAGTGTTCAAGAGGACACCAGTATACGACCATCTGAATATGGTGGGAAGGGTGAAGGCCCTAAACCTCATGCCTGAAGGGCAAAGTTTCTTATGAAGACCCCGGACACATCCACGGTTTACTCCAAACCGGCGACGGCACATCTCCAAGGAGAACTTTGCACAGGCAAGGACCGGTACTCAGACTCCTACAGGAGAAAGCGGTGTTTTTTCCCTGTCTTTACCAGCTACTCCGTATCTGCCTCCCGGAATCCTTATAGGTTCGGTAGTTTTTTCCTGCGTTAGGTTAGCTCCTGGCCCTGTCCAGTGGGACTTACTTTTTTTTTTTACCTTCCGGCCTGCTTCTTGCCTTCTATCCGAGATAGAATGGGTGTATTTTCTCTTATCTATGTTATTGTTGCTTTTTTGTTTTTTCATGACTTCCTTTTCCTTTTCGCTCGGGTCGTCGTGAGGCCTGACTTGGCCTCCTCCGACCTCCCGGGCACTCGTGGATTGCGGAGAACGTCTCCAGCTTTCCTCGGACTACCAACGGTCTACCTGGACCCCGCGCGCGCACGGGATCCGGATAGTCGGTTGATAGTTTTTTCCATCGTTGTTTCCCAGATTGCCCTCAGCCTTATGCTGACATTTGTAATTGGTGCGCCCTACAGTTTGGTCACCCTGAATCTCTAGGGACTCTAGTTTGCACCACGGGAGGGTGCGGCCCTCCATCACCTCGGTCCGAGTATATTTATTTTCAGGAACAGAGGGCGAACCCTCTCATACAGAACCAGATACTTATTTGTTGTTAGAGGGCGCAGCCCCTCACTCATCCTCAACCAGATACTGGGCTGGATACAGAGGACAGGTTGGGTGGACCCATTCTCATAGAGAGAACCGATCACGGATGTAGACTCTGCTGTTGGTTACTAACGGGTGCGGCCCGCTCAGGCTAACAACGGACGCTCTCACGATATGCGATCACAGTAGTAGAGAGCGCGGCTCTCTCATACCCTCGACGCTCTACAGTACCGGCCGTTTGTTCATCACACAGGCTTGTACCTGTGCAAGACATTGATGACTACATAGAGGGGCGTCCCTCCTGCACTCAATTAGGGCTGACATCCACGCTACTGACTTCATTCTAGAGGACAGCCTTGGCATGCAAGAATTACATGTTTGGACCAGATCCCTCTATTCTATCTCCTGTGGTGGATCTACTGGAGCCGGACCGCTGTAAAACACGCGAGAAATACTCAGAGGTATAACGGGGGGAGTCTCACACTTATTTACACGCACTCCTGGAGATGGTACGGCTAACGGATGGCCCTCCGGTATTATGAGAGTGCAGGTTTTTGGCATATTCTGCACCATATAATACAGAGATTGCTTTCTGTTTTGGATATCCAGGCCATTACGAGCAAACTGCGCAGACTGTTTCTACCATGTCAAGATGTCAGGAGATACGGAGACCTTCATGGAGCAAACAGGCACTGCCTTACTCGGGTAACAAGATGAAGGGAGGCCTATTACCCGGTCTGGAGATAGAACCGTATGTATGGGTCACATGGTAAGTCAGGAATCCCCGGTTGTTTTGAGTTCCCCGGTCATTACGATCTTGGGATAACTTGGTCAGGACTGCCCCATCTCTTCGGTACGCATACCTGGTGAACAGGGTTCGGAGGTGGTGGGTCCTCCGTCCATACTCTATTTACCCCTCACGGGAGCCGTTTTGTTTTTTGGATTTGCGCCAACCTACTTTTCAACTACAGTCAAGGAGACCTACGGGACCTTATGGGGATACCTGGTGTACCCCGAATCCTACACAGACATCTTTCACGCTTAGACGAGGACATATCTGGATGGAAATCTGCACTCCGGTTTGCATTTCCCATCCCTTTGACTATTTCTGGGATCCACTATGCCCAGAATAGTCGACCACCGTTCCTCCTCACGTGCTCAATTCGGAACCCTGAATGGACGTCCTTTTGGAGTCTTTCCCCTACCGCATCCGAGGATTACACAGTCCACTTGGAATATTGGAATCACTTAGGATACGGCTAGTTTGACCACACTCTGGCGTGCATTCGAAATGTATTCTCGGATGAGACATCTCACCGGGTAGGCCAGGAGGGAACGAAAGATCCTACTTGGTTCTATTGCGATTTGGTGGTGGACTTAGACGCATTCCTTGAGATTGAAGATCTACCCGCAAGGCCGCGTGGCCGGGTGACCCTGGCACGATCGGCGGAGCAACCTTACACATCAAGAGTTGAGACATGGTGGCAAGGTCTTATCGCGGCCTAAGTCCGCATATGACTTTAGACATTTTTTAACCGCAGGGAAATGGCTAATAGGGCGGTTTGTCAGCTCATGGACCAGCTGGTAGGCAACAGGTTGCATCCCCACGTACAATGGATCTGTCAACGGACGATGTTTTTTCAGTTTTTAGGATACTTCATCAGCTGGCGTCTCCATCGATCGGTGTATTGTCATCTATCGCAGTTGGAAAGTCCATTTAGGATGGCTCGGGTAGCTCTGAGAATAGGTACCAGCGAAACAAACAGAATTGGATTTGTTGTCTGAGCGTTAAAACAGCAAATACGAAGCCTCCTGTCATGTTATAAAATTGTAGATTATGCTAGCTTTAGTGTACCTATAATCTTAATTTTATTAATGACAGGAGGCGAGTATTTCCCACCCATTTTTTTCCCACCCTTGTTTTAGGTTATAAAAATTGGATTAATCAGGTACGTATGCAACTCTGTTTGTTGTCTCTGCTACCTGTCGCCTGTTCTTATATCTATGTTTATTTTCATAAGTAGGGTTGGGATATCTACATTTTAAGGTAATTTTGGTTGCTACATTGGGTGCACACATGTTTATTCAGTACTTTTTCATTGGATAATCAACCTGTTTGGTTCTGTTTTTTTCTCTCGTTTCAGTTTACAGTCCATCAACACTATCTGGTTTGGCAGTTCTTCTCGGATGGTGGACATCGTTGTATTCATCGTATCTAGGACTTCGTTTCTCCCCATTATGTTTTCTCCTTTTGTTCTGTTTTTGTCGCAGCTTGAAAGAGGAAATGATGCATGAGGAGGGGAGTTTTATAGTACTTAAATTTTTTCTGATTGGTTGTTTTTCTGTGCTGCTGTGGAGTTCTAGTAAAGAGAGACTTAAGCAAATACTCGCCTCCTGTCATTAATAAAATTAAGATTATAGGTACACTAAAGCTAGCATAATCTACAATTTTTAATATATGGAGTAACAGTTTCATGGTCCAAGGAGAGATCTGACAGCCATTCTGGGGTCAAGAAGTAATTTTCCCTAGTTTGTTGCAAAATTTGAAAGTGCTTCAAACTGGGTTTTTTGCCTTGTTTTGGATAAACAGCAAAATCAGATGTGAGAAAAGTTGAACTTGATTTATGCATGTCTCTCTTCAGCCTATGTAACTATGTACTACAAGCAGTGGAGAGCTTTGTTGCCATTTCTTTGCACCACAACCTTATACATTCTTAGCATGATCTCCGAGGGATTGCTGAACATGGACCAATCTATCACTGCACAGAGGAGTCTCAGAACAGTGAAAGTATCCCTACACAGCAGGGCAGTAGGTCATTTGGATAAAACCATGTGCGTGATTCCCCCCCCCCCAAAAAAAAAACATGTGTATGGTATATTCTAGCGGCCTATTACTATTACAAATGTGGACAACAAATGTAAAAAGTGACAATGCTCTTTGTATTCATATGCATATCTTGCATGGAAATAGAAATAGAATTTCTAAAATTTCGCCACATGATGTTAAATCTGCCTTATGTGCTGCACAGCAGTATATTTGAATGTAAACACACGAATCGTTCATATACACATGTAGATTTATATATGTCTGTATACATGTGTATTTCTACTTTGGTGTAGTTTATTATTTTCTATTTTTCATTTTATGTTGTGTATTTTGTTTTGTAAAATTGTCTATCAACTCTCCTTCTCAATGCATTTGAATCATTTTGTTTGATTACATCAATTTGTACATATCATCCAATAACTATTTGAGATGTTTACTGCTAATGTGCTCTTTTATTTCCCATATTGATGTAAATGTTGAAATTTCACTATGTATTTATGTTTGCAACATCAGTCAGAGAGCTAGACTGGGGATATGCCAGAATATTTACAAGTGGATTATTGCCAGCCTAGGCAAAGGGACAGTAAGCCAAAAAAAGCCTGAGCCAAAACACACATTTACTCATTAGAGTTTCCATAGCGTGAAAAAAACTGGTTCAACAGCTCTCTGAATAGTTTGAACACTAGTATGCAGTGTAATTGCTAGTTGTGCATTTTTCACTTTAGTTGATTTACTATGTTATGTATCTACTTTGACTTTTCCATTAGAATATTTATATATTTGGACTGCCAAGACTGTAGATGAACTCCTTTTATCATACATTTTTTTTGGTAATAATGCATTAAAATATACAATAACAGTAAGTTAAAAAAGATAGAGATATCAACTTTAAATGTTAACTGCTCAATGTAGTAGTTATGGTTCCATGAGTTTATGTGCCATAACAAAGGTTTTATGTGAAACATATTTGGAACAGTACAACAAAATTCAAGGCTCTCTCTGGTACTGAGGTGCATTGGCTCTTCATAATTCCCAACAATAAAAAAAATAACAACATAGTATGGATATTACTCAATGTTCTACTAATATTGATCATAAAATATAAAGTTACAATATACTTGTTCTAGTTGATTAATTTTGATATAGATCCAAATATTTATCTTTGTTATATCCAGAGGAAGCCCAAATTATTATTACAAGTGCACTTGGAGAAGCGTGAATTAGACACCAGACGCATGTTGGTTATCAAAATAAGCCTCTGTTGTTTATTCTTCAGTTGGGTTTTTATACATTAAAAAGTAAGTGCTTACGTGCAAATACTCATTGGACATTAGTAGGAAGGAAGTGAAAGGGTGAAAGGAGTAAAGATAAGACATAGGGATGAGCGTCATGTACATATAACAAATAAGTTCAGAGAAAGAGCAAGAACAGAATGATTTGAGGAGAGACAGATCAGGTGGGAGCTATCTGCTTCCGGAACTAGACATATATGGTCTTAAGTGTCGTTTTAAGCATCAAGCATTTCCTGAGTCCATGTTAGACAATTTTAATATAGGATATCAAAATATGACACCTATAAGCTTGAGCCTTGGAACCAAGATAAATTCTATCACAATTTTAATAGTTTATTGTTACATTTTCGTGATGTAGAATTAATGTTTTCTGGTGTTTTAGTGCAACTGAGACTGACTGTTGGTAAACACTTTGTTCATTAATGAGATGTATACACTTCTTTTACTGCATTTTAAAGTATGACTTTAATACTGTAATTATCTGTAAAAAAAAATAAAATATGGTTTTGCATAGTAGTGTACTTTATTTTTTTCCCATTGAACGTCTTAGCCCTAAGCTGAAGAAAGGAGAAAGTGATCTGTCTTCTGACAATGTGGCTCATAAATAAAAAGTGTCTTCTATTGGGAGTTTTAAAACAAATGTAATTTTAGAGTTTGCTGAAGTAGTCACACTATCACACTATTTTTGCTATATCTATTTTTCCTGTGCCTTCCTAATTTCTCTTCCATTAATTAAATGTCCATGCATTTTGTGGTGTACCATGCCTGATGTCCCCTGCTACCCTCTATTGTAAGAAGTCGAGCCATTTTAGAACGTTTCAACCAGGCGCCACTCAGCAGGTTCTTACTGAGGTTCGCTGGGCACTGCACTCCACCTCCACTACAGCACTCAGTAAAAAGAAAGAAAACTGAATGTGGGGAACACTCCCATACCATGGGTGTGGACCAAATTCGTTTCCAAATATATACCTCAAAATGTGAAAATCACATATAAAGGGTAGGGGGAGGGGAAAGGGATTAACCTTTATTGAAAAACGAATACAATTAAAGTTAAAAAATTGGCTACAAAAAGTGCCAATATACAATAGGACCTAGAGGGTGGGCAAATATGGTATCCTAGAGTTAATTCTGATGAGGAGTCAAAAAGCTCCAAAGTATAGGTATCTGAATAAAACAGAAAAACGAGGAGGGGCAGGGGAGAAAAAACAAGAAATATTCATATAGGTACTATAAACCCCTGTATTAGAGGTATTAACAGAACAGAAGTTGTGTATATAGCACTATATACATGCAGGTACATTAGCTTGTCATGGGGAGTAAACAAGGGGGGCTGTGGGTACTGCCAAACAATAGATGTATGTAAAAGTGGGATGCACAGAGGTGGGGGAAATGCTCCAAACACAGGAGATACAAACTTGCTGCTGCGCAGCGCCGCTAGTATCCACACCTCTCCCACAAACCACACAGATGTCTTAAACTTGCCCTGGGCTAGCTGTCTAACTCACATCTGTGAGTGTCAGAACTAACTGCTACTTCAAGGCAGCCTCAAGATGTCCCTAACTCCCCAATCAGTACAACATGCAAAATTATATCAAGGTCTCTCCCACCCCTTAGTAGATAAACCACATAAAAAAATATCAAATGTTCAGAGTATAAACCCACCCAGATAGGAGATATAGATTAGGTATTGAACTCAGTCTTAGGAATCAGCATTGGCTCAAATCATTCCATATTTAGAGTAAGAAATATAAGGAAGAGCATCGGCTCGAAATGAACGCTCAACGCGCGTTTCAGCGTTTCAACACGCCTTTGTCAAGAGCTGAGATGTGAACGGACTAGTTGCCGGTTTTGAAGGGGAAGGTGTCCTCCCATTGGCGGAGAGCCGCCAATCACTGTGTAGGGGGCGTTCCCAAAACGTCCCACGTTGGTTCCCTAGCAAGTGCCCTCCCCTTGGCGGAAAAACCGCCAATCAGTGTGTATGGGGCGTTTCCAGGATATTCCACGTTGTACTGGTACCCTCCTCCCATTAGGTAACAGCCACTCCGAGAGAAAAAGGGGAGGGGCGAGGGAGGAGAGATAAAAAATCCGTTTGGGTCCGAGAGTGTAGAAGGATATGCCAGTGGATCCCAAAATACTATTCAAACACACATTGATTAAATTCGCGTTTGATAACTATTAAAACCGATCCAGAAAGTATAGTAGGTTCATATATAGGGCCATAAGATAAATATCGGTGTGCAGATGTTAATCCAGAATAAATCTGGCCATAGATGTACGCAGGGGAAGATCGGTGGAGATCTCCTAAACAGTGCTAATCGAGCCCATCCTCAGAGAATGTATTGGTTAACTCCTTAGTGGATTTAGTCTTCTGAGGTAAGAGTGAAAATAACTTGGTATAGTACATACTGCCATCGGTCTAGTGGTATATTAAGGTTATGTACCCTGGTAGGTATACAGTATATAGTATAAGCGGTATTTAGTAGACTGGGAGAACCAAAGGTTTTTATAGATATTCAGAAAAATGCACGTATGTATCTTGCAAAAAGATTTATTTCTTCTTATTATCAATGAGCCAGACCCATAAATAACGGATAGGTATTATTATTTCCGTATTTACTATTATTACCTTTGACAAAAGGTAATAATAATGATCAACGGAGAGCCAATAGGGAAAAAAGCTGGAACTTGAATATTATATTGCCATAAATGTGGGAAGAGAGAACCAAATAGAACCCGGTTAAACATAGTCCCACTAGTTATAGTGAGAGAGGAAAGGAAAGATCCCCCCCCCCAAACACAAAAGCCAAAATGTGATATATACAGAAGTTATAATAAGACACTGGAAATACATTAGTTTGACGGGTCTTCTAACCAACGCAGTGTATCAAATAAGGACGTGGAAAGAAATGAAAAATAATAGATTATAGTAGATGAGAATAAACATGAGCATGACCTCTCATTCAACATAGAAGGGTTTCAAATACTGGATTGGACTAGGAATTAAAGTAGCCACTCCAATAGGCTATTAATGCACAAGGTTAAATTGTGGGCTTAGTGTAGTCAGAGGAGGGGGGCTATCTTGTTTAGATAAATGGAGAAAAAGAGAAACCCTCATTGAGCCCCTTGGGGTTTAGGGTCTTGAGTTTAAAAATCCACCTGCATTCCTTCTGGCGCAGGATTTTGTCGAAGTCCCCCCGTCTCTGTTCACGCTTCACTAGTTCTAGCCCGCAGAAACGTATGTCTCTGGATGAACCCCCATGTTTGTCTTTGAGATGTCTGGAGATTGGTGTCTCCATACGATTTTTTGTACATCTCGCATGTTCTTTCATGCGTTCCTTAAAAGGGCGGAAGGTCTTACCAACATACATTAATTTACAGCTGCAAATGAGGAGATAGACTACTCCCATGGAATTGCAATTAAAAAAATGTTTTTTCTCCCCTGCCCCTCCTCGTTTTTCTGTTTTATTCAGATACCTATACTTTGGAGCTTTTTGACTCCTCATCAGAATTAACTCTAGGATACCATATTTGCCCACCCTCTAGGTCCTATTGTATATTGGCACTTTTTGTAGCCAATTTTTTAACTTTAATTGTATTCGTTTTTCAATAAAGGTTAATCCCTTTCCCCTCCCCCTACCCTTTATATGTGATTTTCACATTTTGAGGTATATATTTGGAAACGAATTTGGTCCACACCCATGGTATGGGAGTGTTCCCCACATTCAGTTTTCATTTTTTTGCTCTCTTTTTGACATTATCTGGGGTCAAGCCCCTTATATACCTCTAGTAACCTATTTGGAGCGTGTAGGAGCTGGCTAGTCCAACTTCACTCACTCTCCCTTTTTTTGACTCAGTAAAAAGAACTTGTGGCTCTTAATAAGCTATAGTTGAGGTAGGTAGTGGAATCTAGTAGAATTTGGGTAAGAATTCAAACCATCCTAAAATGCATGACTCCTTAGAAGGGAGGGGGGGCACCATAAGCACTACAGCCCGCAAACATGTTCTTTTCTTTGCTGCCTTTGTAAAATCCACTACATATAAAGTCTGAATGATAACATGGTTGTACACATATTGGTTTATTACACAACTCGCATAATTTATGTTAGATGGAAAAAAACAGCCATGAATGTTCGAGCTACAATAAAGATGGTAAGAGAAGATCTTATTCTGAAATTGAATAACATTTACAAACCGATGCATTTGCAACACAAAAAAATCATTACAAATTTTAGATACAGCATATTTAGGGTTATGCAGAGTTTTGCCTGAGGGATAAAAAGCCATGCTTATGAATTTAATTAAAACCTAAATAAATCATGTCTACATTTGTTTTTCAGGTGAATAGTTTGTGAATGTTTCACATAAGAAATAGATTCATCAAAACTGAAAGATCAGCATGTAGGTAGGTGCTGATGCTAATGGAATGCCACAAGATAATGCATAGTACGCCCTAATCTCTACAACTGGTCCTCCTGCCTAGTCCTTTTCTACTGTCATTGTGTGGTTGTAGGAAAAAAACACCTACTGGCTATGGTATATTCAAGGTTCCACCTGCATGGAATGGTTTGTATAAAAAAATGAACCATTACTTCTGTGGATATCATCTCTATTTTGTCTTAACCTTTTTAATGTGAAGCTGTATTTTCTTAAATAGTAATCAATGATATAACTATCTAGTTCAGTCTTGGCTCAGTCAAGGCCCACATTGCACTTGAGATGGAGAAATAGAAACATTGTAACCTGTGGCAACACTGCAATTCACCAGTAGCAGTTGTACACATGCACTGTACCTGCAGCTATACAGACCGCAAGCTCCCTTGCCACTTAACAACATTACAGCAGATTGGTGTAAGGAAACGTACCTCTATTGATGCCTCTGCATCAATTCGGCACAATCCTATGGATCTGTGTCCATGTTTGGCACATCCGCTTCAATTGAGAAGCCTTATCGCACAAATAACATGACCACATCAAACTCAGTTTACACTGATTCTGGTTTTGGCATGTCTATGTAAGCACTGAGAGTGCCACAATGCATCATGAAGACGTGGCCCCACCATCATGTCTATGTAAGAACTGAGAGTGCCACAATGCATGAAGACGTGGCCCCACCATCTATCAGGACTCAACAGCATCAAATTGGACACAATATTTTTTGCACCAGGTCGCACTTAAGTAATTCTGAAATTAACCAAAATTATGGAAATTAATTGCTTACATGGTTTTTCATCATCCTGGACGCTCTGCGCGTGCATTAATGATGCTAAATTGACGTATATATATATATATATATATATATATATATATATATATATATATACGTATATATAAATATATATTGTGCCTATATATATTTGGCTTTCTTTGGTCGAGTGCCCTCTCACGTCTCAGAATACTTAAAAGTATAATTTGGTTATCTGACAGTGATTTTTTACCATTTATTGAATATTCCCAGTCCATGGCTTTTTTTTTTTTTTTTTTTGCAGTGCATAAAGGTGTGACATACAGGCAAGTGGTACCCCAACGGCATTCCACTTTGCAGATAAAACATTGGTAACAGTGGGGTATGTGATATGTCTTGCACATTTTTTAGAATATAGGTTGCGGTTGCATCAATAACATGTAAGGATAGGTTGTGGGTTTTCAGTGATTTGTGATAAGCATGCTAGTTATGTAGTCAGTATCAGGGGCCTCAGAGCAACAATAGTGCGAGGAAAACGAGTATGTTTTCCAGGCACTATAGTGGTCCTTTAATGTGTTTGATCTGGTGTCATATAGTCATTCCCTATAGGCATTTTAATGTAAACAGTGCCTTATCAGAGAAAAGCATTGTTTACATTACAGCCTAGGAACACCTCTAGTGGCCACACCTCAGATGGCTGCTAGAGGTGCTTTCTAGGTCAGTGCTGCATAATGTGCAGCACTGATGATTAGCACCACACTGTACACTCCCCATAGAGATTTATTAATTCAATGCATCTCTATAAGGAGCTGCTGATTGGTGCAGCGCAGCATTTTGCCATGCATGCGCAATAGCTTCTCAATGCTTTCCTATAGGAAAGGAGTGGATTGGCTGAGATATACTCAAACACTGCCCAGTCCTGTGCATTGTATTGATGAGGTGATGTGTGATATACTTACAAATTGCACATTACTGTGGGTTCTATTGCTGTAGAGCTCAGTGATACACTGATATGCTGCACAGAGACCGGATCTCTCGGCCAGAGGCGTCTCTCTAATTAGGCGATTTAGACAGCCTCTCGTTAAGAGCCTCGCGACCACCTAAACCATGTAATCAGAGAGCTGCAGTGCTTCACCAATATTAACTTACTGCCGGCAGTCTTTCCCAGTACAAAAATATAATTGAAGCCGTCCATGCCGCTGCTGTGGCACTACTAATACAAGATGAAACCCCTCACATAGCTGCTATCTTTAAAACACATGGCTATAACTGACAAGTTAAAATGATCTGATTCTCAAACCAGGGTTGTCAGGCTCATTATGTACTTAATGATCAGATGCAGATAAAGTCTTTTTGAGTTTTATTTGTCAAAATCCCAGGTGAAATTATTTTTTTGTTTTTGTGTCCATATAAAGATAAGTAATTTGGCTTTTACCGACAGGTGCTGCTGTCTATTGGGTGTAAAACACCAGGCTGCTTTGTACATTTTTACCTCTAGCAGCAAGCAGGCTGTATATTGGTCCCCGGAGCATAGAATTAGTGTAAATTACAGGCACTATGTCTGTCTCTCCCCGTGCCCTTTGTTTGTGTCATTGCCGAACATGTCAATTTGCAAAGTGCCACCATTATGTTTTTGACTAAATATAAATATATTGGCCACTGGCCAGTCTCTCCTGACACTAAATCTGCAATCTTCTTTCATTTTACAATAGGTGAGGTGTGCGCTAAGTGATTGTAAAATGCTCACTTAAAAGGACACTTTAGTCAACAAAACAACAACTTTAGCTTAGTGAAGCAGTTTTGGTGTATAGATCACGCCCCTGCTTAATGGAGCAGTTTTGGTGTATAGATCATGCCCCTGTATAGATCTGCCATTTAGGAGTTAAATCACTACATTAATAAATGTTTGCTGTTTTTATGTAACTCATTGTCGTGTTTTGGTGTTAAATAAATTTTACAGTTGGTTTCATATTGATAAATATGGAGAGTAAAACAACATCTACAGAGAAAGGTGGTGCTCAGAAAATGAGAGAAAGGGATCCTAAACAAATTAAACTATCTTTTTCGTGGTATGTTAAAAGTTCAAAAGTTAAGGCTATTTGTAACATTTTATGTCACAGAAATGTATATTCACCCTTTTGATAACAAGAATGAATATATCTACCGTATATACTCGTCTATAAGTTGATCTCGTCTATAAGTCGAGTGCAGTTTTTTGACCAACAATTGTAAAATATGCTATTACTCGTCTTGGGGCTATGACATCCTGGGATTTTTATTATTTTGTCAGATATTACCTAGGCAAAGATCCTGGAACAATCAAACTGTTAAGGTAACTACTCCTCTGCATCTCAGTGCACACGCTCAGCTCCAAAGGCACATTCGGTTAGCGTTATCTCGCCAGCTAGTGGTCCTGCTTGTGGCTCATAACAGCCACCGCTGCAACAGTGACATGGAAAGCGTACAGATGGGTGGCAGTAATCAGCAATTGCTGCACTGTATTCTAAATCAGCCTGCTGTTGTCCGTGTGTGTACCCGATATCTGGGTCAACATACAGCTAAGTACACTAGCACTACCGGTAACTCGATATTGCCCCGCATTCAATGTGAACTAAATTCTATCGGAACTAGCATGGACCCGTGGATCTGCGTTTTAAATTTAAGCTTACAACTAAAATTTCTCGAGTATATACGGTAGTCGGTTTGCATGTGCATGATGAAGTTTTACGTTTGTTAAGATTCATGATGGATTATCAAGGAGTGTGCATACTTGACTTTCCATAGTGATCAGTTTTACTTTGTTAAGATATATTTTTACTTATTTGAAATCTCATAAAATCTTACATGTAAGGTAAGTATGAGTTGTATATCCTTTGTTTGCATGAGGTTTTTTTAATTTATTTTTTTATTGTTACCATGCATGGAGTTCCTGGAGTTTCTTGGTTACCTCTAGAACTTTTTTGGGGAGATTAAAATAGGTTGACAAAAAAAAATGTTGTTCTAGGCTGGTGGTATACACCCAAGAATTCCTGTTGATGAGGTTTCTGCCGGACCAAGTGCTCCTTCAAGCAGGCTGGTTGTGTCCGTCGAAGATGAGGTGTGCCCACAAGCAGAAGAACAGGTGATTGAGGAGGAGCTGGTGTCAGAATGCAGAGAGCAAGCGCAGATGAATGACCCAGATGTTTTTGAAGACCTTCCTGAATTAGAATGTATCACACCTGAAGACATGTCAGGAAGCGTTATAAATGATCCATCAGAAATATCTTTTAGTCTTCCTCCTGCATGCTCCATAGCAGAAAAAAATCAATTGTTGAAAAACACCCTTTTCAGCCAACCAGGACTGAATGCGCAGATCTTCCTTTTCAAGAAGCAGACTTTTATTACAGCAAAAAGTCTAATGGGGATCGTATTAAGCGTTCATGGCTGATTTGCAAGATAAAGGATCGAAAGTTAGAAGCATTTTTTTGCAGCATGTGCATTGCCTTTTCTAATTCCTCTTCCTCGTTCACTAGTGGTTGTTCTAATTTTCGCCATTGCTATCAGGCAGCAAATAAGCACGAATCTTCAAAAAGTCATTCTGATGCTGTTAGTGCTTATTTTACCATGAATACAAATAGAAGCATTGACACATTAATAAATCAGGCTCAAGTCTCCAGAAGAAAGAAGGAGATACTACAAAATATTGAGGTATTAAACCGTATATTTAATATTGTAAAACTCCTCGGAAAACAGGGATTGCCATTTCGTGCCCATGGCACTAATGAATCGCTGTACAATTTAAATAACATTGAAATAAACCACTGGACTTTTCTGGAAATTGTCCTACTCCTATCACAGTATGATGTTCCTCTTAAAAATCACCTTGATAAATGTGTTCAGGACAGTGAAAAAAGAAAACAGCGATTGAAAGACAGAAAAACATCAGGAAAACATTCAACTGGACGTGAATCTCTTGTGACATTTTTGTCCAATAATACAATAAAGAAAGTATTTGCAGCAATAGTTCGAAGCATGAAAAACTTAATTGTGTCTGAAATCGGAGAGAAACGATTCAGTATTCAGGTTGACTCCACACAAGATGTTGGAATTGTAGATCAAGCAACAGTAGTTGTGAGATATGTGCAAGATGAAGCCATCAAAGAACGGCTTGTGGCGATTCTCCCTGTTAAAGAGGAAAAGGATTTCACAAACTTCTAATGTCCTGTTTTGATATGCTTGGATTAGATTTCCAAAAAATTGCTGGTGAATCATTTGATGGTGCAGCAAATACGAGGAGTGCGTATGTGGAACTACGTGCACAGATTGGAAAGGTAGTGCCAGATGCGGTTTATATTTGGTGCTATAGTTATATCCTTAACCTGTGTGTCTCAGATTGCTGTCAAGTATTGTAAGCCAAAACTTTTTTTGGTCTCCTAAATCGCTTGCCAACCTTTATTGGAGACTCACACGAAAGAATGAATATCTGGAAAGACCAACTGAATAGAAGACATGGACAGGAAAAACTTTTAAAGTTCCAAAAAATTGGAGAGACAAGATGTTGGGCAAAAGAAAAAGCCCTTAACTGGATTTTTGGTGAAAAACATTCTCTTTATTTTGACACCCTTGAAGTTTTATATGTAATTTCCCAGAGTAACTTGTTTGAATCAAAAACCACTTCTGAGGCCTCATCCCTTTTTCACAATCTTTGTCAGTTTAGGATTATCCTAACAGCAAACATATTTTTACAGGTTTTTGATGTTATAGGGCCTGTGTCAAAGTATCTACAAACCAGTGGCCTTGACTTCAAGGTAGCATGGCAAATGGTCGAACGTGCAGTGGAGCAACTGAAGAAAATTGATTTCAACAATCTAAAACAAAAGGCTAAACACTTTGCAATAAAAACAAACGAGTTAATGGATGAAAGTGATGTTCTCAACTCCTTGGAAGTCAAGACTATGCTTCCAGTTCGAAGAGTGGCACGAAAGAAACGATTGGCTGGAGAATCTTCACATGATGAAAGACCTGAAGATGAAATGCAATGTTTTCGAGCTAGTGTGTTCAGACCAATTCTGGACCAAATCATACAAAGCATGACGGAGAGATTTTCATAAAATAAGCAATTGGTCATGGATTCCCACTACTTGGATCCTCGCACTTTTCAGAAAATTAGGACAGATCCCAAAGTGCTAGATGGAGGGGCACTAGAGAGAATTTCTAAGTTAGCCAAAGTAAATGAATGTTCTCTCAAAACTTTGCCAACTTATTTCCAAGTCTTACAGGATGTCTTTCTGAAGATGAGACACAGAAAGTGGAAATAATTATTGATGAGGAGGAGGAGGAGGAGATTAATGACTAGATTCCACCTACTGACAAACTAGTTGAGGTACAAAAGGAATCAAAGTGCGGTTCTTGCAAGCAGTGCTTTCTTTGCTGTCACAGGTTGTTGATAAAATACAACCTTTATTCTGCAGCTTATGAAAATCTTTCTATCACCTATGAGTACCTGTTGACCCTTTCTTCTACACAAGTGTCATGTGAGAGAGCATTCAGCAAGCTAAAACTCAACAAGACCCGACTGCGAGCCACAATGGGACAAGAACTGCTTGATGCTCTAATGCTCATGTCAGTGGAGAGAGATCTTCTGGAACAGGTCCAGTTTCCAGATGTATTAGAAATTATTCGTCAAATTTCTACCTTGATGAGGTCTTTGCTAACCGTTTGATCAAATATTTAGTTTAAAAGTTTTATACAGATATTTCTTTCTCTGGCTTCTGTATTTTTTGAAAAAGTGTATTGTGCCCATACATTGTTCATTTGTTAAAACTGTAGATTTTATTTTTGTTAAACATCATTTTTTGCCATTACAATTAAATTATGTTAAACCACATTGTATCATATTTGTCTTGCTTCATAACATCAATATCCGTGATAAAACAAGGAAAAGGTGGGCGTGGATGGTGAGCTGATTCGGTGGTGCAATGGGCCACTTGACTGGGATTGCCCCCCAGGACTAAGGCTGCCAGCCCTCCCCTGGTCAGTATACATAAATCAACGTTAGTTATACTTTAGCTTAAGTTATAGTGTGTAAAGTACATGCTGTAAAACATAGCAGTGATAACAAGAAGAGAATATAACATTTGCACATCATATAGCTTTACTGTTAATTATAGGGTTAAAGATTGGCTGTAATTCAGGTTATGTGAAACAAGTGTAATAATTGGGGACTGTGTTTAACTGCGGTGGAATGAGCCCCTGTAGCTTCTAATCTTCACCCGATGCCTTTTATGTGCTCGAGCAGGTAGTCCCTTTTTTGACCCGTTAGGGGCACTCCGCCATCTCGCCTTGCTATGGAGGCACTGAAGCTTCTTCTGTATGGACTCAGGGTCTGGCTGAGGTAATAAGGCAGGCGATTAGGGGCAGCCCGGTGGGGTTGTGGCAGGTTAGTGGATGCTTTTACCGCCTTTCTTGCGCAGGGCTGCCTGGCTGCGTTCCGGTGGGCCGCGTGTGAGCGTTGTGTGGTCCGCCATTTTTGGGTTCTCTGCACCTTGGTCAGCTTGGGTTTGCCACTGGATCGTGAGGGTGTCTTTTGAGGTGAGTGTTCTGGCTTGCCTTGTGTCTGAGCCTGTTGGTGCCTCATTTCTAGTTTTTCCCAAAAAGCTGTAAGCAGGTTGTTAAGTTTAGCTTCAAAGTCCCAGCATGTGGCGGCGGCCACGTTGCTTAGCTGCATGTTTTCCGGCTGCTCCCATAGTTTTGTCTCTGGGGCTCTCACATTTAAGTTGCCTTTCCGTGTTGGACCGGGATAACCCCCGACAGTCCTGGGGGGGGGGAGCAGGGCTTGGGTGGGGTAGCACCTGCAGTGCATGGGCGAGGAGAGCGGCCACCTCTCCCCGTTCCATCATTAACAGGCCGCGGCTTTCCATCGAGGGTCCCCGAACCTCCAGACTCTCGATGTGGGTCTCAGGTTTATCACCAGGTCGCCCCTGTTGTAGGTGGCGGGTCCCGGTGTGTTTTCGTCCCGCTTTCGGCAAGTTTTCTGTCGGGTTCTTGGAGCTTTAGCGGGAGCCCAGCTTACATGCGACTTCTCGGCTTGCTGGCTTGACCCCGCCCCCGACAATGGCTACTTTGAACCACAATTGCCTTGTTCCTATTCTGTGAACTTGTTCCTGTCTGTGAGCTAGACCCAGCTATGTTTGACTCTGATATTTTCCCCTTCCTGTGTTCCTATAAGACCCGACTTGTTCGTGACCTTGAGTTCCAGTTAATCCATACCATTACATATTATAACTATTGATTTCATTGTTCTCCTCCTGGTCTGAATAAACTTATAATATTAGTCCTATTACTTGCAAGTTCTTGATTTGCGTAAAGCCCGGCCTCACTAAGATCCCGTCATACGCCTTACTATCTCTTCTCAGTTTGCATATGTTAGGACTGTTGCCTTTTATCTTGCTTAGGATCCTAATATACCATAACAAATGGCCAGTGAGGGAGAGCTTTGACCTCCACAACATCCATAGAGCCCCCTTCTTTGTGCTGGCAATGCTGTAGCAACAGTCCTGCATGGGCCAACCAAGGAGATACTTTGATCCTTTTTGTTGAGTTCGGCCTATGGCCACCATGACCGAGTTTTCCCCAATACATACACACACAAGAGCATCTTATATTTACACGAAAATTTCACTTCATTCTAAACTAGATTTAGTCCCCAAAGTTTATATTGTAATGGAATCCTTTGTTACCTGCAGGGCAGCCTCCTTCCCACCGACTAACGGCCCTGGCCTGGAAAGGGGTTTTGTTTTTGGAATACAAGTACACTGGGGCCATTCGGACTTCTTTTCCCCTTGGTTTAGGTTTGCACAGTTGGGATATACTTGTTTTAAAAGAGGATTCTTACAGGCTTGTTATGACTTTCCATTGCCCTCTGTTGGTGAAACTGGAAAATGCATTAATGTGTATAATTACAATATGCAATTTAGGAAAGTGCAAAAGACTGACTTGTTGCATTGGTACATCTATGTATTTCTATAGTTTAAAAAGTTGTGATTGTATTATATATTTAATGCAGTGCTAGGATGTTTGTTTTTCAAGTTATGTATTTTTGTATATATTTTTATGTTTTTCACAACATGCTTAAGGACAAGTCGGCAAAGGCTAGCCTTGTTCAAAATAAAGTATTGTGTGTTAGTTCCTTTTGGAACTGTGTGTCCTGGTTGATTTATTCAGGGATCCCAGTAACAGAGTCTTCAAACCTGTTGGCTGGTTGCTTGGACCCTAGATCTCTGGTCAAGTTAAAAATAGAATTGGGCCTGAGAGCCACAAGTGCCTTTGTAAAGGCAGTAGCTAATCACAGACTATGCAGGTTGTCTGGAAGAGAGACCCCAGTTAAGTAGATTTGCATCAGAGCTCTCTCACATGTATGTGCTCAGGAATGGACTGGGTTGAATTTGGAAAATGATTACCAATAGGGTTATTTACAAAAGTGAGAATTTAAAGTGAATTCAAAATTAATTTCAAATTTAAGGCCAGAGTGGGTGAACTGAAAGCATAGCTGACTTAGAGAATTTTTCCAGGTTAAACTATGTTAACCTTAAAGGGTTACTCCAACCTCCACTACCACGTCTGCTTTTAGAACTGAACATGGAGGATGGAATCTGAATGTTCAGTGTTTTTGTTTTAAACACTGTGTAACGGATCACCTGGCACCCCGACTTGGTACCTCCGTTAATGAATGCTCCTAGTGCTTCCTGAGGACTCCAAGCACTCTGGCAGACACCACAATCACCGAATCCGAGAAACCTTTTAAATTCTCCCAAGCATATGAATGCTGTAGACCATTGAATAGGAACCATACGAATAGGCTTGTACTCCTAGCAGTCAACTGGAACAGCACTCAATAAATCCTTCCCCCAATAATGAGACGACACATCACTTTGAGGGTAAAACAGGAACTCTGGACTGTCTCATCCAGCCTGGCTTTTATTACAATAATACACATACAGGCCACACCCAGGGGGAGGCCTAAAATAACCAATCACATACATGGTTCAGCCCACACATCCCCTCCCCTCAGATAACATTAAACCCAATTATCCGGTACACTTTTTCAGCCAAGTTCTGGATGTACCCCAAAACCCGGGGGTACACCTTTAAATCCAGCATCGCTGGATAGCCCTTATTCAGGGGGACAACATATCCAAAATTCAAGTAATTCGGATGAATGGTTCGTGAGATATGGGGTTCCAAAGATTTGACCGACCGCATGGGTAAAGTATCCGAAAACAGTTCCATGCATTTTGGCCCTGCGGTCGGTCACAAACAAGGGAATGAAAACAGGCGAATTGCCTGTGTTATAGAGCCTGGAGAGGGTTTGAATGAATTCCCTTGTTTGTGGGGTTCTTTCTACCGAACGGCGGGTCATTCGGTAGTTTCCATACGAATTTCTGGAAGTATGGAGGTCTCAGCGGTGTTTGCCTAGTCAAGTGTCCGATTTTAGTTCCAGACACTCGACGGCAAAACACCGCTGTTCGGTAGTTTAAGATGGCCGCCGCCACGTGTTTGTTTCCCGAATGGCGGCCACCCAGAGGACAAAGAATACATTACATAGATTGCCAATTACCTGTTTGCAACATTGTTGCAAACTGTAATTGGAGGCACACTTATTCCTGGGTGGTCTGGTTGTTCGGTAGTTTCACTCAATATAATAAATGGAGTGAGTCTACCGAACAATCAGATGAATGCTGCATACATATCACCCAGGTTAAACTTAACACACATATAATATTACAGGCAGTACACTAGCATATGTATCACAGTCTTAAAGGGACAGTAGTCCCAAAAGTCCCAATATGTCCATAGATGCTGTTAAAAGGGCCAGTAGCAGCAATATACAGTACAATATGCCCCAAATAACCCAGGGGCCATAGTCAGCAGGTAGGAGGCTAGCAAACAGGCTTCTCCAGGGCCCAGTGGCGAGGTTGGTTTCGCCACATTTCTCCCCTTTTCCAAACAGACTAACAGGGTACCTGACCTCTTGCCGGTCAGTGCCCTTGTTAGTCCAGCAGCCCACCCACAAAACAGAAACAGCAGTACAGCCCACCCACAATAAATGGTTACTACACCTGAGTAAGAGAAAAACTTGTCCAGGTCCAGGTGCCTCACCATGGCTGTGTGGGGGACTGGTAGGCTGTTTTGGTGGGTTGCTGAGTGGGCAGAGCCCAGCGGTACTCTGCCCTGGTGCCAGCACTACCCCGGGAGTAGTCTGGTTGGAGCCTTGCTGGAGACCGACTGCCTCCCCTTTAGCTGCGCAGCTCTGCTGCTGGAGACCGACTGTCTCCCCTTGAGTTACACAGCTCTGCTGCTGGAGACCGACTGTCTCCCCTTTAGTTACACAGCTCTGCTGCTGGAGACAGACTGTCTCCCCTTTGGCTAAACAGCCCTGTTGTGGGGGGGCAGGACCGACTGTCCCTACCCCCTGTGCTGGAAGTGCAGAGACCACGGTCCCATCTGCACAGGTGTGGGGCTTACAGTCTCCCCCTGGTACATTAAGCTGTCGCTGGGGAGAGGTGGTAACCAGCTCCTCTCCCATTAGAACACTCTGCCCATCGATGATCCGTCGCTGGGGAGAGGTGGTAACAATCTCCTCTCCCATGCCTACTTTCAGTCTTTGTGGAGGGAGACCGACTGTCTCTCCTCCCAATTCAGTGTCCTGCTGCTGGGGAATAGAGACTGGGCTCTCTATTCCCAAACAATCATGCTGCTGCTGGGGGGTAGGACCAACTACCTCTGCCCCCTGTAACTCAGCCTTCCGCTGGGGAGGGAGGACGCTGCTCTCCTCTCCCTGCACTTCACACTGCCTTCCCGGCATATCACTCTGCTGCTGGGGGGAAGGACCAACTACCTCTGCCCCCTGTAACTCAGCCTGCCGCTGGGGAATGGAGACTGGGCTCCCAATTCCCTGTGATTCACACTGCCGCTGGGGAATGGAGACTGGGCTCCCAATTCCCAACAAATCACACTGCCGCTGGTGAGGGAGGACGGCCCCTTCAGCTCCCTGTAACTTGGGCGCAGAGACCACGGTCCCATCTGCGCTGGTGAGGGGTTTTCTGTCTCCCCTTGGTGGGTTAGGTTGTCGGTGGGGAGAGGGGGTATCAGGCGCCTCTCCCTGCACTGTAGACTGCTGCTGGGGATCAGGGCTGACCCTCTGTACTCCCTGTAGGCAGGGCGCAGAGACCACAGTCCCATCTGCGCTGGTGAGGGGCTTACTGTCTCCCCTTTGTGAGCTGTGCTGCCGCTGGGGAGAGGTAATAACAGGCTCCTCTCCCTGAACCGTAGACTGCCGCTGGGGATCTGGGCCAACTGCCCAGCATCCCTGTAGGGCCGGTAGAGAGATCTCGGTCCCATCTTCACCTGCCATCTGTGGGTCTCTCCAGGACCAGTCTATGAGGTCCCCAACTTCTGCAGCTGGTAGTGAAGCAGGGGGTACCTCAGCCACCTTTTCCCAGCTGTAGGCTAGCAGGTCTGGGTCTGCCACCCAGTTTTCCCGGTCTGTGTCCCTGCTCTGCGGCTGGCAGGAATTTAATAGTTCTACATAGTCCATCTCCAGCTCTCGTTCCATGGCAGCGAAACGGCGGAGGTCTTGTCCCAGTCCAATAGATCTCGGGCCCTGTATCATCTCACCTCGGTAATGAAAGATAGCCCAGTACCGTGACTCTGCTGGACTGCCGAAGTCGACATCCTCCACTAAGGCTTTCCACAACAGGCCAGGGCTCGTGTAGTTCTCCCCCTCTGGCTGGATGCCCTCTGCCCTCCACGTCTCTGGCTGGACAGTGCACCACCACAGTGCCCGGTATGAGGTGTCCAAGCTCAGTTCCCTTTCCACGAGGTACTCGAGTTGTCTTACCCGCTGCCCTCCAGGTTGGTCTCCCAGAAGCGGCATCCGCCAGGCCATTTGTTCCTCCAACCGGTATGCGACACCAGGAAGGCGCTGCTGCCGTCGATACTGGACTTCCTCCAGGGCATCGTACCATAATTCTATCCGGGCATTATCTCTCCATTCTAATTCACTCTCTTCCTCAGGTGTGTGTGTTGCCCAGGGGTCTACGAACCCCATTTTCCCAAATCTTTATGTAAACAGGGACGCTGTATGCCCACCAGCGTCGCCCTCAATTGTAAATCCAAACGCACTGTGTCTCCGAGCTGCTTTACCTCGCACTAGGACGCCATCCCACCGCTTGCCACCAATGTAACGGATCACCTGGCACCCCGACTTGGTACCTCCGTTAATGGATGCTCCTAGTGCTTCCTGAGGACTCCAAGCACTCTGGCAGACACCACAATCACCGAATCCGAGAAACCTTTTAAATTCTCCCAAGCATATGAATGCTGTAGACCATTGAATAGGAACCATACGAATAGGCTTGTACTCCTAGCAGTCAACTGGAACAGCACTCAATAAATCCTTCCCCCAATAATGAGACGACACATCACTTTGAGGGTAAAACAGGAACTCTGGACTGTCTCATCCAGCCTGGCTTTTATTACAATAATACACATACAGGCCACACCCAGGGGGAGGCCTAAAATAACCAATCACATACATGGTTCAGCCCACACATCCCCTCCCCTCAGATAACATTAAACCCAATTATCCGGTACACTTTTTCAGCCAAGTTCTGGATGTACCCCAAAACCCGGGGGTACACCTTTAAATCCAGCATCGCTGGATAGCCCTTATTCAGGGGGACAACATATCCAAAATTCAAGTAATTCGGATGAATGGTTCGTGAGATATGGGGTTCCAAAGATTTGACCGACCGCATGGGTAAAGTATCCGAAAACAGTTCCATGCATTTTGGCCCTGCGGTCGGTCACAAACAAGGGAATGAAAACAGGCGAATTGCCTGTGTTATAGAGCCTGGAGAGGGTTTGAATGAATTCCCTTGTTTGTGGGGTTCTTTCTACCGAACGGCGGGTCATTCGGTAGTTTCCATACGAATTTCTGGAAGTATGGAGGTCTCAGCGGTGTTTGCCTAGTCAAGTGTCCGATTTTAGTTCCAGACACTCGACGGCAAAACACCGCTGTTCGGTAGTTTAAGATGGCCGCCGCCACGTGTTTGTTTCCCGAATGGCGGCCACCCAGAGGACAAAGAATACATTACATAGATTGCCAATTACCTGTTTGCAACATTGTTGCAAACTGTAATTGGAGGCACACTTATTCCTGGGTGGTCTGGTTGTTCGGTAGTTTCACTCAATATAATAAATGGAGTGATTCTACCGAACAATCAGATGAATGCTGCATACATATCACCCAGGTTAAACTTAACACACATATAATATTACAGGCAGTACACTAGCATATGTATCACAGTCTTAAAGGGACAGTAGTCCCAAAAGTCCCAATATGTCCATAGATGCTGTTAAAAGGGCCAGTAGCAGCAATATACAGTACAATATGCCCCAAATAACCCAGGGGCCATAGTCAGCAGGTAGGAGGCTAGCAAACAGGCTTCTCCAGGGCCCAGTGGCGAGGTTGGTTTCGCCACACACTGCAAATGCAGAGATATATGCACTTTTGTTCCAGGGTTATTTACACCCTCAACACGAATGACTTTGGCAGCTAGGAACTCAGATAAATCTGTACAAAAAATAAGTATGCTGTGAGTGTGTCCTGCATGCTGGTGACAGACGTAGTGAGTTTCTACCCTAGCAGGCAGTGCTGGGAACAAACCTGTGTGGGGGAACCTTGATCTCCCCTTCTTTCCTCTGCATTCTCCCTTCCCGCCTCCCTGCATTTATATATATATATATATATATATTTTAAAATAATCACCTCCCTCCTTCTTTCCAATCCCCACTTCCACCATCCTTCCCTCCCCTCTCCGGTTTAGAGTACACAAATGCGTTCTGAGCCTAGACATTGGTACAGTCAAATGTGTCTCGTAAAGCTGGATTAAGGTTAGTATTATCTTTATCTATCAGGGTTATAGTAATAAAAAGGGGAATGGGATGGGATGGACATGCTATTAGTGCTAAATTGGACAGAAGAAATAAAATATATATTTATGAATTAAAAAAAAAAGATAATAATTGGCTGAGCCCAACAGTATAACAGAGATATAACTTGGGTGTAACTACTTGAGAATGTGGTGGTATTATGGTGGGGGACGCAGTAGTTACAATTATAGTGCCCAGTGTCCCCTGGGTGCCCTGGGGGAGGGAGGGGGTAGTGCAAGCATGCTTATAGAAGAAAACTAGAACTTGTAGGTGAATATGGAGTCCATGGAACTGCACTTAGTCAGAGGAAATGGATCCCCACTGGAACAAGCACTTCAGCCAGTTTCCACTCTTGAGTGAGGTACAAAGGAGGTGATGTTCTGCACGTCCCAGTTGTTGCGTGTAGCAGGCGTGGGAGTCTGGTGCTGTATGAGGCCCAGCTCTGTGAGGAATAAGGTAGAAGCCTCTGAGGTTGTAAGCCGGTACGTAGTGCTGTCTTTGATAGCGATGGTCCCCATCTGTAGGTAATTCTTGCTTCTCTGAATGCTTTCATGACTCCTTGAATGGAGCACCTTCACTCCAATGTGGCCTTGAAGAGGTCCTGCAGGAAGGTAAGTTGCATTCCCTCAAACTCGAGTGGGGTGTTGGATTTGAGTGCTTCTTGCATCGCCTGCTTATACTGAAAAGTTAGAAAGTGGAGCAGTACATCTCTGGGAGCCGCGACCGGTGCCCTTGGGGACTTAGGGAGTCGATTTACACTGTAGGTGGGAGCGTGTTTAGTGTGCCGTTGGGGCAGTAGGGACGAAAAGAGGTGCTTGAAGAAGTGCAGTAATTCACCAATTGTAAAGGACTCCGCTATGTCACGGTTGTCAGGGGAACCAAAAAACGCAGACAGGTCACAGACGCACAGAATTACAATACCCATCCTTAGAATGGCCGGGCTATGCATAGAGATAGAACAGTAGTCAGAGTACAAGCCGAGGTCAGGGAAAACAGAGCGATGGAGTATGAGGAGACAAGCCGAGGTCAAGGATCAGAGAAGGCAGACAAACATAAGACAAGACAAGTTCGGTAACCAAATAATCCAGACACAGTATAACATGCTAATAAAGACCACAACAGGACACTGAGGCAAGGGGAGGGTTCGTTTATATATGCTTAGGTTGTCTCTGATTGGCTAATCTCCAATTAGTGTTAATTATAATACGTGTGAGGTGTTTCTTCTTTTCAGTGTGGCCTGTGACATCAAATTTGCTCGCTGAGTCAGGTGACTGGCTCGGGTGCCTATTTAAGTACGCTGGCTATTTAAAATATTGCTGGCAGGGACCAAGACAGCCGCTCGTGGTGAGCAGGTCACAGAAGCCGCAGCTCGCGGCAAAGAGCAAAGATAAGCCGTCGCCCGTGGTGAGACAGCAGCAAGGGACCTGACATGCTATGACCCTAACTATTGCGCCAGCGGGCATTGTCAAGCGCATCCAGCGTGGCTTGCATTGCTGTGTGTGAGCTAGATTGGCGTTGTGAAAGGGTGGATATGTCTTCCACCGTCGCCTTGACCCTATCTGTGACCACTACCACTTCCTCCTGGACCACCGCCAGTCATGTGCGGAAGAAGGCCCTGACATAAACCATGAGGTCCACAATGTCATCTTTGGTGGCCGGCGCACCACGGGTCTCTGTATGCAGGTTAGGTGTCGGCAATGATGCCTCTGGTATAGGGTCAGGGGCATCCAGTAGGTCCTCGGAGGAGGAGCAGAAAATGTTGGGCAGCAGCGCCATCTTGGATTTAGGCCGGGTGGTGAAAAGTTCCCTGATGCTCAGATTTTTCTCACCCAACATAATTTTGGGCTTTTTGGAGCGCTTCCCCATGGTTTCACTGGTATCAGGGTGTGTTGCAAGGTTGTATTGCTGAGTTGTAGGCAGTATTTTGCCTGTATAAGCTGAGATAATGCTGGACCTCCGTGAGTATGCGACCGCTCTCTGCTCCCTCCAAGCCACACACCCCTGAATTCTCACTTTAGTGAAAAACCTTGTAAACTGCCCAATTAATCCAGGTTTATGTAGATGTAGGTAGTTTATGGGGATTTTTATATACTATTTCCAAATATTCACATAATGTGTATGACATATCTTTGTTTAGAATGTACATGGATATTATAACACTTTGCAGAATAGATAGACAAAACATACAAATAAATATGAAATTAGGACAAGAAAAAAATGTGGCTCTATCAGAAAGAGCTAACAATATAATATAGAAGGCCTTTGTCGTTTATTATGCTCCATTCAAATAAAGACATTATGATGGTACATTTAGAACTTTTAAATGAATAGGCATGTTAATGCAAAATAGGATTTTCGAGTTTATGCTAATTACCCTTCAGGCAGTTGCCTACTGCATCACAACTCAAACATGTAGAAGAAGCATGCTTAATATTTTTAGTAGGGCACATTTAAGATAAATGCTATGTTTTATGGAGAAAATACATAAAAGGCTTTGGGGAAACATTCTCCCATGGTAATTGTAAAAGCCTGCTCTTACATAAAATATCTACAAAAGTTGGAGAGAAGTAAAATAAAATATGTAGCGAGGTACGTTGCTGAAGGCAGTTGACAGCATGTTTTGACGGACATTGACAAGTACAAAACTGCAACCACTATCATTCCTAGCTACTAATGATCTGTCTGAGAATTCTGTTACGCTTGGACAATAGTCACAAGTTTGGGGAACATATTATTGTTTTCACTCTACACAGTCAAATGGAAGAAAAGCAAACCAAACTGGTAGATATAGGCAAGTTTGCAACATAAGCTGTTTATAAAACACTGTTTTACCCAAGGAGAAATAAAGCAAAAACGTACCTGTGATGAATACCCACGCCTAGGTCAAGATCTCCTTGGAGCCCAATCCTTCTACATTGATGTCACTCCCTCTTTGCTGGAGAGGGGGGGATGCCCTGGAGGCCTGGGGCATCACAGGGAGTGAAAGCAAGGCCTGGATTGGTCATCTGTTGCCAGCATGCCATGAATTCTGACAACATATGCCCAATTTGTACAAAGCATACACTAGCCAGCCACGGAACTCTCCCTAATGTGCATTTCTATTGTATGTACAGCATTTAATACTGACACCAATAGATTTGTGCATTATGAAAAAATTAGTTCCAGTCGAACCACTTTTGGGACGGAAGAATTTCTCCCAAATTTTGTTAATGAAGATAGATTTGGAAAAGAATCAGACAAACCAAAAGGGTGTGAAAATGGGCTAATCAGTGTACTGCAAAAATATTATGTATATATTTTGCAGTACACTGATAGGAGCTTGATTACCTGTAATGAATGACTAGTGAGTTTTGACTGCTATTTAAATTATTATAGAACCTGCTGATGTGGAAGAGTCTATATATTAACCCCTTGAGGACGCAGGACGGTTCAGGACCGTCATCGGCATTTTTGCGTTGCCGACCGACGACGGTCCTGAACCGTCCTAAATTTAAAATGTACTTACCCGATCGCCGTCGTTCCCCCGGCGGCGATCGGCGTTGCTCCCGGTGTGGGGAGACTGCCTGCAGCCCAGACAGTCTCCCCATGGCGGTTTAGGACCCCTGGGGCCATGTGATCGCCCAACAGGGCGACCACATGGTCACAATAGGTGTCCTAGTCTCTGCCTGCAGGGGGACTGTCTGTGCTGACAGGCAGTCTCCCTGCCAGTGTAAAATCATAAAAAAATTTAAAGTTATAGTTAATAAAAAAAAAATATATTATTATATATGTGTATATATATGATATATAGACATATATTATACCTATATAATATATGTCTATATATCATATATATAATGTCATGCTAAGTGTATTTTTATATTAATATGTACATATATTAATATAAAAATACACTTATAATTAATTTGCACACGTATATATATAATATATATAATAACTATATATATTGTATATATATATTATTATAAAATACGAATAATAAATAATTTAAATTAAATTAAAAAAATTAAAAATAATAATAAAAAATTGAAAAAAAATTATATATCTATACGAAATTTTATTCTAACTGTATTTTGATATTAATATATATATATTTATATCAAAATACACTTAGAATGAAATTGTATATATATCTATGTATATTTAAATAAATAAAAAGAATGCAAACTATTCATATGTCGATATACAAAATTACATAAATAATTATATAAATATACACGTAGACTTCAAATATATAAATATGCATATATATTTAAATTCTACGTGCGTATTTAGGTAATATTTTTACATAATTAAGTTATTTTATTGATTGCAATTTAAGGGATCTGCCTGCCAACCCAGGCCGAAAGACCAGAGAATTTAATTTGCTATCACTGTATTTTACCCTGTAACGTTCTACGACACCCTAAAACATGTACATGGGGGGTACTGTTTTACTCGGGAGACTTCGCTGAACACAAATATTAGTGATTCAAAACAGTAAAACATATCACAGCGATGATATTGTCAGTGAAAGTGGCTTTTTTTGCATTTTTCACACACAAACAGCACTTTTACTGATGATATAATTGTTGTGATACATTTTCCAGTTTTGAAACACTAATATTTGTGTTCAGCAAAGTCTCCTGAGTAGAACAGGACCCCCCATGTACAGGTTTTATAGCGTTTTTGAAAGTTACAGGGTCAAATATATAGGTCAAATATTTTTACATTGAAAATGGCCAGGTTGGTTACGTTGCCTTTGAGAGCGTATGGTAGCCCAGGAATGAGAATTACCCCCATGATGGCATACCATTTGCAAAAGAAGACAACCCAAGGTATTGCAAATGGGGTAAGTCCAGTCGTTTTTAGTAACCACTTAGTCACAAACACTGGCCAAAATTAGCGTTCAATTTAGTTTTTTACTTTTTTCACACACAAACAAATATGAACGCTAACTTTGGCCAGTGTTTGCGACTAAGTGGCTACTAAAAAAGTCTGGACATACCCCATATTGAATACCCTGGGTTGTCTACTTTTAAAAAAATATGTACATGTGGGGTGTTATTTAGCAATTTATGACAGATAACAGTGTTACAATGTCACTATTGATACATTTTAAAAATGTATGTTTTGAAACCGCAATATCCTACTTGTACTTATAGCCCTATAACATGCAAAAAAAAAGCAAAAAGCATGTAAACACTGGGTATTTTTGAACTCAGGACAACATTTTGAATCTATTTAGCAGTTTTTTTCATTCGCTTTTGTAGATGAGTAAAAGATTTTTCACATAAAATTCAAAAAACGTGTATTTTTTTCAATTTTTCATCATATTTTTTCATTTTTTTTAAATTAAATTAGATGAGATTATATAAATAATGGTATGTAAAGAAAGCCCCTTTTGTCCTGAAAAAAACAATATATAATTTGTATGGGAACAGTAAATGAGAGAGCGGAAAATTACAGCTAAACACAAACACCACAAAAGTGTCAAAAAGATGCCTGGTCGCAAATGTACAACATCGCAAAAAAAGTCCAGTCCTTAAGGGGTTAAACAAGCACACGGCTCATATGGTTATTTACTAAACAATGAATGAAAATCTGAATGGGGCCACGCTGATTGGTCAGCTAAAGCTCTAAGCCAATCAGTGACTCTCCATTCAGAATACTGGCTTGCAAAAAAAAGGTACCTGAGACTGAGAGGATCTTGTGAAGTTACAGTGCCATATAAGACCTGGCCATTTCAGATCTTACAGTTAGAATTTAGAAAAATGGATTTGCTGGACCTATGTCTAATATGGGACTTTGTAGCAGCTTGATTGTTCTAATTACCCTATAAATGCACACCATTTGCAAAAGATGACATATCGGGTGTCATATGGTAGATTTTAAGTCTTATTGTACAGTCAAGTTTCATGGTATGATATATTCATTAAATTGTTAAATTGTGCTCAGCTATATCTTATCAGTACAGAATGACCCCCTTTACATGGGCTATAATATTTGTTGTTAACAAGATTATCCATAAACGCCCTAATCTACCGATGTTTTGCGATAGAGTAAATAATTTTCTTGCCTCCACACTCCCTAGAACCAATATAGTGACCAACCCACCATGACAGTGGATTGTAGATGCCAAATCACCTGGGCCCAAATAAGAAATATGATCCACCACCAGATAGCCAGTCCTCTAAACTTTTGGCCACATTTCTACTGCTAAGTATAAATATAGCTATGTCTAAATATAGAAAAATAGAATAGGAATTTACCTATCTTGCCTAATTCTAGTATCTACACTCTAGTATCTGTATGTTACAAAAATATTTTTAATTCTTTCTATGGGTCCATCATCTCACATTTAGAAGTAATTTAGAAAATATTTTAAACCAACCTCAATAGTCTAACTGTTAACCCCTTAAGTCCGGAGGACGTAATATTACGTCCTGCAGGAACCGGCTCTAAACGCCGGCGGGCGTAATATTACGTCCTCGCCATAATGGCCGCCCACGTGGCCGGCGCTAATCGCCCGCTGCAGATCGTGGTCGGGGGGGATGCCTGGCCCCCCAGGCAACCCCGCCTGTGGCCGGTGACCGCGATCTGCAGTCTCTGATCGCAGTGACAGGCTGTCACTGCGACCAGTATTAAGCATGTGTCAGCCGATTTCAAATCGGCTGACACATGCGGCCGGCGGCGTTCCCCTTCTGCAGATCGCGGTCGGGGGACTTACCTGGCCCCCCAGGCAGTCCCCCTGGGGTCAGTGACCGCGATCTGCGAAGTCTGATCGCAGTGACAGGCTGTCACTGCGATCTCAAAGCACTCTGATCGCAGTGACAGCCTGTCACTGCGATCAGTGTTACATGTGTCAGCCTATTGGCTGACACATGTAACTGGCACAGTGATCCCCCTGCAGATTGGAAGGGGGGAGTGCTTGTACCACCCAGGCACTCCCCCCTGTGGTCAATTACCCAATCTGCAGGAGGTGATCACAGTGACAGGCAGTCACTGTGATCACTGATCCTGTGTGTCAGCCAGTGATGTGAAATCACTGGCTGACACTGTCATTGCCCCCCTGTCCTAAAATAAAATAAAATAAAATATTAGTTAAAAAAATTACAGTTACAAATAAGATATACTTAGATCATATATATTATATATATATGATCTAAGTATATATATATATATATATATATATATATATACACATACACACACACACACACACACACACACATTTACACATACACGACGTGTATTTAAATATTAATATATATATAAATATATATATTAATATCAAATTACACGTAGACTGATACTGATCAAATATATATATATAATGTTATATATATATTTATATATAATATAAAAAAAATATGTAAATACGTAAAAAAAATAAAATTAAAAAAATATTTAAAAATAAATAATTAAAAAATATATAGATGTGTTATTTCGTTCTAACTGTATTGTGATATTAATATATATATTTATATCAAAATACACGTAGAACAAAATAATATATATCATAATATATATATATCTATATACATAAATATATACGTATATATCACTATATATATACCTATATATAAATAAAAATATTAAAAAAAATTATATATATACGTATATATACACATATGTATATATATACATATATTAATTCTACACATATATTTATGTAATAATTTTACATAATTAGGTATCCTAATTAATTACAATTAGCGGGACCTGCCTGACAACCCATGCCGAAAGTATAGGGAATTTAATTTGCTAGCACTATATTTAACCCTATAACTTTCCAAGACACCATACAACCTGTACATGGGGGGTACTGTTTTACTCGGGAGACTTTGCTGAACACAGATATTAGTGTTTCAAAACAGTAAAATGTATTACAACGATGATATCGCCAGTAAAAGTGACGTTTTCTGCATTTTTCACGCACAAACAGCACTTACACGGACGATATTATTGCTGCAATACTTTTTACTGTTTTTAAATACAAATATTTGTGTTGAGCGAAGTCTCCCGAGTACAACAGTACCCCACATGTACAGGTTTTATGGTGTTTTCAAAAGTTACAGCGTCAAATATAAGGCTTGTGTTTCATTCTTTTCACATTAAAATTCGCCAGATTGCTTACGTTGCCTTTGTGACCCTATGGTAGCCCAAGAATGAAAATTACCCCTATGATGGCATACCATTTGCAATAGTAGACAACCCAAGGTATTGCAAATGGGGTTTGTCCAGACTTTTTTAGTAGCCACTTAGTCACAAACACTGGCCAAAATTGGCGTTTTTTGCATTTTTCACACACAAACAAATACTAACGCTAACTTTGGCCAGTGTTTGTGACCAAATGGCTACTAAAAAAGACTGGACATACCCCATTTGCAATACCTTGGGTTGTCTACTATTGCAAATGGTATGCCATTATGGGTGTAAATTTAATTCCTGGGCTACTATACAGTCTCAAAGGCAACGTAACCAATCTGGCGAATTTCAATTTCAAATGTAACGTGCTATATTTGACCCTGTAACTTCCCAAAACACCATAAAACCTGTACATAGGGGGTACTGTTTTACACGTGAGACATCGCTGAATACAAATATGTGTATTGTATTGCAGTAAAAGCAAACAGTATTTTGACATCCACAGTTAAAATGTCACATAGAACAAAAAAAAATTAAAAAATTCTTTTTTTCTCCCATTTTTTTATAATTTTTTTATATGAAATTATGTTCAATACCTAAATATTTGATGTTAAATGAAAGCCCTGTTTCCCCTGAATAAAATGATATATAATAAGGGGGGGTGCATTTAATATGAAAGAGGTGAATTACGGTTGGACAGACATATAGCGTAAATGCCAGGTTTTGTTTACGTTTTGTTCTGTTCACAACTTGTACATTTGGCTGCGGTGTTAAGGGGTTAAATCACATTTTCTTTGTGCGAGTGTTTATTGCTTAAATAAAAGTCCCTTTTAGCTTCAGTCAAATGTCTTGTTCAAATTCAAACAGCTACTCCTGTCCTGCTATTGTGGCTGGCTCTTTATGATGTAGGCCAGATATTGTGAATTACATCACAAAGACCAATGACCATGTGATGTGATGTCGACAATGATATGCATTGCTATCCAGCTCAAAACTCAAAATATATCCAAACTAATCTATTAGGTATGAAAAGCTCAAAATAATTCCAGACTAACCAAATGAATTATGAATTTGTATTACTACCTGTTCTTTGGATTTTAATTACCATATTCAGGCTGATTTATCTTGGTATTATTGTTAACACTTTTTAAACTTTAAACTAAACATTAGATGGATTCTTCAAACATCAGCTGTGGGTACAGAAGATTATTCATGCTTCAAACCATTCTCAGCCTGATGGCTCTCAGCCAATGAATATACTCTGCTATACATGGTATATTTGGTACGATAATGCAAATGTTTAAGCTTCTATTTTATCATTGTAAGGCAGACTAATATAACTATGGCCACCAAACACAGTAAAATAAATGACAAACTATTCCTAAAACTTGTAGTGGTTATGGTGCTTTGAGTTTCCCTTTAAAGTTGATTTTTTTTTTTTTTTTGCATTGCAGTCTGTTGTCAATTGTTTAAAATAATCATTGCATTACCAAAATCATAGGCCAGAGAGGGAGATACACAAAATAAAAAAGTAAACAATACCTATTAATGACACTCATCTCATTTATTGCTGGCCCCTAAATCATTTGCCCTCACGCTTAAAATCTAGCCTGACAAATGGTTGTATGACCAAAGAGTAAACTGTGCCCAATTCACCATATTGCAAATAATAAAAACAATGGGGCAATATAATTTTTAAATATTCACAGTTAATTTATTATTTAGCCCTGCACATAGATGTAGAGTTCACATAGAATTTGCATTGGCAGTCTTAATACATATGTCTCATTGTCTTTCCCCTTAGGCACTCATTTATAATACACATAAATGCGGTCTTCAAAAATGCTGAGTATTAAAATATTGCTTAACTATTTCTAAGTGGGATGTCAAAACATTTCAAAATACACTGTGTATTTTGCTATTTCAGTATACAGCTATGGTTAGAATATCATTAAATAAATGCATTACATTTCTATAAACATTTAATAAAATAAAACACAATATATGATAAGTGGTGGAAATCATAATAAGTAGATGTGTTTGTGATTTTCTGTGCCCTTTTGCACAGCACTGTCAGTTTGTATTTCCGTTTTTCATGTGACCGCCGACACAGAGCCACAATCTGTCCTCATTTCTCAAGCAGCTAAACCCTTTGACACTGTGGTTTTTAATTAAAATTACATTAACTTTAATCAGCCAAAAAGAGGTTACATTGGTAGGCAGGTCTTCAAGAAACCTGCAATAGATGTAGAAGCTGCCAAACTCATACCATTGTGCCAACAGATGCTAAAGAACAATGCCACATGGAGACAGTTGTGGCATAGTTCTCTATATGGAATGTTTCAGAGAATACTAATCAACAAATTAATAATGATACTCTCATAATATAGTATTCACGTTTATCATTTAAAATGGGATTAAAAAAAAAGATAAAACATTTAAAATAAATAAATTATATATATGTATATATTTAAAAAAATAAATAAATATATATATATATAGATATATAAAATATATATTAATATAAAATATATAATAATATATAAAAATATATATAAAACATCACATACGAAAAACTTTGATCAATTATATTTTTATCAAATATATTTTATTTTAAATTCAGTGTTATTGTGGTACGGTTAGTAAGGTGCAATATTGGGGTAAGTTACATACAGCTTTAGAAAGTATAGCATAGTTTGAGAATCTTCTTAATTCAGAAATTAAAAGAATTAAACATTAAATACAAATAGTATAAACACTTTAATAATTTAGTCCAAAAAAAACCAATAGTGTATTATTTATTTTAAACAACTATAACATCGATAGTTCGTACACATAGCTAGTGCACATGTTTAGGATACTATTTCAAGTTTGTGTATAGTTTGATGAAAATTAAAATGATGTAAATGATTGAACTTAATTTTTTTTCTTTATTCAACCTTTTTTTTTTTACAGAAAGATTGAATGGATTTAATGTTTGCTATACAAGATTATATGTTTTCTTTTTTTTCTAGCAGTATTCAGACACATTCTTAAATATAAGCATAAAAGAGGGAATACCATTTTGTCACGTATAGCAGGTGTGACCAAAATGTTAAAATAGTCTAATATCCTGCTTATGGGTATTAGTAAGAAACTGGATGGTGTTTGTAACTTCATTAAAATGCTAGCAGAATGTGAAAATAATGTATTTATATCAGTATAATACCAAGACAGTAGTAAATTTATATTAAAATATTATAGCTTCCAAATAATCTGTTTTCATCACTCATTAATTTTGAGCACTCTTTCCTCCTGATTTTTGTGAAGGGGGGAAAGGGGCTTACCATTTTATGTCCCCGACTTTCTTTCCTTGACAGTACACTGGTGGTAGCTCACAGTGTCTGGATATAGTGATGGTAGTGGAGGAGGTCCAACCTTACTGCAAATCATACTTAAGTATTGCAGATGGATTGCTGAAGATTTTCCCTGTAATGTGAGGGCTAGTCAACTCTTGAGACAGGAGCAAGAAAAAAGAGAGCTTTCCTCACACAGTCTATGACAGAATGTCAGCACATGATGGAAGTCCAACATGATGGAAATAATTTTGGAACAGCAGAGGGCAATCCATAGGCTATATGTCCCCATTCCATTGGCATTGACTTCCCACTGTGGCATGAGGATTGGACAATTATAGGGCAGCTAATGTCAGTTCTGATTCCATTTAGTGACAGAAAAAAAAATCCTCTATCTCACCCTTTTTTCAAATGCCTTGCATTGTAGTGGCTCTGCTCTGTCTGACTGAGTTTTTAATTGCCAGCTACCTTTGCAGAAGCAGTTTGGAGAAGTTGATGAATCACTGTTTTTTGTCCACAGTGAAGGACAGTCAATGATGCTACAGACTGGATGTGTGAGAAATATTTGCTCTTCTCAGGGTAGAATTGGTGAGTGGATCATTGCCTACTATTTAAAAAAATATATATTTTTTTGAAGCATGCCATAGCATTATTAACAGCTTATGCCATGTTTAAGAATGTTCAAGTACAACTCAGAAGACACAATGAGAGATCTGAAGTAGCTCATTGCAAACCAAACATGTTTCTGATATGACAAATTTACCCTAGAGAATTGGTACACCACCTTTAAGACCAAGTGATGTCATTAAGTCACTATGGAATTCATGATGGAGTTGTATTACCATTAGTTTCTGCTCTTTTTTTGAGTACCTATGCTCACCCCATCTTGTAGAAGGAATTGGATCTCCTGGGCCTTCAGTCTGTTGTATTTGTTATAACATGATATCTACAGAAATATTTATTTCAAATTATGTGTTGTATATCTTAAGTTGCTAACACCATTTGTGGTAAACAAATTCTTAAATTCTTTGATTTTATGTTTGTTTTTTATAAAAAAAATAAAAAAAAATGTAAAAATAAAAATAAAGTTAACGTTTTCATTGGAGTGATTTCACTCCACCTGGCTGAGACTTGTGGTGCCTGCAACTGCAACCCTCAGAGTAGGTTTGGTGACATTGTTTTTGGCTCTCTGGTAGGCTTGAGTTGACTTATACACTGATCAGCCACAACATTAAAACCACTGGCAGGTGAAGTGAATAACACTGATTATATCATTACAATGACACCTGTCAAGGGGTGTGATATATTAGGCAGCAAATAACAGTCAGTTTAAGAATTTCATGTATTGGAAAAATGAGCAAGCACACAGATATTAGTAACTTTGACAAGGGATAATTGTGATGGCTAGACAACTGGGTCAGAGCATCTCCAAAATGGTAAGTCATGTTGGGTGTTCTCAGTATGCTGTATTTAGTACCTACCAAAAGTGATGCAAGGAAGGACAACTGGTGAACCGGCATCAGGATCAAGGGGGCCCAAGGCACACGAAGATCAAAGGCTAGCCCATCTAGTCCGATCATACAGAAGAGCTACTGTAGCTCAAATTGCTGAAAAACATAATGCTGGCCACGATAGAAAGATGTCAGAACATACCAAGCATCACAGTTTGCTGCATTCGGAGCTTTGTAGTCACAGACATATTAAAGTGCCCATGATGAATTATGTCTGCCAACGAAAGAATGTGAGAGTCAGAACCATGGAGCAATGGCAGAAAGTTGCCTGGTCTAACGAATCACATTTTCTTTTAGATGAAGTGGTGCATGTGTGACAGATGCAGTTTTATGCTCTAGGCCAGGGGTTCCCAATAATTTTTCCCGTGGAACCCTTTGACATAGTGTATAAACATCTTGGAAGCCCCGAACCGTTGTCGGTGTGTGTCAAGGTGTGTGTATATGTGTTTGTATGTGCCAGTGTGTATGAATCTGACAAACTGGCACATAGTGGCACACAGATACCCACACTTACACAGATACACACAACTTGACACCCAGTGTTTATCTGTGTGTTAAGGTGTGTGTATCTATGTGTCAAAGTGTGTGTATCTGTGTTTGTATGTGCCGGTGTGTGTCAAGGTGTGTGTATCTGTGTTTGCATGTGCCAGTGTGTGTATCTCTGTGTCAGTGTGTTTCTGTGTGTGTGTGTGTGTGTATGTATCTGACACATAGATACACACACTCACTGGCACATAGTGGCACACAGATACACACTGACACACAGACACACAGATACACACACTAAAATACACATACATGGCGTGCGGTCCCTGGGGTCCAGTGGGGTAATTAGTATTTCTACCTGCAGTATTTTGTTTTGAAGACAACTATTAAGAAAATATATAGTCAGTGACAAGCCCAAAATATCAGAGGAAACAAAATATTGAAATACAAAATTGTGTCAGGGATACTGAAAATCAAAAAAGCAAATGATAAGTAAGTTAAAAAACACCACACTGAGCTAAAAGAAAACACAATAGAACAGCAAAGACAATGAAAGGGTAATTAGCTACTGACTATCCCACATGGGGAAAGAAAATGGTACATAGAATTGTAAAAGTAATATTTATTTCTAAAATCCCTTTTTTGGTGTAATTAATGCTATTTAAATTTTAATTTAAAAAAAAAAAAGAGGCCAATGAAGACGCATAAGTGAGATGGATAAATCTGTAAGGATTTAGTAGCTTTCCACTCAACTGAAATCTTATTTGATAACTGTGCTTGAATCTGTGGCCTATTTGCACAATGTTATGCTAATGTCATAGTAAAAGCTTTTATTTGCAAAAAAAAATTGCCATGGCACAGGGATACAAATCTTATGTCTGAGAATTCTTTATCTGTGAATTTTAGCTCATCTTTCTGTCTGTCTGTCTGTCTGTCATCTATCTTTGAAATACACTGCCAGACTGCCATATGACAGAGAGTTGCAAACATGTCTAGTCATCTCTTCTTTACAATAACCAAGTGGCTGTCAACATGAATAGTGATGAAATGTCACATTGACCCCAAGCTATAGACAGAAATCTCAGATATACTGTATCACTCTCATTTTACATCGCAGGGATAAACACTATTATATCTCACCCTGACTAAAGACAACTGTTTCTATGAATGTACTGTCATATTTAGACATCTAGCAATATGAGACATAGAAACCTCTTGACTTTTGCTACAATAAAGGGAAGTAAGCAGAAACCTCTGGTCTATTTATATATTTATGTCTGCCTATCACCACAGCCATGGTCAATAGATGGTATGTAGTTAATGTGTGTGTGTGAACCATGTGTGTGTATTAAAAATATATGCATTAACCTGCAAAATATTGAGAACACTAAGTAAAAATGTAGTTTATTTTATAATTTACATTACATCATATCTATATAGCTTTTCTGTACTATCAGACTCTGTTAAAGTGAAGATTTCCTTAACGAAACGCGTAAGGTTCTCGGCAGTGGAGTGAGTGGGCTTCCTCTGGAATGCACACCAGGATCATTTCCAGCTGGAGATTTGGTGGCTCAGTTGAGAGTTGGCTAAATTATTATTATTATTATTATTATGTATATAGCGTCAACAAATTCCGCAGCACTGTACAATGGGTGGACTAACAGACATGTAATTGCAACCAGACAAGTTGGATGCACAGGAACAGAGGGGTTGAAGGCCCTGCTCAATTAGCTCGCATGCAAGAGGAAGTGGGATAAAGTGACACAAAAGATAATGGTAGGAGTAGGGAAGCAGGTTGGTAGAATAGTATACACTGAAAATTTAGTGTGTTTGGCATGCTGACTGCGGAAATGTCCACCAGAGCTGTTGCCCGTGAAATGAATGTTCATTTCTCAACCATAAGCCGTCTCCAAAGGCATTTTAGAGAATTTGGCAGTACATTCAACCGGCCTCACAACAGGCGACCACGTGTAACCACACCAGCCCAGGACCTCCACATCCAACATCTTCACCTCCAAGATCGTCTGAGACCAGCCACCCGGACAGCTGCTCCAACAATCGGTTTGCATAACCGATGAATTTCTGCACAAACTGTCAGAAACTGTATCAGGGAAGCTCATTTGCATGCTCGTCGTCCACATCAGGGTCTTGAACTGACTGCAGTTCATTGTCATAACTGACTTGAGTGGGCAAATGCTCACATTCTATGGCATCCGGCACTTTGGAGAGGTGTTCTCTTCATGGATGAATCCCGGGTTTCACTGTACAAGGCAGATGACAGACAGTGTGTATGGCTTCGTGTGGGTGAGCGGTTTGCTGATATCAACATGGCACCTATAAGCTTGAACCTTGGAATCAAAGAAAATTCTATCACACCTTTTATTGTGGCCAGCCTAAGGCACACCTGTGCAATAATCATGCTGTCTACTCAGCATCTTGATTTGCCACAGCTGTGAGGAGGATGGATTATCTTGGCAAAGGAGAAGTGCTCACTAACACAGATTTAGACAGATTTGTGAACAATATTTGAGAGAAATAGGCCTCTTGTGTACATAGAAAAAGTATTAGATCTTAAGTTCAGCTCATGAAAAATGGGGGCAAAAACAAAAGTGTTGCATTTATAATTTTGTTCAGTGTATTTATATCACCCCATTTCATCTATATAATTTTGACAGTCACTTACTGCTTTTTTTTTGTGTGCTGTTCTTTCTTAAAGGACCACTCTAGTGCCAGGAAAGCATATTCGTTTTCCTGGCACTAGAGTGCCCTGAGGGTGCCCCCACCCTCAGGGACCCACTCCCGCCCGGCTCTGGAAAGGGGTAAAAACTTACCTTTTTCCAGCGGTGGGCGGAGAGCTCTCCTCCTCCGATCCTACTCTTCTCCTCCCCGTTGGCTGAATGCGCACGCGCGGCAAGAGCTGCGCGCGCATTCAGCCGGTCACATAGGAAAGCATTCATAATGCTTTCCTATGGACGCTTGCGTGCTCTCACTGTGATTTTCACAGTGAGAATCACGCAAGCGCCTCTAGCGGCTGTCAGTGAGACAGCCACTAGTGGAAATAGGGGAAGGCTTAACCCATTCACAAACATAGCAGTTTCTCTGAAACTGCTATGTTTATGAAAAAATGGGTTAACCCTAGAAGGACCTGGCACCCAGACCACTTCATTAAGCTGAAGTGGTCTGGGTGCCTAGAGTGGTCCTTTAATTATTACTGTAACACTTTAGTGTGCTCTATGTACTGAGTTTAGCAATATCTGCCCAATAGTAAATCCTTACATTTCTTCTGCATATGGAAAGTGGTTCAATTGCCTAAATAGATCAAATGTATCTATTTAGGGCACACTTTTCAAAATCTATATGTGATACAAAATGATTTTGACTAAAAGCCCACCTGGACCACACCTGCTAATGGTGTAAAGTGAAGCATTACTAATGCCTTGATTAAACTAGTTGGGAAGTGAACAGGGTTAAGTTCAAATGCAAAGTGACAACCACGACAAGCCACAGATGACCTTACTGCTGAAACCCAAGGAACTGAATACCACATACCCATAACCAAAGGTCAAATCGGAGGCACATGAATTAGGCTTTCGACTCAGATATTAAGCTTCTGAACATGCACTGTTCACCATACCTTGTCATAACAATCACCTTCAGAGAAAGAAAATCGAAGCACAGTATACATGATAGATGTTATATCTTACAATCCAAGTTTTGCCATCTCTGTTTACCACCTATGTGTAAAAACACAAATAAATAAAGATTATCAAAAACGTTTGAGTGCAAATTGAATTCAAAGAGAATTTCAAATCCAGACCAATGTTACTGTCTTACCTTGGGTGGAGTCTGAAGTGCAGAGATGCTTGCTCACCCTTGCAGATAAACACAACCCACGGTAAAAAGGTAAGAAGCTAACTGGGCTGTGAATCTGTGCACGGGGGCTTGGCAGGAACAATACAGAAGGACCCATGATCAATTCCCCTGTAAGGCACCTGTGGGGTGGCCACGCCTAGCCATCTGGATGGCATGGGGAGAACCGTGACAACCAAAGTCTGGAAGGTATTTTGGCCTTAAATTTGAAATTCTCTCACCTGCGCGGCATCCCTGAGGAGATTAAGGCACCGGATTCGAAGGAATACCTTCACCAGTTGTTTCAAACTTTGCTGCCTGATGCTTCGGCCCACAATTTGTAGTTGGATAGGGCCCACAGGCTGAGGAAGCTGTGAAACATTCTTGCTGCAGTACCAAGAGAGGCTATTGTCCATGTCCACTTTTTTGCTACTAAAGAGCGGCTGATGCAGGTGGCCAGAGACCCGGCGCGGATGACTGGCAGGTATACTGGCATACAGCTATTTGCGGACCTGTCCCTAGCCACGGTAGTCAAGAGACGGTCCTTCAGTACCATCACAAAGGCACAAAGAGAGTCGCAGATCCCTTATCAATGGGGATTTCCTACCCGACTCATCATCCACAGGAATGGATCCAACAAAGTCGCCTGAAAAGGGTTACAAATTGTTATCACAATGGAACATTCCGCTACAAGCAGATGCTCCTCCCATCAAGGGCCCGGAGTCGTCCTCAACCCGCATTACAGGGTACTGGCAGAGAGTTGCGGCAGCCACGTGAGCCACCGATTCAGAACTCTTGGACAACATCCCTGCGCATGCTATTAGACTGCACACTGGCCGCAGAGTGGGTGTAGTATCAACTCTCTACGTTCTATCTACTTACTCATCTTTCCTCTCACTTCTCTATACTTATAAGTCACCTATAAGATATCTCCACTAACTGAGCTGTTCCTCATATTAGATAACCTCATAACACAGAAGAACGAACACTATAATAAATAAATAAATAAAACAAATTAAAACAAATAAAACAGACAAAAAAATGTAAATACATAAAAAAAAATTTTTTAAAAAATGAACTCGCTGATTCATCACGGAGGCCGTTATTGGTAGGACTCTGTGCATGAGACCTTTGCTCTCATCTCCTTCTCTCTTATCTCACAGTGCATGCCTCTACCAGGCTCACTAAAGAGACATTGCTGTGTGACTTTCTCGCAATGTAATTTTTTCTTTCCCTTGTTCTTGCTCCGACACCTCTGAGGAGGATGTCTGGAGTTTGGGGAAACCTGTATATAGTTCCGGTTTGTTTAACTATATTCTTCTTTTCAACCCTTTTACTTTTACCTCAATGCTGGTGTACAATGTTTGAGGATGCGACTAAGGTGATGGGATCACTGACTTTGGGATGGTTGATAGTGCATATTGCAATATGCGTACCAGGAATCTTTGAACTCCTAGTAACAGCTTACTTTATTTCTCCACATAATGGTGATTAACGTTATATCACTAAATACAAAGGGATTGAATTCCCGCATAAAAGACGCCTAGCTCTACAAGAGGCAAAAAAGGCGAACACTTTTTAAATGGGGGCTCCGTCCTAAATTCAACTCCCTGCAGTTCCCGTTAGACTTACATGCTATTATTCAAAAAAGAAAAGCGGAGTCTCAATCCTTATAAGCAAAGATAAAGCCTTTACCTTGGTGGCAAAACACGCCGATAGGAATGGAAGGTACTGGATAATACAATGCAATATTAATAATGCACAGTACACACTAGTTAATATATATGGTCTACATACTGACCAGTCAGCCTTCTTAGAAAACTTATTTCAAAGTATAGATATGATGACAAGATATGAACAGACGCCACAATAGCGTGTTGCAAGCATTACAGATAGTAGACAGTGGCATAGAAATTCGCACTTTTCTTTTAAGAGTTAAGTAAAATAGCAGGGTCACATGCTTATCCAACACATGCAAAGTGTGTGTAAAGTGTCGTCATCGCTTAATAATGGTAATTTTGCTTAATGAGGTTAAGTAACAGGCTTATAGAATTAGGATTATAGGATTATAACAGGAAAACAGGATTATAGAACGCGCAAAATATATCGCTGGTTGCCACTGTAAGACATTTGCTATATATCGCTAGTTGTCAACCTAGCACATTTAAAGGGTGTCACCAGATGCTATTATAGACATATGAGATACTTAGTTGGTTGCCAATATAAAACACTTGGGGAGATGTCCTGAGAAAGAGGGGCACCAAAGCAAGTGAGGATAAGTGAGGCTAGTAGGCTTTACATTGGTGTGAGTAGGGTGGCCTCGGGCCAGAGAGTCCAGTCCCCGCCCGTCCCCTTACATGGGGCTGCGTGTGTGGTCTGGGTGAGTCTGCCTATCCAATGCCCCAACGTGAGGCTGAGTCCAGCGGGTCCATCGATGGTGCCGATGTGAACTGCTTCCAGGCTTCCCGAGGATGCCGCCTGCGGGAGGCACATGCAGGCGATTGTGTGCAGGTATGGAGCGTCTGTGATACTGTCCCTGTGGTGAATAAGTGGCTCAGCTGCGGCATTGTAGTGGCATCTGCCGGTTCAGGCCGCCATCTTCTCCTTCTGTCTGTCTGGGCATTACCCTGCTTGGGTCTGCGTTGGGTTGCTGCTCTCCGGCGGTCCTGCCTGTGGCGCTGTACCACAAGGATCCTCTTGGGTTTTTGAGCTTTGTGTAGGCTGTGTCCAGTGGCAGCATTGCGCCATTTGGGCGTTGTTGGGTTGGACCCTTTCTTGTGAGTGTCCGTAGTAAGAGTGGGGTTTGTCCTGCTTGTCACCTTGCTCTTGCGCTTCCGACCCTGCAGCACACCGCCGGGTGAAGATCCGGCTTGTGGGAGCACCAGTAGAGCCTCTAGCTTCTCCCAGATTGCCTGGAATATGCGGTCGTACCTGAGCTTTGTTTCCCTCTGGATCATGAGCACAGCATTGGAGCACTGGCTGCCCGCCATTTTGTGGGCTCCACCCGCCGTCTCTGGACTTTGTGGTTTAGTCGCTTGGGCCTTGCGTGGCCGGTTAGTCTCATGTGGCCGGGATATCCCTCGCCGGTCCAGAGGGGGGGGGGAACGGGGGCTCCAAGTCTGTGTTCCCTTCGTTCTCGGTGGCGGGAGGGCAGAAGCCTCTCCCGCGCCTGCCATGCCAGTAGGCCTCACCGGCTCGTGGGGTGTATGTCGGGTCGGTCGTCGCTTGTAAGGTATCATATTGTGTGTCCCGATTTCCCCTCACGCTTGGTGGCCCTAGTCTGGCTCTCAAGTGCAGTTTCTGTAGGGTTTTCATGCTTTTTTAGGCGCTGGTTGCAGGAGCTGACAAGGATTGCTGCTGTTCAGCTCTGCGGTTCGGCCCCGCCCCCCCGAATCAAATCCTTTTGACTCACGGATACATAGATCTGTGGAGGGTGACACCTCCCTTTAGAGAGGGACTATACTTTCCATTCTCTCACTCACAATTCTTACTCCCGGATAAACCAATTTCTTATACATAGCTCGATGGTGACGAAGGTAAAGGAGACAGGGTCTCATCTCGTGGTCGGACCATGCACCGGTGACGATTCAACTGGGAGAACAGTTTCACAATAAAGGCAGAGGCTCTTGGCGCATGAATGGGCATCTTCTGATAAACCCACAAATACCTACAGACATCCGTAAAGAACTAAACTTGTACTGTACTTTGTAACTAGTAAGTTGCCAAACACTAAGCCAGACTCGCTATGGTTAGCGCACAAGGCTTACATAAGAGGGATAATACTTAAAGGACCACTCTAGTGCCAGGAAAACATACTCGTTTTCCTGGCACTAGAGTGCCCTGAGGGTGCCCCCACCCTCAGGGACCCCCTCCCGCCCGGCTCTGGAAAGGGGAAAAGGGTTAAAACTTACCTTTTTCCAGCGTAGGCGGGGAGCTCTCCTCCTCCTCTCCGCCTCCTCTCCGCCCCGTCGGCTGAATGCGCACGCGCGGCAAGAGCTGCGCGCGCATTCAGCCGGTCGAATAGGAAAGCATTTACAATGCTTTCCTATGGGCGCTTGCGTGCTCTCACTGTGATTTTCACAGTGAGAATCACGCAAGCGCCTCTAGCGGCTGTCAGTGAGACAGCCACTAGAGGATTAGGGGGAAGGCTTAACCCATTAATAAACATAGCAGTTTCTCTGAAACTGCTATGTTTATAAAACAATGGGTTAACCCTAGCTGGACCTGGCACCCAGACCACTTCATTAAGCTGAAGTGGTCTGGGTGCCTAGAGTGGTCCTTTAAGCATGCTAGCTATGCTAAAGCACAGAGACTTAACCCCTTAAGGACACATAACATGTGTGACATGTCATGATTCCCTTTTATTCCAGAAGTTTGGTCCTTAAGGGGTTAAAGCATACTTGGACCTTACTAAAAGGTTGGCAGAACTATCCTCCTTAAATAAATCAGCCCCTTCACCTCAGCAAGCACTAGAGATAAGAGACCTACAATGCTAACTATCAGAATTAGAACTAGCCAAAACCAATTTTCTGCTACGCAGATTTAAACAGTGCTACTTTGCATCTGGCAACAGGGCTGGAGCTCTCCTAGCCTCTCAATTGAAAAAAAACGCAAAGATTGCGTTTATATATACAACACAAGGCGACAAAATATGAACCCAGACAAAATTGGCCTAGAATTCGCCAAATACTATAGCTCACTAGCCTAAAAGTTGACCCTTCCACACATGTCCCAACGCAACAACAGATAAACACCTTCCTAGATTTGACTCACCTGCCCAGGTTGCAGGACTCAGAAATACAGGCGCTCATAAAACCTATCACACGTGAGGAAATTCAGAAACATATCAATGCCCTTCCCATAGCCAACAGCCCAGGGCCTGACAGCCTGACAGCTGCTTATTATAAAACTTTCCAAAATCAATTAGACCCCCAAAAGCTTTCAAAGGGGGATGCCTCCCTAAAGAGATGCTTCTATCCTATATAGTCACTTTACCAAAACCGGGCAAAAAAACAACCATCTGTTAAAATTTTAGACCCATTTCCCTTCTAAATACAGATACAAAGTTGTACGCCAAAGTCATAGCAGACAGACTTGGCTCGCTCCTGCCGAAACTTATCCACTACAATCAGTCAGGCTTTATCAAAGGTAGACAGGGGTCGGATAATTATAGGCATCTCTTGAATGCGATCCACCATATCCACGAGGAATTGAGCAAGGGCCTTCTCTTAGTGCTGAACGTGGAGAAGGCCTTCAACAGGTTTAATTGGTTGTACATGACAGAGGTGATGGGAAGATTTGGACTCCCTCCATCATTCATTACAGCAATAATGGCATTAAATACCCAACAGCTAGCGTTTTCAATGCTGGTTTTATATCCCATCCATTTGCTATAACAAATGGGACCAGGCAGGGTGCCCTTTTGTTTATTTTGTGTTTGGAACCTTTGCCTCAGCTTATTCATGACTTTCCAGATATCCAAGACATATCGATAAGAGAAAAGACCTACAAACTATCATTATTTGCAGATGATATCATTTTAATGATCTCCTGCCCCGAAACATCCCTTCCAAAACTAATTGAACTGTTGACCGCCTTCGATTCAGTCTCTTACTACAAACTTAATACCAATAAAACACAGGGACTGCCTATTAACATACCCCGCAACAAACAAACAACTCTTTCCAAACTCTTCCAGTTTGACTGGTTTATCTTGGAGTACGAATAACTAAATCCATGGCAATGCTATTTAAATACAACCATTTACAAATGCTGACAAGAACTGGATAAATGCAGGGAGGTAAAAATATCTTGGTCAGGTCGCATAAATGCCCTTAAGATGATGTATCTACCTAAATTGTTATATACCTTCTGGATGCTTCCTATCCAGGTACTGAAGAGCCACTGCGATAAGGCACAAAAGCTTTTCACAGATTTGATCTGGTATAAAGGAAGGGTTAGAGTAGTGAGGGAGGTGTTGCAGACGCCTTTCCTAGAGGGTGGCATGGGTGTCCCTCAGGTATGGGCTTACAGTAGAGTGGTTCTTTTGGCTCAGGCCATTAACCTCCACGCATCCTGTGGACTATTGAGATGGGTAGATATGAAGTGGCCCTGATTACCTGTAGGTCCCGGACCCCCATGGTCCTGGTGACACAATGGGAAAGAGACACAGGAAAAGTAGTCCCACAGGAGAGGTGGATCAAGAGACTAAATGCATTACGAGGCATTACCAGATGCTTCTCGCATATAGAAGCTCACCGCAAGCTCATATATCGCTGGTACCTTACAGATGACAAACTAAGCCACATATATAAAACAGCATCGGAGGTATGCTGGTGATGTGGCTTGGACAGAGGCACCATGCTCTTTGTTTGGTGGGACTGCAGGTTAATTAAACCACTATGGGCCGTAGTGACAAAACTGGTGGCAGCGCTCAACATAAAGGTACCATTAGAACCAGAGGTGTATCTCTGGCTAGAGTTTCCACCACACATTACGTTCCATGAGAGGACCTTGGTATCACACATTGCCCATGCGGCTAGAGCTCTTATTGCTTTAAATTGGAAATCTAACCTATGTCCTAAGGAAATAATACTGATAGACAAAATAAACCTTAACTACACATACGAGAGTATGGCTATCCTCTCACCGAACGTAAAATAAAAAACAACTAAGATCTGGGAACCATGGGAGGCCCTTTATCCGTCACCTCCAAGGGCGGGTGAGCCTCATTTTAGCTAAATTCTGTAGGTCAAAAAAAATAATTATACTATACATATATCATAATATTGGGGCACGATAGGGAGCAAAGGGGCCTGCAGGGGCTAAAATTGACAAGTCATAACCCGAGTCTCCGGACGCAATGTCTGACAATACCCGTTCCCACAACTTGGTTTTACAATCTCATTATCCCTCACGACTTCACTATCTCTTATAAGATAGCACCAGTATCATCAGCATTAGATCACTGAATGTTAATGTTTATTTTTGTTTAATTTGATCTGTTTGACCATTAGTTTATATGCCGTAGCGATGTTAATGCTATTTGACTCATGCACCTCAAGTTGTTACACTTTCCTTTGCATAGAGCATAACAAGGACCTCATGACCAGCCTTCACAGCTGGGGGCGAGTTCATCTCCTACCCCAACCTTTACTGCTAACGACCACTATGCTGACATGTACGTGTATGCCTGTACTTTATTGTAAGCTAAAATAGAATGTGAGACAAGGGATGGCAAGATGTTTACCCTCATACTTGTAACTGTAATGGATGACCATGTATACTTGATGCTGCGGCATTGTTGATGTATTATTTGAATATGAAACAATAAACTTCAATTATGAAAAATTTGAAATTCACTTTGAATTCACATGAATTCAAATTCACTGAATTCTCACTTTATTGAATAACCCTTCTAATATTGGAGGACTGTTTAATGAATATCATAATGCAGGCTGTCACCAGCTTGTTTGGCTTCCTGAGGAACTAGAAGTCAGGGAAGGATATTCTAAATGAAACTTAAATAGAAATAGAAAGTTAAATAGAACTTTCAAACAGAACTGCCCAAATGTTATCTCCATGCTATGAAGCCTGTTTGATCTAAAGTAAAAGTAAAGGCAATAATAAATTATAGACTAGATGCCAGAATCTAGGCATAACAATGCCTAGCTTAAAGGAACACTATAGTGTCAGGAATAACATAGCCGTTTAGGTGGCCGGCCCCCTTACCGCCTTACTGATCTTTTTCCAGCACAGTCTGTCACATCTGGCTCCGTTCATGCTCTGTCTTCATGGCTAAGGTCATCAAGGAGATCATATAAAAGCATTCGGAGACTATCAGCAACTCCTCATTGAGATGCATTGCCTCTCTTGTGCAGCACTGACCCAGGAAGCACCACTAGTGCCTGGTCTGAGTGACTGCCACTGGAGTTGTCCCTAGGCAGCAATGTACTGCCTTTTCTCTGAAAAGGCAGTATTTACATTAAAATGCCTGCAGGGGCAGTTGTAAACATTGAGTTAAAGAGAGAGACCAAGTGAGGTGTAAAAACCTCAGCAATTATACACTAACAGGGAAATTATTAGGTTTTAAATGTTTGCTGGCCAGTACAGAAATGGAGGCTTGTAAAGAGGCAGTCTAGACAGTCTAGAATAGTGAGGAAGCAGATTTTGTTTAGAAGAACACTCCATGCACCACATCCTCTTCCGTGCTCTGTAGTCGTTATTGTGCCAGGAGTGCTCTGCTGCTCCTCCCATTGTAAGTAGTTAAACTGTTGAGCCTGAAGCTATGTTCTGAGCCAAGATTGGCAGCGTAGACCTCAGACAATCATCAAGTCCTGCTCTTAGACAATGAGCTAGCCCTGCTCTCAGACAAGGAACTGACCCTGCATAACATGGCTTAACTCAGGAAAACTAAAATAAGCTCCATATAGGAGCTTCCAGCTCTCCACAGAGGATGTGATTGGGCCTGGTGTACCCCAGGTAAAACGTCAAAACGTTTGACTAATTACAATGGGGGTGCGTTAGGGCTGTCCTAGCACCATAACATCTACAGTGCACTGTAGTTGTTATGGTACTTGGAGTGTTTTTTTAAATTTATAAAAAGAATCCTTAGAGGGTTGATGAATTGAACTATCAGAGGCAAAATTATTCATAGACCTATACAAGTCTGAGAATCAGTCTAATATGTCAAGTTTGTAATTAATTTTTGACATTTACCAAAAAGGCCATTCATTCTTAATTTTTATTAAATTAAAATGCAATTATTTTATTAACCTTTTTTTTCTACCGGCATAATAATTTTTGTTTCAAAATTTTCTATTTGATGAATTTAGTGAGGAAGGAGAGGCACGGAAGAACAAAGTTAAAGTAATACATTCTAGTATTAAAATAGATTTAATTGTCCAGACATATTAGCAATGAAATGTATTAAGATGATATTACAAAACAATTTATTAATGGGTAAGATTATGTTGTGGACACAGCAGGGATGGTAATGGCTGAGCATGGAAGTGAACAGATTTCAGTTATATTGGATTTATTATTTACACAATACACATATTTACATGCATTCTCAATAAATTTGACATAATGCAACATAAAGAGAAATCGCACTATATTTCTACAGTTTTAATGTATTTAAAAAAGCTATTTCATAGGAGATATGTGTTTGCTATGTATATATTTGTTTTAGTTTTCTTGCATTGAGAAATCATTAAGATATGATTGGACTGATGGATATAGCAGTTGATGGTTCCTTTAACTAATGTGTAAGGAGCCCTGCCAGGAAAATTTCATGTCTACATCTGGTTAACCAACATCTTATAATGTGGAAGCAAATTAAAGTGAAGCCCCAGGGGTCAAGTGACCATAATCTGATCAAATTGGATATAATCTGTAAACCAAAACAAATTAAAAGGCATGTAAAAAGGATGAATTTAGACTAGCAAAAGCTAAAATGTGAAAAATACTTAGCCAAATGGATTGGAAAATTAACCCAGAATTTACCACCTCTGTAGCAACTGCTAATGTGTTACTACAGCTTCTAATATACTTTTACTCAAGGAAGGGTAAATATACATTCTCAAGATGAAGAAATAATAAAAAATTTCATAAAAGTGATCGTTCAGTTATATACTTTTTCATAATTTGTTTGTTTGACAAATGACAAAACCTTTAACGTTTAGCGCAATAATTCAATTAAAAAGTAAAACAAAATGGTAATATAATTTCAGCTGAGTATTTATTATGCAGGCCACAGTATAACAGTATAGACAATTGGTTGAGATATCTATTTTTTTTTTCACTTAAGGAGAGACTAATATAAGAGTGTGTCAAGGGGTTAAGTAGTTATGTTTTAAGATTGTGTAAGGACATATGTCATAGGTATAATAGAGCAAAGGAACCACTTATTAGGTACTTGAAATTTAATGTCCAGAGTAGCCAAACTAAAAGGATAGCTGACTGATTTTTTTCCAGTTTAAACTTGAAATTTACTTTGAATTCTCACTCTAGCGAATAAGCTGAAAGTGTATAATTAGTTTTTGCTTTTGTTGTGCATAGCTAAAAAAAAAAAAAGTTGAAATGATGTACCTCTGCGTAAAGTGCGACACACCTGCCCTTGGTTACAGCTGACCTCATTCAAATGTACCAGTTTAGAGATTCACTTTGGTCAAAGTTCATGTGTACTGGCTCCAGGAACAATCACTGTACTTGCAGACAATGGCAAAATGCATACACAAAACAAACAAAAATTGATAAGGCCCATTATTTCTGTGAAAATTAGAACAACAACCTATAAAACCCATGAAACTTCTGGAAAATCACAAATAGCATACAAACCCCCACAATCCACTCCCAACCCTCCACTGTCGAATGGACAACCAAACACTGCAACACTCCCTAGATGTAGCAAATGCGTTTAATAATTATTTTGTTGGATGTGCTAACACCCTGGCTGCCAAGATAACAACTGACACTCATTTTTAGACCACAAATAAAGATCAGGCCCTGACAAATCTTCAAAATACTCATATAGAGAAATCCAACTTTAGACCTGTGCCTGTTAGTGTCGTTAATAAACATCTTAAAAATTTAAAAAAGAAAAACCAGTGTGGACCAGATCAAATCCCAGCAATGTTGCTGAAGCTCAGTGCGCCAGCAATTGCTAAACCTGTCACTATCCTTATCAATGAATCCCTGGTGTCAGGATACATACCCAAACTTTGGAAGACTGCAAAAGTTGTACCTATCCATAAAAGTGGTGACAATACTTTGGTATCTAACTATCGCACAATATCATTGCTTCCTGTATTGTCAAAAATCTTGAAAAAATGCGTCCACACGCAACTATGTGAATATTAGCAACAATCAAATTATCTAACCCCTGATCAATCAGGCTTTCGTCCAAATCACTCAACTTCGACTGCCCTCTTAAAAGTTTGCAATTATATCCAAACTGGCATGGAACAAGAAGACTTAACTGGAGCTATTTTCCTTGATTTTGCCAAGGCCTTTGACACAGTAGACCATGGCATTCTTTTGCAAAGACGTAAAAACTCAGGCATTGGTGATCGCCTGCTAACCTGGTTTCGATCATATGTTTGAGACTGATTGCAATATGTGGCCATTTCTGATAGCGCTTCCCTCCCTCTTCCAGTCACATGTGGTGTTCCCCAAGGCTCCATACTCGGCCCCCTGCTATTCACATTATTTATAAATGATCTGCCTAACGTCTGCAAATCCTCACCTGTACACATGTATGCAGATGAAACTGTAATCTACGCTAGTAAACCCAAACAAATTCAAATGCCTGTAGCACACTGACAGCAGTCTGCTCTTTTAAATATCTAGGTATGTTGATAGAACCCAATCTATCATTTGGCCTTCACATTGAAAAAATCTCTTTAAAACTTTACCCAAAACTAGGTGCCCTGTACAGAAACAAATCCTGCCTAAACCCTACATTAAGGAAACAGATAGTGCAACAAATGCTACTGCCGGTCATTGATTATGGGGATGTAGTGTATGCACCCACACCACAAACTCACCTTAATAAACCTAATACGTTATATAATTTGTTCTTTGTACTAGAATGTAATTACTTTACCCACCACTGTTACATGTTAAAAGAGCTAAACTGGCTGTTGCTTGGATCACAACGCACTCTTCATCTTTCCAGCCTTGTGCATAAGAGCATTTCTGTGAAGCTCCCACCCTACCTGAGTAGAATGTTCTCCCCACTGTTCCCACCGCCTATAACCTCCGATCCAGTACTAGCACGATATTTAGCATACCGCAATACAAAAATAAAGTGGCTTGATCCTCCTTTTCCTACAGAGCACCGCAATTATGGAATAACCTCAGGGACACAGTCAAATCTTCATTCAATCTAAAATCTTTTACGAAATCTATGGCAATATACCTCAGAATAGAATGCACCTGTCATGGTTGAATATATTTATTACCTTGTTATGTATTAAATTTATATATGTGTGTATGTGTATGTATTTATATATATATATATATATATATATATATATAGTTTGTATATTGTATTTTTGTTATATTGTACCCTATTGTAACATTGCAATGTTTTGTGGACCCAGGACATACTGTATATACTCGAGTATAAGCCGACCCGAATATAAGTCGAGACCCCTAATTTTACCCCCAAAAACTGGGTAAACTTATTGACTCGAGTATAAGACTAGGGTGGGAAATGCAGCAGCTACTGGTAAATTTCTAAATAAAATTAGATCCCCCAAAATTTACATTAATTGAATATTTATTTACAGTATGTGTATATAATGAATGCAGTCTGTGTGTGTGTGTATGAATGCAGTGTGTGTGTATGAATGCAGTGTGTGTGTGTATGAATGCAGTGTGTGTGTGTGTATGAATGCTGTGTGTGTGTATATTAGTGCAGTGTGTGTGTGTGTGTATGAATGCAGTGTGTGTATGAGTGCAGTGTGTGTGTGTATGAGTGCAGTGTGTGTATGAATGCAGTGTGTGTGTATGAATGCAGTGTGTATGAATGCAGTGTGTGTGTGTATGAGTGCAGTGTGTGTGTGTGTATGTGTATGTGATGCAGAGCCTTGGTGGGATGTGGGCATTTTTATTATTTTTTTTATGTTATTATTATTATTTTAATTTTTTTTATATTATTATTATTTTTATGTTATTTTATTTTATTAAAATTTTTATGTTATTTTTTTTCATCCGCCCTCCCTGCTTGTTAGCTGGCCAGGGAGGGGGGGGGGGGGGGGGCCTCTCATTCCCTGGTGGTCCAGTGGTGTGCACTGTGTAGGAGGGGGCTGGCAGGAAGCATTTACTTACCTTTCCTGCAGCTCCTGTCAGCTCCCTTCTCTCTCCTCTGGTCTGGTCAGCTCCACTGTAAGTCTTGCGATGTGACTGCAGCGTGGAGCATTGCCACGGTAACCTGTGGCAATGCTCTGACCCCGCGGCTCTCGCGAGACTTGCAGGGAAGCTGACCGGACCGGAGGAGAGAGAAGGGAGCTGACAGGAGCTCCAGGAAAGGTAAGTAAACACTTCCTGCCAGCCCCCAATGAGCCCGGCGGTCCTGATCTGTATTATGGCAATGTAAGTTGCCATAAAACACTCACTCGAGTATAAGACGAGTGGGTTTTTTTTAACAGAAAAAATGTGCTGAAAAACTGGTCTTATACTCGAGTGTATACGGTACTTGAAAATGAGAGAAATCTCACTGTATCTACCCTGGTAAAATAATACCAAATAATATTTTATAAATAAATAAATAAATAAAGATATACCTCAAATAATATTGGGTGGGCCCTACAAATATATGCTTTAAAATAGTCATAAAACAGTAGCAAGAGAAGCAACATTTTGAATAGTTAAGTAATTGTATTCTGTATCAAAAGAATGTAAGCAAATTCAAAATTAACAGCATTAGAAAAACAAAACAAAACACATTTTTTTTACATTGATAAAGGATTAAAGTGGTTGTATGATATGGGTAAAAATAAAGAGACAGGAGAGGGGGAGAATGGTTTATTGCTGCATGAAGTAATGTTCTCATGACAATGAAAAAATAGGTAAGCTAAAAATAAATGCCTTAATATATAAAAAGCTCTGTAGTTGTAAGTGAAGGTGATATAACAGCCCAGAGTAAACTTGACTATATTGTGGGTGTTGTAAAGCTTTATAAAAATAGTTAATGCATGCTAATCATTTTGTACAATAGTCAAGATTATGAAAAGTGCAAAGTGATCACTTTAAAAACTTCAAACTAAGTAGCCAGAAAATGTTCCAGGGTGCATGCATTCTAAGGATCTGTGAATATTGTAGAAATTTTGTTATGCTTAAATTTCATGTTGTTTGCAAAGCTAGGGTGGTTACATTGGGAAAATCTGGGGCAAAACAGTCTGAAATAGTCCGTAAGTTGTGGTGGGATGACCATATCACATCTGTCAAAGTCTGTAATTTTAGGAAAGAGAATATCATAAGTAGCTTGCAAAGTCTTCAGAAATTTGTGACAACCACCATCTTTAGATTATTTTCTATGTGATCTGTGTAGGGACATAAGTTTTGTATTTGCTTTGTTTGTTGCACTGTCTTGAGTTTTGCCCAGTGTGTTTGTGGTAGCTGGTTCACCACATTATTTATGTTTTGTAGTTGGTACTTGTATTTCTTCATCTATGGTATCAGAATTGGATGAGGGGCATATCAGTTGTCAACTATACATCCACTTGGGGGAGGGATACTGAGAAATCTCTAGGCACACTTAACAGTCCAGGATTTAGGTATTATCGAATCGCAGACCATGTAGTAGGTATAATTCCTACTCTCCAGCACGGTCCCCAACTTTTTAGGCTGCATCAAAGTTTGTTATTTTGCAATGATAATGTTCTCTTTCCTATCTGAATACTTTCTAGATCAGTGCTCCTCAACCCTCTCCTTAAGACATATATAGCAGTCCAGGTTTTAGGGATTAGCCAGGTGTGTCTCTAAGACTCTAAGGTGTTTTTTTTTCTTTTTCTAAACAGCTTGGACACACCCGGGTTATCGCTAAATCCTGGACCGTTAGGTGTGCCTGGAGGAGAGGGTTGAGGAGCACTGATCTAGAGAGTATTCCGATAGGAAAGAGAACATTATCATTGCAAAATAACAAACTTTGATGCAGCCTAGAAAGTTGGGGACCGTGTGGGAGAGAAATAATAATACTTCATACATGGTATGCAATTCGATTAGCCACACATCTTACCTACTTATTTTATGGTTGGTGGTAACTCATATCTTTATTTGAATTTCATTTGTTTATGTTATTATAACATTGTTTGTTTTTGTTTGTTTGTTTGCTTTTTACTACAATCAACTTATAAAGTCTAGCTCTGTTTTCTACATTGATATGAGGGTATCTTCAGTAGTCAATTAAGATTATTTATTTATTGCCATTTAAACTCCTTCTCAGGCATTAATAAGGTGGCAAAATTGCTGGTAAAATTAGGTACAATGCTAGCATAATACTGGGCTGATTGGAAAAGCTCATGTTTTACAGCTAAGTAATGTAAAATCTATTATTAGAGAATGCCTACATTTTGCTTGTTAGTGTTAGAGATGTACCCTTGATACTCTTACCAAGGGGCTTTTCTGTGAAATCAGAAGTAATTAAAGGACATGACCCCTAGCACGTTCACATTGAACATTTTATTTCCTTAAAGAATTTTCCTTTAGAACACTTGACAGGGCACAGAACACATCCTCTTGCATTGCTGCTTGGTCAATTACTAACCTTTAGGCCATAGATAAAGTATGTTTGCATCCCTGCTATTCTGTCAGAATGCCTTACTTTTTCACCAGTATGAAGATCTTGTGAATAAAACAATTTTTGGTCGGGGTTGCAGGAGGACCTGCTTTATACTACTCACAAAATCATTCCTATGGGCAAGAAAATTACAGCTACATCACAGCTGCTCAAACGGTGAATGTAAACTGACGTCCAGGCTATCGGTTTCTATCTAAATGAAGGGAGATGGGGGTAGCTCATTTGACACAGCTCTTCACACATTTTCTGCCCAGCTGGGAGACATTAGCTTTATCTGTATAGATTTGTGTATTTTCCAAAATGATGAGTTTATAGTGTAAGGGATTTAACTCTTTAAGTACCGTGGGGTGAGTATCATTTTAATCAGTAATAGCTTTGAGAAGATAAATAATGTTTTAGCTAGAGCGTAATTTTACAGCAATGATTTAACTTCAATAATTTAATCTTCACGTGGTTGGTAGACTTAGATTCCTTTCTGGGTGAATTAATAAAATAATATTGTGGATGGGGACCTTCCGTATTCTAGCTCTTGTGGAATGCAAAGACCCATTATTGTCGTTAAACCAAAAGTCAACATACTAATAAAAGATAATGGTATTGAGACCATAAACAATATTTATCAATGCTAGGTGAGCAAATAATTATTGAATTATAAAAGTTAACCATTTAGCAAAAATGTGCTGCAAAGTATGCAAAAAACTTGCAAAAAAAACCACCAATTACCCAGATTATATGGAGACAAGGGTAGCAGATAATAGTCTTGGTGAATTATCAATTATATGTATGATCTATATTTTGTTACTGTGTAGCTTTTGTTAGATGGGTTATGTACTAATAACATGTTGGTAATGTTAATTGTGAGCTGTTGTACTTAGTGATGCATAGCCATAAAATATGGTCAGATTTTGAAATGTGTAAAAAATATGGAAAAGACCAAGAGTACTTGATGATGAATATTCTTTTTGCAACAAAATTAGTAATGACCCGTAATTGGAAATCGCCCTTTATACACTGGTCTATTATATGTATGCATATAATAATAGAAAATGGAAGCAAGTTTCTATACAGAGAGAAATTCAGTGGAGAAATTTAAGGATGGTGGTACACTTGGAAGAAATATTTAGACCTTTTAAAGTCAAAAAATGATTAATGCTTAAATCCCAACTTATTAATTTCCATCCTAACTCTTTAAACACCAACAATTAATCTAAATTATTCTTTATATTGTTAAAAACTTCTTAATATTGAATATGAGTCCCGTCCCCCCCACCCACCCACCCCACCGCTCGATGGCCCTCCCATTCCCTTTATTTGAGTGTATGAATGAGAAGTTCCGATGATTCGTTTATTTATTTGTATAATCTTGGATGTAATCGACATACAAGTTCACTTCTGATAACAACATAACTTTTGTAATCTTTGTATTTGAGACTTGTATCCAGAAATGCACTTGACTTGTTTATTATTTGTAACTGAGAAACAAATGTGAAAAATCTAATAAAGAATATAAACATAAAAAAATATGGAAAAGAAAGCACATACCTGAACCATCATATATTAATACGGTTCTTCTAAAATGAACAAATGTTTTACAAAGCATAGTGAAACATAGTGGAATAAGTTCACTCCACACACAAAAAATTATAGGTGTGTTAAAATTAGATGGTTTGGTAAGCTATCCATATAAAATATATTCCAGCCCTGCCAGTTGGGATTTATTTTGCGATTTGTCGGCATTTTTATGTTAATATTGCCTTTCAATGCAATGTTCCTGTAACAGTATTACTCCAGTTTCCTTTTTGTGTCTCTCTGACTCTCTATAGACAGTTTGTTCTTGTTGTGTGTTCATGCTCTTATCTGTTATTCTCTGGCTCTGGTACTTTTTTGTTTTGTGATAATCATATTCTCCAATTTTGCACCTGACTCTTTATCCATTATGAGTTATGCTCTGTAGAGCTTTTTACCTCTAAATATATAATATTGCTCACTTATGCCCAGGGTGACCAGATCCACCATGTTTTCTGGGACACATATCATATATACATATTGATGGCAAGCACATGAAAATGGTAGCCCTGTAGTAACCAGAATTCAGAAGCAGATGTATTAGATTAAGTAATTAAGCAATGAAGAATCCTGCAATTAAGCCATTAGGCAATAAAGAAGCCTGCAGAATATGCATTATACATACTGCAGGTCAAACCTTTTCAGGTGTTTTCATAAATATGAAAAATTATATGTGTCCCGGTAAACATGGCAGATCCGGTCACCCTGCTTATGCCATAATCATGGTTTGAAGATACCACTGACACAAGACCTATATTTGTGTGGTATATATTGATCTTCATCTTTCTATGCTTGGAGATGCACCCAAGATGTCTTGAGGTCAGTCAGCTATAGGTTTCCGCAGCCCTGGTTTACAATCATACTCTTAGGCCTCTTTTTGTAGTGATGGTACTATATATACTATATAAATAAGGCTTGATTCTTAGTAGAAGCAAAACCCCTAATAAGTGACCAACCATTCTTTTGTTCTCTTAAAAGAGCACACGAGGTGACGCCATCATCTCAATAATGTTGTGAAGGAGGCTAGAAGTTGCAGGGCACTGTCTTGCATTCACGGTTTAAACTATTTTCAAATGGTTTTAACCTATAGTTGGTCCGCTGGATGCCTGACAGCATTGCCTCCATCTGCGGCCGCTGTATATTCAAGGAAGGTTAGACTTGGTAGCAGTGATGGTCTTTGGCTGACTGAGGGGCTGACTGAAAGAACTGTGGGAAGCAGATCTGACAGGCTCTGGGGACAAGTTTCAGGTTCAAACTGTTTTTAAATAGTTTAGCCCATAAAGGTAAAATGAAGCCCAAGCATAACAACTTAATTGAGTTTAAATTGTTATGGGGACAGAGTGTTCTCTTCAATATTTTAAACTAAAACTAACAAAATGTAGTTGATGGAAAAAAAATGGTTTATTTATAAAATTTTCAGCCCATTTCCTACATCATCAATGATTTACAATTGGAGATTCAAAGGATGTCTTCCACAGCCTGGTATCAACTACTAGAAACTGTTGGGTTTACGTTAAAAGTACGGGCAGACATTTCATGGAGGTTATTACATCTGATAATTGTTATGCATGATCATATAATGCCCAAAGAATATTAAGCCACTTTGCAGGATCAAGGCTCTATGGGGCCCACACTGTTCTGTCATACCTGTATATGCGCATAGAACGAAAGAAGATTTGTAATTTTTTATCCCCCCAAAAATAAAAAGAGACTTTTCTTCTGGAAGAGTAATGCAGTATCCCACCACTGCACACAGTCCATGACTTGTATGACAGCATGTCTGCAGGCAAGTTATGAAACTGCAGAAACCCAATATCTTCTTAAATCATTGATACTAAAATCTGGGTGTTTTTTATTATTTTATTTAACCCTAGTATGATGTGGGCAATTTATACCAGGGCAAACGTCAGGGAGCACCAAAAAAACAAGCCTGTGAAATCTAATTCGATAATAATGAGATCACTATTTATGTAAGTATGTCAGTATGCATGCAATCTGTATGCAATAAATGTATTTGCTTATGATATATGTAATACGTGTGTTAATTTTAAAATGTGTGTGACTACCAAAAGCTAGGAAATGTAATTCACTTCTACAAACACACATAAAATTAGAATTTTTAATTAATTAACTAAAAAAAACAAAACTTATATTTTAACAGATCTCAATTATTATCAACAGTAGCTTGCTATCTAACCTGTGTCCAATGTTGTAATGGCCTAATGGGTCCATAGTGTAAGCAGCAGTATCGCATGTTAAGACTAAAGAGAAATTCAGATTTACACATAAAAATCTATAAAAGCTGAGTGATTGAAAACACTTTCCTTTTCATGTTTAATATTGGTCATTGTTATTACCTGGGAAATCAAAGTAAAATTTCGATCTCATACAGTGGCAAATAACAAAAGAAACTTGTCTAAATCAATATGGCTGACATTATGCGAGTCTGTATCTTTCATCGACTGAAGCCTCGAGAATATATTGACCTATGTTTGAACCTTTTGCTTTGATAGCTATATGTATCATTTACTCCAAGCATTAATTGATTTATAGGCTAATGCATAGAGCCGTAAAATACTTGGTAATGCTCAGTCACAGAAGGATAGGCCACGAAGAGGAATTAACAGTGACAGAAAATATACAGGAACATGAAGAAAGTAATGTAGGTCCCATTGGGGCCTCAATGACAGCAATTGCCAAGGAAATGGAGGTCTCGGTCTGAAGTAGTGTTGTGAAAATCTTAAAGACTTTGTAAAAGAACACTGAAATCATTTTAAACAAACATGTCATTGATTGAATAAAACCACTTTAGATAAGTGAATCATTTACAGAAATCCATACCATTGACTTTGCTTTTTTAAATGACTTAATGATAACATTGGAAAATAAATTCTAATATACAATATTGCATTTACTCTTAGGTTCAATATGATAAGTATATAATCTAAAGTGTGATAATTTACAGAAAATATGGAAAACTGTTTGTAATCTGCAGATCTGCATGTTAGATTGTAATAATTTAAACCAGTATAAAAATCCAATCCTATCTGGGCCAAATGCTGTAAAAAAATAATATACATCACATATACCTTTAATTTACCGATCGCAGAATATTATTAATGTGACGTAGCTCTCCTGTTCACCCAAAGACAATATACATCACTGGTTATTATTTATTAAAGAAAAATAGAAAAAAGGTCCAGGCACTCCAGGATACAAAACGACAAATTTATTGAACCCACTGCCACTCACAATGTTTCAACCGACACGGTCTTTGTCAATCTTGTCAAGCTTGACAAAGACGGTGTAGGTCGAAACGTTGGGAGTGGCAGTGGATTCAATAAATTTTCCGTTTTGTATCCTGGAGTGCCTGGACCTTTTTTCTATTTTTCTTTATCAAGTATTTGTTCCCTAGTACTGGGACTGGCCTGGTTGCAGCCAGATACATATTGCTTGGGATTGAGTGCAATTCCACATCTTTATTATGGTTATTATTTATGTGATATTCTATAATATATGATTATTGGAAACATGTTATATTTCCCATTTGCAATATTATATACATATTTTGTACCTCACTTTCCATCTGACATCACGTTGGTATTAAACTCCATTTGTTATACTTCTATTGCTTTGTTTGCAAACTCCACTGTCATATTTCACCATTTACATGCAATATACTTTTACATCTAACCTTACATGCGTGTAATTTACATAGACTTTCCATAAATCCTAACTAACTCACAATATAAATTGGAATTAAATCACAATACATATTGTTCTTCTCAAAAAATGGGAGCTAGTGAACAATATTCCTCGAGCCTTATAATTAGTTGGCCCTTAAAACCTAATCAAAAAAGGAAGCTAAATTAAAAACAAAAAATAAAAACAACGTACTCTGTGCTTAGCATCATAAAAATCATAAACAAAATGTGAAGCGATGTTGCAGACTATTTTAAAACACACTCCATGGAAATCTCAATTGCAGTGACTAATCCTCCATTGAAATTTAAATATATTCCAATGGCAGCAAATGGATGATAACTCTGGAACCTCTTGAGCGGTGACAGGGTATCGTTGTTAGGCCAAGTCCAGCCCAGGTTCTATCAGGGAAGTGGGCAATTGAGGTGATCTTTTCGCCATGTGTGTCCACTCTGGAGATAACCAAGCTGACTTTTGTGGGACTTGTTGATAAACCCCATTGTTGTAGTGGTTCAAATGCTGTTTGTGGTGTAGACATTATGATATATGAACCCTCTCTGTAAATAAAAAAATGAAAATGAAATCTATATTATACATGCTTGGCTTTGACAGGTAATAGGAGCAAAATACTTCCTCAACTGCAAAGTAAAATTGGATAAGTAAAAAAAAAGGTAAACAGAGAGTGAAAGCGACGACATGCCCTGCGAACGTTTCATAATTTCAGCCTTAACAGTGTAGAAATATACTAGATTATTACATATCTGGGGATACTCTGGGGTGCCTTCATTAGCCTGTAGAGCCTATGCTTTCTATGCTTTCTATTTAGGATGATATGTTCTGGGGCTGTTTCAGGTAGGAGTTCCATTGGAAAATCTTGAATAAAACTAGGCAGGTCCACAGCCTTAAAATAGTACAAAAGGTAAGGTCACTAGTGCTTGTTTGCAGGGCAGGTAGGCAGCTTGAACAATCCAAATCAGAGTCTCTTCTTTCTGGTCGTGGATGGTGTGGAAAAAGGGAGGGAAGCAGCACCTTAAAAGTTTCCTCAAAATCCAATCAGGAATCAATATGCAAAAGAGAGGACAAAAAAATAAATATGGTGTAGTATTTTTATGTGGTTGGTGAGATAAATAAAAGGAAAAGCACTCACACTTTTTTGAGCTAGTAATTAGCTCCAAATATTATATGCACCTGGGCGGTATAATCCCCGCCTATGGATCTGTGGAATATCTTGATCTTATGTGTGGGAGTATTTATGATTGATAGTTGTTTCGATAGCTAGAACATTATGAGCTCCAAAGCTCAAGTTATTAAGGATTGATGCTTGCACAGGAGTATAAAGGGTCACCAGGATAGTCACCATATATATTTTTCTCCGTTGTAAAATAAATATAGATGATAAATGAGATATACTCAAAAATGAGTTTTGATCAATCCTTATATCCTTATAGTTCTTGGGTGGTATGTTCCCAAACAAGGAATATGATGTCAGAATCTTCTGAATAAAATCTTCTGGATAAAATCTGTAAGGTCCAAATATGGTTAAAAATGACAAAATGTATTGAAAATAAAGATTAATAGGGTATCGGCTAAACCTCACTGATAATGCGTAACAAGGCTGAAACGATCGTCTGGGGTTGCTGTATCTCTCGTGCAGAGAGAGCCGGCCTGTATTTTGGATCTGTTCTGCACTTTTGGGTGGAATCAGTCTGAGCAGGGCCGGCCTTAGGCATTTGGGCGCCCTGTGCAAAAAATCTTCACAGCGCCCCCCCTTCCCCCACTCCTTACCCCTTCCCACACACCCTGTCACACACACGCGCAGACAGTCACACACACACACACGCGCAGACAGTCAAACACACGCGCAGACAGTCTCACACACACACACACACACACACACACACACACACAGGCAAACAGACACACACAGGCAGACAGCCACACACACACTCACTAACAGACAAACACACTCACAGACACACACTAACAGACACAGACACACACTAACATACACAGACACACACTAACATACACACACACACACACACTAACAGACACACACTAACAGACACAGACACACACTAACAGACACACACACACTAACATACACACACTAACATACACACACACACTAACATACACACACACTAACAGACACACACTAACATACACACACACACACACACACACACACACACACACACTAACAGACACAGACACACACTAACATACACACTAACAGACACAGACACACACTAACATACACACACACACACACTAACAGACACACACACTAACATACACACACACACCCACATTAACACATTTTTTAACATTTATTTAGACCCCCCCCCAGCCTCCTTACCTTTGGGAATGCTGGGGGGGGTCTCTTCCTCCCTGGTGGTCCAGTGGCTGCTGGGCGGTCGGGCGGCGCTGGCGGGCGGCTGGCGAGGGAGCACTATGACGTCATATTCCGGCTCCCAGCCTCACTCTGCGGCGCGCGAGGGAGCTGAGCATACAGCTCAGAGGAAGTGCTCCCTCGCCAGCCGCCCGCCAGCGCCGCCCGACCGCCCAGCAGCCAGGCATGTCTGTTAGCCGCAAGGCTAACAAGACATTTGCCTTGGGCATTTGGGGGCGGCTTTTTTTGCCGCCCCCTGGAAAATGCCGCCCAAGGCAAATGTCTTGTTAGCATTGCGGCTAACAGACATGCCGTGTGAGCTATGCGGCCGCAGGGCGCCCCCTGCACCATGGCGCCCTGTGCGGCCGCACAGCTCGCACACCCCTAAGGCCGGCCCTGAGTCTGAGATACAAATGGCCAGGTTCTTTTTTGTAATGGCACAAGATGAGCTAAAACCAGCTTGAGAACTGAGCGGGGATCCACCGAAGGCTGGCTAATTAAGCTGTTGTCCGTTCTCCGCGCTCTCTTGCGACTTGTTTTTTGCTCTCTTTTATTATAGACATGTAAAAGTATGATTTTTTTTTTAATGGTAACATTGCTGTTGTTGGTATTAAGGCCCCTAAAAAAATTAATGATGCCAAGAAAGGAGGTCAGAAACCAGTATCTACAATCTACAATAAATTATAATCCAGCAGAAAAACTTCCATTATTATCAGGGCCAATAAAGGCACACCCATGGTATCATGATGTAGAATCTGGACCACTGGATAAACTGATGGATGTATGAATGGGAAAGCTTTAGCATTATATGAACTTTCTTTTTCATGGTCAAACATGGCTGAATGAACATATGGATTATATTTACCCCTTCTCAATCATCCAATCTTTTTTTCCTTTCCTTCACAGCAGGTAGGAAGGAGCCTGATTTAGCAGGCCTGGCTTTTTATATTGTGCTCAAGATGACAATATTTTTGTAGGTCCTGCCAAGGTTCAGCTTCTAATCACTGATGACTCAGCAAACATCATGTTACGAATGTCAGTAGTTAAGGTACTTTGTTCGCCTATTTTTTCTCAATTGCTGAGCCTTAGTGATTATAGTTTCAGCTTGGGGGGTTGAGATGAATAGTTCAGACGAATGCAGCTTCCAAGACGAATCTTCTCAGCCATTAAAGAGGTACCCATACATGAGCCTAGACTTCATGAAGGGTACAACAGGAATAATGTTTTATTGATGCCACACTGGCTTTTATGCAAGTCCTCATGCAAGGGGACCTCCCACCTGGACCTTGTTGGGTACCAGGACACAAAAGTGACAACTAGTGATGTCGCGAACATAAAATTTTCCGTTCGCGAACAGCGAAAATTTTAAAATCCACAGGGACTCTTTCTGGCCACAATAGTGATGGAAAAGTTGTTTCAAGGGGACTAACACCTGGACTGTGGCATGCCGGAGGGGGATCCATGGCAAAACTCCCATGGAAAATTACATAGTTGATGCAGAGTCTGGTTTTAATCCATAAAGGGCATAAATCACCTAACATTCCTAAATTGTTTGGAATAACGTGCTTTAAAACATCAGGTATGATGTTGTATCGATATGGTAGTGTAAGGGTTACGCCCGCTTCACAGACCAAACTCCCCGTTTAACGCACCGCAAACAACCGCAAACTGTCCATTTGCACAACCGCAAACTCCCCATTTGCACAAGATTGGATACCAAGCTAGCCATGTCCCGTTCCTTGTCCTCAATGATGTCATTGAAGGTCTCTTCCTCCACCCAGCCACGTACAACACCAAGGGTCCCCGAAAGGTGACAACAAGCCCCCTGTATTTTTTTTTTAAATGTACACTACTGTTACACCAGAGATAAGTTGCACTGGTGTGACACTGTGCCCTGGCAGGCCCTGAAACGCACACGTGTGAAGGAAACTGACTGCTATTATTTCACAGTCAAATTTCTAGTTTTTTTTTTTAATGTACAGTACTGTTACACCAGATATGAGTTGTACTGGTGTGACACTGTGCCCTGGCAGGCCCTGAAATGCACACGTGTGAAGGAAACCTACTGATATTATATTACAGTCAAAAAAGTTTTTTTTTTTTTTTAGATGCAAGGTATTGTGACACCAGATATGGCACTGGGCGTGGTGGCACTGGGCAAGTGGGCACAGTATATGCTGTGAGCCTGACACACACGCTGGCAGGCAGGCAACTGCAATTAGATTACACAAAAAAAAAAGCAGACTGATGTTCTAGCCCTAAAAAGGGCTTTTTGGAGTGCTGTCCTTACAGCAGAAATCAGATGAGTCCTTCAGGACTGTAGTGGACACTGAATACACTAGCCTAGCTATCGATTTCCCTATTAAATCAGCAGCAGCTACACTGTCCCTCCTCTCACTAAGAATGTAGCTTCCGGGGGGCGGGGCCTAGCTGTCATGGAGGAAAGATGCACTTCGTGTGAGCTCCCTCAATATCTCACTTTAAGCAGCTATCAACAAGCGAATTTCACCCCAGAAGGGGATGACCCAGCAATGTTGCTCCTACCTGACTGACCCGACATGCTTAATAGCGGTCAGCAACTCGACAGAGTCTTACTTACCTCCCGCGTGGCAAGTGTGGCCTGGTGCTCACTGGGCGGGAGAGGCAGCAGATCTCCCGATCCTGGGATGCCCAGGAGCAGCTACTTCCTGGCAGGAGCTCCGTTACCCCCCCTCGGACCAGTGTGGGTTATCCTGGTCCACCCCCGGGAGGCTGTCTGGAGCTAATGGACGCACAGAGCACAGCCGCCCAGGCTGACATACTCATCTGCGACTCTCCCAATATGGCGGCAGCCGCGTGTCCTCCTGGTACCAGCAAAGCATGGCAGGATATTGAGTCTAAGCTGGACAGACTCTTTGATCAATTTTGGAAGCAAATAACAAGCAGGAAGCCCCAACAAGCTCCACCACAGCCCCAACAAGCTCCACCACAGCTAAGCGAAGCAGTCCCCATTAAAATCCACCAACGCAGAAGGCGTCGAAGACGGGACCGGAGGCACAAACAGAAATGCAGAGCCTGCTCCACGTCAAGCACTCGCCTCCACTTTAAGCCACCACAATCCCACACCGGACGTGAAGCACCACCGTGACAGATCCGACCACCCGACAAAACAAGCTTCCACCACCTCAAGCCGCGAACCCGGCACTCAGCCAGAGACTTGCCTTTGTTGTTCCAGGTATCAGGGACTCCCAGGGTCTACACCTGGCGCCCAGAAGGGATCGGATGAGCACAAGCAGTAAACTGCAACCTGCCAAGCATGTCCCACTATAGCCGATCCTCCACACCATGCCTTTGATCACATGAACTGCTCGCTGCACATTAACTAATCGTAAAGTAGCAAGTGTTTAAACATGTCATTATTTCACCTCCTAAAGAGTTTATTGTCGTAGTTCCTTACATGCCTTTACCTTAACCGTTCATGTATTAGCCATCTTTCACAACAATGTACTGCTATAAAAAAAAAGAATAAAAAAAAAAGAATGCAGCTTCCGAATGAATCTAAAATGGATGCTGTCCAGGAGGTGGGAGGGTCTGGGAGGGAGGGTCTGCTGCTGATTGGCTGGAATGTGTCTGCTGACTGTGAGGTACAGGGTCAAAGTTTACTCAATGATGACGAATAGGGGGCGGGCCGAACATCGCATATGTTCGCCATCCGTGGCGAATGCGAACAAGCTATGTTCGCCAGGAACTATTCGCCAGCGAACTATTCGGGAAATCTCTAGTCAGGATAGATGCCTCTGGAATGGGAGTTACGGGTTGAGATGGTACGCATACCAGTGTCTCAGGGGCCAAATAAGCATTTCTGGACAAAAGTGTCTGATGGGCCTGGGCAATCTGGTCCATACGGTGATCCTGTTCTTAAAATCTTGCCTCATAGGAGGCCATTTGCTGTCCTAAACCTGCAGGGCCCATGGTCCTATCATAATGTCATGATGTAATACCTCAACACGCAGAGTTTAGGATAGCAAGGGACAAGACTAGGATATAACTTATGTAACAAAAATAGAATTAGGGTCGCACTCAGTCACAACAATTACACACAGGGTGCTACTGAGCATGGGTCAGCAAAAGACCCCAAGAGACATATATAAAATAAAAAGAATCTCAGGCACTCACTGTGATTGTTCTTCAAGCAGGTTTATTGCAACGTTTCGACCTCAATGAGGCCTTTTTCAAGCTTAAAAAATACCTCATTGAGGTCGAAACGTTGCAATAAACCTGCTTGAAGAACAATCACAGTGAGTGCCTGAGATTCTTTTTATTTAGGATATAACTTATTACCTGGACTTAGAATGGCCAGACTAAACGTCAGACAGAGATAAAGCGTAATCAGAAACAAGACGAGGTCATGGTAACAGAGAGACTACGAAAACGAGAACAAGCCAGAGTCAGGTAGATGGTAATCAGTCACATGGGCAAACAAGACAGGAAAGGGTTAAAGATAAATTCAGAGTCAAGAACAAAGCCATGGTCAATACCAAAATAAACAAAATAGATCAAGGAACGCACTAAAGGGTACTGACACAGAAACCATGATAGGACAAAGTGGATAGGGCTAGGGAAGTTTAAATATCCTTTAACATTTGATTGGCCCACGTCATGCCTACGCCCCCAAAACGTTCGTGTGTGGGGTTGCTGGAATGACGTGGGCCAATGGGAGCCTGAGTCAACTTTTGGCTCCCACTGCCCCTTTAAGAGCGAGCTCGTGACTCGAGCCGTGCTCCTAGTGCCAGGCAGTCCACGTGACCGATCACTGCGGTCAGTGCACGCGGCTAAGTCAGAAGAGGAGATCAAGCCGCATGCGGCTCGTGTGGAGGCAGGAGTGATCCAGACACGCGCGGCTCAAGCTTAGGAGCCAGGTCGGTCCCAGGATAAGGTAAATACAGCCACAACCACTTATCCCAATCACACACCTTTCCTAACGTCCTATCCCATTAAAAGCATATTACCGCGTATTTAATAAAACAGATAGACCCCCTACTTCATCCAGGTTACCGATCGATGGTTCGATATTCTGAGCCCTCTCTGATTTACTGTACACAACTATTCAATATTCCCACACATTTTATATAGCATTTTATGTTTGTTTGAGACCACCTTAAAAATATTGGATATCGCTAAAAATCATGATCACTATATACTTTCTCTACAAACATCTAAACTACTCATCCATCCGCTATACCACTTTATCCCACCTAGAACTAGTGCCCAGTTAAAATACTTGACACTTACTTACCCACACTCAGTCATGCCACACACATTTCACCACTACTCTCACTGAATCCCTCTGACTACGGCTAAATTCATCTTCTACATCAGAACACTACTCCTAAGATTGGGTTGTATCCATGTCTCGGTTCTTTCATTTAGAATAGGGGCAGCTTTGGTCTCCTTCAACACTGAAACTCCAGTGCATATTATTAAAAATTGGGCAGATGGAAATCCTCAGTCTACAACCGATATATTCCTCATCCCGAGAAAGAAATGAGGAAAGCTTTTAAAAGTTTGGCTTTGTAAATTTGATGCAATAAGTGTGTTTTTCTTTAATACCTTTTCACCCTCTTTGCATGAACCCGATTTACATATATTACTAATATGTTTCTGAACATATATATTATATTATTCACTCACTCACTCACTCACTCTCTGGGCCGGCCTAAGACATCATGCTGTGAATACACAAATAAGAACCAACAGGGTGTCAGCGCTATAGGATATAAAACATACAGTATGGCAGCACTCCAAACCAGTGATACAAAAGTACACACAGATTAAATAACAGATATTTACCAAAGAAAGCGCGCTAAACTGATCTGTAAATAGAGAATAACAACATATAGTGCAGACTATCTGGACAAGGTCCAAAATATGTGGAAAAAAAAGGGGGGATATGGGGAAAAAAACTCACATTTACCAGAGCCCTATCACCCCAGGCTCTGGGTTTGCAATGCTCCACTTAAGAGGGAAAGTTCCCACACTGGTTAGGCTCCAAGCCCACTGGATACCGATAAAGCTGTGCAATATAGGACAGAGAGAGGCAGGACCTCCAATTGAATAGTATCAAAGACAATTTATTAAAAGTAAATGGTTAAAAACTCTTACTTTGCGAGTGGTGGGTTATGCTAACATAGCTACCCACATAAAAGCATGTAAACAGTAAGTATGAAAACACTTCCTGGTTTCGTCCGTCCCGATCACGTGATCACTTCCGGGTCCGCCTCTCTCGTGACGTCCTCTCTCTTTCTGAGTCTATATAAAACCGAGCTTCTCGTTTTTTTCTCCTCATAATACTGATCCTCCTCTTTCGCTCTCTCTGCAAGGTGATGGTCACGAGAGAGGCGGACCCGGAAGTGATCACGTGATCGGGACGGACGAAACCAGGAAGTGTTTTCATACTTACTGTTTACATGCTTTTATGTGGGTAGCTATGTTAGCATAACCCACCACTCGCAAAGTAAGAGTTTTTAACCATTTACTTTTAATAAATTGTCTTTGATACTATTCAATTGGAGGTCCTGCCTCTCTCTGTCCTATATTGCACAGCTTTATCGGTATCCAGTGGGCTTGGAGCCTAACCAGTGTGGGAACTTTCCCTCTTAAGTGGAGCATTGCAAACCCAGAGCCTGGGGTGATAGGGCTCTGGTAAATGTGAGTTTTTTTCCCCATATCCCCCCTTTTTTTTCCACATATTTTGGACCTTGTCCAGATAGTCTGCACTATATGTTGTTATTCTCTATTTACAGATCAGTTTAGCGCGCTTTCTTTGGTAAATAAGACATCATGCTGCCTAGGTCCAACGATAAATGACTATGGGGGATAATGTATATTAAACACAGGTTACTGGCTCTAGGGGGGATAATGTATAATAAACACAGGTTACTGGCTATGGGGGGATAATGTATAATAAACACAGGTTACTGGCTCTAGGGGGAATAATGTATAATAAACACAGGTTACTGGCTATGGGAGGGATAATGTATAATAAACACAGGTTACTGGCTATGGGAGGATACTGTATAATAAGCACAAGTTACTGGCTATGGGGGGGATAATGTATAATAAACACAGGTTGCTGGCTATGGGAGGATAATGTATAATAAACACAGAATTTAAATGGAAAGGTGCGCTTTACCTTTAAAAATTTAAAGTGCAAATTAGTGCATCAAAATAGTGCAAATAAGGAGTGTATGTCCAATATAGTCACACTCAATACAACAAATGTGCAAAATTGCAAGTGAATAGTGATTAAAAATAAAAATAATAACTTACAATAAATAGCATTCGGTTAATCCAAATAGGAGATATGGTACATAAAAAGGAAAATACACATAGCATAATACTGTATAAAACTTTGTAAATCAACCAAAAAAATAGAATAAAACTCACAAGGGAAGAGCAGTAAAAGTCTGCTCTAACTTCTCCAGCATATAGTCCACACCATAGGACTTTGATGGTAGTAAAAACAGCAGGACGCCAGCTGAATAAAACGAACTATATTTCTTCCAAATAAAAGGCTCCCTTTCCCACATAGAAGGCCAGTGTCCAGTTCAATACATTGCAGAGATGAACGCACCAAATTTTCGGCACTATGCAAGGCACTTCCGGGTTCGGAGCTCCGTACAGTCACGTGATAGCGTGATGACGTCGTGAACGTGATGACGCGTTTCGTCCAATCGGCTTCCTCAGATCTGTGTAATTTTGTAAGCAGTAAGTAAAAATGTATGGTTTCAAATTGTATTTTTTATTAGTTTTATAAAACCATTTCTGTTTAGTAGGTAGTTCAAAAGTAAGAACGTACATACCCATGAACCACCATTTTTAGAAACATATCATTGGCCAGTATTAGGGTAAGAAGAGAATCCACATTACTCTACACCAAGTCTTTAATAAGATCATATAGGTAGATAATGAATATTAGGAGTGTTTCTATTATAGTAACGGCTAGAGCCCTAGCTGCATATACTGAATAAGCCTTTTTAACCCCTTAAGGACCAAACTTCTGGAATAAAAGGGAATCATGACGTGTCACACATGTCATGTGTCCTTAAGGGGTTAAATAGTACTGGAAGGAGGAGTGGGGAGTGAGTGAATTTAAAACTCATTTAATGTTTTGATATTTTTTGGAAACCTCCAAAAACATGCAAAACCTTAGATCATTCTCTTGAAGTGGCAATGTCAGCTATCAAACGCTTTTTTCATAGAAAACAACGTTACCCGTTTTACTAAATAACTATTTTTGAGGCAGTTGTTCACTTAATGTGTAGTTTGCATATATTAAGGAGAAAATGTGTCATGCAAAAGTTAAATGTATGTTGTGCTCAATTAATTAATTAGCTCAAACGTAATTAAAATTTTAAATAAAAGTTACAAAATGAATAAAAACCTGTATGGGATGCAAAAAATTGATACGGGTGCGAGCAGTGGATAGGAGAAGGTCAATGGTAGAGTGGAGAGACCAAGTAGAGGCGTACCTAAGAATCAGTGAAGAAACATAACAGGGACTAGAGTTGTTAAGAGCTTTATAGGTAAGGGTTAGTATTTTTAATTGACTCCTATATTGTACAGGAAGCCAATGTAAGTACTGACAGAGAGGCAAGGTATGAGTGGAGTTACTGGAGAGAAAAATCAGCCTGGTGGCCACATTCTCAACAGACAGTAGCAAGGCGGTATGGCTTCTGGGGAGACCAATTAGGAGAGAAATACAATAATCAATGCGAGAAATTACTAGAGCATGAACATGCTCATTTACAGCATCTTGCATATGAAGGGGGCGGACGCTGGCAATGTTTTGAAGATAAAATAAACAGCATTTGGCAACAGACTGGATGGGAAGCTCAAAGGTAAGGCCAGAGTGAAAGATAACACCTGATGTGGGTACCATCACCTTGCAGAGAGAGCGAAAGAGGAGGATCAGTATTATGAGGAGAAAAAAACGAGAAGCTCGGTTTTATATAGACTCAGAAAGAGAGAGGACATCCAATCAGAGATGAAAGAAAGGCAATTGGTGTAAGTAGTCTTACATAGGAAAAAAAACCTGGTTGGTAATACTCCCCTCCCCCCCTCCAAAGATTACAAATAAACATAGTTGTATGAAAAATTATTTCAAAAAGGAAGAAATTACAGCAATCTGGTCTTACTGAGTTAGGAGGACAGTACATTTTATGAATTAACTTCAACTGTTTAATAAATTAATAAATTGGTGTAAAATGCATTCTTTAAAAAAAAATCATGAACTGGAACAGATTGTTGATCCCAGAATAAATCGGATTGCCATTTTGGAGTCAAGGAGGAAATCTCCTTTTTTGGCAAAATTGTCCATCTGTTCAGACTTTGGGTCTTTGTCTTCTTTTGGATCAACAGCATAAAGAAATGTATAGTTAACTCCAAATATGGTGAATTTAAGAGGCATAATCACAAATTATTAAATTAAATTTGTATTTATTAGACTTGAATAATCTTTTCTGGACAAACTGCAATTCGTACAAATTTGGGATGTTTAACTGAATTTCCAAACTGTAGAACGAAATGTACCTGAAATCATGTCGAACATGTACCGTTTGGTTTGTGACTCTTTATTTCACCCAAAATAAATTATTGATTGGAAAAAAAGATGATTGCTGGCTAGCGGAAAGTCATTAAATGTTGAGTTTATTCACAGATCAAGTGAGAATTGAGCAAATACATGCTGGGGGGACATGCTGCTATCAATGTATTGTAAAATATATACATAATATTATTTTATTCTATAGATATAGGTTGTGCAGCAACTGGCCTAATTGGCCTATTTTGCACCTGTTTTGTTCTTTTGATCTTGATTTTGAAATTCTTCCAAGCTGACCCAACATTTAGCCAAAAATGATTCAGCCAAGTCAAATTTTTTCACCAAAGTTTCTCACTGCAAAATGGTGCAGACTAGATCCAAGGCTTTTCAGGGCCTTGCTTTTGGTTCCAGCCTTTGTCAGCCCTTTTATAGGTTAATAATAGATGATTACAAATGAAAGTACCTATTAATGAGGGTGCTCTGATGGGCTGAAACTACTATAGTACATTCAAAGATACACAAAGTCACAAACATACATAGTTTCACAACAGTACAGTCACATTCATACACAAAAATGCATTGCATAACCGGACCACCAGGGAATCGACTTTAACCCCTTAAGGACACATGACATGTGTGACATGTCATGATACCCTTTTATTACAGAAGTTTGGTCCTTAAGGGGTTAATATATTGTCAGTCTGGCAATATGTTAAACAAAAATAGCATTGCCCTTCTCATGGGGGGCAGCAGTACAGCAGTGTCCTTTAAGTAGAGTAGGGGGATAGTGAAGGTAGTGTCATTAGTCATCACAGGCAGGTTCGATAGGAACAGTCGTACTCCTTATCATTCAGGGGAATTAAAACATAAATACATTTTTTAAAAATGCCTCTCTCCTAATGCCACTTTGATTCACTGATTTATAACTGTCTTACTGATCTTGTAATTTTTTTCCCTTTTATTTAGATGTGATTTGCAGTGTGCGTCTGCACTACGGAAATTGTAAACCTCTTTCCTCAGTAATATACACAGTGTGGCTGCAGTTTACTGCTCAAATGAATCATGACTACAGTAAGGGTGCCAGACTTTTTCTAAAAACTCTTTGTAAAAAAAAAGGATTCTAAAATGTGGTGGTGCTGCTGCTGGTTGACATCCCCTTGTTCATCCACCTTACAAAATAAACATAACAATTAATTTACTCCTGCTGACTTCTGCACCCCCTTTTTAAAATGCCTTTCGTTGTGTTTTCACCCTGCCTGAATGAGTATTGTGGTATTTGTTCCCTCCGCAAACGCAGTTGGGAGAATATGATGGGGTGCTGATTTTTTCCACACTTAGAGGAAAGTGAGCGGACATTGGCAATGGATGACCAACTCACCCGTTTCACACTGAGAAGAACAAAGATTTTCCACACATCTTACCTGTGGCATGATTGACTGCCTTTCAGTGTGGGAAAAACACAGTGCCCTATCATCAGCTTTTACCAACTGTATCTGTGGAGATAGCAGGCATTGTGAGATTCAGCTTGCAAAACCACTGGAATTGTAAACATAGGTAGAGTAGCAACAAGAGTAATATAATTTGAAAACTGAGGATTTTTTTTTTTTACCTGATTAGGCAATTTATGATCCACTTAACTACTTCACCCTTTAATTTTTTTTTTGTTAAATGTGCCTTTTTTCAATTAAGTGACTCTTGCTGCTGCTGCTAGGTCATATTTTTGGAAAAAAAAACATACTGAAGGGTCACTGAAACTGCGGACTGAATTTGTGGGAAAACATTGTTCTTTTCAGGTGAGTGCCTGGGTTATCAATTGCCTACAGACTATTTTTCCTTTCACTTTTGGATAAATTCCCTATTTTGAAATTGAAATCAATGGCAGAACTACCGCTGGTGCAGCTGGTGTAACTACACCACAACCTGCATACTTAGGGGGCCATGCATTCATTGCCACCGGATGGTAAAGTATTATCTATGGAGTGCGAGATCCTCTGACTCCCAACAGCCTCCGTCAGCTTGGATGTGTCTGTATCTGTGTGTCTTTGTCTATGTATCTATCTGTGTGTCTGTATGTGTAGCTGTGTATTGTAATTGAGATTGTATCTGTATGAGTGTCATTGTGTGTCTGTGTGTTTGTGTATCTGCATGTGTACGTGTCTGTGTGTGTGTTTGTGTCTGTGTATCTGTATGTGTGTCAGTGAGTGTATCTGTATGTCTGTGTAACTGAATGTGTGTCAGTGTATCTGCATGTTGTACGAGTGTCTTTGTATGTGTGTCAGTATTTGTATCTTTATGTCTGTGTATCCAAATATGTGTCTGGGTGTGTCTGTGTGTGTGTGTGTGACTCGGTATGTGTATGTGGCAGTGTATATGTATATGTGCATACATTTTAGCATTCAAACTCCAACACTACATATAAATACACCCCTGCATTCAAATGTCACCACTACATACAGACACACCACTACATTCAAAGGCAAACACTACACAGTAAAACACTGCTTTCAAATGGCAACAGTACATAAATACTCACAACACAACACACAAATACACCCCTTCATTCACATACATACTACATACAAAAACATGCTTATATTCAAACATACTGCTTAGTGTTAAATACAACTCTGCCAGGATTGGCAAATGGTAGATCCACAGCTAGCAAAGCATTGTACGACAGACGGGCATCTACCTTTTTTACATCCTTGCAATATGGGGTCCCCAAACAAATTCTTACACCAGGGTCTTCTCTACTTTAGTTCTGCCACTGCTCGAAATTACTCGTAATACGAGATAGAAAAAGAAAGAAGATGACAATCAATCATTCTAAAACTGATGAGAGAAGTGACGTTCACTCACTTCCTATTTTGTTAATCCAGATATACAGTAATGTAAATGTGTCATCTGCGAATTGGCATTGCAAAAATGGCTAATATGATGTAGTCGTTAGGCCACGCAATATTGTAGCCATTTTTGCACAATCATAGGCAGCATTTTTACTGTTGTTCTGACTATCACAATGGCCTTCCCAATTTTTTCGATGACGAATAGCATCATGACCTAAATTCTGCCAACACAATTTTTATTTTTTCTCATGAACTGTTTCAGAAGAACGGACATTTTTTGCCCTGCTAATAATTATTGTATAGATATTTGTATGAAATTGACTTATTATAATAAACAAAAAAAAAAATGACACAGAAAAAATCTGCTAAGTACTGGTGGGAGAACCAGTGGCAACATAAGTTTTTAGGAAAAACAACAAACTATTCTTTATTATAGTATTTTATGGATTGAATATGTAACAGAAATAAAAATCTCTTTATCTTTGCTGCATGAATCTTGTAGTGGTTACCGCTATCAGATGCTTTGCTGCAAAGGCACAGAAAGGCATTTTATGCAAATAAGCTCTTGTACTTATTATTCTGTGAATGCATACATGATTCAGCCTTCAATTAGTAGAACATTTTCAAGAAATCATGGAAGCACGATTTAAGATGGTTGTTGGGCTTGCTCTAAGGTACCTTGCGCAATGGTAAGCAAATTGAAACTTACCTACAATGTATATTTTACCTGAGCATACACAGTAGTAATGAGGTAATACACCCTCACAAGCACAATGTGACAATCTTAAATACATGTATTGTTGGTTTATAATGTTGGTAAGCACTAAGGAGTTAATGGAAATCTAAAGATATATCTGGAGTTCTATTGGTATTGGAACCATCAGGAAGCCATATTTGATTATCTTTTTTTTTTACCATGTGCAGACAGCTCAGCCAATTGAATCTTTATTTTTTGTCTTGTCACCAATGAATTGAGGATTTTTACAATTACTTACTTTCCACCTTTTATTTGTATTATTGATAACAAAGCCTATAGTATGCATATTTGTTAAATAGTTCCCCCCCCCCCCCCCCCCCCACTATTTGGTTCATCATTGGATTCTGTCTTTACTAGATAAACACTGAGTTCTGAAACATTTGCAAAATAATCTGATAACCCGTTTTAATGTGTTACATCAATGGAATTTAACTTTTGTTTGTCCCTTCACCTTGGTGTGTTTACTTATTACTTTTCAATAGGAAACTATTGTTTGACTGTATTCTTTCATTAGCTTATTATGAATACTAAGAGATGGGATTTTATTTTTGTACAGTCTCTTGCAATGATACAATTTATAAAATATAAAAAATTATAATGAACATTAAAAATTAAAACAAATAATTAATCGTTAATTTTAGTATGTGTTTTTAATATGGGAAAAAAAGTCACAAGCTAAATGATGGTTGACCTATTTTTCAAGATGTAGCCTTAAAAACATATACCATTTTTTTTTTAATCGAACAAATGTACCTGCAAGTGTAGGATGAAAATTAACACTTCTCTTTCAGCTCGAAATATGGCCTAGAGCAAACTTTATAGTGCTCCGCTGCACATCTATAAAATTAATTATAACTATCCAAATGCTTGCATAATATGCTCTTCTCGTTTGAGTCACACTTCCTAATTAATGTATATTAGTCCTGAAAAAAAAAAAATGAAAGTAGATCATAGGTAGCACATAGGAGAATCTAAACTTGAATATAAGGGAACAAATGGGATTTTTTTTTACATTATGAAAATGCCCTATTGCCCGTCTGATGCCCGTTTTGTATGGCTTTCTGACTAAAAGCTCTTTCTTTGTGCCAACTTTCTTTACAAGCACTTATCTCAACATCCTCATTAGATGTTTTCTTTGCGTTCTTTTTTTCCATGTTCCAGTCATGGTCTTCATTGCTTCTTTTGTTCCATTTTCAGAATGCAAAGGCTTTATAGACACTAGCTTTAACTTTTTTTTTGTAATTAGCCTTATTTCAAGCCTAGAAAAGCAGAAGACCAGAAAGACATACAAAAAAATCCAACAAACAACAAAAAAAATTGAACAAAAGAAAATATGTTCTTTTCTTCCACCATATGCTGTTCAGATTATATACAGCCTTTTTTCATTACAGGCACATCACCTTTGTTTCCATTTGACTTACAAGATGGTTGTATGCAAGTGAAGCATTCAGGGAAGACGTGTGAACAACAAAACATATTGAATACATTATAGCCACAACAGAATCCAGTAGAACTATTTTTTTTGACAATGTGAAGCAGCTTATCTTAAAAAGGCTCACAAAATATCGTTGCCCAAGACTAAGATAAAATATAAGAAAAAAAATATTTCACACAGAATGCAAAAGCCCTTTCTTTAAAAACTGTTGTTAATGTGTTTTTTTTGTTTTAAATATTTTTTTGATATCCTCTTTAATAATACCTTAAAAATGATGTAGATTCATTATATAGTGCTGTGAAGTTGCGACGTACAATCTTTCATTTTTTTGGAAAACGTTCACAAATAGTTTGGCAATAAATTGGAAATTTTCCAGCATACAAAGCCCATCCATTAACTGTAGACATCAGGATGAGAAAACGTCACCTCTGCATTATAGGTCCAAGTGTTTGTCTCATCCCAAGTCTTGCATGGTATGAACATACAGTCAGCCCAATTAAATAATTCCAAGTGTATTTGTTGTTTTATTTAAAATTACATTGATTAGACTAACCCTTGTTCCTCAACATGCAATATCCATGAAATATGTTAGTATGATTGATTGAGTCTACATTTTGCTAACTTCTCATGCAGAAAAGGCTGATTACTTTCAAAAAGCATGCAGCCTCTCCATGTGTACCACTAGGAACACGTGTGCAAGAGCAATGGACATGCCAAACATACTTGCACTCCTATATTGATGTATCATTTGTGAACTTATCCCATGCCACCAGCAGACCTTGCATCTGGATGCAGGAAGTATCACTTACAGCATAGATCACATTGAGGATGAGTTCAATGTTTATACCAAAATCTAAACTGCCATTGAACCCTTCGCCAAAAATCAAAGGGACTGACATTACTTAAATCTAAGAAGTCGTCAGAGCAAAAATATCAGCATAACCTCTAGATTCTGGACAGTTAAGGTGTGAACATCATGTGCACAAAATGTGCTGCAGATTAAAAAAAATCTAAAATTACATGCATGATATACGTGCCATTTTCTTGCATACCTACATACCTAAATGGCGTACTCCGCACTCACAGATCTGCATTTGGTTAAATGAGTGCTCATATCATACAAACACATGGACAGATATTGTGGAAGTGTGATTTTCTCATTGCGACAGCACATGTGAAAGAAGTGGCATTTGAGTATTTGAGTGTTAATGAATCTTACACTTGCCAAACTGCTCCAAAAACAACAAAAAACATGCAACTTACTGCTGGCTAAAATAAATTGTAGTGGTCATGGTGCTTATAATGTGACCTTAAATGCATACTAATGGCTAGATATCGCACTTGATGTAGATGTCTGTGAAGTTCCATAAGTCATGGGGAGATGTCTATACTAATAATTTAAGCATACATTTATATATTACATGATAACATGAATGTAGTTATGCCTGCACACACTGTTTATGTTTTAAGTACGACCTGTATCCCTGATTAGCCAATGACTGCATGACAGGAAGATTACTTGGATCATCATCAGATGCAGAAGAAGTCCTTCAATTCAGCTTTTCTTAACAACTTGTTTGAGGAATTCACTGTACATGCTCTGCTCATGTGTGTTACCTGTTTAACTTGAACCCCACTTCAGTTCTGGGTATTTCAAAGGAGGGTTAATAGAACCATTTTTTGGCACTGTATCTTTCTCTTCAGTGTCATCGTCACTTTGGGTTCAGGGCTCAGATTTATTTCTGCTATTCAAGTCAACTAACTAGACAGGCCTATATAAAATTAAACAATCAAGACATGGTTTGAATGACCACGTGTGGCATAATGTATGTATTAAATGTGAATTATTTACCGAGGTGTTTTCATTCCCATCTCTTCCGTCTCAAGCTGGAAGTCTCAAGCTGGAAGTCCTCCCACTTTCCAAAACTCAACTTTTAACTCTGGTTGACCAGTAACTTTCCCGTGTTCTCTGCTTAAACCCATTTTGCTAATTCTATTCATTATTTTATGCACCAATCAAGGCCTCGAGTTAATAAAGATGCCAAATGATTCAGTACATTCAGAAAACTTTCCAACTGATATATCCACAAGAAGTCCCATAATGGTTCCTGTTTATAACAGTATTCAATCATTTGGAAAACTGTTTAAATTGAGGCCTAGGTCAAAAGTGATCAATAGAGGGAAAACAAAAGGGTAAAAAAAATATATATTTATTAAAATATAGATTTTTACTACTCCACCTATTTTTCTTTTTCTTGGTTACTTTTTCTCACTTGATCTATGAACCAAATTAAATGAAAATGCATCTATTAGCGTACTGCAAAATGGATACATAAAAATTATTTGATGTACATATTTTGCGGTATATTGATTGGCACAACAAAGCTGCTTCACTAAGCTAAAGTTGTTTTAGTGACTATAGTGTCCCTTTAATTAGAAAATGGGAACAGCAGCAGCAGGAGTCATTTTAAGTTAAAAAATTTTCATTTTTCAAAATATGAAAAGAACAAGTGAGTAGGCAATTAATGATGCACTCACCCCAACCCTGAGATGAGCAAAGCTTTCCCACACATACAGTCTGTAGCATGAGTGACCATACTTCAGTGTAGAAAAAACCCAATGCCCTCTCAGCCCATACCAACTGCATCAGTGGAGGTGACGGGAATAGGCAAGCTGTAAGACTCAGCCAGGCAGGGCAAAACCACTATAATGAAAGGCATTTGAGAACATTATAACCACCTCCAACATATTTAAGAATACTTTTAGAAATTCAGAAAAAAGAATTGAAATTAAAGGCAATTATTTAATAGCACTCACATATTCTGCATTACTTTACAATGGTTAAAATAAACAGTGAATTCTAACAAAACATACAGGAACAGTAGGGGAGATGGGCCCTGCCTAAGCAATCTAAAAGGCGTAGGGACAAATACACAAAGGGAAGTGCAGGACTCATATGATCTGGATATACCTAAAAAATTGGATGGGTGTTTGGGAGAAGGGAGCACAGTAGACACAGGAGACAGCAAAGGAATGTTATTAGAGACAAGAGGGTGCGCTGTCAGACGTCTCTAAAGAACTGTGTTTTAAGGGATTTTTTGAAGGACTGCAGAAATGGGTATAGTTCTAAGAGGGCATTTCTTAAGGAAGGGGCAGCACTAGAGAATTCTTGCAGGCAGTATTTTAGGGTGCAGGTACAAGAACTGGACAGTAACAGTTTGTTGGCATAGCTATAAAAAAACTGAGCTGGAATATATCTGCTTATGAGGGAGGAAATATAAGCAGGGGTACAGTTATTATTTAGCTTTGTAAGTAAGAAATAGAACTTCGAACTGAATTCTAAATGAAACAGGATGCCAATGTAAAGTAAGGTTTGAGAGTCACAGGAAGATGTTTTTACTTTTTTCTAAGAGTTAAAAGAGTTAAAAAAAAATACCTTCAGGCCTGACCGAGGAGCGAGCTGGACGTGTGGGCATGAAGTTTCGCTCCAACAGCACCGCAAACAGCCTATAATAGCGAGAAATACAAAGCCTAATCACCTACCCCAGTGAGAGCATGGACAAGCGACCGTCCAAGAAGCAACACAAGAATGGCATGGACCCCGGGCCTCGGTTGCGGACATGTTTGCGGCCTCCCGCTTGGTAAAGGCAGGCATCCAAGATGGCGGTAGCCACATTCCCACTGCCACTAGGTCGCCTTCGCTTCCTGTAGCAGTCGCTGAGGAGATGCCCTCGACATCTGACACGGCCCAAATACTGGCCAAACTAGCCAAGGTCAAAACCTATCTCGCAGGTGAGATAGATCACTCCACGCAAGTACTGAAGGGAGAGATCCAGGCATTGGGGAAAAGGACCTCCAGACTGGAGCAATGCCTCGAGATGACTACGGTGGCCTTCAACATGGCAGTGACTCAGGTGAACAACCGCTCCAGCAGAATGACATCTGCCGAGATGGCAATTGAAGATATGGCCAATAGGTCAAGATGGAATAACCTTCGCCCGAGGTGCCTGCTGGAGAAGGCAGGTGAGGGCCCTTAGCAGGCCAGGTGACTGAAATACTACAGCCCCTCCTGCCCGATCTTCCTGACTGCTTGTGGCACATAGAGAGAGCCCACAGAGCACTGTGGACGAGACGGACTGACCCCAATGTGCCGCGCGACATCATAGTCCGCTTTTTACATTTCCAAACAAAGAAGGCCCTGATGAAGAATGGGAGGGAAGTCCCCATCCCCTACAAAGGAATGGTATCTCTACCTACCAGGACCTGGCACCGGCAAAGTTACAGTGCTGGAATGGAAGAATTTTGGTAGGAGGGGTGGCACACGCCACAGACGTAAGCTCAGGAAACACGGTCTAGTGTTTTTATCTAGCCCAGGCACTAATTAGCATCCCACCTACAGTAATGTTATTTTATTAACAAACATCTCATTAAATGTCAAGGGTCTAAATGCTCCCAAAAAATGGCGGCTTGTGTTCTGAGATAAAAAGACTGCACTCAGACATCTCCTTCCTTCAGGAGACACACATATTTAGACAGGCTAAGATATCCCTGAAAGATCACACATATTCCACGTTGCTTGAAGCTAGTTCCCAACACAAATTGAATGGGGTGGCATTCCTCATCCATAACCGGTGTCCTACACGTATCACCAACTCGGAGCTGGAACCAGAGGTGAGATTCGTTATTCTAACAAGACTATGCACTCCCATGCAAAACACTTGATTAACGTATATAAACCAAATACCCCTGAACCCGAATTCTGGGAAAAGCTTACCACCAAAGTAGAGGCACTCCCTCACGGGATGCTTATAATGGGCGGTGATTTCAATGCGGTGCCGTGTCCGTCGATAAATAGAAGCTCGGGCAGAGGTTAGCTCCGATCCCACGGTAGGGGGCAACAGGACAGACTGCGACATAGGTTTATACAGAAACTTGACTTGTTAGATGTGTGGAGGGCACAACACCCCAGCAAAGCTAACTACTCATTCTATTTAGCTCCCCATGGAACGTACTTGAGACTTGATATTTTTTTCTAATGAATAACTTCAGCTTATCGAGGGTCACCGACTTGTCCATAGGCGCGATCACGTGGTCGGACCACGCGGAGGTCTCATTGACACTTGGAAACCTGTTTAAGGCATCACCGTGGACATGGAAGCTGAATTCGTCTCTGTTGTCGCCAAAAATGAAACTACGACAAAGTACCGGGACCCGACGGCTTCGATGCAGGTTATTATAAGACTTTTCGGGAGGAACTAATTCCTAAACTAGAACTCCTCTTTAATGATTTCCAGAAGTCGTGCCAGACAGGGAGATGTTCCTAGCGAATATTGTGCTTCACCCCAAGCCTGGTAAAGACCATCTATGCCCCGAGAACTATCGCCCAATATCTATACCCTAGTCAAAATCTTAGCAGACAGACTAAATCCCTTCCTAACCACCCTGGTCACTGCAGACCTTGTTGGATTTATCCCTGAAAGGCAGCTCTTCGAGAACACTCGTAGAAACATCGATCTTATTTGGAGACAGGTCAGCACTAAAACACCCACTCTAGTGGTCTCTTTGGATGCAGAAAAAGTATCCGATAGTGTCTTGTCACATTTTTCGGATTCCGGAATACATACATAACAGCAATCAATGTATCATAATGTGACTGCACAAGTGAAAATAATGGGAGTGAGACCACAGCCCTTTGCCCGTTATCCCCGCTTCTTTTTGTTTTGTCTCTAGAGCCCCTACTACAAGCTTTACGGAACCACCCTCACATACAGGGGATAGAGGTATGGGGCCAGGAATTTTTGATTTCCAAGTACACGGGCAATGTACTCCTGACAGTAACGAATACCGACACACCATGACAGCACTGACCGAAGTACTAACTAAATACGGCTCCTTCTCTGGGTACAGGGCTAACATGGAGAAATCCACAGCACTCCCGATAGGAATGTCTGCTACAGACACGGCATCCATACATTTGGCACACAACATCCAAATAGCAAGCAGCGCCATAAAATATCTAGGGGTTCACCTAACGATGGACCCATCCAAATTATATGAAGTAAACTACTCCCTTCTCCTGAGAACCCTAATGTGAGATATGGATAATTGGTGCGATAAACTCATTTCCTGGATAGGCCGCATCCACTCTGTTAAAATTAATATCCTACCGCGCATCTTATTCCTATTCCAGGCCCTACCCATACCTGTGACTAAATCGGACCTAGAGCCACTGCAAAAGGCCCTCTGCTCTTTTATATGGCAAAAAAAACATCCGAGGATATCACGAAGCGTCCTTTTCTGCCCTAAATCGAGAGGTGGCCTGGGATTGCCAAACCTGTACTACTATTATACCGCAGCCCAACTCGCCCAAAAAGCAATGTGGCCCATGCCCCTAGAAGTAAGGAAATGGATTAGCCTTGAGTCTTTGCTGACAGGGGCTGATCTACCCCAATTTTTCATATGGGTTCCAAAAGAAAATAGACCAAGGTTAAGAACGATGTGCCCAGCAATACTAAACTCTATCAGAATCTGGGATAATGCAACTTCTTCTCACAACAACCAACTTCTTTACATATCTACAACTAAAAGATTTTGCAAGCCATGCACATACGAGAGAATCGGCCCACAAAGAAAATGTGTTTCTTTGAGAGGATGCATCTCAGTGAGTCTATACAGTCGAGCTTAATAACGATACTATACGCCCATCTAAGCTCTGAAATGACCGAATGGGGGTCTTTATGCTATACGGAACAGTGGGAAGCAAACTTAGGGGAAACATTAGTGTGGAGCGGCAAGACATATGGGAGGCCAACAATGCAGTGTCCATATGTGTGACGTTGAAGGAACAGTCATTTAAAGTCATGTTTAGGTGGCACACCACACTGGTGAAATTATATAGAATGAAAAAAATTGCTGACGGATACTTGCTGGAGAGGCTGCGGTCAGCGGGGTTCCTATATACATATGTGGTGGGAATGTCCCCAAGTTCAAATATATTGTAAAATGATACAGGACCTGATAAGTAAAATTGGCCAACGTAAACCAGATTCTACCCCATGGGTGTACCTTTTAAGCAGACCTCTGGAGGGATGATCCAGAAATGAGCAATTGTTACTCCACAAAGTTACCTTAGCGGCTAGAAGGGCATTGGCCCAATCATGGCTCAAAGCTGAACTCCCCCCCCATTCAAGAGGTACTGACCAAATTAGGGGATACTTATCTAATGGACAATCTGACCACCCAGATCAGGGGCTCCACAAAAAAATACGAGAAAATATGGAAACCCTGGATAAACTGCAATTTAGTGGACTAACAGGGGTATAGCCCTTGATGCATTTTAAATTATAATTTAAATTAGGACCCCCCCAAAAAAAAAGGAGAGAGGGGGAGAGGGGGGGGGGAAGTACAAAGCACTAAAGTTAAAAGACTTTGCCTGGGGAGACGGTATGCGACGGTGGAAACCGTGGGACTTAATGGAGGGTTGCCCTTACCCATACACCCGACCACTCTGGACACTATATCCACTATTTTCCGTTCTTCTCTATCTTAATCTCTCTGTTCTTGCTCTGTCATTTCTTCTGTATCTTACTTCTCTAGATAGGAAGAAGTTAGAACGTTGAGGGTGATTACCTTTGGATACATATTGCTACGTTATATATACTCAAGGCCTCACCTGGTACAGAACATGTTTCCTATCTAACCACAAGATCGGCCACCTGCAGCACTATCAGATATATAGCAATATAACATTATAGCATCTATAAGTTTTTAAATTACATAGCAAAAAAAAATATCGCCTCATGTGGGATGAATTGGACATTCTAGTCCCACTATCCTAAGGTTGAATACTACTAATTGCGGTGGTACTCCTAGTAGTGTTGGCAGTGGCAGTGGTGGCAGTACTCATCTATGAGGAACAGATGTTAAGATGCTGAGAGTTTATGAAACTACTGCTGGTGGTTTGGGAAACCTGCCCCTTACCCTCCCTTAATTTCTTCTTCCTATAGGACACACTATTCATAATGGGCTTGTTTATCTTATTAATATAAATGGGAATATGAATGTGGGAATATGAATGTGTATTGTGTAAACTAACACAACTTTATTAAGCCAAAATAGAGGTTTGTGTTGAACAATGGGTAGATGCTTAACTTTAAGAACATTACACTGTACACAAAACACTGCACAGTGCTTGCACTCTTGCATAGCACACACTGGATTGAACACACAGAAAAAAACATTTTATTTCTACAAATAGTAAAAAAAAAAACCTGCCACACACAGTACTGCATTCACTTATGCAGTAATCTACTATAAACTGTTAAATAATAGCATTTAATCACAATGCAAATCAAACTATAGAAAAATCAAAGTTGGTGTAAGTGGCATTGGAAGTCACTAGGCCTAGTATTAATCTAACCAATTTATAATTCTCAATGACATAGGCAACCTCCCGCTAAAGTTGGTGTAAGTGGCACTGGCAGTGACAAGGCACAGCAGTAACCTAAACCAACTACCTCACCAGTCTCACACTAGCATTAATGTCAAGGCAATCTACTACTCCCACACAAGCACAGCAATGGTAAAACCAATAACCATCAATAGCTGCAGTCAAAGTGTCTGAAACAACAATTGCTTCTCCATTTTTCCCTCTATGGCTCACTTCTTACTTGATCAGTGAATTAAATGAACAGTTAGTAACTGTCCCCTAACCATCAATCATCTTTTTTTCCACCTCCCACCTCTTAACTAAATATGAGGTACAGCCCACACCATTGGGAACTCTTGTCCTTAATGGCAGGCTAATCAGCAAACCAGAAAAACTGCTTCTTCTTCATTCCATCCTTTTCTTGGCGCCAAAAATTAGATTCTGAATCATGTAACAAATTAAATGACTTGTTCAATGTCCATTTTATTTGATTTCTAAATATTTGTGGTTTTGGAATTCTAGACGAGTTGCCAATCACCAAACATTTGTACGAATCATGATTCAGACAAAGCCATATACACACTTACCCTGGAGATCACAGTGGCAGAGAAAGCGCAATGTGACAATCCTGCAGTTACTGAAATGCATTGGACCTAAAGAGCTGATGACTCATAAGAGAAATATTGGTCTCCATTGTAAACATGTTGATGCTGCTTTATTAAATTCCTCATGGACTTTACAGTTCAAATATCTATGGTAGCAGAGCACACAGTGGCTAAAACAATGCCACATGTTGCTCATGATAATCTAAAGTTAGATATTGGTAGAGATCTTGAGAAAACAAGATAACGGAAACCCTTTTCATATCCTGCAATAGTGCCAAAGGTATTTCATCGAGAGAGAGAGAGAGAGAGAGAGAGAGAGAGAGAGAGAGAGAGATTGATTCAATACAAGTGGGGACTTTGGACCTACCATTATGATTAGCTTTACTAATTACCATCTACTAATGCTTAGAAAGACTTATTTTTGTCTGCGGATCCACAGAAACAAGATGGAGCTGATTCAGAACCTGGTGATAATTTAGTACCCAAATCCTGTTTTGAAATGTTAATAGGAGAACCTTGGCAGCATCGACCCAAGGGTCAGGACTGAAATGAATGTTCCAGCATTTCAATGCTAGGCTTACTTTTCTGTGCAAGGTTTTCTTTTTACATGATATTGATTTTGTAATTAGATGATTTGTTATCTATTAGGTGTTTATCAATATGCTTTGTGAATCATTTAGCCCTTATGTTTTGTTTCACTATAGACAGCTTTTACTATACCTTTTTTACAATCTGGATGCTGCTCTTTAAAATAGGGAGAAACAAAAACTGGACAAAGAAGCTCTCAGTGAGGCAATTTAAGAAAAGATTTTCTTGAAGATAGTACCATTGAATAACCCAGAGGACAGACATAGTGTACTGCAATAGATTAGTTAATTCTTTTAATTCTGAAAAAAAAAATTCACTTATTCTCTCCCCAACTGGAGAATGTCATATAGTGCAATTATCCATGAAAAAAATATATGGAATTTACCCCAAGTGGAAATCCAAGCTGACAATTCCAGGCTTGAGGTGTAGAACTTGATCTAGGTCATATTGTAACATCAGGACAAAAAGAACATGCATCATTAATAAAAAAAAAACCATATTTCTCAAAACAAAAACATAGATTTAACTATTAAGGAAATGTAGCAGACAGTTATACTTCAAGCAACTTTTTTTGTAGTGTGCTTTTCTTCAAAGCCTATTTCAAAGCCTTCCTGTTTGATTTTAAAAAAAAATCAGATTAGGAAAGTCATTGTACCTCTGGCCAGTTCCCCACCTCATTTTAACATTATAAACAAAATAAAGCCTCTCTTTTTCTAGACCATATAAACGTACAGCTTTATCAAAATTGTGACATGTTTAGTTCGAATAAAAATATATTTCTGTTTAAATTGCATTGAAGTGTTTTGATAATAGCCTTTATTGAATATTTTTGAATACGTTTTTCAAATGATTTAATATTTTGGAATGTGTTACTATTTTTTTATATTTTTATACATATTGATTTTTTTTATATATATATGGAAATTTTTTGATATTTTAATATTCTGAAAAAACTTCAAACTTTAAAACTTCATGCAAAAATGATTAAATCATTTGAAAAGCTTATCCGAACTTATTCAGTCAAGGCCTATATGACAAAAAATATATAACATGTTACTGTTTTCTCTCTGCCTTTGTCTCTTTCTCTCTCTGTTTCACTATATATATATATACACCAGGAATTGAAAAAGTGGATATCGTCAGTGGGATGAACAGGTGTCTAATGTCAGATAACTTTGCATAATAATGTTATTTATATGACTGTGTTCACTCATCATTATGTTTTACATATTCTGGTTTACATTTTCTAAAACTCAGGATGTTTTCTCACCAGTTGCACACTATCATGTATCTTTTTTGTCACTTCACAAAATATGAACTAGAAGTCACCACATTTGTGAAAATGGTCTCCAGAAATTAGAAGCATTGCTCTTAATTATAGGGATTGCAGTGGGTACAGTTGCTCAGAGTAAATCAGACCCAAAGCACCTTAAAGCTTTGCAGCCTTTGATACCCAATTTCCAGTAGTTTAGCATTGTCCACATGAGTCATTATCTACTTTGCTTACCTAATTCTCTACTTTCCTAATCTGATGATCAGTTGCATGGACCCATAAACATATTCATGTTCCTGTCAACTTCTAACACCACTGACCACACTCTTTTAATGTTTGCTTTGTTTAGGGATCAAGCTCTTGTTATTTTTGGAGCCTACCACCACCACTGACAAATATCGTTATAAAGCAATGAGACATCTTAGAAGTGTACTAAGTGATGGTAGTTATCAGCATAAAGAAAAAGGATCACTGGTTGAACTTCATCTACATGGTTTCCAGTGATGTCCATGTCATTCAGGTAAAACAAAGTGATGTATTGCTACAGTAATATGCCTTAAAAATATTTAAATTAATAATTACATATATACACATTTGAGAAAGAATGGATGATGTTAATACAAAGAGAACTAAAATATAAAATGTGTTTTCTTATCACTGTAGGGTGGAAGACCATAGTATAATATATCTTTACAGAATGAAAGAAAATGAATTGTCTTCTAATGGAACGAATACAATATAGAATGCGAGGAAATTCTGTAACAATTGAATCATGCAAATGGATTTCCTGGAGAATATTATCAGAACAAAACATATAAACAAGATTAGAATTCGATTTTCAGCTTTGGATTTTCTTCATTGATTTACCTCTACAAGTCAGTAGGCTCCGAATCAGGATAACATCTCTAAATTCACCTGGTTATATTTTGGATATTGCAGTATTCTAAGCCCCTTACATTCTTCTAAACTTGATTGAAGAAATTAACATAGAAATTGGTCAAATTTTTGGTTGCCAAAAAGGGAAACTAGATGGTGAAGAAGCTTACCTGTCTTCATAGTTTTCTTTTAATTTTTGTTATCATGGGCCATATTTCATCCATTATTATTGGTATATTTTGTTATCTTTCAATGTAGAGTTGGATGTCACAGGTCTAAACAGGCACAGGTAAAAATGGCTTAATTGTGCAATTAGCTACTTTTTAATTAAACAACTTGCAAGTGAATATGTTCTCTTTTCATTGGTTAACTATGACTTTAGAAAAACAGTATAGCCAGCATCTATATATCTTTGACAATATTTATATTTTACTTTATGTACTGAAATAGTTGTGGCCAAGCAGCCATTGGGCATTCAGCACCTCTCTAACCAGTAAGGCTGCTATCAGCGATTTCCTGGGTTTTAGGATAACAGAGTTGAGAGGGAGGGGGTAGAGCAGATAGAAAAGTGTGGGGAGAGCTGACAGGCAGAGTGAGCTGAAAAAGAACTATAGACAGATCTAGCAAAGATTTTCTAGTGAAGTGAAGCCACCAGCGTCATGGTAAGTGTAACATTGAGATAGAGTCCAATTAAATTACTGGGTAATATTAGTAGGGACTAAGTTCTTGGTGGCCTGTTGATGACTAAGATGCATGAGCCAGAACTTAGTAGAGGACTTTTTCTATATACATTGTTGCAAGTTAAATATAGAGTCAACAATCATTTGTACCAGAAAGGGGTAACCAATTGTTTCACAAATTGACCAACAGAAGAGAAGATATGCATGGATACCTAAATAACTCACTAGCATATTGGTGAGCCACCTGAAATCAGTGATTATCTTACGTAACCCATTGGGCCATTGATGTGACCATACTACAGAGACATGAGTGAGTAGTCATGTAGAGGAGCTAATTAAGAAGCATTAACTTTAACAAAAATGCTTAAAAAAAATAAGAATCATTGTACTGAATGTGGCTTCAATTATTTACTTTTATATTTCTGCTTTTGGTTAAGTTTGGGATAAAAGGTGTCAGGAGCACATATGTTTATCTGAAAGCAGTGTCAACAAGGGAAATGAGGGCTTGATATTTAGCACAATAGTTTGGTTATTCCATCTAACAATGTAGCAGGTATAACAAGGTTCAGAAATAGATACCCATTGCTTAAGGTGAATGGTAACCGCAGTGTTATACTCACACATTTATGTCTAACCATATGTGATCATTATACTTCTGTCTGTGCTCACATTGAAATATGGCAGAGTATACATTCATTCATATGGAATTAATTAAAATTGGCCTCAATTGTCTTTGCCAGGACAGTATTCTATCAAATTAATTAAAATATGAAATTTACATTAAGATCTTTTGGATTCTATACATTTAACACAGAATTAGCTATTTCTGGGACCTCCGGAGTAGATTTACAACTTAAGCTTCAGTTTATGGAGTAATTTTGATTTAAGTCGGCTGTCTCTTTTTGGAATATTAGATTTCTGTTTTTGTCACTTTTCATTTTGTCACTCATGTCATAACGATTATAGTAACATCTATTTGAGCTTTAAGATTCTGGGTTCTCTGTCCTATATTCTATAAGTAGTGTTGCTAGTGTTCAATGTATTCTCAGGTCAATCAGTAGTTTCTTCTTTTTGCACGCAGTAACATTTAAAGTTATTCTGTGTTTACTAGAAGTCTTTGATATACATTTATGAAGCTGGTTTCCCAAGTGAGACAGCAAGACTCAAAGGGACACCACAGGCAAGTCACAGGTGCCAATAAAACTCATATATTTTTTGTAGCTTTTGGTTTAAATAATAGCCTGGGATGTTTTGCGGTAATATATAATTTTGTCCCATTATTTTAAAATGTTTTTTTTTCTTTTTCGTCCTTCCCACTCTCTGAATGTTGTTTGTGACATTGGTAAAGAGAACAAATATTTCTGGAATTTTTTTTTTTAGGAATTTAAGGATAACGTCAGTACTATGAAAGTGTCAATTAAAAGTATTGGATCCCATTTGGCACTGTAAAGCCTTTGACTATTTAAAATGCAGGAAATTCAAATTAGTTTTTTAAAATTATTTTTGATTGGTGTTTTTATTTTTATTTTTTTTACAAAAAAAAGAATGGGTCAGTTCAAGTCTTAACTTCCAATTTGAGGGATGACTACTAGTTGTTACGTTATATTTTGATTCCGATGCTCCAAAATACCCTTTATCAACCTTCCTTCTGCTCACATCTCTCCTTTTATTGATCTCCCACAACATCTCAATCATTTTATTCTATCTAGCTCCTCACTTATTTGACCTTTTCTCCGGTAGTGTTACATTAAAGTGGAACTAACACTTCCAAAGATTTGTCAAATTATGTTTCCTTATCCTTTACATTTTTTAAAATCTGTATTTGTGAGTCGTGGAAAATAGAATTAAATAGAGATATCCACACCTCTTTATCCTGGTTACTTCCATCTTTGTTCCATGTCAGTCATTGTTATAAGCTCTGTTCTTTGCACTAGGCAATCAGGGAAAGAGCATACAGAGAAGAGGAGAAATGAAACAATGTTTCATTTATCCTCATTTGCAACCTGTGCCTTGACTATGCCTGAACTGAAGTGGATTGTGATGTAATTTGCTCTATCTTTAATATAAATTTCAAAAGCAATGGACCTCCATCCCAAAAAAGAGGCTACTACAAGTTATACGTGATTTTCAAAGTTTTATTCAGGAATGTAATATCCATTTTAAATGGATTAATCCTCAAAATCCCTGTCTCTCCCAGAATCAGCTGAAACAGCTTAAATTCCTTCATTCCCTTCTAGGCTATGGTACTTAGGATCTGTCACTTGAAGATGAACGCATGGCGATCTCTAATTAATGTAGCAATATTTTGGTCTGCATAGTCAGCTGTATATGATTATTACAGTTTAGAAGTTCTCACCTACAATGGTACTTGGACTATTTTTTATCCCAAGTTGGCACATTTGGATTAAACCATTGGAAGAATAGAATATAAAATATTATCATTCTTGGTGTAAGTTTTGACACCAGTAAAATTAAATGTTCCACATTTTTTTTATATTTTATTACATTTTTAATATATGCATCAAAATAAAATAAGATTGTATTAGCATAAGGTGTGTATGAATATGGATTAGAACATAAATGTATTTATGTAATAACTCGTGTTCCACTTAAGCAACATTTGCATTATATATATATATATATATTACAATTCTTTATTTAAATTTTGCTTTCACACAAAAGTTAAACATTATTCAACCAGAATACAAAGTAATAAAACAATAGTCTGGATAATCAAGGATTATCATGACAAGAAATGTCTAACTGTTTATATATAACTAATTAAAATATTTTTTTATTCTCTATTGTAAATATGCACACATAAGTACTTTTTTTTTTTTTTTTTAAAAAACCCTGTTAATTTTAAATATAGAATAATTATGAGTTGTTCTTAAATAAACTGTGAATCGACCAATATTGCGAGGTAGCAATATTTAGGAAATAGTTGCGTATTTTACTAATTAAGTGGGCAATCATCATTATAAATATTAAAAAAACAAGAGTAGCATTAATCCATAGACATGTGACTATAGGTGAATACAGTTTTTTTTTCTATGTGATACTCTGAATTAAGACATGTGATCACTTGTGAGTACATGTGAGTACTTAAAAGTTGACGTTCAATGGTGTGTTGTTTCTAACCCAATTAATTATGTAACTATGTAACATAATATAACCAGTGGCTGCTATATATGATAACTCATTTATAAAAATGTCACTATATTAAGAGCTTATCTTGCATTTAATTAGCAGTTGTCTTTGTCTGAAACTGAGCTTATAAATAAAGTTTTATTAAATCAATTGAAAGACGAAGACAACTGCTTGGGTTAACCTTTTTAATACTGAAGACATCTCATTGACTTTGGGAACAAGATAATTCTTGTGTAGCCATAGTTCTGAAAGGGGTTAAATATTTTGTGTGAATTTAGTATAAGGCTATTTTGGTGGAAGACTGTGTGGGTGTGCAATCTGCTTCCTGTGATACATATATTTACAATGGCTGTTTTATGGGGAGGTAACTAGGCAATACCAGCTACCTGTACGCATACAGCTCGAATGTAAGAAAATATAGAGGCACTTTCATTACGTTTTGAAACCACTAGCCATTGCTACCTCACCACATGTGCAAACATACTTGTTTCTTCCCATGAAACAATCTGCTTGATAATCAAAGATTCTCATACTTCACACAGCTATACCCATTATCACTGCAATAAGCCACAAACCACAATCACGCTTACATTCAGAGTACCTTGTTCTGTGGTTTCATGCAGAAACAAAACGTGCCTATTGTTGCAACACCTTGGATTTTGTTTTTGTTTGTTTTGTTTAATTTAAAATAATGGGCAGAAAATCTCTAAATGTTAACTTTATATATATATATATATATATATATATAAAATACATTTATTTATATAGTGCCTGTAAGTAATTTAAAAGGATAGACTTGATTTTGCAAACATGTTTTTTTATTTTATTTGCCACATATGTTGCTTGACCTTTTTATTGTGCATACATATTAGTTTTTATACTACACATTAATACAAACCATAAAACTGTTTCTACCTGAAACAGTTGCAATATAAAATAAAACAAGTATGGACTTCCTCATTAAACTGAGGTGCTCAAGGTCAAGGCCATAGTAAATAGTGTCCTCTTCCATTGGTTCCATTTTTCCCATCATTCCATAGGTTTACAAAGGGAAAAAAGGGAAATGGTTGCTTGTTAAGTGAAGGGGACCCCAGGGCACAATATAAGCCGTGGCACCCAATGCAATGTTTAAGTTCCCTCCAGAAGTTATTATGGAACTCATCCAGGAGAATGTGGAGCAGTTCCATATAAGAGCACTGGCAGTGCAAATAATTTCTTCCTAGAGGTGGCTCAGACTTATGGGTGTTAACAGCTCAATTCCACCTGAGGTACCCTTTCTAAATATGCAATTATAAAGACCGCTTCCTCACTAGTTTACCTCCCATCTTTTAGATTGGTCTTCAAGTCAGCCGGCCTAGCAGATTTTCTCTCTCCTCTAGCGTTTCTTCACCATGCCCGCCTCCGTGTTCTGACCCTATAGCCCAATACTTCCATTCTATTTACCCATCTTTACTATTAATGGACTGTCCCAACCTCCATCAACACCTGTAGTACCCTTACACCTATATCCCTGTACTGCTCATTTTTTTGGGCGCAGCAGAGGTAGGTTATTTAAGAAACAAAAATGTAAATATGGAAAGAACATGATGTTTAGGAGGGACTTGGCTAGGGGAATTACTGAAAAAGGGCTTGGGGGTAGTAATTAAAGGAACACTCCAGGCTCCATAACAACTTTATCTCAATGACCTTGACATGGTATTATCTTAAGAGAATAAACCATTTTTCTGAATGCTTTAACCTCAAAATTGTAAACGTCGCACCCATCTGTTCTGCCTCCTGGTTTCTAGAAATGGGTTGAGAAACAGTGAGGAAGCCTGGTACTGCATGAGAGCATCAGCTGCCACTTTCAGTTTAGCATTATCTACCCATTTAGATAAATGTGTGAGAAAGGTTCATACCAAGTGAATGGAGAGCTAGTATTAGGTTGAGAGTGTCAACTGATGCTATCCTATCTGCAGAGCCCAGTCACTAGACTCAGGGGGTCAAGTGTACAGGCAATCTCTTCACAACTTTGGTGTTAATCTGTACATAAATGGTTTAACCTTTTAAGGTAAGACGGTGCCCAGGACCTCCCAGCACCATAAAAGCTTCATTGAGATGAATGTTTTTTTTAATCCAGTGGTCGCAGGTTGTGACAACTGTCCAGAATCAGATATAGTATCAGAGGACCTGCTGTTGGACCTAGTACTTTCTTCTTCTGCTTATTCCTTCATTATCAGAGACTTGTCATATATTTGTTTCTGTTGATTCATACCAGCACCAGTGAGATGACACCTAACTCGCACACTGCTTACTCTCTTGTCTCACAGTTTGCCAAGGCAGTGATCCCAAACTTTGCTTTGCTCAAAGGTGACAGAAAATCAAGAAGTCTCATAGTACTGCTGACTTCCTGCACTACACATTTATGTTGCTTTCCTACACATATGCCCTTTCTCTTGCCAAACAAACATTTTCACCTCCCTTATCTCAACCTTCTTGCATGACCCTAAAAGCCTATTTTAAACTTTTAATTCACTGATACACCCCACATCACCTTCCCCATTTATTAATCTCACAGCTGTCAATTTTGCATCACCTTGAAATTACCTTACTAGCTTTGATCCAAGTTCCCCAAACTCTCTCATCAATGACTGTCCAATCTTTTACCATAATCTTCAATCTCTTTATGTCCTTTGGCACTTTCCCCTCATCTTTCAAACATGCACTGATCACACCCATACTAAAAAGCCTTTTCTTGATCCTGATGCTTTGCCTAGCTATCACCTTGTCTTTCACCATCCCTTTGCCACCACGCTCCTTAAAAGACTTGTCCATACTCGACTTACAGACTATCTGAACTCCAATTCCTTACTCAAGCTACTGCAGTCTAGATTCCACTCTCAACATTACACAGACAATGCCCAGACCTAGGTGACTAATGATTTTGTGATGGCTAAATCCAAAGGCTATTATTCAATACTTATTCAAAACTGTCCACTTCTCCTCACTTTTAGTCACCCTGGCATCAGTGACACAGCTATTTTCTGATTATCTCCCTTCCTCTCTGGCCCTTCCTTCAGTGTCTCTTTCTCTGTTTTCTCTGGCTTTCTGTTCAATTTAGGATACTGTTCAAAATTATCTTGTTAACCTACAAAGTTCTCCATAACCGTTAGCCTTCTTACATCTCATCACTCATTAGCAGATATGCTTACTCCCTTCTATTGTCTTTCTTCCTTCCAAACTCCCTCTGCTACATACTGATCACTTAATTGTCTTTGTGGATTCCCCCCTCATCCTTTTAGTTTGGCAACCTGTTTGGGCAGGGCCCTCGTTACCTACTGTTCCCGTATGCCAATCATGTTTTACTATTTAGATATTAAATACATACAATTATTTATAAAGCGCCATAAGGCAGGCACTAATTTCTTTCTTGTTTACCTATTGTACAGAGTTAAGGAATATGTTGGCGCTATGAAAATAATTGCAATTGTAAAATGTAGTTGTATGTTGGTAACCTAGTCTCACACTAGAATCAATGACAAAATGCCTACCAATCTCCTATCTCCTACACAAGTGCCATTGGAAGTAGCTGCTTGCTAGATACAGCCAGAAACTGAACCAAATCTTATACTAGAATCAATGACACTCGAATCAGGTAGAAATTATGAACTTTTTATCCTTTGTTACTGAACACCACAGTCCCCAAAAGAAAGTTTTTATTTCTTCCAAACAGTTAGCAACAACATCACAGCTTTTAACAAAGGCATTTTGGTAACCTAGTTTTACACTAAGATCAATGAGAAAATGTCTGCCAATTTCCTATCTGCTATTTAAAACCATATCAAGTGCTTCTGTCAATTGATACTAGCTAGACACAGCATAAAGCTAAACCTAGTCTCATACGCTAACACCAGTGCAGCAGGTGCGACTGCACTGGGGGCCCGCATGCTGAGGGGGAGCATCTGGCGGCTAATGCGCTTGTGTCTTAAGGGCCCTGTAGTCTAGTCAGTGCTGGGAGCATGTGAGTAAAAGGCAGATTGGGGAGATGGAGCTTAACCACGGGCCGGAGCAGACACCATTTCACAGCGCTCTGTCTGCAAAGCAGAAAAAAAAGATTTTTGAGGGCTAAACCCCCTTATCCACCCTACTCTCGACTTACACGCCACGGAGTAAGCATTGCAGAGGTGACCTATGCCATTTCGTACAGCTCGCGAGGGTAAAACGGCAGAAGCACAGGTCCAGGACCTACAAGCCCACTCAGAGCCTGAACTGGTCGGAGCTGCTAGACAGCGGAGGTGGAATATTAACTGGCCGCACACCAAACATTCCAGGCACCGATGGGCAGATGGGTACAGAAGCCTCCCCTGGATCCCCCTTCAGGGTCCAGAGATATAGGGGCATTACTGCAGCGATAACAGTCGCCCAAAATGGCAGACAGAGTGGACCACGGAACTGCGATGGCACCAGCAGAGCCCATACAACATCCTGAGCAGGTACCTATCACTGCAGAAGGCCCAGATGGGTCTTTTGCAACTTGGTCCTGGAGATCAAGGACCAAGGAGCTGGCTAGACTCCTAAATATATATATATATATATATATATATAAAAACGAGAAAAATTCTTGCGCTCCAACAAAACAGTGAATTGGTACCTGGTGCTCTGGTAGCAAAAATAATATATCCAAGAAATACCGGCACTCCAGGAATTCTCAATAATATAAGTTTTCTTTTATTCAGTTCAGGACGTCAACGTTTCAGCTCCTCATGGAGCTTTCATCAGGACTTTCAGGTCCTGATGAAAGCTCCATGAGGAGCTGAAACGTTGACGTCCTGAACTGAATAAAAGAAAACTTATATTATTGAGAATTCCTGGAGTGCCGGTATTTCTTGGATATATATATATATATATATATATATATATAAAAAAGTGCAACCAACCCCTTGTTTTATATATATATATATATATATATATATATATATAAAAATAAATAAATATATATATATATATTTGGGAGTCTAGCCAGCTCCTTGGTTCTGCACACCTCCCTGTCACAGGTGCCTTATCCCAGGACCCTATTTAGCCTTGTACTGCAGAGAACTCGAGATGGAAGGATTTCCCCAAGTGGTTAGCTCATTTAGCAGACAGTTGGCAGTTAGAGTAGGACCTGCCAAAGATGGGGTACATTGACGTTGTGGCAGGCTTATGCAATGTATGATCATATAATGTAACTAAATTCCCATTACTATTTATTTGTATGTCTGTTTGTGTGTCTGTGTGTGTATATGTGCATCTATCTGTGTGACTGAATAAGTATCTGTGAGTCTGTGTATCTATCTGTGTGTGTCTGTACATCTGTATGTATGTGTGTCTGTGTATTAGCATGTGTGTCATTGTGTGCATCTGTGTGTCTGTGTATCAGCATGTGTGTCAGAGTGTGTGTCTGTGTATCAGCATGTGTGTCAGAGTGTGTATCTGTGTGACTGTATCTATCTTTGCGTCTGTATTTGTATCTCTGTGTGTCTGTGTATCTGTATGTGGGTCAGTGTGTGTATCTGTGTGTCTTGTACCTGCATGTGTCATTGCATGTGTCTCTGTGTTCTGCCAGGGAGGCTGGGTGGATTTAAATTAAAATAAAATAAAATTATAATAATAATTTATGAGCGTTGGGAGAAATGTGTGTGTGTGTCTGTAAATGTGTGTGTGTGTGTGTCTGTCAGTGTGTGTGTCTGTGAGTGAGTGTCTGTCAGTGAGTGTATTTTAATATTATTATTATTATTTTAATATTATTATTATTATTTTATTTTAATATTATTATTATTTTAATATTTGTATTATTTTTTTATTTAATTGTTTTTGTCCCCCTCCCGGCTTGTTGCCTGGCCAGGAAGGGGGGCTATGTTAATCCCTGGTGGCCCAGTGGATGGGCTGTGCAGTAGGGGGGCTGGCAGCAAGCTGTTACTTACCTTTACAGCAGCTCCGGTCAGCTCCCTTCACCTCTGTGCAGCTCCCCTGTCAGCTCTGTTCTGCTCACAGTGTAAGTCTCATGGTCTGCGTGCCGCGCGGAGCGTTGCCACGGTAATCCGTGGCAACGCTCTGATGGCCGCGGGTGTTGCGAGACTTACACTGTGAACAGAACGGAGCAGACAGGGGAGCTGCACGGAAGTGAAGGGAGCTGACCGGAGCTGCTGTAAAGGTAAGTAACAGCTAGCTGCCAGCCCCCCCACTGCACAGCCCATCCACTGGACCACCAGGGATTAACATAGCCCCCCCTCCCTGGCCAGGCTGCCAGCCTGCTGCCAGCCCCCAACAGGACCGCCAGGCTTGTAATGAGCCCAGCGGTCCTGGTCTGTATTATGGCAATGTAAGTTGCCATAATAGAGACCTTAACTCTAGTATAAGTCGAGTAGGGGGATTTCAGCACAAAAAAAATGTGCCGAAAAACTCGGCTTATACTCGAGTATATACGGTATTTTATATTTATTACCCAATGGTACATACTAAGAAATAAACCGTTCTGATATTTGTTTGAAGACATTCAATTTATCCTCATATTATTTTCACTAAATAGTTTATACCAGTAAATACGTTGTAAAGGTGCCCTTATATTATTGAAATTGGCCTTTTAAAAATTATACTTTTTAGTATACACCATGTGCTTTAGATTTTTTGAGAGTATTTCAAAAGACGCCATATTGCAATCACTATTTCCCGAGTGCTCCCATACTTGAATGTTGGTCAAAAGGTCAACATTGTTTGTTATAACCAGATCCAGACAAGCATCCATTCTAGTTGGTGCTAGTACCAGTTGTGGCATGAAGATGTCATTTAACACATTCAAAAACCTGATTCCCCTTGCTGAACCACTAGTCCCTCTGTCACGATTTATGTCTGGTTAATTAAAATCTCCAATAATTAACATGTTACTGAGATTTGCAGCTTTCCCAGTTTGTTCAAACAGCGGTTCTTCATCATCAAGATTAACATTAGGTGAGTTATTACATATCCCAACCAATAATTGATTTCCCTTATTTTGTCCCAAGCAGATATCTACCCACTGGATTGCAGGTAAGTAATCCACTCCGGCTCTGCCAGGGAGGCTGGGTGTATTTAAATAAAAAAAAAAATTATGAGTGTTGGGAAAAATGTGTGTGTGTCTGTAAATGTGTGTGTGTGTGTCTGTCTGTCTGTAAGTGTGTGTGTCTGTGAGTGAGTGTGTGTGTGTCTGTAAGTGTGTGTGTGTCTGTGAGTGAGTGTCTGTCAGTGAGTGTGTGCGTCTGTAAGTGTGTGCATTTGTCAGTGTGTGCACCTGTCAGTGAATGTGAGTCTGTCAGTGTGTGTCTGAGTAATAGTGTGTGTCTGTCAGAGTGTGTGTCAAATCAGTGAGTTTTTGTGTATGCCATTGTTTGTCAGTGTATATGAGAGTGTGTGTTAGGCATGTGCATGGCGAAAAAATTCGGTTCGGTTCAGCATTCCGAAATTCGGGACTCCGGTACTTCGGAACTTCGGCACTTTGGCACTTCGACACCTCGGAACTTCGGCAACTTCGGAACTTCGGACCTTCAACACTTCAGACCTTCAGAACTTCGGCACTTTGACACCTCGGAACTTCGGACCTTCGGCACTTCGGACCTTCGGAACTTCGGCACTTTGAATCCTCGGAATTTCGGCAACTTCGGAGACTTCGTCGACTTCGGAACTTCGCCGACTTCGGAACTTCGGAAAAATAGGCATTTATGTGTGTGTGTTTTTTTACACTGCTAGTGGACCACAGCAGCACCCAGACCACTTAATCTTAACCCCTTAAGGACCAAACTTCTGGAATAAAAGGGAATCATGACCCCTTAAGGACACATGACATGTGTGACATGTCATGATTCCCTTTAATTCCAGAAGTTTGGTCCTTAAGGGGTTAAAGAAGGGGTTTGGGTTTAGTTGCTCATACTTAGTAGTGTAGTGTTAGTGTAATATATATTATACAGTTTACAAAATGGATGATATTTTGATTTTCACTGCACAGATAGTGCAGCCAATCAGGGAGCACTACCAGCATGCAACATTCTGCACACTATATAAACCCACCCCTGTGACACCATCTTTGTGTAGAGTTTAGGAGCAGAGAGTAAGTAGAGAGTGAGCAAAGAGAGTGAGCAAAGAGAGTGTGAGTAGAGAGTGTGAGCAGAGAGTGTGAGCAGAGAGTGAGTAGAGAGTGTGAGCAGAGAGAAAGCAATTTGTGTGTGAAGAAGCAAGTGAGAGTGTGTGAGAGAGAGCAAATGATATCTGGTAGGGAGAGCAGTGTAGGGTCCCCCATGGAGAGTGGTTGTAGTGGGGTGGTTGTGGCTGACAAGGAGTCCCCCAGGGAGAGTGGTGGTAGTGGGGTAGTTGTGGCTGGCACTGGCAGGGAGTCCCTCAGGGAGAGTGGTGGTAGTGGGGTAGTTGTGGCTGGCACTGGCAGGGAGTCCCTCAGGGAGAGTGGTGGTAGTGGGGTGGTTGTGGCTGGCAAGGAGTCCCTCAGGGAGAGTGGTGGTAGTGGGGTAGTTGTGGCTGGCACTGGCAGGGAGTCCCTCAGGGAGAGTGGTGGTAGTGGGGTAGTTGTAGGGGATTTGCCCAGGGATGGTGGTGGGAGGAAACATAGACGTTCTAGGGGCAGGGAGGGTGGTGCCAGGGATGCTAGGCCTTCTAGGGCCAGGAAGGGTGGTGCAAGAGAAGCTAGGCATTCTAGGGGCAGGGATGGTGGTGCGAGGGAAGGTAGGCATTCTAGGGCCAGAGAGGGTGGTGCGAGAGAAGCTAAGCGTTCTAGGGGCAGAGAGGGTGGTGCGAGGGAAGGTAGGCTTTCTAGGGGCAGGGAGGGTTGTGCGATGGAAGGTAGGCGTACTAGGGGCAGGGAGGGGGGTGGAGTTGGGGAGGGTTTGCCCAGGAAGGGTGGTGGGAGGGAAGGTAGGCGTTCTAGAGGCGGGGAAGGGGCTCCCAGGGAGGAGGGTAGAAGGTATGTTGTTGGGGAGGATTTGCCCGGGAGCCCCCTCATCTGTAGCAGTACAGACTCCTCAACTGAGGAGGCATCTCTTGGAGGAATATCACGGGGCCCCCCTTTCAGCTATAATGAAAACTGTGCGCTGGTGGCTGCCGTCATCCAGGAAAAAGACATACTCTTTTCTGCCAGATCATCGGGGAAGAAGGCTGCCTGGGCCAGGATAAGGGACGCTGTAAACTCTGTTGGAGAGGAGTGCAGGTCCATCAACTGTGTGAGGCACAGGTAACTAATATCACAAAATTATTCTTTATATAGTCAGTCACCAATAAAAAATGTAGTTGAATTTGCAGGGGAATTATAAAAACTATGCCAATGTTTATTTTCTGGATGAAGAGCTGAATAGAAATGTTATTGCAAATTCCCCATTATTCTTTTTTAGTCATTAGACTCTCTTAAAGGACCACTATAGTGCCAGGAAAACATACTCGTTCTCCTGGCACTATAGGGTCTCTAGGTCCCCCCCACCCTCAGGGTCCACCTCCTGTCGGGCTGTAAGGGGAGGAAGGGGTTAAAACGTACCTCTTTCACCAGCGCTGGGCTCCCTCAGTGCTGGAGACTCTCCTCCTCCTTTCCTCATCATCGGCTGAATGCGCATGCGCGGCATGAGCCACGCGCGCATTCAGCCAGTCCACAGGAAAGCATTCTCAATGCTTTCCTATGGATGCTGGAGTCTTCTCACTGTGAAAATCACAGTGAGAAGCGCCTCTAGCGGTTGTCAATGAGACAGCCACTAGAGGCTGGATTAACCCATAGGTAAACATAGCAGTTTCTCTGAAACTGCTATGTTTACAACAGAAAGGGTTAATCCTGGATGGACCTGGCACCCAGACCACTTCATTAAGCTGAAGTGGTCTGGGTGCCTATAGTGGTTCCTATAGTGGTTCATTAAACTGAAGTGGTCTGGGTGCCTATAGTGGTCCTTTAAAAAAAAAAAAAAAATATAGGCACACAATATTACTTGTTCCAAAAAATATTTATTAACTTAGCACAGTAACAGCAGACAATAATAAATGCAAATATTATAATATGTTATTTATTTGTATATACATATGCTATATTAGTATTAGTTTCCAGATGCACAGGCAGCTACTGCAAACAACATTCTCCCGACTGGAACCACACGAACACTGGAACAGCTGAACAAGAAAAGCAGACATCGGCTTACACTCTTGGCAGTCAGCATACAATCCCATTCCCCCAAAGACCGAGACGACACATCACTTTGAGGGTTAAGCAAGAACTCTAGACTGGGACACCCAGTCTGGCTTTTATTTCCAACTCACACATACAGGCCACACCCAGGGGGAGGCATAAAAGAACCAATGACATAGATGTTACCTCCCACACATCCCCTCCCCTTAGTGTGACACATAATCCCATTATGCATACAGAGTAAAACATACTTTTACACAACTTTCATAACTTTAAAACCATATGTAACGGATCGCCTGGCACCCCGACTTGGTACCTCCGTTAATGGATGCTCCTAGTGCTTCCTGAGGACTCCAAGCACTCTGGCAGACACCATAATCACCGAATCCGAGAAATCTTTAAATTCTCCCAAGCGTATGAATGCTGTAGACCATTGAATAGGAACCATACGAATAGGCTTGTACTCCTAGCAGTCAACTGGAACAGCATACAATAAATCCTTCCCCCAATAATGAGGCGACACATCACTTTGAGGGTAAAACAGGAACTCTGGACTGTCTCATCCAGCCTGGCTTTTATTACAATAATACACATACAGGCCACACCCAGGGGGAGGCATAAAATAACCAATCACATACATGGTTCAGCCCACACATCCCCTCCCCTCAGATAACATTAAACCCAATTATCCGGTACACTTTTTCAGCCAAGTTCTGGATGTACCCCAAAACCCGGGGGTACACCTTTAAATCCAGCATCGCTGGATAGCCCTTATTCAGGGGGACAACATATCCAAAATTCAAGTAATTCGGATGAATGGTTCGGGAGATATGGGGTTCCAAAGATTTGACCGACCGCATGGGTAAAGTATCCGAAAACAGTTCCATGCATTTTGGCCCTGCGGTCGGTCACAAACAAGGGAATGAAAACAGACGAATTGCCTGTGTTATAGAGCCTGGAGAGGGTTTGAATGAATTCCCTTGTTTGTGGGGTTCTTTCTACCGAACGGCGGGTCATTCGGTAGTTTCCATACGAATTTCTGGAAGTATGGAGGTCTCAGCGGTGTTTGCCTAGTCAAGTGTCCGATTTTAGTTCCAGACACTCGATGGCAAAACACCGCTGTTCGGTAGTTTAAGATGGCCGCCGCCACGTGTTTGTTTCCCGAATGGCGGCCACCCAGAGGACAAAGAATACATTACACTGATTTCCAATTACCCGTTCGCAACATTGTTGCAAACTGTAATTGGAGGCACACTTATTCCTGGGTGGTCTGGTTGTTCGGTAGTTTCACTCAATATAATAAATGGAGTGATTCTACCGAACAATCAGATGAATGCTGCATACATATCCCAGGTTAAACTTAACACACAAATACACATATAATATTACAGGCAGTACACTAGAATATGTAGCACAGTCTTAAAGGGACAGTAGTCCCAAAAGTCCCAATATGTCCATAGATGCTGTTAAAAGGGCCAGTAGCAGCGATATACAGTACAATATGCCCCAAATAACCCAGGGGCCATAGTCAGCAGGTAGGAGGCTAGCAAACAGGCTTCTCCAGGGCCCAGTGGCGAGGTTGGTTTTGCCACATTTCTCCCCTTTTCCAAACAGACTAACAGGGTACCTGACCTCTTGCCGGTCAGTGCCCTTGTTAGTCCAGCAGCCCACCCACAAAACAGAAACAGCAGTACAGCCCACCCACAATAAATGGTTACTACACCTGAGTAAGAGAAAAACTTGTCCAGGTCCAGGTGCCTCACCATGGCTGTGTGGGGGACTGGTAGGCTGTTTTGGTGGGTTGCTGAGTGGGCAGAGCCCAGCGGTACTCTGCCCTGGTGCCAGCACTACCCCGGGAGTAGTCTGGTTGGAGCCTTGCTGGAGACCGACTGCCTCCCCTTTAGCTGCGCAGCTCTGCTGCTGGAGACCGACTGTCTCCCCTTGAGTTACACAGCTCTGCTGCTGGAGACCGACTGTCTCCCCTTTAGTTACACAGCTCTGCTGCTGGAGACAGACTGTCTCCCCTTTGGCTAAACAGCCCTGTTGTGGGGGGGCAGGACCGACCGTCCCTACCCCCTGTGCTGGAAGTGCAGAGACCACGGTCCCATCTGCACAGGTGTGGGGCTTACAGTCTCCCCCTGGTACATTAAGCTGCCGCTGGGGAGAGGTGGTAACCAGCTCCTCTCCCATTAGAACACTCTGCCCATCGATGATCCGTCGCTGGGGAGAGGTGGTAACAATCTCCTCTCCCATTAGAACACTCTGCCCATTGATGGTCTGCCGCTGGGGAGAGGGGGTAACAATCTCCTCTCCCATGCCTACTTTCAGTCTTTGTGGAGGGAGACCGACTGTCTCTCCTCCCAATTCAGTGTCCTGCTGCTGGGGAATAGAGACTGGGCTCTCTATTCCCAAACAATCATGCTGCTGCTGGGGGGTAGGACCAACTACCTCTGCCCCCTGTAACTCAGCCTTCCGCTGGGGAGGGAGGACGCTGCTCTCCTCTCCCTGCACTTCACACTGCCTTCCCGGCATATCACTCTGCTGCTGGGGGGTAGGACCAACTACCTCTGCCCCCTGTAACTCAGCCTGCCGCTGGGGAATGGAGACTGGGCTCCCAATTCCCTGCAATTCACACTGCCGCTGGGGAATGGAGACTGGGCTCCCAATTCCCAACAAATCACACTGCCGCTGGGGAGGGAGGACGGCCCCTTCAGCTCCCTGTAACTTGGGCGCAGAGACCACGGTCCCATCTGCGCTGGTGAGGGGTTTTCTGTCTCCCCTTGGTGGGTTAGGTTGTCGGTGGGGAGAGGGGGTATCAGGCGCCTCTCCCTGCACTGTAGACTGCCGCTGGGGAGCAGGGCTGACCCTCTGTACTCCCTGTAAGCAGGGCGCAGAGACCACAGTCCCATCTGCGCTGGTGAGGGGCTTACTGTCTCCCCTTGGTGAGCTGTGCTGCCGCTGGGGAGAGGTAATAACAGGCTCCTCTCCCTGAACCGTAGACTGCCGCTGGGGATCTGGGCCGACTGCCCAGCATCCCTGTAGGGCCGGTAGAGAGACCGCAGTCCCATCTCCACCTGCCATCGGTGGGTCTTCCCAGGACCAATCCGTGAGGCCCCTCAACATTTGTGAGTAAGGGCCACCTGCTTCCCCACCTGGCAACTCTGGCTGCTGCTGGGGATCTGGGCCGGCTGCCCAGCATCCCGGTGGAGTGACCTTGGTCCCATCTCTACCTGCCTGTTGTGGTTCCTCACAGGACCAGTCTATGAGGACCCCCACTTCGGGTTCCTCCCGCCGCCTCAGGGAAAGACGGCTAACCTCCTCGGATGCAGCCTCTACCCGGCTGCTGTAACGCTCCTGCTGCTGAGCATACTTCCTCTCTTTTGCCAACCGGAATTCTCAGTCCAGCCTTGTGTTTCGCTCGCCCATGACCTGGTTCCAGATCACCCGGCATGTCTCCATGGGTATATCATCCCCATACTCAGCCACTCGCTGCCTCACCTCGGCCAGCCAATCATCTCCAGAGCCAGAACCTTCCATACTTGTCTGCTCCCAGGGGCGCTGCACGACTGCTAGCGTTGCCCTCAATTTGTAAATCCAAACGAACTGTGTCTCCGAGCTGCTTTACCTCACACTAGGACGCCATCCCACCGCTGCCACCAATGTAACGGATCGCCTGGCACCCCGACTTGGTACCTCCGTTAATGGATGCTCCTAGTGCTTCCTGAGGACTCCAAGCACTCTGGCAGACACCATAATCACCGAATCCGAGAAATCTTTAAATTCTCCCAAGCGTATGAATGCTGTAGACCATTGAATAGGAACCATACGAATAGGCTTGTACTCCTAGCAGTCAACTGGAACAGCATACAATAAATCCTTCCCCCAATAATGAGGCGACACATCACTTTGAGGGTAAAACAGGAACTCTGGACTGTCTCATCCAGCCTGGCTTTTATTACAATAATACACATACAGGCCACACCCAGGGGGAGGCATAAAATAACCAATCACATACATGGTTCAGCCCACACATCCCCTCCCCTCAGATAACATTAAACCCAATTATCCGGTACACTTTTTCAGCCAAGTTCTGGATGTACCCCAAAACCCGGGGGTACACCTTTAAATCCAGCATCGCTGGATAGCCCTTATTCAGGGGGACAACATATCCAAAATTCAAGTAATTCGGATGAATGGTTCGGGAGATATGGGGTTCCAAAGATTTGACCGACCGCATGGGTAAAGTATCCGAAAACAGTTCCATGCATTTTGGCCCTGCGGTCGGTCACAAACAAGGGAATGAAAACAGACGAATTGCCTGTGTTATAGAGCCTGGAGAGGGTTTGAATGAATTCCCTTGTTTGTGGGGTTCTTTCTACCGAACGGCGGGTCATTCGGTAGTTTCCATACGAATTTCTGGAAGTATGGAGGTCTCAGCGGTGTTTGCCTAGTCAAGTGTCCGATTTTAGTTCCAGACACTCGACGGCAAAACACCGCTGTTCGGTAGTTTAAGATGGCCGCCGCCACGTGTTTGTTTCCCGAATGGCGGCCACCCAGAGGACAAAGAATACATTACACTGATTTCCAATTACCCGTTCGCAACATTGTTGCAAACTGTAATTGGAGGCACACTTATTCCTGGGTGGTCTGGTTGTTCGGTAGTTTCACTCAATATAATAAATGGAGTGATTCTACCGAACAATCAGAAGAATGCTGCATACATATCCCAGGTTAAACTTAACACACAAATACACATATAATATTACAGGCAGTACACTAGAATATGTAGCACAGTCTTAAAGGGACAGTAGTCCCAAAAGTCCCAATATGTCCATAGATGCTGTTAAAAGGGCCAGTAGCAGCGATATACAGTACAATATGCCCCAAATAACCCAGGGGCCATAGTCAGCAGGTAGGAGGCTAGCAAACAGGCTTCTCCAGGGCCCAGTGGCGAGGTTGGTTTCGCCACACCATACATCACATTCACATAAAAATACATATCCACAATCAATCCATTCAGGGGAACAACATATTAAAAAATGGCATGAATCCGACCAGGGGTTTAAAAGTTACTAAAAGTATCTTTTGGGCCCTGGCTTGCAGCATGGCACAATCTGGCTCAAACAGAAGTAAAACATCCCCCACAATGCATCCCGGCTTCCTCCCTTCTGCCCTGGAGATAATTGGAGAAGTAATCCAATTATCTAGGACTAGAGTCAGACTCCATTAACCACATGGTTGCAAAAAGACAGTAAAAGACATAAAATACATACTGATACATTTAACACATAAAACACACATTTCTACATATCCCCAGTTTAACTGAACACATAAATACCTACATAATATTTAAGACAGTATTACTGTGATATGTTACAAAGTCTTAAAGGGACATTAGTCCCAAAAGTCCCAATATGTCCATCGCTGATTTTAAAGGGCCAGTAGCAGCAATATAAATTATTACATGCCCAAATATAGTGTTTATAGAGCAATATGTCCATGGGCCGTAGTCGCAGGGCAGGAGGCTAGCAGCCAGGCCTCTCCAGTTCACAGTGGCGAAGCTGGTTTCGCCACAGTATACGTATTGGTTAAATAGTTTAATAGTTAAATGACATAAAATAATAACTTCTTATCATGTAGCTAGCAATTACAATCTAATAAGCAAATGACAGTTTACATGTGGTGTTTAAAATCTTATACTGGTGCAACCTTAGTCCAAGCTGCGTCATTCCCTGTAAGTTGTAGCCGGTGTGTGGTGAGTCTGGATAGTGTCAGTCAAAGCCTGGATGCAGTTGATTGGAATTGTTCAATATCTGCTGTGAGATCACTTACTGTTATGAATCACTTAGAGCTGTGGGAATCTAGAAGAAGCGCTCATCAGGCAAGCTATTAAAAGCAATCGTATTTGAGCTAACCAGTTGTATTGACCAAAGCCTCTTTCCATCTGATTCACTTGGTAACTTCAAGTATGACCTAAATAACTTAAAGTTCCTTTAAGGATGTGAATGACTTTGATTGGCTGTCTAGTCTGTCAAATCAACCTTGTCCACCAAAGCCTATATGCTTAACCTCTCTACACACCATTGAAGGACCCAAGTTTTCAGAACATCAAAACTACATAGTAAACGGGCCCACTGGACAATGTTCCATAACAAACTTGCAAGAAAACTCTTCTGCTACGTTAACGCTTCACGAGTTTGGCTCCGTTCCTCAACTGGAGACTCCTCAACATAAACCTGCCCGGGAAGATGCTTTTAGAAACTGGAGTCCACTAACTCTTCAAATTAAAATTTTACAGGAATGCTTACCGTACAAATCTAGAACATGAGTGTTTAAATCTGCCTCCAAAGCCTGTCTTAAACAATGATACTCTATATTCTTCGAATAGTACGAAGAGTTCTGTTTTTAGCTTGCCACTTAATTTGGCAAAAACCATGCCATGTCATCATATGCAGACAACCGATCATGAAAAAGAGGACACTGCTAAACCTACTCTTTACTCCAACAAACCTATGTCATGGTTCAGATCCATACAAAAATCAGTTTCCAGAGATAGTCTTAAGAATTCCATTAATTGCTGTGACTGCAGTGTTCAAACTGATAACCAGTCATCAAATATTCCTGATCTCTATACAACACAACATGATTCCTCTCTCTATGGCACATTCCATAAGCATGAATATGTAGAACCAAAGCAAAGTATCATCTGGGACAGTTATGACCTTCATCTTTCCAGAAGCCTTGCTAATAGTATGACATCAAGTTAGGTCAATGATTGGGCTTTAAGAGAACCAGTTGAACAGTGTGGTATTGAAAAGTTACTTCTGAATTCTGAAGATGTTTTCAAGGAAAAGGAACCGAGCTACATGGAGCTATATCCAACATATGGTCGGACTGTACATGCCTTCAAAACTCCGGCTGGTCAGAAGCTGCCTAAAAAGCTGCACAAACATGTGGATTGTACAGCAGTGTTTTCCTCTAAACCCAATAGGAAGAATTCAAAGCTGCGTAAAAAATGGAATTTAAGAAAGTCAAGTGCTCAGATTTACTTTCCACACTCTGTAAAAGAAGAAACGTATGTACTTAATCAAGAAAATGACTACTTAAAGGACCACTATAGTGCCAGGAAAACAAACTTGTTTTAATTATTACACTTGCCTCTCCAACTTTATAGCGATTGGAAGCAGTTCAGTGAAAGCGTAATTTGTGTGTGAGCAGTGCACTAAACCCAGGGCAGGTTGTGCACAAGTAAAAGCAAGAAGCGGTGCAGCATGGATATTGGACATAAAAGTATAGAAGTTGTGGCTGCTGTGTGCATGCATAATTTATTTAGTGTTAGAATTGTGTTATACCTTATCCACAGCAATGGTGAATTGCACAGGTGTGTTTGGGATCAAACTTACTGGGTGTGTTACTGCATGAGTAGTGATTAAGAGTGCAGGTGATGGAATGTCATTGCCTGACGTGTTGACATACCATTACTTACCAACCAACTATCGGTCAGGGAATCCTCCTGTCTCACGTTTAGGTCACAAAGCAGAGTCATATCCAAGTTGGAAAAAAGTCCACGGCAATGACTCTTATGGCACCTCCGTGAAATCTCATATTTCAAGCGAGTACGGAGCTGTTCCATCCAGAACGACGAGGAGTTGGCAAACTATTATACAACCCAGCACACTATTTCTTTAGATCAATTCAACAAATTAAGAGCAATGATATATGCAATTTTGTTCAGAACTCAGAAGAAGAAAAACTAATTTTGTATTATAAAGTAGTGGGTGTGGTATGAATTGGATACTGCCTCTCTGAATGCTTTTTATTTTTAAACAACTAGCTAGTAGGATACATAAAAAAACTAAATAAATCAATAAATTAAGGTAAACAAACAACAAACACCCGTTCCATAGTGAAAAGAACTTGAAGCCAAAACCCAAAGCGCGTTTCAGCGCTAACATGGCGTCTTCCTCAGGAGAAAACAAGTGACTGAATCCTAGAAGGATTTAAATAGGAGCCCGTGTGTAGATAGAACAATACTTGGACCAATCATAGTAGTCGTTGGGTGCATAATAAATTAGCCACGTGTAGTGTGGCCAATCAATAAAGAGTACGTCATAAAGTGGGGTTGAGTGAACGATTAAACAGAAGAGAAAACACTGTCAAGGAAGGTATATCCCAACACGCAAACCTGAGACACAGATATCTACTAAGGAAAGATAGTAAACGTATTACCGGTCCTTATTGTGGCTGGGCTTAACGTAGAAGTATAGAATAATGACAAAAGAGAGAAAAACAGACGGAGGGTATAGACAAAGTAGTTTAATCTGTGTCAAAGCTAAGAGTGGGGTAACCCAACTTGGGCAGATTGACTTTTAGGAAAGCCATTTGCTCCATGAGTCGCGGTGCCAGTTGGGACCGCTGAGGGCAAAGTATGTTTCCCGTAACAGAAAACACACGTTCACTCTGGACAGTGGTTGGGGGACAAGAAAGGAGCTCCTGGGCTAACAGAGAGAGAGCAGGCCACACATCCCTTTTCTCATCCCAAAAGCTCAAAAGATCTGTAGTAGGGGGCATAGGTGGTTCACCAAGGAAAGCCTTCACCATCTCTTCAGCACTACTTCCTTTTCTTGAGGGAACCGTAGTGGGTCCCACAAAAGTATCCAGGGCTTCAGCTCAAAATGCAGCTGCCCCAGTGGACTGAGCAGTGCTGCTTACACTGGTAGATAATGGTGCTACACTATCAGGCTCCTACAGCTCTTCTTCCTCAAACAACCTTATCCTCTTTCTTTGCACATCACGCACCCTGTCAATCAATTTAGCCCTCCAAGCGGTCAAGGAATTCATGTGGAGTGCCATCTTGCCCTTTATTATGTGTCTTGGGTCACACATGCACGCAAGCATCAACTCTTGGCAGGACTCCATGCGCTCATTGAACCTACGTGTTAGTTGCTCCTCGAGCCTCCTAACAAGTGCAGCAACATCACCAAGTAGTTGGCCACCAGGTACCACTTCCTTTTTAGAAATTAAGCGACTCAGCTTATTTGAGAGGTGGGTGAACAAGGGAATTACTTGACCAAGGCATTTTCTTGGCTTAAATTCTCCGTAACATCCCTGAATGGCCTAAGGACTGCCACTAGCTGCCCAATCATTAACCAATCCTCCCTGACTAAGGGGCTATCGATCCCGATGTAATGCTCATAGGACATGGCATTGATTGCTTTCTGCTGCTCCAGGATGCGCTCCAGCATCTCCAAAGTGAAGTTCCACCTAGTCCCTACATCTTGCTTGAGACAATGCTGGTCAATGCCTGCCTTCTTTTGCTAATTTCTCAGGAGCTGGCTATCCTTCACGCTATGGTGGAAGTGGCCAGCAATCTTTCTGCATTTCTCAAGCAGGGTTGCCAACCGTCCACTACTTTCGTTTTCAATAGCAGCCTTCACTACTAAATGAAGGATATGAGCTGAGCAACGCACGGCTACAAAGCTACCATCACGGAGAGCCTTCACCATGTTTGCTGCTCCGTCAGTCACCACAAAACCCATCTGTGTGTTTGCCTGGTGTCCTACCCACTGCACCACCATCTTTTTTAGTGCCTGCAAAATATTTGCTGAGGTATGTTGTTCGTCCATCATCTCAGCATGGAGGAGGAAAGAGCAGTGCTTGCTCTCTGTGCATGACGTGGTGACATCTCCTGACACCTTGGGCTGCCACCAATGTCCTGTCAAGGACAGGAAAGCATGCTGTCCACTAGGAGCACTCCACAAATCAGTTGTGAAGTGCACTGACTGGCCACCAGCCTTTGCCAGATGCTCCTTCAACACCGCAACACAGGAACGGTAGAGTGTTGTGAGCGATGGAATTACATATTGCGGTGAAACAGCCGCCATAAGATGCTTGAAGGGCTCCCCTTCTACCATGTTAAAAGGGGCACCTCCAATGACTACCAGCTCAGCAATGAGCCGAGTAATTTTCCTGCACTGCTGCCTGGACATCCCCCTAGAGTGAAACCCACGAAAACTTTCTAGGGTAGGCTGTGCAGCATGAATTGGATGACTGGTGGCACTATGCCCTGCAGCAGAAGTTCGATGATCCCCCTTCCTCTTGACATGGCTAGTGGTGGTGGCACTACTACTTCTCCTAGTACTGCTAGATGGAGGAGCCACACTGCTTTCTTGCCTTAGCAAGATGGCCTTGTGGTGTGTATGAAGATGTTGGTTCATCCCAGAGTTAGTAAGATGACCCAACACCTTCCCACGGCCGACTTCCCTGCCACAGCGTTTACATTTTGCCAGACGGCCGTCTCCAGTTGTTGAAAAATGTTCCCACACTGTGGAACGACGAGTGCCACTACTAGTTATGGGTGGGGAAGACTGTGCAATTTCACAATCAACTGGAGAGGCAGTTGGCACTGCTGGAGTTGGGGGAGCAGATATCAGTAGGGGAGATTGAGTGGGAAGTGGTGGACTATCTTCAAAAGAGAGATCCTCAGGCTCATCATCATAGTCTAGTTGATCATTTCCTAGACTAGAGCCTTGGTCCATATCTCTGCTGCTGAGAAACAAAGATATGTCACCAGCAGCTGAAATTGGGGCAAACTGATCAATTCCCTCTTCTCTCTGGCTACTGGGAACTACAATATCTTCTTGTATTATGTCATCAATTATTGTGAGAGATGGTGGCAGTAGCAGGGGTAATAGTGGTGGTGGCATGAGTAGCACTAGCATTTTTTTCCTCCTCTAACTCCAATATCTCCCTCTTAGGATGCCTAAATGGATGAGCAGCGGTTGTGTTGAAACTGTCCAGCTGCTGTAAAACATAGCAGTGGAGCTGGCAGTAGTGGAAGTAGAGGTACTACTGTCACTACTAACAATGCTGGTGGTTGTGAGAGGAGTAAACAGCTGTCTATGAGGTTTGGATGGTGGCTGCTTTGTGGACCTAGGGGACCTCTCAACCCTGCCACTGGAAGGCATCTGCTGCTGCTTTTTGGTGCCAAATGGCTGAACATTGAGACCTGCAGTTTCCCTCTCTGCCCTCTTCAGTTTCATAGGTGGGCTAGCTGGGCTTGAACTCTTTCTAGTGCTACTGCTGGCTTTGGTTCCAGGAATTGGAAGCACTAGCAGCTCCTGCTGTTTCATTTGCCTCCGCTTCAGGTGAGTTGAAGAGGAAGCAAGTGTACTACCAGCAGCGATATGGCGGCTACAAGTTTCCTCAGTCACTTTGCTTGAGGGGAGAATGTGAGGACTTGGAGGACGTGGACGGTCCATTATGATTTCTTTTCTGTTATGAATTTTTTATTTAAATTAAATTACAGAAAACAAAAGAAAACAGAATACAAAATGTATCACTGTAGCAAAGTCACAATGCAACAAAGAGACACCCTGGCAATCAATCAGGCTACCTGCCAACAGCTAAAAAACACAAAATTAATTACTTCAGTAAAATCACAGTGCAGTAGAGAGACACTGACTCTGGCAATCAAGCGGGCTTGCAAAGACACAAACTTTCTTAAAAAAAAAAAAACAGAATACAGACAGATTGCAGAAAAATAAAAAGCAAATCTCACTTTCTCTCCCCCTTATCTCTCTATCTCTCTCCCTGGAACACACATAAAAGCAATGTGGCTCCGTAAGTCTGCAAGAAGTAAAGTAAATGGAATGTTGTTTACCTTTCTCAGTCTCTTTGTGCTATCACAACTAGCCTGCCGTCTGGTCACATGAATGCAAACCAACACCTGACAGCCTGATTTATTGCTATTCCACCTTAATGACTCTGTGTGCTTTCATTGGCCAAGTGTCAGTGACAAAATCACCATTAATTGTCTGTCCTCTAACATCAAACAAAAAATTTGCTAATTTCATTGGACAGGGAATAGTGAAACCGGATTGGGCAAACAAGAATTAAATTGCACAAAAGGAATTAGCTTATTGGTTAAGATTCCTGTCATCATTCACATCATTTTCCCTCCCTCTCTCTTGTTTTCGTTTGACACTTCGGCACTTCGGAACTTCGGTACTTCGGAACTTCGACACTTCGGAACTTCGACACTTCAGAACTTCAGCACTTCAGAACTTCGGCACTTCAGAACTTCGGCACTTCAGAACTTCGGCACTTCAGAACTTCGGCACTTCAGAACTTCGGCACTTCAGAACTTCAGAACTTCGGCACTTCAGAACTACGGCACTTCAGAACTTCAGAACTTCGGCACTTCGACAACTTCGGAATTTCGAATCTTCGGGATATCAGCACTTCGGAATTTCAGAACTTCGGCCACTTTGGAACCTCGACACTTCGGAACTTCGGCACTTCGGCACTTCGGACATTCGTAAGCATCCGAATGTCCGAATTGCCGAAATTCGTCCGAATGCTCATTCGGACCGAAACGAATTGCACATGTCTAGTGTGTGTCTGTCAATGAGTGTATGTGTCTTTCAATGAGTGGATGCATCTGTCAGTGAGTGTGAGTCTATCATTGTGTGTCTGAGTAATAGTGTGTGTCTGTCACAGTGTGTCAAATCAGTGAGTGTGTATGTCACTGTTTGTCAGAGTATATGATAGTGTGTGTCTGTCAGTGAGTGTGTGTCTGTCTGTCAGTGAAAGTGTGTGTTGATTAAACAGTATGTGTGCCAATGACTGTATCTTTTAGTGAGTGTATGTCAGTGAATACATCAGTAAGAAAGTGTCTGTAAGTCAAAATGCGAAGTGCGGCATTGACAGGAAGGGGTGGGGAAAATATAAATATGGGGTGTGCCCGAGCACCATCCTGTCTAGGGCAGCACAAATCCAAAAAACACTACTGACAACACAACACAACACTACACTCAAATACACCCCTATATTCATACACACATACTCCATACATAAACATGCTTATATTGAAACATACAAATACTGCTCAGTGCTAAATACAACACTGAAGGATGGGCAAATGGTAGATCCCCAGCTGGCAAAGCATTTGTGGGAGTTGTATGACAGACGGGGATCTACCTTTTTCTTATTCTTGAGATGGGGGGCTTTCAAAAATCTATTGCACCAGGGCCCTCTTAACTTTAGCTCCACTATTGGTCTCATACTAGAATCAATGACCCATGCTATCTCCCAGGGCAGCACTGACACAGCAAGCGTAAACTCACAGGATCACTGCTGGTCTGTCTCCCTCAACAGCTGAAGTCAAAGTGTTTTGAAGAATCCTGCTTGGAAGTATAGTTGTATTACTGCTCGTCCTTTTTTTCTCTCAGTTGGTCATTTTACTTGATCTGTGAATATAATTAACATTTAGTGACTGTCCACTAACCATCTTTTTTTTGCTACCTCTCGATTGGGCAGGAGATCCAGCTCAAATGATTAGGCAGACCTACAGTCTATCATTGGCAACTAAGCTGCTTATTTTCCCACACCCCAAAAATAAAACCCAGACTCTTCTCCATTCCATCCACCTTTCTTGCTGGTGTCAGGAATGGCTCTCTGAATTAAGAACCCAACAGAACATACTCGTTTTCACGCAATCATTTCCCCCGAGATTCTAGCACGTAGTGGCTCAATCGGAATTTCTTCAGAATTTTGCCAAATGACATTTTGTTCCCAAAATAATCTATCTAATATACATGTTGTAAAGATATTAGATAGTAGTAATTGTTTCTTATAGATTGTGTAGGAGCTTATTAGTAGACTAAGGCATTCGTTTTGAGACGAACACATTTACTCTTAATTAAATGTTCTTGCATAGCAAGACCAAATAATGTTATCTCAAATATACATTATTATTCTTATTATAGCCAAATTTACCACCCTAACTCCTCCCACAGTTTTTACACTACATAGACAGTAATATACCGAAACGTGCGGATTGTTCCCGATTGGTGTGCTATTACTTTGTGGAACGTTTCGCCGAATGGTTCACGGAATATCGTCGTTCTTGTGGCGAAATTGGTCCCATAGGAATGAATGGCAAAATGTTCAAAACTAGAGTGGGAGCTGGCAAAAGCTGAAAAATCAGGACATGATTTCTAAACTGCCATCTCTCCCTCATTTTCAAGCCCACCTACACAAATCATATATCAAAACGTTCAGCTATCCCTGCTGTCACTAAAAATGTCCACGGCTCCACTCTGCAAAGCTCACATTTGAAGGGCAATTTCTAAACTGCGACTGTTCCTTCATTTTTAATACTTCAGAGACATACTATACATCAAAATGTAGGTCTGGGTCTTGTGATTCTCACAATATAAAGCTCTTCTGTAGGATGTCTAGTTTTTAAAATACGAACGTTTGAAGATGGCAACCGCAAAAATAGTCTGACCTGTGCCAGGCTGCAGCAGCAAGTGATGTCATAGACAGGGCCTTTTGTACACCTGCTAATGTTTTTATAAATGTATGTTTTAATGTAACTGTGAAGCACTTTGGGCAACAACGTTGCAATTAAATGTGCTATATAATTGATAACAGTTACTCCGCCCACTCCAGTTGTAGACTACTGGTGGAGGCACACTTCACACAATTTCCCCAGAAATTGTAGCTTTTCTAGTTTCATTACTATTATTATGGTGAGGGAGATATGTAGGGTATTTATTTATTGGGTAGGGGGTGACTTGGGACAACTAATCACCAGAAGTGTGTGACTATGAGCTTAGAGAACCCTAGTTAGGGGTGGAGGATTATTTTTATTATTAGCCTCCGCTGCCTATGGGGTTGGGGGGACATTAGGTCCACCACCCATGATTATTTAGGACCCTTTCCACCACCAGTGGGTGGATTCTGGGGGAGCACTATGTCCCCCCCATTACTTTTGTTTTTTATTTAATAGCCCCCGTGGGTGGGGACTGGAGGGGGACACTAGGCCACACGCTTAGTTTAATAGACCCCGCACATAGGGGACACATGTGGAGGCATGGAGGGACATTATGTTAATTATTTAAATAGGTGCCAGGTTTCCCAGGTCCCCTTTGTTGGATTAGTAGCTGGGCAGCTATTGTTAGTCTTGTTTTTATTATAGTAAGCAGCCATTGGCTTCACATTATTTTGTAGACATGCCCCTACTGGCAGCATGGTGAATATGAGCAGTAGGCAGTATTTAACCTCCCTCATTTATACTAATGCTAACTGTTTTTTACTTAGTATTAGTATGATTGTCTGAAAGACCTAAATTATGAAAAACCTTTCCTATTAGTAATTTTCAGCTTCTTAGTAGATAGCTCCCTAATCCTTGTGGGATTACCATAAGGATACCAAAAATCAACTAAATATTAAATACATTTTGGTACCCAAAAATATGGCAATCCCACAAGGGAACCAATTTAGGGAGTTAACTTATTCCGAAAAAGCAATAATGGCCAAATTTTGTCTGAAAAAGAATGAACAAACAGACGAAATTCGGTTTAGATTAAACTACGTTTTTCTTTCTCCGAAACAAAAATTTTGATGGCACCCAAGTTTACTAATTAATATTACTTACTTAGTACTATTAATGAGGATATGAGTGTGATCACACCCTCAGAAACTCATAAAACCCTGAAATGCATAGCAACCTACGAGACAATAGATATAATTCTTGTTTATTTTTAGATCTATTTCCTTTGCTGGCAAGTTTTTGTTTATGGCATAATTTGTGTATATAAAATATTTATATTATTTGAATGTTTTTGTTTTTTTAATGCTTTATCTATGTAATTATTTAAACAATAGATCTATGCCAGACCTGAATATCCCTTAAATTAGAACCAGAGGACTTTCGCAACAATCTTTCTTGTGGGTTCCTTCAAATCCCAGTTCAATTCTTCAAATTAAATGATTAAAATATTTTGCAGAGTGAATCAATACATCTTCACCGCAATCTTTATAAGTCATAGCTAATTCCTAACCCTACAAATGTCTCAGAATAGAGACTTGCTATTGTGCAGAATGAAATGTACAAAATGTAACAGACAATTGTTTTGATACTAAACTGATTAGTTCTCTATTGCATATTAACAAAGTGCTAATTGCTTCTTTTGACCACTGGCCCAGTTTAGGAAGCTTTTGCACAAATGTGCCTTATTCACTTGATTACAAAACTAACACTGAATTACTTCTCACCACATCTTCAAATTCTTGTAGGGCAGTATGTATTAGCATTAATTGGAAATGCAAAAGCTAAATAAGGGCTGTTTAGAAAAATGTGTATCATATAGAGAACAGACTCTATGATAATTAACCTAATTACATTATTCAACCAAGTAAACTACACAGCAACGTTATTTGAAGTAAAATACAGTACGTAAAAGAACAACCTTTATCTTTCATTTATTTATCATAACTTTTTTGAATAAAACCACCTATGATAAATAGAAAAAAATAAAATCAAATACAACAATACATTAAAATGTATACGTCAATGCAATGTAACTTTAACAATCACTTATTTGATTATTACGTTTGAAATCCCTGTATTTTCAAAAATAAATGTGTTTATTCAATAAGCCACTCAAAGTCTAGTAATTCACAAGCAAACTGGCCATTCCAGGACAAAATATCCAAACAAAAGAAATAGATGAGTTAGAGATTTTTTTGGGGGGGGGGCATTTTGTCTTTTTCTGGCCAGAAATGTGCAATTGCCTTTTCAACTCTCCATAATTGCCAGTTTAATTATTTAAATATATAAATATTAATATTGACTACAAAGGCATTCTTCTAAGTAGGACCAAAATGTAATTAGAGATTGTCAAATTTACTTGAAAAGCCCACTTTTGGGGCCCACCAAATGACCCATGATGTCACAATAGTTTCAATAGTAGTCAAGATAGGGTGTTTCATATTAGGTATTTTCAATATTTTCCTGCTGTCATTTTATAATACATTTCTACCTGGGTGGTAACATCTGAGGGGATTAAGAAGGACAGGGTACTAGGCACACCTTAATACAGTTTTACCTCCTTTCTATCTGTAGCATTATAGTTACAAAGTTACATAGCTGAAAAGAGACATTGGGCTGTCAAGTTCTGCCTTTCTCATTCAGATATCTCCTTGGATCAAGAAGCTATTGCCCTACTAATAAAAAATGATATCCATGTATATTATGTCTTTGCAAGTATTTATCCAATTGCTGTTTAAACATCTGCATAGACTCTACTAAAACTACCTCTTCAGGCAGAGAATTCCACATCCTTATTGTTCTTACTGTAAAAACCCTTTTTATCTTTATGCTAAATCTCCTTTCTTCCAGTCTAAATGCATGACCTTGTGTCCCATGTATAGTCCTGTTTATTTCCAGATAATGGTTTGTATTGGCCCCGTATATATATTTGTATAATGAGATCTTATCTCTTCTGAGGTGCTGTTTTTCCAAACAAAAGAGATTTAAATTTGTAAGCCTTTCTTGAAATCCACAATGTTCCATTCCATTTATCAATTTTGAAGCTTGACTCTGCACTTTTTCTAGTGCCATAATATCCTTTTTTAAGAACAGGTGTCCAGAATTGAACAGTATATTCAAGGTGTTGTCCTACCAGTGATTTATAAAGAGGCAAAATTATATATTCAGCCCCTATTTATACATGATAATAACTTACTGGTCTTAGCAACTGCTGATTGACATTGCATATTGCTGTCTAATTTGTTGTCTCTAGCAATTCCCAAATTCTTCTCGTGTTTTGTTATCCCTAATTCACTACTATTTAGAGTGTATGTTGCTTGTGCATTCTTTACATTACATTAAAGTTCATCTGCCATTTGAGTGTCCAGTTCCCCAATCTATCTAAACCCCCTCAGCAGCAAAGCAACATCCTGCTCACATTGTATTACTTTAAAGAGTTTTGTTTCATCTTCAAACTGAAATATGACTTTCAATGCCTATTTCAAGATCATAGAGGTGGTCCCAAAACAGAACCCTGAGGGACACCACTTACCACTTTTGTTCAGTTTGAAAATGTACCATTAATGACAACTCTCTGGAATCTATCTTTAAGCCCTTGTTCTACCCAATAACAATAATTTTCATCTAGACCAATTACCTATCAAACACCTTGACAAAATTGAAGTAGATCACATCCACTGCAACACCCTGATCTATACTAATACTTACTTCTTGGTAGAATGCAATTAGTTAGACATGACCTATTTTTCATAAAACCATGCTGATTATTGCTAATAACAATGTTCTTCTCGATGAAGTCCTGAATATTATTTCTTAATAACCCTTCAAATACTCTTCAAGTCACAGAACTTAAGTTCACAGGTCTATAATTTCCAGGCAAATATTTTGAACCCTTTTTGAATATAGGAACCACATCTGCCTTCCTCCAATCCTCCAGTACAATTCCTGAAAGAAAAGAATCTTGAAAGTTTAACCCCTTCAGGACCGGCCTGTTTTTGCGATGTTTGTACGTTAAGGACCAGAGCAGTTTTAACACTTTTGTGGTGTTTGTGTTTAGCTGTAATTTTCCGCTCTCTCATTTACGGTTCCCATACAAGTTATATACTGTTTTTTTCACGACAAGAAGGGCTTTCTTTACATACCAGTATATATATTATGTCATATATTGTATTTAAAAAAAATAATAAAATATGGTGAAAAATAAAAAAAAAACATGTTTTTGGACTTTTACTTGAAAAATCTTTTACTTATCTACAAAAGCTAATTAAAAAAACTGCTAAATAGATTCAAAATTTTGTCCCGAGTTTAAAAACACCCAGTGTTTACATGCTTTATTGCTTTTTTTTGCAAGTTATAGGCCTATAAATACAAGTAGGAAATTGCTGTTTCAATATATATATATTTTAAATGTATCAATAGTGACATTGTTACATAGTGACATAGTGACATTGTTACATTGTTATGACAGTCTGTCATAAATCCCCGAAACACACCTAACATGTACATATTTTTTAAAGTAGACAACCCAGGGTATTCAAAATGGGGTATGTCCAGTCTTTTTTAGTAGCCACCTAGTCACAAACACTGGCCAAAGTTAGCATTTATATTTGTTTGTGTGTTAAAAATGCAAAAAACGCTAACTTTGGCCGGTGTTTGTGACTAAGTGGCTACTAAAAAAAGCTGAACATACCCCATTTGCAATACCTTGGGTTGTCTCCTTTTGCAAATGGTATGCCATCATGGGGCTAATTCTCATTCCTTGGCTACCATACGCTCTCAAAGGCAACCTAACCAATCTGACAAATTTCAATAAAAAAAAAAAAAGTAAAATCAAGCCTTATATTTGACCGTGTAACTTTCACAAACACTATAAAACCTCTACATGTGGGGTACTGTTATACTCAGGAGACTTCGCTGAACACAAATATTAGTGTATCAGAACAGTAAAATATATCACAGCAATAATATCCTCAGTGAAAGAGCTGTTTGTGTGTGAAAAATGCAAAAAACTTCACTTTCACTGACAATATCATCGCTGTGATATGTTTTACTGTTTTGAAACACTAATATTTGTGTTCAGCGAAGTCTCCCGAGTAAAACAGTACCCCCATGTACAGGATTTAGGGTGTCATAGAAAGTTACAGGGTTAAACACAGTGCTAGCAAATTAAATTATCTGGACTTTTGGCCTGGGTTGGCAGGCAGGTCCCTCAAATTGCAATCATTAAAATTACTTAATTAGGTAAAAATATTACATAAATATGCACGTAGAATTTTAATATATATACATATTTATATATTTGACGTCTACGTGTATATTTATGAAATTATTTATGTAATTATGTATGTGGACATATGTATATTTCGTATTATTTTTATTTATTTATTTATACATAGATATATATATCATTACATTCTAAGTGTATTTTGATATAAATATATATATATATCAATATCAAAATACTGTTAGAATAAAACTGAATATATATATATATAATTTTTTTTTAATTATTAAAAATTATTTTTATTTTTTGTTATTTATTTTTATTAACATATTATTTGTATTTTATAATAATATATATATACCATATATATAGTTATTATATATATTGTATATATTCGTGTGTAATTTAAATATAAGTGTATTTTTATAATTATATACGTATATATAAATATAAAAATACACTTAGTGTGACATTATATATATGATATATATACATATATTATATATAGGTATATATAGATATAATACATGTATATATAGCATATATATATACACATATTATTTTTTTTTTACACAGATTTTTTTTTTACACTTTATTTTTGATTTTACAGATGCAGGGAGACTGCCTGTCAGCACAGACAGTCCCCCTGCAGGCAGATACACAGACCCCTATTGCGGTCATGTGATCGAGTGATCACATGGCCGTGGGGTCCTGATCTGCCGAGGGGGGACTGCCCGGGCAGACAGGCAGTCCCCCTGTACCGGGAGGAGAGCTGATCGCCGCCGTGGGACCGACGGCGATCAGGTAAGTAGCCCAAAACCGTTATGACGGTTCAGGACCGTCAGCGGTCCAAACGCACGTTTTACCGCTGACGGTCCTGAACCGTCAGCGGTCCTTAAGGGGTTAAATACAGAGGCTCACTTATTTCCACACTTAGCTCCTTAAGTACTTGTAGGTGAATATCGTGAGGCCCCAGAGCTTTATTTACATTAACTTTCTTTTGCTGCTGTAGCACCTTGTCTTAAGTCATACAATCACATTTTTGCTTGACATACAATCCTCCTTAAAATATATCCTGAGGAAAAATAGTTATTTAAAACTTCTGCCTTTTCCTGATCTTCATTAACTAACACATCCATATCTATCTTCAGTGTATGTACACTTTCAGTTTTTTGTTTGTTTGTTTTTTAGAATTTATGTACTTAAAATGTTTATTTTTGGGAGGGGAGGCGGGGTTGTTTTGCTCTCTTCGGCTATCAATTTTTCAGTTTTTTTTGTTTAGCCATACTAATTGCTTTTTTGCATGCATTATTGGTTTTCTTATATCTTACATAGGATGCCTCTAATTTGTCTGATTTAAATGCTTTAAATACCCCTTTGTTATTTTTAATCTCTTGGTTTAAATTTGTGTATTTTATATTTATTACCTAATGGTACATACTAAGAAATATACTGTTCTGATATTTGTTTGAAGACATTCAATTTATCCTTGTATTATTTTCACTAAAGAGTTAATACCAGTAAATATGTTGTAAATGTGCCCTTATATTATTGAAATTGGCGTTTTTAAGATAATACATTTTAGTATACCCCACGTGCTTTTGCTTTTTTGAGAGTATTTCAAAAGACACCATATTGTCATCACTAGTTCCCGAGTGCTCCCATACTTGAATGTTGGTCAAAAGGTCAACATTGTTTGTTATAACCAGATCCAGACAAGCATCCATTTTAGTTGGTACATGTACCAGTTGTTGCATGAAGGTGTCATTAAACACATTCAAAAATCTGATTCGGGGCGGAGCCTGACAGGGGAGCCGAGCAGACGCACTATCTGTGAGCTCCCGAGCCTGGGCCTATTACTCGACGAAAAACAGGGGTACGCTACCTTGGATTGCACCCCAACTCACCTCATCTTGTTGTACAGAAGCAGGGGAGCAAGGGGATACCTCTCATGCCCGACATGCCCGCTGGAAAGCCGGACCCGAGGCTTGGGGCCTACAACACGCAGGGCAGGGTAGAGACGGCCGCTCTCCCAGCCCATCACTACAAACAGCCTCCGCGACCTCTGGCCTCCCCCCCCCCCACAGGACCGGCGGGGGTTATCCCAGTCCAAATAGCTTCGACCATCATACCTCCGTGGTCCCCGAGACCCGACACTCCCAACCACGCACAAAACCTGCAGGCCGCGTGCCAGTCTGACATGGCGGACACACGACCCAGCGCAGGAAGCTTGCCAATGGAGCACCAAAACCTCGCCACCGAGCCCCTGAACATTCGCCTGAACAATCTGTTCAACAACTTCTGGGCAAAGATTGAGTCGAGATACACTGCTACACGGACCCAGCAGCGGGAGACCAGGAGCACCGACAGTGCACAGGGGGGCGCCACTCGGAGGGGGCCTGACCAACCCTCGGGCAATACTTCGCAGAAACAACCTGTCACTCACCGCATCAGCCCATCCGGGCCGAAGGCCACTAGGGGTACAACCCCATCGCATCACCCACGCAGGCGGAGGCCTGCCCGCTGCAAGCGGGGCAAACACCTCGAGGCCCCCAGACCTGTCCCACCAGGGAAGGACCCGGTCTCTAGCAGCTCCCGAGTCCGTGGGAAAACAATGCCGGCCTTGTCGAGGGCCCGGAGCTGGAGGGAAAAGTCGGCCTGCTTTTGGCGGTTAGCCAACACCTGTGCCTACCCGTCGCCTTTGCCACAGATCCCCGCGAGAGGAATAGGATGACTCACTGAAAACAGGCAACCAACGCAATGGACGCTACCCAGAAACAAGCGTTGACACTTAAGCTCTGATGATCCGAACTTACAAGTTTGTGCACATGTTCCTGTACACATTACTGGACTCTTTTCACTTGTCACAAATTTGATCTAACTGACCACATACCTGTTCTGACCTAACCGACCACATCTAAGCTAACTGACCACATACCTGATCTAACTGACCACCAAACTCCCTAGGTCAGACAAGCTGCTGCACACACTCACCTGTCACACACCTTGCAAGCTAACTGAAGCTAACCCGGCTAACACTGTGACACCTATTATACCCCATATACCTATATTCTGTTCCACCATTTAGTGACCCTGCAAATCTAGGACCAACCCAATGGTGACATACACCTGTCTCCTGCTTTGGCGGCCGGGGTTACACATAGCTCCACACAGCCACACGTATCTAAACCCACACGGAGGTACAACTATTGCCTACATACTTAAAAAAGAATGTATTAACCGCTACTATTTAAACTTACACATACGCATGTTTTCTAATCTTGTGTTTTAATTTCTGCTATATGTGACATAATGGAAGCTTTAAGCATGTTCCTGAACCACTGATATATACTGTTTCCATGTCACCGTCCCATCAGTATGTCGGTACACCTGACTACCTTTAAGCTTGACTATATTATAAAATTGTGCATGCCATTCACATGTCCCGTATGTAAAACGAAGTAAAGCCTGAGGACTGCTTTCGGGGCACCTCAAGCCTGTATGTATCAAATATGCACTGCAAAAATAAAAAATTTAAAAAAAAAAAATCTGATTCCCTTTGCTGAACTACTAGCCCCTCTGTCACAATTTATGTCTGGTTAATTAAAATCTCCAATAATTAACATGTTACTCAGATGTGCAGCTTTCGCAGTTTGTTAAAACAGCTGTTCTTCATCATCACTATTACATTAGGTGGGTTATAACATATCCAAACCAATATTTGATTTCCCTTCTTTTGCCCCAAGCAGATATCTACCCATAAAGCTTTCACATTTTCCTCATCACATTCCACTTGCTTAAGATTTGACTTTAACTTGTGTTTTTTTGCATAGATCGGGTGTTTAAAAAAAACCCAAAAAACTATTACAATCTGTAAGCTTTGAAGTTGGTGTTAAGTGGATGAGTGAGCACACTGGATCTTGTATGTTGCATGAATGACCCTAGCAGAACCCTTTTGCATGTTCAGGTGAGTGCAGCACACTGTATTTCACATTTAACTAATGGTTGACATACAAACATAGCCCACACCTTTCCTGTTTTTTCTATCGTTTCTAAATAATGTGTAACCATTTAACTGCCCAGTCATGTCTCATCCCACCAAGTTCTGTTATGCCTGTTTATGTTTATTCCTATGCCACTCTGTTTCTTGATGGTTTAGCAATTCTTGATATTTTTTTTTTACGTCTCTGCACTTTGCAGTGAAGCATTCAGGAGCATTGGTGTACAGAGGATCCCAAGGGATAGTTCTAAAAGCAGGCTGCTATTGACTTTTATGTTGCCTGGACTGTGGCTTGGGTGCACTACACCCCGTACACCCTCCCTAGCAAGCTCTAGCATGCTCCAAAGCACAAAGGACATTCAATAACAGAGCTCCTTATCTGTTCTCCTTTGAAAACCAACCCTCCATAGATATTCTCCACACAGGTCAATGGAACACCTAATAAGTAAACGTCACAAGCTGATTGAATTGGATTTATTATCAATTCTGGTCTCCCCTTTTCTTCCCACATCCAGTCTGTCTCCAAATCCCCTTTGTTTTCTCGTATTCATCCCTTTCTAAACTAAGCAGTAACTAAGGCAATACATTTGTTTGAACAGAACCCTCTTTACCCTTTGTTTCCGATAACATTAAAATTACTTTTTTTTGTTATTTTTATTCTTGTAAAAAGGTAAAGTGCTGCAGAACATTTTATCATTATATAAATAATAATATTAATAACAACTGAGCTGCTACCAGAGGCTGAACAATTTATTCTATCAACCACTAGCTGGACAGAGTATTATGGGATATGTTCAGATGCCACAGATCAGAATTATAGTTTTGTTACCGGTAGACATCCTGGTTTGGGTATCGCTCATTGCTACTATTTGCCATTGGATTTCCAACATTTAAAGGTGCCCATCTGTTTTATTTTAATTTGGAAGTGTATTTTTCAATTAAAAAAGTGTTACGTGACTGTAATGTCAAAAGACTCTAGAATGTAAGTTAGTTTAAGCAGGGCCCACAACACTGTCTGTTACTGTTCATCCAACTCGTCTTGTTGCGAATATTTGTCTGTTAGTCCAACAACTGTACAGCGCTGCAGAATTTGTTGTCACTTTGTAAATAATAAGACATTGCACGTACAAGGAATTGTTATTTTAGACTGATGTTTCACGTCATATAGGTTTTTTTAATTTCTATATAACTGTAAACGTACTTTACTTTTTGTATTACATTTTTCAATCAGCTTTTAAGTCTTTGATTAACAGAGATTAAAACAAGTCTGTGGTAAATATTTTCCAAATGTTGCAAGTGGTTATATTGCATTCAATGAACATTATAGTCCTAACACTATAGTCCTGGAGTGGCTGTTTAGGCCTTCGACCCCCTCAGATCGATGTGAAAAGGTGATTTTACCCACCTTATCTCCTATCCCTTGTATAACCATAGTTAGCCCCACCTCCATTGCTGAAATCATCAGTCTTGATGATCTCAGCCAATCCAATTCATTCCCATAGAAAAGCATTGGCAGGCTACCGAGCAAGCACAGCAAAACACCATTTAACATCTCCTGATAGAGATGCATTGAATAAATGCATCTCTTAGGGGATTGTTCAGTGTCTCCATGTAGAGCATGGAGACACTGTATGTAGGTGCTGCACACTATGCAGCACTGACATGGGAAGCATCTCTAGTGGCAGTCTGAGTGACTGCCAGTAGAGGTGTTATTTTATTTTTATTTATTACTGGTATTTATAAAGCGCCAACAGATTCTGCAGCGCTGTACAATTAGTGGAGAACGTACAATATACACAGACAAATACAAGAGGTAGACAGTGTTACTAGGCAGTAATATAAACACTACCTTTTTTCTGGTGACTATTGAGTCCCTTTAAATAGGACTGCTTAAGATTTCTCTCACAGTCTTTAGTCAGATTCTACATGGAATAGAAACTAAAAATACTGGCATGTCTTTCAAATTGCCAACACATTAAATTTTCAGTTAGTGTACACTCTGCTAATAATGTGGGCAATTAGTCTTTACAAAAGCACTATTTCACTGGTGACAAAATGTGATTACAGTACAATCCACAGATCACTTGCCCACAAAGCTGTGATTTTTCTAGACTTGAGTGTGGAATTATTCTGATATTATCTCAGATTCCAATCAGAATTATTGTCTATGGATCATTTAAATATATTTTTTTAAATATACATATTCGTTTTTCCTTTTTGCATTTTTGTCTTACTTCTATGATGTGTGCCACATGGTTTGGAACTATTAATAAATAATCTTTTTTATTGTCATTTCGTTGTATGACATTAAAATGAAACACTTCTGTGTTGATATCTTGTATTCCACAGCTCATCCTTGTTATTGAAAGCACATGTGAAAGTTCCACTTGATGTTTTTCTATTTGCTCCACCACTGCACCACTTTGCCCTCAGGATTGTGCTGTTTAGAAGCTAAAACCTTCTCAGGGGAGTTTACATGTTATGTGCTTCTCAAGTGTTTCCAGAGACGATTTTTGATTTTAACACCATAAAGTGCCTTTTTCTGTCATGCACTTTGGCAATGATGCACAATGGCAGGAGATGCAAGAGCGAGATGCAGTGGGAGAATCTTTTTTAACTCTAAAATTTACAAATCAGATTAAAGAACAGTGTGTGCACTTAGTTAAATAAAGCAGTAAATTGTACAGATTTAAGCTCTGCTTTGCAGACTTTCTAGACTTTCTAAGGTACGGTTAGATAGGTAAGTAAAAAAACAAAAAATGTACAGTTGAACTTTATAGAGTAATGAGAAAATAAATATGGACACAATCAGGTTTATTCACTAAAGTGAGAGACGTGTGAACTGATGGAAATTCAGAGTAAATTAAAAGAGAATTTAAAAATTTAGATCAGAATAGTCGAATTGGAAGAATTCTCAATGTTTATTCTGTTTTTATTTTGGCTATTTTGAAATTAAATTTGACATTTACTTTGATTTCCAAGTAATTCTCACTTAGTAATTCTCACTCTCAAATAAATTAGCTGGGCTATATAAGACTAAACCTGTTAGTTTCCAAGAAAAGTAATGTCTATTTAATATTAAAGTATTGTTTAGGCACCAGATGTCCAATTACACCTCTGATAACACCATGAATGAATTAATGTAAAAAATAAATTAAAAAAAATCTATCCATTTAAAGGGGACTTGTCACCCCCAAACCAATGATGCTCTTAGGAAAGGTCATGGCATTTCATCTTTAGAATGTGCTAACAGTTTTGCTAGCAAATCTATAGGTAGGGAGAAAAACCTATTTAAAAAAGTTTTTTCCCAACTGTCAATCAAGTCCTTCTGCTCTCCACCCATAGCAACTGCTCTTTGGCATAAACTCCTTTGCTCTACAACCATGTGCTGTGGTTGCTATGGTAACTATGTTACTCCATTCAGATGCTTGCAATGAAGCCAGTATATCAGTGTTATGGAGAAGGTTTGAGCTGCTCGGGGAAGCAACCCAAATATAACAAATCAGTAAAGAACATTCGCTGTACATACACACTAGCCTGACCTATTCAACTAGTTCCTCATGAGGAATTTCCAATTCCTCATTCGTTACCTTGTTTAGACAGAATTCATCGGCTGAGAGCATCTGAATACTCATTGGCTGAAGGGTTTCACTACTTACTGTGGAATGGTGTCAGGGGCCTCCTGCACCATAACCACTGACTCTTTACTAATAATTGGAGATAGTAAGATCAAATCAATAAAGTGAATTAGAGAATGCATAAAAGGCTTTCATTCACTGGTTAAGGTATCCCCAGTTACCTTATTCTAATAAATAAGATGTGCTTGCATTGTGTATGTGGAGTTAGCGTTCTATTTAGCAAGTTTACTTGCTTTCGATGACAACTCAGTCTGTTCGTCACCTGAGCAATTTTACTGTGGTAGAATCAGAGCACTACAACATGCTGCAACAATAAAACCTAGCGTATATATTGTTAATATATTAAATAATAGTGTACAGCGTAATGACATGTATGGATCGTGATCAAAGATTTACTCTGCCCCAATAGTGCAAGTGTGAGTGAATTGTGAGACAATAAATAATAAATACCTAGAGAGGATAACATATGTAGATTATCCCTAAACGGTGAACAAGACGACACACTCTCATAGGGTAGTACAGTTATAACTAAAAGAGTTTTTCCAAAATAAAATCTTTAGGTTGTCAACTCACATTTTATTTTGGAAAAATTCTATTAGTTATTACCCTGTGAGAATGTATCTTAGGTTGTATGTGATTAGTTCCACAGTGTAAACAGCTGTACCTGGTAACAGCACTGATTATATTGCACAATCTTTTGTATTTTTTTTATATATTGTTAATATTTATCTTTTTATTTTCAGTGCATGTGTTTTAATTTATAATATTTATATTGTGAAATATAGCATAGTGAACAAATATATATTCATGCAAAAACAAAAATATTTATAAGAAATTATATGCAGCCATTCCTAAGGTCACATACATCTTTCTAATAGATATTAGCGTCATTAAATATATTGACTGACATCATGCACTGTCACCTCATCAGTAAGGTACTGTCTCCTAACACCTGCCCACATGTTCTGTTCCTTCTCTTCTATATTTTCTATCCTTTCCTTCTGCCTCTGTCATGTTTTCTAAGCATAGTCTATCTGGTTTGTCAGTCACTTCCCTAGCTTTTCCAATTGGTTATTTTCTTGCCTACCTCTAGATCAATATCATAGTAATGTGTATATTTTCTCTGCAATTGATTAGGCTCTTTATGACCTCACAGGATACATGTCACTGCAGTCTTGTTATGACATCATTAAAATGTCATATAATGGAGGTGTGGCTTGGAGCCTGAGCTGAATGGACGCATATCTGTGAAGCTCCCGAGACTCAGGTGACTAGGGGCCTAAATAACCGGTCTGAAGAGCATATCGAATCACATAATCTTCAGCTCAGAAGCATAATGTCTCTTAGGCAAAAGACCAAGGCTGCAAAAGCGGATCGTGCCTTCATAGCAAAAGCTGCGGTGCTGAAGCCCAGAGAAGACCCGCTACCTTTTCAAGATGGTGGCGGGAGCTGTTCCCGCGAAAACTCACCTTCCCCTCCTGCTTCTCCGTGCTCACTGGCGGAGGATAAACCGCTGACAGTTGCTACCATGCTAGCCTGATGGCTGAATTTGCAGACTCGATCCAAGTCAATATTAAGACTCAGCTGCAAACTTTGGCATCGCACCTGCAAGAGATCCAGGAGATAGGCCAATGCACATCCCACGTTGAAAAGGAAATGAGCGAGTTTGCTGAGGCGCAATAAATTGGTGGATAAATTGCAGGAAATTGATGCTGTCCTTGAAACTCACAAAATCAAGCTTGCTGACATTGAGGATAGATCTCGACAGAATAATCTATGGATCTACGGATAAGTATTACATAGTCAGTAGTAACATGGAATCTACATACCTACCTTCTCGATATGTTTCAGGCGTTCACGTCAGCCATACATCCGGATTTGCTCATAGTGGATAGAGGCCCAAACATCTGCCTGCCTTAGTTGCCAGGGATGTAATCACTCGGTGCATTTCTTCCACGTAAAGGAGAAGATAATGCGAGCCTGCTGCAACTCACCTATCTCAGAGCCATATAGAGCTATAAAAGTTCTTGCAGATCTGAGGCATGTCACCTCTCACCACTGCATTGAGAGCTCAAAACAGAACCTAAAGGTGGGGCTATTCACATGCAATAATGGCCCTAGTGGGTAGACAGCATAAATTCTGGGACTGGGGCCTTCCGCCACTACCTACCCCATCAGCAACGCAAGCCAAGGTGCCTAGGATGTCACCAGAATAGACTTCTGCATGACAACATACCAGAAGGGCTCTGAGAGCCGTATGTACCAATACCTGCTATATGCCTCCCCTGTTGCTACGATTCCCTAAAGGTTTAATTTTGTTGTTGCTTTATGTGTGTCCTGTAATATGCTCCTGTGCTGGGTGAGAAATAATTCATTCTCCTAACACCATTTCTCATGGATAAGTAGCGAAATTGTTTGGATCTCGGCTAGATCTCGGCTCTGCCCACTAAGCCATACCATAGATATCTAGGGTTGGCCCTCTGCCCCTCTCTTTTATAGCTTGCTGTTGGGGAGGAGGGAGACTAAGGGTGCATGAAGGATAACACATGCTGTTGCCACAACAAAAAAGTAAAAAAACAAACATTTCATATAACTGTTTTCTATTTCTGAACAAAATCTACTTAAGGGGTGATATAACACTTCTGTATCTGCTGAACTGGTTGACGTTCCAATAAACCAAAGTACAGCGACAGTGCATGTGTGTTTACTATAGTGTTCACTATTCCAAGGTCCCATTGGTCGCCTCCGGTGAGATCTCCTCTGGTTTCAATGTCTCACTGCCATGACCCCTCACTCTTACATTCGAGCTGCTCTCTATGCAATTTGGCTCATGGGAAATGAGCCTTGTTGAGTATTCTGCCCACCTGTTTTTCCCTTTCCCTCTCTCTTAGTCCCCCCCACTTACTCCTTGCACAAGCAGTCCCAGGTAATTTGGAGTACGTACTACTGCGGTTAATGTGGACAGGGCAGACTGTCCATGCCATGGCCCAATACTCAGGATCTAACACAAAAGAGAAGTCTTAAACAGATCACAACATACCATTATAAATATAGTGACCTTTAAAGTGAAGGGGTTGAATACCCCTGGAAAACGGAGATCGCTCCTCTGAGACCTTAAAAATAACATAGTTGACATTGTGTGTATCCAGGAAACACATTTTAAGCAGGGTAAAATGCCAGTTATTTTTACTAAACAGTTTCCAACCCAGTATCACTCACTAGCACCAAATAAGACTAAGGCTGTGTCTATTTTTATACATAAAGATGTAGCCTTCACCAAACAGAGACACTACATTGACCCCTGTGGAAGATACATACTTCTACTAGGATTGTTTAACAATGTCCAGTATACACTGATGTCAGTTTACTTTCCTAACGACAACTCAAGGAACTTCCTCTACTCTCTACTGAACAAAATAGACAAGTATAGACAGGGGGGAATGCTCATGTGCAGGGATTTCAATTTTATCCAATCACCCAAATTAGACACCACAGGAAAAGAAGGCCCTCGTACGATTACTATTAGTAAATGATTTGTATGATGCCTGGAGAACATTACAACCTCTAGAGCAAGATTACTCATTCTACTCATGAGTGCATAACACTTACACCCAAATTGATCATTTCTTTTTGGACCACACCACATTAGGACAACTCTCCAAATGCACTATGGGAGACATTTCTTGGTCTGACCTTGGTCCAGTTTATCTAGAACTCCATGACCCCTTTCAATTTAAGGGTCGAGGCACTTGGCGCCTGAATGACACCCTATTAAAGGACGATGTCTTTACCCTAATTGAAACTGAACTTCAAGAGTATTTCACTACCATTACCAGTTATAAGGTCTTAAACTTCACGGTGTATTCAGCACATAAAGCTGTGATTAGGGGGCTGTTTTTAAAACGCTCCTCCAATTTGAAAAGGCAATGACAGGCAGCGCTGCTGGATTGCCACAAATGAATTGCCCTGCTCTCTAGTCAAAACAAGGCAAACCCCACCCAACAATTAGCAGACAAATTAGGCTCCCTGTATAGACAACTAACGAGAATGAATGCACATAAAAAACTAATTTATGCTAAATAAACTTAAGGCTACAACCTATTACTATAGTGGTAAAGCGACTAAGTTATTAGTGGCCAGACTCTTTAACAAATATGCCTCTACTAAAATAACACACATTGTCGGAGCTGATGGACGTAAACGATTAGACCCCAATGAGACCAGTCGCAAATTTGAGAGGTTTTACTCAAAACTCTATAACCTACAAGATGACGTTACAGTCCATACCCCAGAAGTAGATTAAATTGATACCTTCCTAAGCCGCATCCCTCTACCGCAAGTAGGGGAGGAACAGGTGCGGGACCTATTGAGACCTATCACTTTGACGGAAATTTGGGAGGTCATCAAAGCGTTGCCACTAGGCAAATCCCCGGGAGCTGATGGACTTCCGAACTCCTATTACAAAAAGTTTGTAGACTTGTTAGCCCCTAAACTACTAAAGATATATAGCACAGCGGTAACTGAAGAAACACTCCCATCGGAGATGCTGTTAGCTACCATAGTAACTAAACCAAAGCCCAACAAGGCCCCTGATGCATGTAAAAACTATTGGCCCATCTCCCTGCTAAACACTGATGCGAAGATTTATGCCAAAATACTAGCCAACAGGATTAGTCCCATGCTGCCAGGTCTTATTAGAGATGACCAGACAGGCTTTGTAGCGGGGCGGCAGGGACAAGATAATACACGTAAAATGTCATTACTTCTGGAACATGTGAGAGGCTCCAGCTGGTGAGGGCTGTTGTTGGCATTAGATGCTGAAAAAGCATTTGACCGCCTCGGCTGGGCCTTTCTTAAATGGACTCTGGCAGCCTATGGGTTCCCTCCTCCGATCGTATAGCAAATATTTGCACTATATGCAAGCCCTATAGCCCAAGTCCTGCAAGCAGGCTTTCTTTCCCCTATGTTCGCTATCACAGATGGTACGAGACAAGGGTGCCCCTTATCCCCTCTTTTTGTATGTGCTAGCCTTGGAACCCCTCCCATGCCCTATTAGAAACCACCCATCCATCCATGGTTTTACGCTGTGTGGAAAAGAATATAAAGTCAGTGCCTTCGCGGATGACATCTTGTTGTACATCACACAACCCTCTGTGTCTTTACCGCCCTTATTAAAACTAGTTCATGAGTAATACATCCAAAACTCAGGCACTATTTTTTAGGATTCCCCAGAACACTCTTGAGGTGCTTTGTAAGACATATCCCTTTAAATGGAGATGAGATAATATAAAATACCTGGGAATAGTGTTTACCAAAAAGGTAACTGATCTCTACGCTGCAAACTATGTTGCTGTATGGAATGACTGCAAACAACTTATAAAGAGATGGGTCCCCCTTCTCCTGACATGGATAGAGATAGATATAATTTATTGTGACAAATAAAATAATAATATTAGGCAGCATGCATGATAATAATCAGTGAATATTTAGTATAACATAAATATGTAATACAATGGATAAACACAGTACAAAGCTACAGCATCAGCTGTCAAGACTTACAATATTTATAGGGTACTTCACAGACACAGAAAGCAAAACTTCACACAGCCCAGCAAAAAGTCGTAAAACCTTGGCTAACAGTTAGATCAACTGAATAACCCTTTCAATGCTGACTAGATCCTCCTAGGCATATAATATCCTATTCTCATGTAATTTTCAATTAAAATAACATTCAAACCAGCTCATTAATCATTTCCTGGAACCATCCAATAAGAATAATCTACCGGATTTTTACAAAAGCCGAATTTTAATTTGCCTAAAAAGATATCTTATCTTATTTTAGAGCAAATCAATACACCTGGATAAAAACAGCGGTATGCTGCCTAACACGTGATAATATCACATTAATATAAAATTATTCTTAATTCCACCTGCAGAATGGAATGTTTATAACTATATATTCTTTAGTTAACTAAGATTTCTAAATATTGAAATCTGACCATGATTTATCCAGTCATATATCATGCTATTAGATTTTAATTAATTTAGATTAATTAAATAAAACCAGTTATGATTTAAATACTCTCATCAGATGCTCTTAGGTAGTCCCAGGAACTTGAATGCGAGTATAGTGATGTCCCGAACTGTTCGCTGGCGAATAGTTCCTGGCGAACATCGCTTGTTCGCGTTCGCCACAGACGGCAAACACATGCACTGTTCGGTTCGCCCCCTATTCATCATCATTGAGTAAACTTTGACCCTGGCCTGTACCTCACAGTCAGCAGACACATTCCAGCCATTCAGCAGCAGACCCTCCCTCCCAGACCCTCCCACCTCCTGGACAGCATCCATTTTACATTCATTGTGAAGCTGCATTCTTAGTGAGAGTAGGGACAGTGTAGCTGCTGCTGATTTGATAGGGAAATTGATAGCTAGGCTAGTGTATTCATTGTCCACTACAGTCTGATCTGATCTCTGCTGTAAGGACAGCACCCCCAAAAAGCCCTTTTTAGGGCTAGAACATCAGTCTGCTTTTTTTTTCTTCTGTGTAATGTAATTGCAGTTGCCTGCCTGACAGCCAGCCTGTGTGTCAGGCTCAAAGCATATACTGTGCCCACTTGCCCGGTGCCACCACTCACTCACTGGTGTCACAATAGCTTGCATTTAAACAAAAAAAACTTTTTTTAATGTAGTATAATAGTAGTCAGTTTCCTTCACTAGTGTGCGTTTCAGGGCCTGCCCAGTGCCACCACTCACTCACTGGTGTCACAATAGCTTGCATTTAACAAAAAATAAACTTTTTGGACTGTAATATAATAGCAGTCAGTTTCCTTCACTAGTGTGCATTTCAGGGTCTGCCAGGGCACAGTGTCACACCAGTGCAACTCATATCTGGTGTAACAGTAGTTTACATTTAAAAAAAAAAAAGACAATTTTGACTAATAGATTGAATGGCAGTTAGTTGTCTGCCAGCGTGTGTGTCAGGCTCGCAGCGTATACTGTGCCCACTTGCCCAGTGCCACCACTCATATCTGGTGTCACAATAGCTTGCATTTAACCCAAAAAAACTTTTTGGACTGTAATATAATAGCAGTCAGTTTCCTTCACTAGTGTGCGTTTCAGGGCCTGCCAGGGCACAGTGTCACACCAGTGCAACTCATATCTGGTGTAACAGTAGTGTAAATTTAAAAAAAAAAAAAATTTTTTTTGACTGTATTAGATTGAATAGCAGTTAGTTGTCTGCCAGCGTGTGTGTAAGGCTCACAGCATATACTGTGCCCACTTGCCCAGTGCCACCACTCACTCACTGGTGTCCCAATAGCTTGCATTTAACAAAAACAAATCTTTTTTGACTGTAATATAATAGCAGTCAGTTTCCTTCACTAGTGTGCGTTTCAGGGCCATCCCAGTGCCACCACTCACTCACTGGTGTCCCAATAGCTTGCATTTAACAAAAAAATAAGTTTTGGACTGTAATATAATAGCAGTCAGTTTCCTTCACTAGTGTGCGTTTAGGGTCTGCCAGGGCAGAGTGTCACACCAGTGCAACTCATATCTGGTGTAGCAGTAGTGTACATTTTTTTTAAAATACAATTTTGACTGTAATAGATTGAATAGCAGTTAGTTGTCTGCGAGCGTGTGTGTCAGGCTCGCAGCGTATACTGTGCCCACTTACCCAGTGCCACCACTCATATCTGGTGTCACAATAGCTTGCATTTAACAAAAAAAAACTTTTTGGACTGTAATATAATAGCAGTCAGTTTCCTTCACTAGTGTGCATTTCAGGGCCTGCCAGGGCACAGTGTCACACCAGTGCAACTCATATCTGGTGTAACAGTAGTGTACATTTAAAAAAAAATAATACAATTTTGACTTTAATAGATTGAATAGCAGTTAGTTGTCTGCCAGCGTGTGTGTCAGGCTCACAGCGTATACTGTGCCCACTTGCCCAATGCCACCACTCACTCACAGGTGTCCCAATAGCTTGCATTTAACAAAAACAAAACTTTTTTGACTGTAATATAATAGCAGTCAGTTTCCTTCACTAGTGTTCGTTTCAGGGCCTGCCCAGTGCCATCACTCACTCACTGGTGTCCCAATAGCTTGCATTTAAAAAAAACTAAACTTTTTTGACTGTAATATAATAGCAGTCAGTTTCCTTCACTAGTGTGCATTTCAGGGCCTGCCCAGTGCCACCACTCACTCACTGGTGTCCCAATAGCTTGCATTTAAAAAAAACCTAAACTTTTTTGACTGTAATATAATAGCAGTCAGTTTCCTTCACTAGTGTGCGTTTCAGGGCCTGCCCAGTGCCACCACTCACTCACTGGTGTCCCAATAGCTTGCATTTAAAAAAAAACCTAAACTTTTTTGACTGTAATATAATAGCAGTCAGTTTCCTTCACTAGTGTGCGTTTCAGGACCTGCTCAGTGCCACCACTCACTCACTGGTGTCACAATAGCTTGCATTTAACAAACAAAACTTTTTGGACTGTAATATAATAGCAGTCAGTTTCCTTCACTAGTGTGCGTTTCAGGGCCTGCCAGGGCACAGTGTCACACCAGTGCAACTCATATCTGGTGTAACAGTAGTGTAAATTTAAAAAAAAAAAAAATTTTTTTGACTGTAATAGATTGAATAGCAGTTAGTTGTCTGCCAGCGTGTGTGTCAGGCTCGCAGCGTATACTGTGCCCACTTGCCCAGTGCCACCACTCATATCTGGTGTCACAATAGCTTGCATTTAACAAAAAACTTTTTGGACTGTAATATAATAGCAGTCAGTTTCCTTCACTAGTGTGCGTTTCAGGGCCTGCCAGGGCACAGTGTCACACCAGTGCAACTCACATCTGGTGTAACAGTAGTGTACATTTTTTTAAAAAAGTACAATTTTGACTGTAATAGATTGAATAGCAGTTAGTTGTCTGCCAGCGTGTGTGTCAGGCTCGCAGCGTATACTGTGCCCACTTGCCCAGTGCCACCACTCATATCTGGTGTCACAATAGCTTGCATTTAACAAAAAAAACCTTTTGGACTGTAATATAATAGCAGTCAGTTTCCTTCACGAGTGTGCGTTTCAGGACCTGCCCAGTGCCACCACTCACTCACTGGTGTCCCAATAGCTTGCATTTAACAAAAACAAAACTTTTTTGACTGTCAAATAATAGCAGTCAGTTTCCTTCACTAGTGTGCGTTTCAGGGCCTGCCCAGTGCCATCACTCACTCACTGGTGTCCCAATAGCTTACATTTAAAAAAAAAAAAAAACTTTTTTGACTGTAATATAATAGCAGTCAGTTTCCTTCACTAGTATGCGTTTCAGGGCCTGCCCAGTGCCACCACTCACTCACTGGTGTCCCAATAGCTTGCATTTAAAAAAAAAAATTAAACTTTTTTGACTGTAATATAATAGCAGTCAGTTTCCTTCACTAGTGTGCGTTTCAGGGCCTGCCCAGTGCCATCACTCACTCACTGGTGTCCCAATAGCTTGCATTTAAAAAAACGAAACTTTTTTGACTGTAATATAATAGCAGTCAGTTTCCTTCACTAGTGTGCGTTTCAGGGCCTGCCCAGTGCCACCACTCACTCACTGGTGTCCCAATAGCTTGCATTTAACAAACAAAACTTTTTGGACTGTAATATAATAGAAGTCAGTTTCCTTCACTAGTGTGCGTTTCAGGGCCTGCCAGGGCACAGTGTCAAACCAGTGCAACTCATATCTGGTGTAACAGTAGTGTACATTTTTTTAAAAAAGTACAATTTTGACTGTAATAGATTGAATAGCAGTTAGTTGTCTGCCAGCGTGTGTGTCAGGCTCGCAGCGTATACTGTGCCCACTTGCCCAGTGCCACCCCTAAAATCTGGTGTCACAATAGCTTGCATTTAACAAAAAAAACTTTTTGGACTGTAATATAATAGCAGTCAGTTTCCTTCACTAGTGTGCGTTTCAGGGCCTGCCAGGGCACAGTGTCACACCAGTGCAACTCATATCTGGTGTAACAGTAGTGTACATTTTTTAAAAAAAGTACAATTTTGAATGTAATAGATTGAATAGCAGTTAGTTGTCTGCCAGCGTGTGTGTTAGGCTCGCAGCGTATACTGTGCCTACTTGCCCAGTGCCACCACTCATATCTGGTGTCACAATAGCTTGCATTTAACAAAAAACAAACTTTTTGGACTGTAATATAATAGCAGTCAGTTTCCTTCACGAGTGTGCGTTTCAGGGCCTGCCCAGTGCCACCACTCACTCATATTTGGTATCCCAATAGCTTGCATTTTAAAAAAACTAAACTTTTTTGGCTGTAATATAATAGCAGTCAGTTTCCTTCACTAGTGTGCGTTTCAGGGCCTGCCCAGTGCCACCACTCGCTCATATCTGGTGTCCCAATAGCTTGCATTTAATAAAAAATAAACTTTTTGGACTGTAATATAATAGCAGTCAGTTTCCTTCACGAGTGTGCGTTTCAGGGCCTGCCAGGGCATAGTGTCACACCAGTGCCACTCATATCTGTTGTCACAGTAGCTTGCACGCATAGTACCACTAATCTAAAAAAAATGACAGGCAGAGGCAGGCCACCCCGCAGGGGCCGTCGTGGTCATGGTTCTGTGATTCCCTTTGGCCCTAGAATAATGCCTAGTGTTCAGACGCCACGTACCCTGAACTTGAAAAGTTCTGAGGACATAGTTGACTGGCTAACAAAGGACACCCAATCTTCTATAGCTTCTGCTCGGAACCTCAACGCACCATCCTCCTCCAGCTTAGCTTCAGGCACCTCTCAAGTTACCACTCACCCGCCTGCCACCACCACCAACACTAGCACCACAGCCGCTTCACTTGGTATGTCAGAGGAGTTATTTACACATCAGTTGGAAGAAATGAGGTATGCGCAACCATTATTGCCAGAGGATGTAGATAATAGGGATATGTCTCAGTCAGGCAGCATTACACACGTACGGTGTGATGATGATGATGTTGTACCCACTGCTGCTTCCTTTGCTGAGTTGTCAGATACAAGTGAAGCGGTTGATGATGACGATGCGTCCGTGGATGTCACGCGGGTGCCCGCTAGAAGAGAAGAACAACAGGGGGAAAGTTCAGATTGGGAGACAGAGAGGAGGAGGAGGATAGGAGTTGGAATTAGGGGGAGGTCGTCGCAAGGAGCTAGTGGCACAGTCAGACAGCATGCATCGGCACCCGGGGTCAGCAAGACAGCTCGCCAATCAACGCATGCTGTTGCCACCACCAAAATGCCGTCATTGCAGAGCTCAGCAGTGTGGCATTTTTTTTGTGTGTCTGCCTCTGACAACAGCGATGCCATTTGCAACCTGTGCCAAAAGAAACTGAGTCGTGGGAAGTCCAACACCCACCTAGGTACAACTGCTTTGCGAAGGCACATGATAGCACATCACAAACGCCTATGGGATCAACACATGAGTACAAGCAGCACACAAACTCAAAGCCGCCATCCTCCTCCTGGTCCAGCATCTTCAGCCACGTTAACCACTGCTGTCCTCCTTGCCCCCTCTCAACCTCCTTGCCCCCTCTGCTCATCTGCCCACAGTCAGGTGTCTGTCAAGGACATGTTTGAGTGTAAGAAGCCAATGTCACAAAGTCACCCCCTTACCCGGCGTCTGACAGCTGGCTTGACTGAACTCTTAGCCCGCCAGCTTTTACAATTCAAGCTGGTGGAGTCTGAGGCGTTCAAAAAATTTGTAGCTATCGGGACACCGCAGTGGAAGGTACCCGGCCGAAATTTCTTTGCACAAAAGGCAATCCCCAACCTGTACTCGATTGTGCAAAAGGAAGTAATTGCATGTCTGGCACCCAGTGTTGGGGCAAGGGTCCATCTGACCACTGATACCTGGTCTGCAAAGCATGGTCAGGGCAGGTATATCACCTACACTGCGCATTGGGTAAACCTGCTGACGGCTGCCAAGCATGGAATGCGTGGCTCTGCAGAGGAGTTGGTGACACCGCCACGACTTGCAGGCAGGCCTGCTGCCACCTCCTCTACTCCTCCTACTCCATCCTCTTCCATAACCTCCTCGGCTAAGTCCTCTTCTGCTGCTGCATCTTGCTCCACATCAACGGCACCCCCCCAGCTCCCCAGGTACTGTTCCACATCCCGAATACGGCAGTGTCACGCCGTCTTGGGATTGACTTGCCTGAAAGCAGAGAGTTGTTTGTGACAACGGAAGAAATTTGTTGGCGGCATTGCATTTGTCAAGTTGACACATGTGCCGTGCATGGCACATGTGTGTAATCTGATCGTACAATGCTTTGTGCATAAGTACCCAGGCTTACAGGACGTCCTGAAGCAGGCCAGGAAGGTGTGTGGCCATTTCAGGCGTTCCTAAACGGCCATGGTGCACTTTTCCGATATCCAGTGGCGAAACAACATGCCAGTGAGGCGCTTGATTTGCGACAGCCCGACATGTTGGGATTCAACACTCCAAATGTTCGACTGCCTGCTCCAACAAGAAAAAGCTGATACCGGAGAAACTGACGGAAGCCAAGCACAGAGAGATGGACACAGGTTTCTTCAGGAAGGAAGAGATTCTTTATTCGGTTCACCGATCGGGACTCAGAGGGACTAATGTCACCGAAATACAACAAGTTCTGAGCCCCAGACAATAGTGCAGGCTCCTTATATAGGCACATAACTCCTCCCATATTAAGCTCCACCCGCACATCCTCTTAACACATCAATACAAATAAGAATTAACTTCCTGCTAGACCGCATGGCTTGTCCAGCATTGTGGAGGGGAATACTACATCCGGTATTCTTGCACATGCTCCGTACACTACTGATCGTATCTTGCCTCGTGCAACCAACCGACCGATACGTCAGCATATGCACGTACACATGCCACGTGGTAATCTCGGCCTACTAAATTTTAACCGAGATTCCACCACAAAGCCGTTAACGAGTATTTGTATGACCGGGGTGCTAGGACAGCCTCTGCGGAGCTGGGCATTTTTTTGCCACGTTACTGGACGCTCATGCGCAATGCCTGTAGGCTCATGCGTCCTTTTGAGGAGGTGACAAACCTAGTCAGTCGCACCGAAGGCACCATCAGCGACATCATACCATTTGTTTTCTTCCTGGAGCGTGCCCTGCGAATAGTGCTGGATCAGGCCGTAGATGAGCGTGAAGAGGAAGAGTTGTGGTCACCATCACAACCAGAAACAGCCTTATCAGCATCGCTTGCTGGAACTGCGGCAATGCTGGAAGAGGATTGTGAGGAAGAGGAGTCAGAGGAGGAATGTGGCTTTGAGGAGGAGGAGGAAGACCAACCACAACAGGCATCCCAGGGTGCTCATTGTCACCTATCTGGTACCCGTGGTGTTGTACGTGGCTGGGGGGAAGAACATACCTTCAGAGAGATCACTGAGGATGAGGAACAGGACATAAGTAGCTCGGCATCCAACCTTGTGCAAATGGGGTCTTTCATGCTGTCTTGCCTGTTGAGGGACCCTCGAAGAAAAAGGGTGAAGGAGAACGACCTGTACTGGGTGTCCACGCTACTAGACCCCCGGTATAAGCAGAAAGTGGCGGAAATGTTACCGAATTACGGCAAGTTGGAAAGGATGGAGCAGTTCCAAAATCAATTAAAAAGTATGCTTTACACAGCGTATAAGGGTGATGTCACAGCACAATGGGAATCTAACAGGGGAAGAAGTGAAAGTAATCCTCTTCCTCCCACGAACACGCCGGCAAGGACAGCACGCTTTACAGACGTGTTGTTGATGGAGGACATGCAGAGCTTTTTAAGTCCTACGCATCGCCACAGCAATTCAGGGTCCACCCTCAGAGAACGACTCAACCGACAGGTAGCAGACTACATCGCCTTAACTGCAGATATCGACACTCTGAGGAGCGATGAACCCCTTGACTACTGGGTGTGCAGGCTTGACCTGTGGCCTGAGCTATCCCAATTTGTGATAGAACTTCTGGCCTGCCCCGCTTCAAGTGTCCTGTCAGAAAGGACCTTCAGTGCAGCAGGAGGTATTGTCACTGAGAAGAGAAGTCGCCTAGGTCAAAAAAGTCTAGATTACCTCACCTTTATTAATATGAATGAGGGATGGATCCCGAAGGGACTGACAGTGGGCGATGCATTCGACTAAAAAAGGCCTGATGAGGGGGACTACTTAACACGCCACTCCTATCTGGTGGCACATTAGATTGCACGCGCAGTGCCCCAAATTTGAAGTAGGAGGACCGACCAAGCATCTTTTTCCATCTCCCGCTTCCTAAAATCGATGCCTTATATACACGTCCCCTGATAGGGGACGTAACAGGGATTAAACTGATAGGAATAGTACTACTTAACACACCTTATAATAACGCAGAGAGAGGCAATGCAGAGAGAGGAGTCTGAAGAAGAGGAGTCAGAGGAGGAAGGTGGCTTTGAGGAGGTGGAAGACCAAACACAGCAGGCGTCCCAGGGGGCTTGTTGTCACCTTTTGGGGACCCTTGGTGTTGTACGTGGCTGGGTGGAGGAAGAGACCTTCAATGACATCAGTGAGGACAAGGAACGGGACATGGCTAGCTTGGTATCCAACCTTGTGCAAATGGGGAGTTTGCGGTTGTTTGCCGTGCATAAAACGGGGAGTTTGGTCTGTCACTGTGAAGCGGGCGTAACCCTTACACTACCTGATTGATACAACATCATACCTGATGTTTTAAAGCAGGTTATTCCAAACAATTTAGGAATGTTAGGTGATTTATGCCCTTTATGGATTAAAACCAGACTCTGCATCAACTATGTAATTTTCCATGGGAGTTTTGCCATGGATGCCCCTCCGGCATGCCACAGTCCAGGTGTTAGTCCCCTTGAAACAATTTTTCCATCACTATTGTGGCCAGAAAGAGTCCCTGTGGGTTTTAAAATTCACCTGCCCATTGAAGTCTATGGCGGTTCGCCTGGTTCACCCGTTCGCGAAAATTTTATGTTCGCGACATCATTATGCGAGTATGATTGGTTGTATGGAGGTGTGTAAGTAATAGAGAAAAGTGATGTTGGTTAGAAAGTAAGAGTACAATTCTAAGTGTGTTTCTTGAGTTGTGTCCAAGAGAGTTTGAGTGTTAGTCCCAGAGTGAATATCTCTGAATGTCCGAATCTGAATGCCCAAACTAACCTCTCTCTTCCCTTTGTCCTAACTTTTTAAAGGGCCAGACTCTCTATACGTCATTAGTTGGTAGAACCAATAGGATACTGAAGGTGTGGTCAACCTGCAGATTGCAATTTAGATTATTCGTCCATAGAGGGCGCAATTGCCTAATTAAACTTTCCTATCCACGAAAGAGTTAACTTTTCCTGATGACGATTTTGACGTCATTTGGCTTATCTAAAATGACTACCATAACTTAAATTTGCTGTCAGTTCAAAGCGTTTGCCTCAGTCTTTGTGGACACGACTTTGATCGTAATTTCTAAAATTGACAGTTCTAATCTCAATTTCACCCCTTACTTACTATGGGACCTTGTAAAATTTAGAAAGTAAAATTAATTACTTAGTCTTCTCTGTCAGTAGTGTCTGTGTTTAAAATTATTTATATTCTATTAACATTTAAACAGAGCATTCCATCCCCCTGCTTCCTTGGTTATCACTCGGCTTGTTTATATAATGCATTCGTAAACTCAGGCTAGTGGCTAGTGTTACTGAAAGCAAGAAGAAATGATGTGTCTTTGTTAGCTTGAAGATCCAAAATGGAGTCCGCTCTGTTTTGAGTGACTCAGGCAATATGCACTTTTAATTTCTATCTTAGCACAAAATGTCTGCCGATATAAATATCCTGACACCATTATGCATCCCCACATTCCATGCCAAGCCCTGGAAGGGTTATACCACACACTTATACCACCATTACTCTCAAGGGAAATTTCTGGACTTCTCTTCTTTCCTACAACATACGGGTAGTGGCGGACACACCGCAGACACCATGCACTGGCACCCTACGCCGTGGGAATTAATCTATATTCGACGATGTTTGCCTATTGCCTGTAAACCGATCTCCATGTGCTACAAAATGCTGCTAGATTTCCAACCTTTCGCTAGTTCGGCACCCGCAAATCAGTGGGTGTCAGACTTAAATTGAGAAATCTCCCATAAACAATGGGAAAAGATCTTTAAGAAGCCCCCCAAAAATGATCAAATCTGCTGTCCTCCTGGAACAACAGTGTAAGATGTTATACAGGTGGTATATGGTCCCAGAGAGATTACACAAAATTTTCCCTTCAGCCTCCCCACTATGTTGGAGATGCAACAGCCAAGTGGGCTCTGTCCAACATACTTGGTGGCAATGTAGTCTATTAAATACCTTTTGGATCTTTATTAAAAGACTAATTCTTGAAACCACTGCCTGCTCACTGCCCCTTGAGACAGGGGTATACTTAATAATGTGCCTACTTGTAGACATCCCAGCCCACCTTCAAAAACTAATCACATTTTGCTGACGGCGCACCGCCTGATTGCTAGAGCATGGAAAACTCAAGTAGCTCTTTCCACCTCTGGTTTATTAATACAGTGACCTTTTTCCTCCCTCCAAGACTGCTATAGCAGTTTGGGAAGCTTGAGACATATCGAGATCGGTAAATCTGTAAAAGCTGTAAACAACGAATGACATATCTTATTGACAAATCTGAGGATGGGCACAAAAGTGCACTTATTATTATTATTTGTTTATAGTCACTACCTATAACTGAGCACAGTACCCAATGAAGGAAAAGTTAAGTTGCACCTCGGGTTCCCTGAGGGATAGAAAGAATGAGCCAAAGACTACTGGCGTGACCTTTAAGAGGCTGTGAAATGCATGTATATACTTGTACCCAGTGTCTGTATGTTAAATTGCATCTGACTTGCAAATACCCCCCTTTCCCCTTCTTTTATTACAAACCTAATAAAAATATAAAAAAAAAAAAAATGTCACACAATGTAAATGAATCTCAAGGGCAACACACATTGTCCAGTGTTTTATATACAGATAATAATCACTTGATATTGGCATCAAGATCGTACAAAGGGAAAGAAGAAGACATTATCACTTTATGAGTCAGACACCTCTCCAAAAATGTAATTAATTGAAATTGCGAGGGAGTGGCAAACTTTAGTCCAAAATACACTGAAAGAAGACGTGAGTTTGAGAATCTTTCCAGTTCACCCGTTTTTTCAATTAGATTCATAAGCATCTAGCCCAGGGATAGGCAACCTTCGGCACTGCAGATGGTTGTTGACTACACAGCCCATGATGCTTTGCCAACATTATGACCGTAAGAGCATTGTGGGAGATGTAGTCCACAACATCTGGAGTGCGGAAGGTTGCCTAACTCTGATCAAGCCCGTTCATTGCAATTTCCAGTTCTAACTATGTATTAACAACAAAAGAGTGAGGATTTTTGGAAAGTACATTGTATGTTTCTATGCAAAATGTCTCAGTGCTATTTAAAATATCTGAATATAAAATAATATACAGTAAATCTTTTAAATTCACTGTAATTTAAAATTGTGCCCATTTTTTTTTAAAACCAAAGCCTTGATTAAATTCTTTTGAATTAGCTTCTCACATGATCGCAACCTGTTAAAAAAATACAACCTAAATGTTAAATAATTTTAAAAGCTTTTCTAACGGATTGTGATAATCTGAAATCAAGACCTCGTTTTTTTGTTTTTTTTTACCTATAACCCTTTAAGGGCAGAGACAATTGTACAATGACTGATCAAAACAAAACCTGTAATTTGAACTACCGTATAAACTCGTGTATAAGTCGAGAAATTTTAGTCGTAAACTTCATTTTAAAACGCAGAGTCGACTTATCCACAAGTCAGTGCTAGTTTTGTACATTGAATACGAGGCAATGCCGACTCCCGATTGCCATTCTCCTAGCTGGTCGGAAAGTCGAATGGGCAAGGGTACAAATGTCAGCGGGGTTCGCGGGCTTGCGTATCCAACTCAGAGATCCATGCCGTCGACGACCAGGTACTGCTGCCTGCGTTCGGAAGACAAGTTTGTTTGAACACATGTGTTCATATATCCGAATGGCAGACACCCAGGGACTGCTTGTTTGTAGTTAACAGCCAGGGGTGGTCGGTGATTACGAGGTGTTAACAAGGGGGACCACACAGAGTCTGTTTGGTAACCGAACAGAAGGGGAACAATTCCATTCGAATGCAGTAGGATATCAGATGAAACAAGGTACAAATGAGGGAACATGTACCCTCGACTTATCCGTGAGTCATAGCATATTTCACAATTGTTGGTCAAAAAACTGCATTCGACTTATAGACAAGATCGACTTATAGACGAGTATATATGGTATGTGTCTGTTCAACCACAATGTACCTCTTTCGTATTAAGAGCACCCACCCTTATTATATATCATTTTGTTCAGGTGAAACAGAGCTTTTATTTCACATCAAATATTTATATATGAAATATAATTTAATATGAATAAAATAAAATAAACGTTTGAGAAATTATGAAATGTTGCTATGTTTCAAGTTCTGCATGGTATTTTAATTGTGGATGTTATAATACTGTTAGCTTTCACTGCAATAAATTATACATATTTGCATATTTGTGTTCAGCAATGTCTCACGAGTACAACAGTACCCCCATGTGCAGGTTTTATGGGGCTTTGGAAAGTTACAGGGTTAAATATGGGCCTTTCCCTTTTTCAGTTTTTGCACATTTGCCAGTTTGGTTTGCTGGTCCTATGTTGCCTTTATGACCGTATCGCAGCCCAGGAATGAAAATGAACCACATCATAGTATAGCATTTGCAAAATAGACAACCCGAGGTATTCAATATGTGGGATATGTCCAGTCTTTTTTTAGTAGCCACTTAGTCACAAACCCTGGCCAAAGTTAGTGTTCATATTACACAAAAACTGCGCATTCACTGATGATATCATTGTTGTGATATATTTTACTGTTTTGAAACACTCATGTTTGTGTTCAGTGAAGTGTCCCAAATACAGCAGTATCCCTTATCTACAGGTTTTATGGTGTTTTGGAAAGTTGCAGGGTTAAATATAGGGCTTGCAAATTAAATTCTCAAGACTTTCTGCAAAGATTGTCAGGCGGATCCCTCAAATTGTAATTAATAAAATCACACAATTGTGTGAACAAATTACTTAAATATACACATAGAAATTAAATATACATACATATATATATATATATATATATATTAAAATTCTACGTGCGTGCATATTTATGCAATTATTTGTTTATGTATCTATATATATATATATATATATATATATATATATATATATATATATATATATATAGTTAATACATTGCTAAACACAAATACACACCAGTCAAGCCATAAGACTTGCTTTTCCCACAGAAATCTCACTTTAACAGTGCTATCAAGGGATTCTGGGTAGGCGTATGCAAATGACTTTTATTTTGGGATTCGAAGAAGGCAGGTGCAGTATGCAAATCCATGAATATTACTGAATTGGAGGTCATTGCTCATGAACAATGAGCTAAGATTGCTCAGGAACATTGCCAGAAGCTGATGTCTTGCTATGCATCGTGTTTGCAGCATGTTTTATCAGCAAAAAGGTGCACTACTAAGTACTAAAGAGGCTTTCCATGAAGGGGATGAATAATTTTGAGAGTGGAGAAGTCATTAAAATTGCAATTTCAGTTAAATGTGCAAATGTGGCGAGACCACTTGAAGCATTTGCTATTCCAATTGCTTTTGTTTGATTTGTTCATTGTGAACAAATGAAAGTCTGTTAATTTTGACAATGAAGCTGATTTTCAATGAGGGTTGAATCATTTTGATTACAACTGTATGTTATATATTAATGAAATGTCTGTGTGTATTATGCATATATACATGTACATTTATATACGTGTACATTTTATAGGCATAATTATATATATATATAAATGTTATACATTTTTTGCCCAGTCAATATATATATGGATGTGACTGGGCAAAAAATTTGGTTCGGTTTGGCACTTCCGAAATTTTGGACTTCGGCAATTCACCACTTTGGTTCGATTCAGCACTTCCGATATTTGGGACTTCGGCAATTTGGTAATGCGGCAATTCAGAACTTCGGGACTTTGGGAATTCAAGACTTCGGGACTTTGGGAATTCAAGACTTCGTCAATTCCCTAATCCTACCCCTACCCCTACCCCTAACCCTACCCATAACCCTAATCCTAACCCTACCCATAACCTTAACCCTACCCCTAACCCTACCCATAACCCTATCCCTACCCCCAACCCTACCCCTAACCCTACCTCTTACCCTTTGTATCTCATTTGCCCCAACCCCTCTTTGTGTCTCATTCCCACCACAGCCCCTCTGTATGACTCATTTCTCATCCCCATCCAACCTCCCTTTGTGGTCTCTGATCTCCCTCTATGGCTAAGCGGACCACGGTGGAGGATTTTCTGTATCCTCTATCTAGTGTAATAGGAAGTGCTCCCATTGAGGACTTCCTGTCAACCTGGTTAGAGGATACATTTTGCACAGTTACACTATGTGTGATTGCATCCCCCCTCTCCCCCCCCTCTGGTTAGAGCACCCTAGGTAGCTGCCTGTGCTGCCTTCTTGCACTGGCCCTGAAGGTATTCAAGCCCACCTGGAAATTTGTTGGTATCCCAGTAGGTCAGTCCCACTCTGCCTAAGTCTAATGAGATATCCTTTTGATAAAATATTGACGATTTTGCAAACATAATCTCCATTTCAAAGATTAATAAGCTTATTCAAAATATATATTCAAGATGACTTCCTCTATACAGAGTTTCGGCTTATTAAAATGACATTATGTTATGGGACAATTCCAAGAACCTTGTTCAGGACAATAGAGTAGGTGTAGATTTTACATGTACTGTTTTGTTCCATCTAATTCCGGGTAGCTATGTTTACTAGCTAGAAGCTCTAGTAGCATAAACACTGGTTGTGAATACACATTTCATAATTGTTTATATCTGTTGATAAGCTGTTAGGAAATATTTTATAAGTATTTATCAAATATAAATATAAACATTTGGGGACATTTGTCAGTCAAGCCAAACTGAAAGATGTATTATCACTCACATTTTTATGTTTGTAACAAGCACAGCTCAGAAGATTTGTCAAGATGCAAAAAAAATTAAAAATAAAAGATGTCTTAACAACTTTGCCTTGAGAAATTAGACTTGATTGTATGGATTGTCCAAAAACGTGATGATATGCTGTAAACATGTGAAAAGTAGAGATGTCATCAACTTTTCTCATTTGCATTGCTATTTGTGTATAATGTTAACATGTTGTTTTATAAAGATTCTTTGAATTTATGTGTCTAATGTCTATTTTAAGTTTTCTTGCAAAACCCTCACATTTGTAAGATAGTTAATAATAATGTACACATTCACAAAGAAAATATTCACAACTAATGCTTAACAACATACATACTTGTTGACTGAAGTGCACTTATCAAGACAAATAAAACTTGGTGCTTTATAGGGAATAATATGTCTCTATATCCAGTATTGTATTCTGGTTTTGTGCTGCCCTAGGCATAACAAAACGCGGGCACCCCCACCCCCTTTTCCAAATGTCTCTTTCTGACAGACACACGCCCTCACTGATGTATGCACTGACATACACTCACTTACATATACACAGTCATTGTCACATACACTGTTTAACCAACACACACTTTCACTGAAACATACACATTCACAGACATGGTTATACCTTTTACATCTCGGCTTAATGTAGTTGTTCTGATGTTTATAGTATGTCCCTGGAGGCATTTTAATGTAAACACTAACTTTTCCGTAAAAAGGCAGTGTTTACATTGCTGACTAGTAACACCTCTAGTGGCTGTCATTCAGATGGCCACAAGAGGTGCTTACTGGGTCAGCGCTGCACTGACGTTCAGTGTCTCCACCTCCTGCATGGAGATGCTGTGATTCAATCCATTTCTATGAGGAGATGCTGATTGGAACAGCACAGCATTTTTCCGTGCATTCGTTCTAGCCTCTCAATGCATTCCTATGGGAAAGCATTGGATTGGCGAAGAACATTAATTCTGATGATCTCATCCAAGGAGGCAGACCAGTGCTGGAGCAATGGTAAGTTTTCTACTTATTTCACAAGGGACGGCCAGGCAGCTAAAATTTGTTTTTAACACTAAAGGGTCAAGAATACAAGTTTGTATTTCTGACCCAATAGTGTTACTTTAAACAGCAGCTGCTTATAAAATGCATTTTGCAGGGCAGTACTGATTCATTTAAAATGTACAATACTGTACCATGCTGTCAACGCAAGGCTCAGAGCTTTATAAAATTTTGCTACAAATTACTGCTCTGGGTCCTATAAACAGCTCTTGCATTGCACGAGTACAGACCAGAAGCTCTTGGTTGGCATTCTTAAATACCAGTCACTGAGACTGTAGTTTTATATTAGAAAGTCTGTACTCTACAGACTGTGGTATAATTTACCAAGTCAAATGTACTCATGCAAAGGTTAGTTTTTGTTACTCTCTCATCCTATAATTAAGATCCTTGTATCCCTCTAAGCCCTGCTACTTGGCTCAAAACACTGGAACATCTGCACGCTGTCAAAACTAAAAATTAGCACTTTCATTCCTACCTACAATTTGACTTTTCTTGACAAAGTAATCCAGGGCATGGATGGAATGGATGGATACCCCAAATGACTGGAACTTTTCTCTAACTCGCTTCCCTTAAGGCAGGCAGGCGTCTGGTTGATCTCCATGCGGACGGAAAGGGAGCGCTGATTTGTGAGGTCATGTGACGTCACATTCCGGCTCCTGGCATCACTCTGTGGCACGCCCATTTGGAGATCAACTAGCCACCTGCCCTGGGGGGCCCAAAGGTGGCCAGCCCGACAGCTCTTGGGCCCCCTTAAAGCGAGGCTAACAAGACAATAGCCAGGCATTTGGGGGGTGGTGTTTTTTACTGCCCAAGGCAAATTCCTTGTTTGCCTAGTGGAAGATACGTCCCTGTCTATATAAGGGGTTCCCAATATATTGTACGCAAACCAGTTACCCCATGGGTTATGCGCAAAAAAATCTGTAGTGGCCACCCACAGGCTGGGGTCCATAGGGTGGCCCATGCACTTGGGGCCAACCGATGGAAATGTACCATAAGGGGCCGAGTCATGTGCTGCAGCACTTTAACAGTGTGGCCTCTTTAAGGATTGCACCGCTGAAGGGAGAACCTGTCACACATATCTAGATACATAGATACACACACTGCTTGAAGTCTGGAAAACACACAAAAACAAACACTGATACACATCTAGATACTGCTTGAAGTATGAAATGCCTGGACATCACCAAATACTGGGTTTCCTCCTTTGTGATGCTTGGCTTTTACTTCAGCTGTCTTCAGTTGCTGTTTGTTTGTTTGTTTTTGTTTGCTTTCTGCCTTAAGTTTTGTCTTCAGCAAGTTAAAAGCATGCTTCATCTTGTTGAGATCAGATGATTGACTCGACTATTTCAGAATATTCCACTTCTTTGCGTTAAAAATCTCCTGGGTAGTTTTCGCAGTATGTTTTGGGTCACTACCATCCAATTAACTTTGGCTGAATCTGAGAAGACAATATATCCCTATACACTTCAGAATTCATCAGGCTGCTTCTGTTTTCTATCACATCATCAATAAACACTAGTGACCCAGTGAGATTGGAAGCCATGCATGCCCATGCCATCACACTGCCTCCACCCTGTTTTACAGATGGCATGTTATGCTTTGGATCATGAGCCAATCCAAATATTCTCCATACTCTTTTCTTACCTTCATTCTGGTACAGGTTGTTCACAGTTTTATCTGTCTTATGAATGCAGTTCCAGAACTCGGCTTGCTTTTAAGATGTTTTTTTGGCAAAGTCCAATCTGGCTGTTCTATTCTTGAGGCTTCTCAATGGTTTGCACTTTGTGGTGGAAACCTCTCATGAAGTCTTCTCTTTATGGAAGACGTAGATAATGATAATGATATGTCTTCGTCCTGGAGAATGTTTTTCATTTGACTGAATATTGTGAAGGGGTTTATTTTTACCAAGGAAAGGCTCCTACGATCATCCACCGCTGTTGTTTTCCATGGATGCCCAGGCCTATTTGTGTTGCAGATCTTACCAGTGCTTTCATTATTTTTTTTAGACTGTACCTAACTGTTGATTTGGCCACTCCTAATGTTCTTGCTATCTCTCTAATAGATATATTGCATCCCAAGGTTCCCCTGTTCATTTGCATTGTGAGCTAATTTAACCACATGGTGTGGGTTCACAGCAACAGCTTACAAATGCAAGTACTACACCTGAATCAACATCAGACCTTTTACCTGCCTAATTGATGAAGAAATAACAAAGGAATAACCCACAACTGTCCATGAAACAGTTTTTGAGACAATTGTCGAATTACTTTTGGTCACTCGAAAAAGAGGGGTGCTACATATTAAAGAGCTGTAAGTCCTAAACCTTTCATCCAATTTGGATGTGAATACCCTAAAATTAAATCAGGGAGACTGCACTTTAAGTCTGTATTCATTATTTAACTGTAACTTGAATTTATTTTGGTAAACAGGTGAAATAACAAAACTTATATCAGTGTCCAAATATTTCAGGACCTAACTGTATTTTAAATACAGGTACAATTTATGGAAACGGGCTGCCAATAGGGTGTTTAAGGATGCTATGTCACATGATTTTGTTACTCATATTTACCCCAAATTCATAGATTAAAGTTCATGGCAATCATTATTTCCCTTGCCTATTTGATGCAGCTATCAGTACAGCAGTACAAATTAATATATGTCCTTCTTTGCTAACGACCAACAATTTACCACCAACCATTACCATTTACCATTCTGTAATGCTTTATGTATATAGAGAATTAAAAATATACATTTAATATATTTATTTAAGTCTTTTGTGTGGAAAATTTAATGAGCATCAATGACATGATTGGGGTGAATGTTCAGTAATTAATTCAGTAACATTTTAAAATAATTTTAAGGAAGAGTCAAGTCTAACATTTCATATATTCATGTTACTAATTTTTGAGTGCTTTAAGCTATGCTTTAAATATGGAAAAATAGCATGACAATATTTTACTGCAACCACTGATTGACTTATAGCCATTCACTTAGGGATTATCTAATCACCAAAACAACTTTAGCCTAATTAATCGGTTTTGTTTTATGTAACATGTCACTTCAGTCTCACTGCTCAATTTGCTGCAGGTTAGGAGTTAAATCACTTTATTTATGCAGCCCTAGCTACACCTCCCCTGGCTTGACACTCACACAGCCACCATGAAAAAAAAGTTTCATTTATACAGCACAGTGTTTACTTTAAAGGTTCTTATCACCTTTTTTGTTAATTGGACTTAACTTACACACAGGAGGCTGCTATAGGCTCTAGCAAGCAATTAACAGAGCAGGTGATAAGAAATTCAAAATTAAATACAAAGTTACAATAGGAGAAACTTAAAAATGTAGACTTTTTCAGGAAGTGTGTAGGGAGGCTGCATAAATCACAGCTAGTGGAGGTGTGGCTAAGGCTGCGTAAACAAAGTGATTTAACTCTTTAATAACAGATAATTGAGTAGTGAAACTTCAGAGACACAATCTATACACAAAAACTGCTTAACTAAGCTTTGGTGACTATAGTGTATCTTTAATTTATTCCCCCAAACTCTGCACACTAACACTAACAAGGTTGTTCACTAGTATGAATTGTTGGAAATGCAAAGTGAATTTCAAATTTTCCACCAGGTATGCAAAGGAGATAGATATAGATGTATTTGTACTATATATATTTATAAGATACCTGTATTTCGGGCTGATTGATCAAGGAATATATGCTATTACTATAGGTGTATATAGATGTATTTTTATTTACTATTAATTATGTATTGAAATAAAATGCATTTTTATTGATTATGGTGGTGTGGGTATTTCTTTAATTATATGATTGCAAAGGAGATGGCCCAGACGTTATTAGTGAGTACTTGGGGGCCATAGAAGGTTTTCTTTATTAGTTTTTTGCCTTTTTTATTTTTCAAAGGGATATACCACCACTTATAGTTGTTATAATGTTATGGGTGCAATCCCTTTTTTGTTCAGTTATTTTCAGTCAGTTTGCCAAACCTAAAAAGGGTTCATGGCACCCAAACACCTCCCCCATTTAACCTTAAAGTTTTTAAGTTTTGTATGACTTAAGAACACATTGTGTAATTATGCTATGCAGGGAGGTTAAGCACAGAGCCACACAATTGTGGAACCTTTGTTGATTTGTTGGTCCCAAAGGACCTCCTAGAGTTAGTTGTCCCCCCAAAAAACTTATTTTTTTAAAATTAGATATGCTCTTTTCATTTAAATGGCACCCTTCATTTAAAATAAAAATAAATTACGGTATATAAAATAAAAGTCATCTTTAAACTTTCCTGTAACCAGTGCCAGGACAAACTCTTCTCTGCAGACTCTCTGCCTTCCAGAAACTCTTAGCCAGAAGAAAAGGAGACATGACACAAGCATTTTTAGTTCAGTAAGGGACTTACTCGATTGAGGACACACCTTGGGAGTGTTTCATGCTAGGACAGATATGCCCCACTGTGGCAAATGTAACTCTTATCATGCCCCCTTTCAAACAAGATGCTCACAATAATGATTAACATAGTGGGCGGTCCTATCATATATCTGGCAGGTGGAATCGCCAGCTCCCAATTAGACTGCATAGGTTGGCCCACTCATTTAGACTCATTACTTGGGAGAGAGGTATGGTTACATGGGTGGTCCTTCGGTTCTCACAAGCCTATTGGTCATCTCACAAGGACAATTCAGATGATAACTCCTGTGAAATGCCGCTGCTTGCCAGACACTACTTGACCTCTGACAAAGGTGCATCAGAAGCACTGTCGAGCACTTTACTATGCTTATTTTGCACATTATGCCCTTTCAAATTCTGATATTCTTTTTGTGTATCCTGGTCCTTTTTCATCAGTTTTGAAAGGACAGAGGCTGGTTAAGTAGGCTGTTAGTGACGCCTTATTCACAGCTGAGGTACTACCTGTATCTTCTTTACTTATTTCCTTTTAAGACTATCCTGGGCTGGGTGTACTTTGCCTACGCCCTACCTGTGGATTTTTCCTTATTTCACACTTTTCAGCAGGGAATCGTGACCTACTATCTCTTATACATCAAGACAGACAATTGAGAACTTCTCTTATAACTTATTGCCCCCAACAATATAACTTATTGCCCCTTGCTTATAATTGCTGTAGATACTTTTATTTTGTTTTATATTACCAATCTACCTCCCCCTGACTAGATATTTTAATACCTGATGTGAACCTATATATTATTCTATATAGCTTGTGACCACATAGGCAACACCTTATTAAAGCCTGAGAGTGGTTCATCAGTATTTGCTATTTTGTTGCAGTGTGTCCACATTGTTACTTGAATTCCTTTATTTTAGACAGGATAATTGTGCTCCCTTTCTGGGCACACTTTACAGACAGATATTATAGACAGATATTATATCAAGTTTGTATCTACATCATAAAGAAATCTTGATATTACGAGGCTAGAGTTTCCTAGGATTTACCTTAGGTTTAGTCTATAACCTTGAGTCTCCTTCTTCCAGAAACTCATATAGATTTATGGTGTTTATCCAACCCAATTCTTCTCATCTTTTCATAAAGAATCCTTGAGGACATAGGACACCTGGGCAATTGCTGTGCTCTGCCACTCAGACGCATCTCATAGAGAAGGTCTTATTGCAGTGCTTCTCTATGTGAAGCATCATATGAGTTTGATGTCGCCATGGTGGATAGGAGTAAAATGATATTGATAGCCACTAGCGGTTCATTCTCTGACAAATGTAAACACTGTCGTTCTGTGTTTATGTTTGTCAGAGAAAAGGGTTACATTAAGATTTAGTTATATCGGTGCTTTGAGTGTTCTGCACGTGCTTCCAAATTACAATGTGGCTCTAATGTGAAGATATTACCATAATCTTTGCAATTCAGAGGTACAGTTAAACCTTAGCAATTTATCTCTGAGCAGTAAATTGTGATGAAATGAAAATAATTTTGCAGGCCACAAGTTTTGCCTAAACAGTGAACCAGTTAAAGATTCTCCATCTCGCTATATTCCCAGCTTGCCTATTCTGGCCTATATATAAATAAAAAAAAAAATAGATTTCAACACATTTTACTGTTTTGTGTTTAAAAGTTAAAATCACATCAGTACTCCATCAGACTCATTGTATTTCATCAGTAATTTTATTTTAATTTGTACATACATACATCTCTCTAACTTTTACCCATCATCCGATTTATTCCTTATTTTCCATTATGGTACCCTTCCCATATTAGCAATTAATTTTGAAGTTCCCTGTATGCATGTACTGGAAATGTGATTTCTTTATATTTTTGCTTTCCACTTTCTAAATAAAATAGGATGTTGATATATAATAAAGTATCTTCATAGGCACTATGCATACATCACCCTTTTTAACCCTTCACAAAAAAGATAAAAAAAATAAAAACACCAGTGACTAATTACAGACCAAACTTTTTTTAACCCCTTAAGGACACATGACATGTGTGACACGTCATGATTCCCTTTTATTCCAGAAGTTTGGTCCTTAAGGGGTTAAATCCACAGTTAAGCTTTGTCAAGTTTTAAATTATCACTTCCTTATTCTGGTTTGGGCTAATCAGTAAACGGGTTTTAAAATGCATAGTACCTATAAGAAAATAAACTACATACATTTAAAGTGGATATGTCATGTATGGGCAGTTTGTTTAGCTATGGACATAATGCTGAACATTTGGTTAAACTCTTTAGCATTTTTATTTTATCTAGCCTATTCACTGCCAAAAAAATAATAATCCAGTGTTCAACAATATTTATTTGAAACATTAGATGACTAGCTAGCACATTCATTTATGAGAGAGGCATTTGTGTATAGATGGCTCTTCAGAGATATGTGCAAATTAAAATAATGTACTGAAAATGTACACATTTAATCTTTTTTATTTACTTGTTTAGCGTTTAGCAGTATAGTAACTGCTATGTTTACTTTAGGGTGAATGCAGCCTCTAGTGGCTGTCTCATTGACAGCCGCTAGAGGAGCTTCAGCGCTTCTCACCGTGATTTTCACAGTGAGAAGACGCCAGCGTCCATAGGAAAGCACTGAGAATGCTTTAGTATGGACTGACTGAATGCACGCGCGGCTCTTGCTGCGCATGCGCATTCAGCCGAGGACGTCGGAAGGAGGAGGAGAGTCCCCAGCGCCGAGGGAGCCCGGCGCTCGAGAAAAGGTAAGCCTTTAACCCCTCCCTCCCCTTTCATCCCGGCTAGAGGGGGGAGGGGGGGGCATATAAACACTAGAGTGCTAGGAAAACTAGTTTGTTTTCCTGGCACTATAGTGATCCTTTAATGAAAATAAAAACTTTACTCACAGCTATTACACTACATCTCTACTCATCACTTAATGAGAGATGGAGCACCATCTCCATAGAAAAGAAAAAGGAAACGTTTTGACCTACAATCTTAAAGCAAAGTAGATCTACTGAAAATAACTTTTAATCATAGATAATCTGCAAGGGGAGCAAAGGCAAACACATGCTGCGAAAGAAAAGTTCAATGAAAAGCATATCATAGAATATTTCTACAACAATCTCTTAAAGGAACACTATAGCAAATACAAAGCTGTGTTCCTAACCCTGTATAGCCCTATTTTCAGGTTTGTTTTAGATATATATATATATATTGAAATTATTCAGTGAAATTAGGCCATACCATGGTGATTAGCCCTATGGGTGCACTTTGAGAACAGTGAGTGCCTCCTGGTGACCCTGCTACCAGCCACCTATTTCTCGATGAGGTGTGTGTCTGGAATCTGTAGGTATGGGATGAGGAAAAGAACAATACCATACAAAAAATATATATATAACACACGTGCACCCCAGTGGGTAAACAAATGTAAAATAAAATTTACCCCAAATAAGATTGTAAGAAGATCCTTTCAGTCTTCTAATGCAATATATAAACAAATACAATCTATAAAAAAATATAACAAGAGAATGGTGTAGGATGTTTAAAACACCATAAAGTGCGCAAATATATAATTGTCAGGATCGGGACAGGGATCCAACACGCAGAGTACAAAGAGAGGAAAGGTACGTATACCGGGCCTTAGAATGGCCGGACTAACGTACCGAGAGTAATAGAGAATAGTCAGAGACAAGCCGAGGTCGAGGGAACGAGAAGACAGATAAGCGAGAAACAAGCCGGGTCAAGGGATAACAGAGAAGCAGGGTAGTACAACGAGCCGAGTCAAAACCAATAGAGCAAACAAGAATACCAGAGCGCTGAGTGACTAGACAAGCAAGAACCACGACAGGGCAATGAGCTGAAGTGAGAAGTAAGCTTAAATACCCTGGCTCTGGATGGTAATCACGCCTCTGACAAGTACCGATTGGATATCGGACACTTGAGTGACAGGTCGCTCGTGATAGCGTCATGACGTCACGTATTGAGCGTCCTGCTAGAAAAGGACGTGGATTCCTCGCGGCCGGTGTTTAAGTGACTGGATGAACCGCGAGGAACGGAGGAAACAGCTCGCCTGGACGGATAAACCACCAAGTCTCTACCTCCCTTAGAGGTAGAGGCCTCAGGTACCCTGACAGTACCCCCCCTCTCAGATACGCCCACCGGGCGGAATGAACCGGGGCGAGATGGGAAGCGGAGGTGAAATGCTCTGCGAAGGCGAGAAGCATGAACGTCCTCCTGAGGTACCCAACTCCTCTCCTCAGGACCATATCCCCTCCAGTTGACCAGATATTGCAATTTTCCCCTTGAAATTCTGGAGTCAATGATGGAGCTGACCTCGTACTCCTCCCGACCCTCCACCTGAACAGGACGAGGTGAGGAGACCTTAGAGGAGAATTTGTTGCAAATAAGAGGTTTCAACAAGGAGACATGAAAGGAGTTAGGAATGCGTAAGGCAGGTGGCAGAGCAAGGCGATACGCAACCGGATTGATACGAGTGAGAACCCTGTAAGGACCTATGTAGCGAGGAGCAAATTTCATAGATGGAACTTTTAGGCGAATATTCTTGGTACTCAACCATACCCTATCCCCAGGAACAAAAACAGGAGCCGCTCTTCTATGCTTGTCAGCGTGTTTCTTGAACAGCGAGGAACTATGTAATAGAATTTGCCGAGTCTGATCCCATAATTTCTTCAGGTTGGCGACATGATCATCAACCGACGGTATCCCCTGAGAAGAGGAAACCGAAGGAAAAATCGAAGGATGAAAGCCATAGTTCATGAAGAAAGGGCTAGAGCGAGTTGAATCGCAAACAAGGTTATTGTGTGCGAACTCTGCCCAAGGAATCAGACCGACCCAATCGTCCTGGTGTTCGGAAACAAAGCAACGTAGATACTGTTCGATCTTTTGATTAGTACGTTCAGCAGCTCCGTTAGACTGAGGGTGATAGGCAGAGGAGAAGTTCAATTTGATGCCCATTTGAGAACAAAAGGATCTCCAGAAACGTGAGACAAATTGAGAACCTCTATCAGAAACAATCTCTGAAGGAATCCCATGTAGGCGAAAAACCTCTCTCGCAAAAATCTCCGCCAATTCAGGAGAAGTCGGAAGTTTAGGTAATGGCACGAAATGGGCCATCTTAGTAAATCTATCCACCACCGTGAGAATAACAGTCTGTCTCTTGGAAGCAGGCAAATCAACGATAAAGTCTATGGACAAACAGGACCAAGGTTTCACAGGAATGTCCAAGGGGTGTAACAGGCCACATGGAGATGCATGAGGTAGTTTAGTCGTGGCACAAGTCTCACAAGCTGCGACGAACTCCTCAATATCTTTTCGAAGTGAAGGCCACCAGAAATCCTTGGATATCAGAGAGTATGTCTTGCGAATACCAGGATGACCAGCTAATTTACTTTCGTGAAAGCATTGTAAGAGCTCCAGTTGAAATTCAGGAGGAACAAAGTTTCTTCCCTCAGGAGTGTTTCCAGGAGCTAGATGTTGTGACTTCAAGATCTGGTCAAGTAGCGGAGAATGAATTTTGAGACTGGTATTAGCAATAATATTGCATTTGGGTACAATGGAGGACAACAGTGGTTCAACTGAGGCAGAGGGCTCATATTGGCGAGATAGCGCATCGGCTTTAGAATTCTTTGACCCAGGTCTGTAAGTCAGAACGTAATTGAAATGGGTAAGAAACAATGACCAACGAGCCTGCCTGGAGGACAGACGCTTGGCCTCTCCGATATAAGACAAGTTTTTGTGGTCTGTCAGAATGGTAACAGGATGTAAAGTACCTTCCAATAAATGTCTCCACTCTTTCAAAGCCTTGATAACCGCTAGTAATTCTCTGTCACCAATGTCATACCTGCTCTCAGTACCGGTCAATTTTTTAGAGAAAAATCCACATGGATGTAATGGTTTATCAACACCCAACCTTTGAGATAGGACAGCACCTAAACCAGTCTCTGATGCGTCTACCTCAAGTAGAAAAGGCAGAGAAGTGTCGGGGTGAACTAAAATTGGAGCGGAAGCGAAAAGCTCCTTGAGAGTTTTGAACGCTAGAAGAGCTTCAGTAGTCCAATTCTTAGTATCAGCCCCCTGTTTGGTCATGTTAGTGATAGGTGCGATAATGGAAGAATAGCCCTTAATAAAGCGCCTATAATAATTAGAAAAACCAATAAATCTCTGTACGGCTTTAAGACCTTTGGGTAAAGGCCACTCTAGAATGGATTGGAGCTTATCCGGATCCATCTTAAATCCCTCCCCCGAGATCACATAGCCGAGAAAGGTTACCTGGGTTTGATCAAAGCTACATTTCTCCAACTTGCAGTACAAGCCATGCTGGAGAAGCTTGTGCAAAACCCTCCTGACTTGCTTGTGATGAATCTCAATGTCACTAGAATGAATGAGTATATCATCTAGGTATACAATGACGCAATCTTGCTGAAATTCCCTAAGAACCTCATTTATCAGATCCTGGAATACAGCTGGTGCATTGCATAACCCAAAAGGCATAACAGTATATTCATAGTGACCATATCGAGTATTGAATGCCGTCATCCACTCATGTCCCTGCTGGATTCTCACCAAGTTATATGCCCCTCTGAGGTCTAACTTGGTGAAAATTGTAGAGCCCTTCAAACGATCGAAGAGTTCGGTAATCAAGGGGATTGGGTAGGCATTTTTAATGGTTATCTTATTTAGGCCTCGATAATCAATGCAAGGTCTCAAAGAACCATCCTTCTTTTTAACAAAAAAAAATCCAGCCCCGGCAGGGGAGGAGGACCTTCTAATGAATCCCTTGTCTAAATTTTCGTGAATATACTCCTCTAGAACTGAGTTCTCTTTCGTAGATAACGGGTATACATGACCTCTGGGCGGCATGGTACCAGGGAGTAGGTTAATTTTGCAATCAAAGGACCTGTGTGGGGGTAAGGTATCGGCTTTCTTTTTGTCAAATACAGCCTTTAAATCTAGATACTGAGACGGAATTTGTGTCTCTGTAGGATTATCAGAGTTAGCCGCTGTATTGGTTAAGCCGAGAGGTGAGACTTTCCGCAAGCATTTCTCTTGACAATTCTGTCCCCACGAAACTATCTCCCCTGACTCCCAATTAATAATAGGGTTATGTCTCCTCAACCAGGAGTACCCCAGCACTATGGGAATAGACGGAGAAGAAATGAGCAGTAAGGATATGTCTTCTCTATGTAGGATGCCAACAGTTAAGTTAATCGGTATGGTCTCATGGAAAATAACAGGCTCAAGTAACGGTCTACCATCGATGGCCTCAACGGCCAGTGGTGTCTCCTTTAACTGGGATGGAATAGCATGCTTGGCAGCAAAACCCTGATCTATAAAGCTCTCAGCAGCTCCAGAATCGATTAGTGCCATAGTCTTAACTACTCCCTTCTCCCACTTTAAAGAAACGGGTAACAGAAGCCTGAGCTCTTTGTAGTTGTGAATAGAGGACAAAGTAGAAACACCCAAGGCCTGTCCTCTAGAGGAACTTAGGTGCGAGCGTTTCCCGAACGATTGGGACAGTTTAGGCGTAAATGACCCCTGACTCCACAATACATACATAAGCCCTCCCTTCTCCTGTACTGTCTCTCACTCTCTGTGAGATGAGTACTGCCTATCTGCATAGGTTCAGGAATACGTAAGTCCTCGAACTCAGAAATTTGAAAAGTAGGCGCTAGTTTAAAGGAGGGTCTACGGGTCCTATCTCGAGTGTTCAGCCTCTCTCTTAAGCGTTCATCAATACGAGATATAAAAGAAATTAAATCCTCCAAATTTTCAGGGAGTTCTCTAGTAGCGACTTCGTCAAGGATTACATCTGATAACCCATTCAGAAACACATCTATATAAGCCTGTTCGTTCCACTTAACTTCTGCCGCCAAGGACCTGAACTCTAGTGCATAATCCACAAGTGTTTGATTGTCTTGTCTAAGGCGCAACAGTAATCTAGCTGCATTGACCTTCCTACCAGGGGGGTCAAAAGTTCTTCTAAACGCAGCTACAAAGGCATTATAATTATAGACTAGTGGGTTATCATTCTCCCATAAAGGATTGGCCCATCTCAAAGCTTTTTCAATGAGTAGAGTGATAATAAATCCAACCTTCGCTCTATCAGTAGGGTAAGAGCGGGGTTGTAATTCGAAATGGATGCTAATCTGGTTTAGAAAGCCACGACACTTTTCCGGTGACCCGCCATAACGTACTGGTGGGGTAATACGGGAAGAAGCACCTACTGTGGCTACCTCTAGACCTGAGACTGCAGGAGAAATAGAAGGAGTACGTGTCTCCTCAGGTGGATTACTAGCACGAGACAAAAGTGCCTGTAGTGCTAAAGCCATCTGATCCATCCTATGCTCCATGGCGTCAAACCTGGGATCCGAAGAACCAAGCTGACTGTTTGTACCTGCAGGATCCATTGGCCCTGTCGTAATGTCAGGATCGGGACAGGGATCCAACACGCAGAGTACAAAGAGAGGAAAGGTACGTATACCGGGCCTTAGAATGGCCGGACTAACGTACCGAGAGTAATAGAGAATAGTCAGAGACAAGCCGAGGTCGAGGGAACGAGAAGACAGATAAGCGAGAAACAAGCCGGGTCAAGGGATAACAGAGAAGCAGGGTAGTACAACGAGCCGAGTCAAAACCAATAGAGCAAACAAGAATACCAGAGCGCTGAGTGACTAGACAAGCAAGAACCACGACAGGGCAATGAGCTGAAGTGAGAAGTAAGCTTAAATACCCTGGCTCTGGATGGTAATCACGCCTCTGACAAGTACCGATTGGATATCGGACACTTGAGTGACAGGTCGCTCGTGATAGCGTCATGACGTCACGTATTGAGCGTCCTGCTAGAAAAGGACGTGGATTCCTCGCGGCCGGTGTTTAAGTGACTGGATGAACCGCGAGGAACGGAGGAAACAGCTCGCCTGGACGGATAAACCACCAAGTCTCTACCTCCCTTAGAGGTAGAGGCCTCAGGTACCCTGACAATAATGCACTCACAGGATGGAATTAAATTGCAGACAGAAAAAGGTTTCTTTAGAATTCAATGAAGGTCAATTTCTTCTTTTTAAACCTTAAATATAGAGGAGAGACACAGAGGACATAGTGCACCAATCTAACAGATGACAAGATAATATATTCAAATTTCCACTCACAAGATACGAAGTAAAATGCCAGCATATCACAAATCTCAGAGAAGTCCAGCTCCAATGGCAACCTTCCTGGGTGAGCAGATTGGATGCAGCAATCAAAATAAATTAAAATAAAAAATAAAATAAAAAACATTCAAATAATAACCAAAATAATAACAATATACCATAAAATAATAAAACATTAATAGTTGTAGCCTTGGTCTCTCGGCCCGACGCGTTTCGTCCTGAATAAGGACTTCCTCAGGGGAAAAATAAGATGTACAGTATACTCTCCTCCGTCTGCTTGTTAAATGATGAGATAATAGATTCCCGCCATAACGGATGCCAATCGTGTCAGATCTCCGACATCTGTGTTCACTCATGAGGAACTTCCGGGTTCCAAGCCTCGTTTTCAAGTTTGCGTTCCAGCGGTGAAATGTTCCGGTATTATATGTAACGCACATTTGCGTTCCACAGGCATAAAAGCCCGAAAGGTCCCAATCCATAAGGAAAAAAAAATAAAATAAAAAAATACAAGATAGCGAATGATTAGAAAAACAAAACCCCATAACAAGCTAGTTATAATGACTCTAAAAGACTATGATAATACAACAATACTAATAAAATATATAAAATTTGAAAATAAGGAAAGAACCCATTGGACTCTTATAAATAGTCTTAAACCACCTTAGTGAACAAACAATAAAGAAAAAGCAATTAATAAGCCCCAAAAGACAAAAAATTGATATACGTATAAGGTGTGTAAAATATATTTATATATATATATATATATATATATATATATATATAAATAATTAAAAAATTCTATTTAAAAAATCTATAAAATAGATAAATAATATACAAAAAATATATAAAATTAAAAAAAAAAACTCCTACAAAAAACACACCATGTTGAAATCAATATTTAGTACAGATGGGCTAAACTTTTTAAATTAAAAATCCAAAATTCTTCCCTTTGTCTAAGCTTCTTGATCACATCACCACCTCTATCATCTAAAGTGACTTTCTCTAGACCCGTATATAAAAAAGTTTCAAGACTAAAATTTGGACAATTATTGCAGTGAATCAGCACAGAATGGGTGGTTAAATTTTCTTTTATATTGTTGGAGTGTTCCATAAATCTAGTTTTTAACGCTCTGCTAGTCCTCCCCACATATTGAATTCCACAGCCACAGGTTAAAAGATAGACTACATTAGTTGTGTTACAACCAATGTAATCATTAATTTTAAATGATTCGCCTGTTTTATAACTAGTAAAATGCTGTGTTTTTCTTGGTACAAATCTACAACCTTTATATCTCCCACATTTATAAAAAAACCTTTAAAAATTGAAACCTTTAAAAATGGTAAATTTTATTTACAAGTTAAGGGCGACGCCATGGGGACCAAGTTCGCGCGAATTATGCGAATATATTTATGGATAGTTGGGAAACTTCCAATATTTGGAATAATAATCCTTTCGGCGCGAACTTGGTACTATGGCGGAGGTACATAGATGATATTTTAATAATTTGGAAAGGCCCTTCGATTTTATTACAAGAATTTTTAAAATTTGTAAATAGGAATAACAAATCATTAGCTTTTACTCCTCAGTTTGATTCTTCAAGCATCACCTTTTTAGATTTAACGATTTACATTGAAAATTCAACAATAAAGACAAAGACTTTTTTTAAGCCCACTGATTATAATTCTTTTATTAATACTAATAGTGCACATCATCCAAACTGGCTTCGGGGGGTTCCCAGAAGCCAATTTACAAGAATAAGAAGAAATTGCACTGAAGAAAAAAGTTTTCTAGATCAATCGAAAATTTAAAAAAATAAATTTATGTAAAAGGGCTATTCACCTGAACTTTTAGATCAAGAAATTGTCAGGTGTAAGAATATAAATAGAAATGACATTCTTATTAATAAAAATAAAAATAATACAAATGATGATTTTACTCTTTCCTTTGTAACACAATATAATGCTCATGCTTTTAAAATTCAAAACATTTTAAAGAAACATTGGCCTCTTTTACTTGCAGATGAATTTTTAAAAAAAACAAATCCCACCAGTACCTAAAATGATTTTTTTAAAAAGTAAGAATCTAAAAATTCATCTGGCCCCCAGTACTTTTAGGACTAAAGATGAAAAAAACGATATTTCAATTTTAAAAGGTTTTTATAAATCTGGGAGATGTAAAGGTTGTAGATTTTTACCAAGAAAAACACAGCATTTTACTAGTTATAAAACAGGTGACTCATTTAAAACACAACTAATGTATTGTAACACAACTAATGTAGTCTTTTAACCTGTGGCTGTGGAATTCAATTTGTGGGGAGGACTAGCAGAGCGTTAAAAACTAGATTTATGGAACACTGCAACAATATAAAGAAAAATTTAACCACCCATTCTGTGCCGATTCACTGCAATAATTGTCCACATTTTAGTCTTGAAACTTTTTTATATACGGGTCTAGAGAAAGTCACTTTAGATGATAGAGGTGGTGATGTGATCAAGTAGCTTAGACAAAGGGAAGGATTTTGGATTTTTAATTTAAAAACTTTTAGCCCATCTGGACTAAATATTGATTTCGATATGGTGTGTTTTTTGTAGGAGTTTTTTTTATCTAATTTTATATATTTTTTTGTATATTATTTATCTATTTTATAGATTTTTTAAATAGAATTTTTAAATTATATATATATATATATATATATATATAAATATTTTACACACCTTACACTTATATTATTTTTTTTTATCTTTTGGGGCTTATTAATTGCTTTTTCTTTATTGTTTGTTCACTAAGGTGGTTTAAGACTATTTATAAGAGTCCAATGGGTTCTTTCCTTATTTTCCAATTTTATATATTTTATTAGTATTGTTGTATTATCATAGTCTTTTAGAGTCATTATGACTAGCTTGTTATGGGGTTTCGTTTTTCTAATCATTCGCTATCTTGTATTTTTCCTTATGGATTGGGACCTTTCGGGCTTTTATGCCTGTGGAACACAAATGTGCGTTCCATATAATACCGGAACTTTTCACTGCTGGAACGCAAACTTGAAAACGAGGCTTGGAACCCGGAAGTTCCTCATGAGTGAACACAGATGTCGGAGATCCGACACGATTGGCGTCCGTTATGGCGGGAATCTATCATCTCATCATTTAAAAAGCAGTCGGAGGAGAGTATACTGTACATCTTATTTTGCCCCAGGGAAGGTCCTTATTCAGGACGAAACGCGTCGGGCATAGAGACCAAGGCTACAACTATTAATGTTTTATTATTTTATTGTTTGTTGTTATTATTTTGGTTATTATTTGAATGTTTTTTATTTTTTATTTTTTATTTTAATTTATTTTGATTGCTGCATCCAATCTGCTCATCCAGGAAGGTTGCTATTGGAGCTGGACTTCTCTGAGATTTGTGATATGCTGGCATTTTACTTCGTATCTTGTGAGTGGACATTTGAATACATTATCTTGTCATCTGTTAGATTGGTGCACTATGTCCTTTGTGTCTCTCCTCTATATTTAAGTTTTAAAAAGAAGAAATTGACCTTCATTGAAGTCTAAAGAAACCTTTTTCTGTCTGCAATTTAATTCCATCCTGTGAGTGCATTATATATTTGCGCACTTTATGGTGTTTTAAACATCCTACACCATCCTCTTGTTTGATTGCAAAGAAACTGTATATACAAAGCAGTAAGATGGGTATCACTCAGCCTGCTATGGACAGCAGCAAAGTGCCCTGGCGAGCAAGCACCTCCTTCAGCTCCTTAACATGCTACCAAAGGAATAATAAAGAAAGGCAGTCACAGGCAGCCAGGGCCAGACTGGGAATAAAAATCAGCCCGGGAAAAAGTTGTATACCAACCCTATCATGCATTGCAACTGTAAAGTGTATAGATGTACAGGCGGAAAGAAAAACTTAATATTGAAAATTTCTCCAACCTGAAGGAGTGCACTCATATGCCAGAAATAAGAAGAACCTAGTTATTTAAGCAACAGAGCAGCCAATGTTTCAGCCCCATGACCTTTAAGTGTTACGATACGGTAATGGGACTCAACCAGTGACTTTATGGTGTTCCATTTCAATTTAAAATAAAGTTGCCAGCAGCTAGCTGCTTACCTGTTGGGCCAGTCTGGCACTGAAGACAGCTAGAGAGATGCTCCATGTGGTACTTAGAGGAGGCAATGAGAGGAAAGGGGCGGCTTGTTAACTTGACAAGAGGGCACTTGGTATCATGGCAGTAAGGACAAGGTCATTGTAGCAGCAGCCACCACTTGTGAGCTGTGTCAGCTGCCTGGCCCCCTGTTGTAATGGCTCCCTCTGTGGCCACACAGATCACACGCCCAAAGGCTGGTCCTGTACATATGAATGTAAGTCAAATGAAAACTGATGCCTTTGTTTATCATCATTAAAAATAATAGATCACATGTAATATTGTCTCTGGTATATCAATAAAATTCATACATTTAAGTAATTACCTCTTATCAGTGCATGTCTCTTGCTCTGTGGACAGCTGTCTTTAAGTCCGCTGTGATGGAAAGCATTGCATATCTGCCAAGACCTTGTACAATGTGAAGAGTTTGTCACGTCAAAGTGACCCCAACACTCAGAAAGTAACCCTAACTAGAGAAAACATATTACCGAACCTTAGAATGGCCAGGTTTAATGTGGATAGCGAGAGAAAAGTCAAGGAATAGCCAAAGTCTAGAAAAAACAGAGATCAGGATAACGATAAGGAATAGTCAGTCAGGAAACCAGAAAACAGGATACATGAGAAAATGAGCCGAGTCAGGATACCAGAAAGCAGAAAAGTCAAAAATACAAGCCAAGTCAATAAATACCAGAGAACACTATTAGGAAACTATATAGCACTAGAGGAAACAATAGGGCACTAAACCAAAGCAAACGGTGCTCTTTTATAGGGGAGCGTCTTTTGCTTTAAAACCACACCCCCAAAACATACAAATGGCCATAATTATACATTCAAACCGCGGACAGAAGTGTAGGCCTTTATAAACAGGGGAGGGGCAACTATAATGGCTCCACACTTTCCCACATCCTCTGGAACTTTAGTATGGATTTAGATAACAGTACGAAGCACGGGCCTGGGTGTCTAATCTCCGGGTCCCAAATGTTATGCCAATAATAGCACCAGAATTTGCTCTATGTACCCCCTCCCTGGAGTAATGGAGGATGGAATACACAATACCATGAGCACTGAGTAAAAATCTGTCTCATGATACTGTAAGTTTTACATAATTAAAAAATACACAAAAATAAGTCCTGCGCTCAGACTCTTACTACTGCTGGTTGGCAACAATGACCATAGTACACATTTGCCTTGATGTGGCAGGTGGGCTTACAAGTAATGGCCATTGGCGTGGAACTAAAAACCTCCATTTATTTAAATATGCATTGGTATTTGGAATAGTGCGCAAGTAACTTTTTTCTTAGATTTTTACATTATTTAACTTTACCACAATTTTATTTGTCAAGACATATTGACATTCCTTTATTAGTGATATGGACTATTTAACTGGTAACATTGAAGAATTTCCAAAGGATTCCACAGTGCGGAGAATAAACCTGGATGGACTCTCAACTGAAAAAAAATAATCACCGCAATACAAGGACATTTATGAAATATTTCTGACAGGTAGAGTTCTCACACTTATCTGTTTATTAGAAGATTTCATGTCGATCATGAACAGAACATTTCAAGTAATTCTCCATATCATGCAGTTCAGAGACATCACAGTGATCAATAATGACTGTAATGTAGCAAACGAAAATATAAATTTACAATTCTAGCCGACAAGGCTTGACTTCCTCACCTCTGACTGTTGTAATTGCCTCTGAACAGTTTCTGTCCTTAGCCTCAACAGACCTGTTTGTATTATCTTCATGCTAAGCAGGATATGGCCTTCACTTTTCTGTTACACTTTAGTGAATGTGTTAATAGATTTACTGCCATCTCATTTTCTCACATTGGTGGGATAGAAGATGATGAGCCAGTAGAATAAGAATGGTTTGCAACGAGGGAGTTGTATCGGGTCACATATAAGGCAACATTCTCAATTTGTCTTAGGGGAAAGGTATGCACAATTTCTATTTTTCTATTTTCTGTATTTTTCTATATCATTCTGGTTTAGGGATTCTTATAACTTGCACTGCAGTGGAGCAAACTAAATGACTACTGTATGCAGTAAAGTAGTTTTTCAAAATACAAATAAAAAAGTAAAAAGGATCAGTGCACCACACTGCCGGCTGTTGCCGAGGTTCAGAATTTTTAAAATTTCATTGAAAGAAGAAAAGGATAAATTGGGCCACAACAGCAGTCGTATTCAAACAAATTTTTATTCCTCGTAAAATAAAATGGACCCGACAACATTTTAACCAGCTAAAGATATTTCTCCAGAAGTATAAGCTATAAAGACTTATAAGGCAGCTCTGCATGGAGCCCTTCATGGGTGAAGGTGCTGGGGAGATACTAGTTCCACCCTATTGTCAATATTAGAGCCCTGCTGCTGCCCATGAGTGGGGTGTGGAAAGTTTTCCCCTTATCAATATTAACCCCCCCCCCCCCCCCCCCAATTGATGCCCATGGGTGGAGACTGGGTAGGGACATATTTTAATAGTTAGAAGTCTAGTTATATCTTTTCAGCACACTGGTGTAGATCACCTTTTAAATATTTGTAGTGGCCTTTATTGCATGTTTTGGTTCCATTTTTAGTAAGAAAATATGAGCAGATGTTTCAAGTATAACTAGAATATTAAAAGAATATAAAATTAACGTTACACAGTTTTTATGTAAGTGATGCAGTAACATTTAACGAACAATGAGGTAATGATATAATCAACTGCTGTATCTGAAGCACTCACATGAGGAACACAGAATAGCTTATATCATTTGCTTTTGTTTGGTAGAAATCACACCTACTAGTAACTATGTATATGTACTGAATACATATTGAATATCCTGGGTTGTTTACTTTTGCTAATGGCATGCCATGATGGGGGAATGCATTTTCATTCTTGGGCTGCCATACGGTCTCAAAGGCAACATAGGCCCAGCAAATCAATCTGGCAAATTTCAATGTGCAAATATGGAAAAGGGGAAAGCCGAATATTTGACCCATGTAAGTTTGCAAAAACCCATAAAACCTGTACATTGGGTGCACTGTTGTACTTGGGAGATGTTGCTGAACACATATTGGGGTGTTCTTTGTCAGTAATACATAACAGGAACTGAGAATCCATGCCTATGGTTTGATGGGGGTAAATTACATTGTCCGGCTTCAAAAACGTCCCAAATAGAACATGGGTGCATGATGACCCATGGAAAATCCCAAATTGGAAAACTGGAATGTGCACCCTACAAATAAGGTCTTTTAGCCCCCAGAGAATGTGACACACCTATACATGGGTGATATCACTGCACTCAGGAGATTTTGCTGAACACATATTGTGGTGTTCTTCGCAGTAATACATAACAGGAGCTGAGACTCCATGCCTAAAGTACAATGTGAGAGAAAAATAACAAAAAATGACTACCCAAAAGGTTGACAAAGACTGGTGGTAGAATAAGTGAATGGAAAGTGTTAAAATACCACCATTTGCAATACCCTAGGGTGTCTACTTTTCAAAAATATATTGGTAAATTACGTTGGCTGGCTTAAAAAATGTCCCAAATAGGACATGGGTGCATGATGACCATCTGTGAAAATTCCAAGTTGGAAAACTAGAATGCGCACCCTCCAAATAAGGTCATTTAGCACCAAGAAAACCCGACAAACCTATACATGGGGTGTATCACTGTACTCAGGAGATGTTGCTAAACACATATTGGGGTGTTCTTTGTCAGTAACACATAACAGGAACTGAGAATCCATGCCTAAAGTACAATGTGAAGGAAAAATAACACAAACAAATGACTACCTAAAAGTTTGACAAAGACTGGGTGTAGAATTAGTGCATGAAAAGTGTTAAAATGCAACCATTGGGGGGCGGGGCCAAGCCAGCAAGCGGAGCACACGCATGCAAGCTGAACTCCCGCTGGACTCACCGTTTATCACGTGACAAACACTAAACCGAGATACGCTGCCTGCATAAAGAAGGACCTGGTGATACGCCTGACACTTTCCCCGAGCGAATTGGTGATCGGGAACATAAGATGCCTAGCTGGGGCCTGCAAGCAACGAAGACGGGGAGAGACGGCCGCTCTCCCAGTCAACGAATCGGAGAAAGAGACCCGCGAACACCCTGTCGTCCCCCCCCCCGGACCGGCGGGGGTTATCCCGGTCCAAACACAAGAGGACACACACAGGCACAGAGCCCAAAGAGAGAGCCATGCGAGCAGAGAGACGAAGCGCGGCCCTGCAAAATGGCCGTCGCCACGTGCGCCCAAACCGCAGAAAGACCCGATCTCATGGCCAAGCTGGAAGCCATAATAACCGCGATCTGGGAGAAGATGGAGGCTAAGGAGCAACAAGCGGATTCTCACAGACCGGCCATACGCTTACCCAAGGTACTGCCGACAAACTCCCAAAGCAGACGTAAACTCCCTCCCATAGACAGAACCAGCAAAGGGCGCCAAAACAGACGGGGCTCTCAGCGAGCCCGCAAACCCAAACGACTGACTTTGCAACCAAAAGGGCACCGCCGAGACAACCACCCTGAACACTCCAGCTCACAACCCTGGCAAGTAAGAGGGACCCTCCGAGCTCTATACCCTGCCCAGCGACGGAAACCGGCACCATCGAGGGGACCCAGGCGGCACTCCCCAAGTCTCCTCCACTTACCTCGCACGGACTCCACTCCTCCCTCAGACAGGCCGCTGGCCATGCTCCTAGTGCAACTACTGGACTCTATAAAACCCCAAGAGGGCATCGGCTGATCCCAGCAAAGTGCGGATAAACCAACAACTACAAGCCGCAAAGACAGCACTGCTTTATTATATTTACGTTGGTCTCATCGCATTCTGTTTCGCAAAGTTTTTATAAATTGATTTGTTCCAGGGACACCCAGCATACAGGGTGGGAATAGCCTCGTGTGACCCAGAAAACACCCTAAGCGTATTCATCTCTACTTAACCGAGCACACTATTAACCCTCGCAATCCAATCTCACCCACACTAAGTGTCTATACCAAACTGGGAATAATGCTCATGGGTATGTGGGTCGGGTCTAACCCTGTATGCTCCAACTACTCAGCCTCTCAACCACCGGTCTACTCTAAGTAATTAAGCACCGAAGCTGTAAAGCATGATACCCGCAGTCCCTAGCATATCCCGTATGTGTGCTCTCTCAGTTAATCTTCTACGTTTAACCTATGTTATAAAGCATGTTATTAGTTCACAGATACTAACTGCTCCTATAAATTTTATAACCTGCCTGTCTCACTGTCCAGTTAATACACCTAACTAAACTCTTAAGGCGAATAAGCATATATGGTCACTTGTGAACCTCCTAGAACCTCCTGATACCTCAACATTAGCCTGAACAACCAACCACCCCCTGCTTAAAGTTTTTTTTTTCTCTCGTAAATAAATATACCACTAGCATTGTGCAGGGCAGCGATGTAACTACATTGTAAAAGCAAGTCTAAAATATAAAAAATGTGCATTTCTCTTATGTACCATGACACTGTCTAACTGCATGAATATCTCGGTTTGCTCTGCTGTCGTGGCAATGCAGACCATATCGTATTTCTTTGCATGAAAAATAAAGAATTTAAAAAAAAAATGCAACCATTTGAAATACCCTACGTTTAAAAAATACATGGTTTGATGGGGGTAAATTACATTGGCCGATTATTTATTTATTTATTTTAATTTGGCATAGATTGGTGGTAAAATAGTTGCATGAAAAGAGTTAAAATACCTTAGGTATTTAATACCTTAGATTGACTTCTTTTAAAATATATAAACATGTGAAGGGTTATTCAGGGATTCCTGACAGATATTAGTGTTACAATGCCACTTGCTTTAATTTTGAAAAAAAAAAATTGTTTAGAAATAGCAAAGTGCTACTTGTACTTATAGCCCTATAACTTTCCAATAAAAGCTAAGAACATGTTAACATTGGGCATTTCTAAACTCAGGATAAAATGTAGAAACTATTTAGCACAGGTGTTTTTTGGCGGTTGTAGATGTGTAACAGATTTTGGGGGTCAAAACGTGTGTTTTTTTACATTTGTTTCCATCATATTTTATAAACAATTTATAGTAAATTATATTATATAATTAAACTAGTGGTATCTGTAGAAAGACCATTAAATGGTGAGAAAAACGGTAAATGATATGTGTGGGTACAGTAAATGAGTAAGAGGAAAATTACAGCTAAACACAGAAATGTAAAAAGAGCCCTGTGTAACGAGAATATACCCCTACACGCAGGATCCAGCCAAACAGAAGACAGCACAGAGGAGAGATACGTCTACCGGACCTTAGAGTGGCCGGACTCGACGTAATAGGAGAAGTACAGAATCAGGAACGATCCGAGGTCAAGGGCACAAAGAGACAGCGTAAACGAGAACTAGCCGGGGTCTGGTACACAGGAATCAGCAAGCCGGCAAACAGAACAGACAAGGATAAAGCGAAAACGAAGTCAGAATACAAAGCCAAGGTCAAATACGGAGAAACACAACTGAACACAACAAGCACTAAAGGGAACTGTAGCAGAAACCACGATAGGGCAAGGAACTAAGGGAAAAGGGTAAGTATAAGTAGCCTTCAAACTAATGTGATTGGCTCCTGTCACTTCCACACCCCCAAAAGGTAAGTGTATGGGGTGATTGGCATGACAGGAGCCAATGGGAGCCTTTTTGCAATTTAGGCTCCCACTGTCTCTTTAAGAGCGCGCCCGAGACTCGCGGCGCGCTCTTAGCTGCAGGCGGGACACGTGACCGCATCTCGTGGTCACTGCCCGTCTTCCTGTTAGGAGAGTCGGATGAGCCGCGCGCGGCTCATGCAGCCGCAGGACCGCGCGCGGCTTGAAGAGAGGATCGCGGCCGGCCCCCGGATAAGGTAAGTAACGCTACACCCTGGTCCTTAACGGTAAGAAAATTGAAAAAACGGTCTGTCACTAAGGGGTTAATAGCATGCCCCTGTTATGGAACCCAATCAAATATGAGTGGATTTACCTACAATGGCAGTTCAAAACTAATATCCTAGGGAAGACTTCTCTGAGATAATGTAATCCCAGATACTGGACAAAAGTGTCCAGATTTAATGGAAACTCACTGAGACCATGAGAATTTGAAAACAAGTCAAACATACACCGGAACGAGCAAAAGCATGATAGTTTGTGGGTAATTCCAACTTGAGTTCTGACAACATCAATTAGTTGACTAAACTACCACCATCACTCACAATGAGTAAATTACCCCCAGCCAGGATCATGGTGTATATTACGCCCTGTAAGTTTTACAACATAAATACTAAGCCTTATTTTAATCTGGGACCATTTGCCTTCTGATCCCACCCCCACCCTACCTGCTGCTGTATGTAATTGATAATGTTTCAGAATCACCATAAGCACCGTCATATACACAGTGACACAAGAGCAATGGCTAGTTTTACTGAGGAAAACCCATGTATGATTAGCCACAATTTACTGGACCTTCACCTGTACTGTAAATAACATTTTAGGGAAATATGGAACATACACAAAATATAGCATAGACCTAAAAAATACAAAAAAATATATATTTTTTTCTATCAAATATGAATACAATTATACAGTACTGACTCTTCTGTCATATATGTGGGAGCCCTATTCCTTTAGTATCTCAGCATGCAGAGCAGTGTTACTTAAAGGAACACTATAAGGTCAGGAGCACAAACGTATTCCTAAACCAATAGTCTCAAAACCAACATTTAGGTGGCTTTCCCACACTTACCCCTCTTAAAAGGTAAAAAGGTTGCCTTATTTCTAGCGCCGTGCAGGTCCGCAAGTGCTGGCCCTGCCCCGATCCTCCTCCTTGGCTGACATCATCACAATTGATGATCTCCACCAATCCAATGCTTTCCCATAGGAAAAACATTAGATTGGCTTAGATCGTTATGGAGGTTGGGCAGGGACAAATGCCACCCTGGCCAATCAGCATCTTGTCATAGAGATGCATTGAATCAGTGCATCTGTATGAGGAAAGTTCAGTGACTCTGTGTTATTAAGCTGTCGTTGTTCTGGTAACTATAGTGTCCTATAGTGTCCCTTTAAAGAAAGAAAATGTTTGGTCTGCTTTAGACACTTATTAAACGTCTTAAACACTTAAGAAATGATGTTTCAAATAAGAACTTTTTGAAGAGAACACAAAATTTGCTTACACAATGGAACCTCGGAACTCGAACTTAATACATTCCAGACGGCTGTTCGAGTTCCAACTTCTTCGAGAACCGAATCAACATTTCCCATAAGAATTAATGTAAACTTGATTTATCCATTCCAGACCCCCAAAATTACAGCATTTTAACACATACAATGAGGGAAAAAAGTATTTGATCCCCTGCTGATTTTGAACGTTTGCCCACTGACAAAGAAATGATCAGTCTATAATGTTAATGGTAGGTGTATTTTAACAGTGAGAGACAGAATAACCCAAAACAAAAATCAGAAAAACACATGTCAAAAAAGTTATAAATTGATTTGCATGTCAATGAATGAAAGAAGCATTTGACTCCTTCGACTTAGTTCTTGTCAAGGCAAAATCCTTGTTGGCGATCACAGAGTTCAGATGCTTCTTGTAGTTGGCCACCAGGTTTGCACACATCTCAGGAGGGATTTTGTCCAACTACTCTTTGCAAATCCTCTCCAAGAAGTGATGTCGCGAACATAAAACTTTTGGTTCGCGAACGCCGAACGCGAACTTCCGCAAATTTTCGCGAACAGGCGAACCGGGCGAACCGCCATAGACTTCAATGGTGTAGCGGAGAGCTGATTTCTCGCAGCTATTCTCCACTTTAGATCCAAGGAAGGCTCAGGAACAAGTCATTAGTAAATCCACAGCAGAGTTTCCAGCAGGTAAAACGGTACAGCAATATCCCCACAGCACTCCCAATAACTGGACGACACACAGTTTCAGGAGTAGAACTAGCAATCGTTTATTCCAGGGTTTCTTATAAAGCCTGCTCCCATGCAAGGGAGGGAACTACAACAATTATGATAGTAACCAATAACATTCTTGTTACCTCCCACACATCTCCTCCCCTCAGAGTGGGTCATAATCCCCTTAAGTTGTACAGTAGTTTACCCCAAACTTGGATGTACCTCTAAAATATCATATAGCTTTAATATCAGGGTACCGCTGGGTAGCCCTGATCTGGGTGAATATAATATCCAAAATTCACCCAGATCGGACCAGGGGTTCGGCAGTTACCGGCAAGTGAAGTTTGACCGACCGCACACGAGTTGGTATCCGAAAAGGGTTCCATGAGAATGGGCCCTGCGGTCGGTCTCCGTTCAGTAGTTAAAATAGACATTTACAATTGCCATCCACATTTACATTCGCCTAGATAGTGATTCCCTCATTCGGTACTTTATTACTACCGAATGGGGATTCGTTATGTCTCTCCGTTCGGCAGTTACGGAGCTCTGGAGGTCTCAGCGGTGTTTGGTTGTCTGAGTGTCCGATTTGAGTTCCAGGCACTCGACGACCAAACACCGCTGGGATTTTCATGCGTAAGATGGCCGCCGCCACGTGTACGCATGCCGAATGGCGGCCACCCAGACACAAGGTTAATGCCGGTTAACTTGTGGTTTGGGAAAGAATGTGAGCCTTAATTGCTGGCACACTTCTCTCCGGGGTGGCCCCTCCGTTCGGTAGTTTCCATACGTATGTAGTACGGATGGAAACTACCGAATAACATATAATTCACATAATAAACAGACGAACAGCAATTTTAACATAGGGAAAAATTATACGGACACAGTCACACAGGCATTTTGCAGGACAGGCTTACTGCATTCCGCTACACTGCTCCCCCTTGCCCACAAGCCGGCATACACAGTCTGATCCACCACGGATCGGCTTGGGGATGACCGGGGTGCTCACGGATCATTTCTCCAGATCAGTTTGTCGCGACAACCCGTCGGCGTTTCCATTTTGCTTACCCGGGCGGTATTGAATGTTAAAGTCAAAAGGCTGTAGCGCCAAACTCCAGCGCAGCAGCCTGGCATTGTCCCCCGCCACCCGGTTCAGCCAGACTAACGGGTTGTGATCCGTGAGCAGCGAAAAAGCCTGTCCATACAAATAGGGTTGCAATTTCTTCAAGGCCCACACCACAGCCAGGCATTCCTTCTCGATGGCGGCGTAGCTTACTTCCCGGGGTAAAAGTTTGCGACTGATGTAAGCCACGGGATGTTCTCCGCCATCGGCCCCGACTTGGCTTAATACTGCCCCCAATCCAAACATAGAAGCGTCTGTGTGGACAAGAAAACGTTTAGTTGGATTGGGAGCGGCCAAGACAGGGGCATTAACAAGTGCATCTTTCAAGTTTTGGAATGCCTGCTCACACTCCGGGGTCCAGGTTACTTGGCGGGGAAGGTTTTTACGGGTCAGGTCAGTGAGGGGTTTGGCCAGGGCACTATAATTGGGGACAAACTTCCGATAATACCCTGCTGTCCCTAAGAAGGCTAACACCTGGGTTTTAGTCGTCGGGGTAGGCCACTGGGATACCGCCTCTACTTTGGCGGGTTCCGGCTTCTGCTTACCACAGCCCACTCGGTGGCCCAGGTACTGTACCTCGGCCATCCCGATACTACACTTAGCTGGCTTTAGGGTCAAACCCGCCTCCCTGATCCTGTCTAGGACCGCTCCTATATGGGCCAAGTGTTCCTGCCAGGTATCGCTAAATATGGCAATATCATCGAGATATGCGCAGGTATAGTCTTGGAACCCATCTAGGAGACGGTCCACCATCCGCTGGAAGGTAGCTGGCGCGTTTTTCATCCCAAACGGCATGACCTTAAATTGGTACAGGCCGAATGGGGTGACAAAGGCGGACTTGGGGATGGCGTCCGGGGCCAGGGGAATCTGCCAATACCCTTTGCACAGATCAATCGTGGTAAGGTATTGCCCCCTGGCCATCCGGTCTAGTAACTCATCGATCCTAGGCATCGGGTATGCGTCGGATACGGTCTTCTCATTCAGTCTCCTGTAGTCCACGCAAAAGCGGGTCGTGCCGTCCCGCTTTGGTACGAGGACCACTGGAGATGCCCAGGGACTATCTGAGGGCTCAATCACTCCTAACTGTATCATCTCCTCAATTTCTTTGCGCATATTCTCCCGGACCGCTTCAGGGATGCGGTACGGGGTCTGGCGCATGGGGAGTTGACCTGGGGTGTCTACTCGGTGGGTAGCCAGAGGGGTGTATCCAGGTACATTAGAAAAGGTTTCCTGCTTTTCCTGCAGTAGCTGTTGTACCTCGATACGCTCCTGTGGGCTCAACCGATCCCCCAATACAACTGCTCCTAAATCCCCAGCCAGCTGTCCGTCTTCTAACAGATCGGGGAGGGGTAGGCTGTCGCTCTCTTCAGAGGTGGGGGCGCAGATCGCTGTCACCTCCTCTGAACGTTCCTGGTAAGGTTTCAGCATGTTCACATGGATCATGCGTCGCCCCCCATTCCCTGCGCAGTGGCCAATTATATACGTGGTGTCACATCGTTGTTCTACCACTCTATAAGGACCTTGCCAGGCGGCCTGTAGCTTATCGTGTCGAACAGGTTTTAAAATTAAAACTTTCTGTCCGACCTGAAAGCTGCGGTCCCTGGCGCCTCTATCGTACCAGGTGCGCTGCCGCGTCTGAGCTGCCTGTAGGTTTTCCTTTACCGTCTTGGTGAGTGCTTCCAGGCGATCTCGGAGTGCCAACACATATGGTACAATAGGGGTACCGTCCACGCTACGGTCTCCCTCCCAGTGCTCTCTAATCAAGTCTAGGGGTCCCCTTACTCTCCTCCCGAATAGCAGCTCAAAAGGGGAAAATCCCGTAGATTCCTGCGGCACTTCCCTGTAAGCAAACAGTAAGTGCGGCAGGAATTTTTCCCAGTCTCGGTGAGTCTCTGCGAAGGTTCGGAGCATTTGCTTTAAGGTGCCATTGAACCGTTCGCAGAGCCCATTAGTCTGGGGGTGGTACGGAGCACTAATTATAGGCTTAATTTTACAGAACTTCCAGAGTTGTTGGGTAACCTCTGCCGTGAACTGAGTGCCCTGATCCGAGATGATCTCCCTGGGTAGCCCCATCCGGGAGAAAACCTGCATCAGCGCCTCAGCCACCGTCTCTGCATGTATATTAGTTAAAGCTACCGCCTCGGGGTAGCGCGTGGCATAGTCCACTACAGTCAGGATGTACCGTTTGCCCGAGGGGCTAGGTTTCCGGAAGGGACCTACAATATCTACGGCAACCCTATGAAAGGGTTCCTCAATTATGGGTAGGGGGTGCAGCTTCGCCTTATGCTTATCCCCCCTCTTTCCCACCCTCTGGCACGTGTCGCAGGTATTACAGTACCTGCGTACCTCCTGGCTAATCCCTGGCCAAAAGAAACTCTGGGTCAATCGATATCTGGTACGGCTGACCCCCAAATGTCCGGATAGCGGAATATCGTGCGCTATCCGGAGTAATTCGGTTCGGTACCTCTGAGGTACCACCAGCTGTCTTGTGGTAATGGGGTCTGACCCGTCTATTTGTTTACTTGATTCCCGGTATAATAACTGTCGGTCCCATACAAATCTTTCCCCCTCCGCCCCCGGTTGGATAGAGGTGACCTTGTCTCGGTATACCTGTAAAGTGGGGTCAGTGACTACCTCGGCTACAAACTCGTCAGGGGGGGCCCAAGGGAGACAGTCTAGGGAAGGGGAGGAATCTCTTACCTGGACCTCCGGCAGTGCGTTATTTTGTTGGGTGCGGGCCTGTTGCCTGGTGACTACTGGGTGTGCTTCTTCAGTAGGTTGTGGTTCAAATGCGGAGGTGAGTTTGCCCAGGTCATTCCCCAGGACCACCTCAGCAGGTAGTTGCGGCATTAGTCCCACTTCCACATTCCCGTACCCCGCACCCCAATGCAAATGTACCCTGGCTGTGTCTAGCCGATACACGGCTCCCCCTGCAACCCTGACAGCCACAGTCTTATTCAGTTTAGCCTTATCTGGAACCAAATGGCTTTGCACCAGGGTGATGGTGGCTCCTGAGTCTCTGAGCCCCTGCATAGGCTTCCCTTCCAGATATACGGTTTGCCTATGGTGCTGGCGGTTATCCGCCTGTGCCTGTAAGGGGTTGGCCTCATGCAGCACTTCCCACTGTTCCACAGTCGTGACTGGAACGGCAGAGCTGTAGGGAAGTGGTACCTCGTCCTGGTAATGATGCGCTGCTGCTCTCGGTGGTGGTGGTGGGGGCCCTGGTCGGATCCAGGTGTTGCGTTCCCTGGACTGCGGACAATCTCGTTGGTAATGTCCCCACCTCTGGCATCGGTGGCATTGCACAGAAGCAGGTGTGCGGTATCTCGGCTGCGCTGCGGCTGGCGCTGGTGGAGGAAGGGATCTTGGTGGGGGTTGAGGGTTAGGAGAAAATGAATTTACCCCCAGTGGCCGCATGGCCGGTTTGTTACCCACTGTCTTGGTTTGTCTGCGAGCATCCATAAAGTCATCTGCCTTTTTGGCAGCCTCGGTGAGGGTGGTGGGGTTACGGTCCCTCACCCACTCCTGCAGTTCTGAGGATATCCCCTCATAAAACTGCTCCAACAGCAGCATTTGTAATAAGTCCTCCATGGACCTCGCTTTACTCGACTGCATCCACCCAAGGGCTGCCCTTTCTAGTCGGCAAGCCCACTCCGCATGTGAATCTTTGTCCACCTTTTTCAGTTCCCTGAAACGTCTCCGGTATGCCTCTGCTGTTATTGCATACCGGGCCAAGATAATCTCTTTCACCCGGTTATAGTTCCTAATTTCCACATCTGGTACAGTGCGGTAGGCTTCCGCTGCCCTTCCTGACAGCCGTCCCGCTAATATGGGTACCCACTCTTCCCTTGGTATGTTATGCAGTGTACATAGTCTCTCAAAGTCCTGTAGGAAGGCATCTATATCCTCCTCTGCTTCCACATACGTTTTAAAAGCTTGGTAGGGAATTTTGGGCTTACCCTCTTGTGCTATAGCTCCTGCGGTACCTCTTTCTGGTGTTTGTGGTCTCCTGTTTCTCTTTACAAATTCCTGCACCTCTGTCATGGTTTTAGAGATGATTTCTGTGGGTGGGTTTTCCCCATAGAAGGCCAGTCTGTATTGTAATTGCCTTTGGAACTCCTCCTGTTCTGTTTCAGGTCTTTGTTCCGTGGCCTGGACCTCCTCTGCTCTGTATTCTGCCATTACTTCGGTGATAAGCGTTGCTTTGGATTTGCTGCTGGCAGAAACACCTTTTGCTTCCAGAAGATCTTTCAAGGTGGTTCTTTTTAGCGTAGAAAGGTCAATCTCCATTAATCCTTGTTCCTCTGTGAGTCTGGATCCCAGCGCTGCCAACCAATGTAGCGGAGAGCTGATTTCTCGCAGCTATTCTCCACTTTAGATCCAAGGAAGGCTCAGGAACAAGTCATTAGTAAATCCACAGCAGAGTTTCCAGCAGGTAAAACGGTACAGCAATATCCCCACAGCACTCCCAATAACTGGACGACACACAGTTTCAGGAGTAGAACTAGCAATCGTTTATTCCAGGGTTTCTTATAAAGCCTGCTCCCATGCAAGGGAGGGAACTACAACAATTATGATAGTAACCAATAACATTCTTGTTACCTCCCACACATCTCCTCCCCTCAGAGTGGGTCATAATCCCCTTAAGTTGTACAGTAGTTTACCCCAAACTTGGATGTACCTCTAAAATATCATATAGCTTTAATATCAGGGTACCGCTGGGTAGCCCTGATCTGGGTGAATATAATATCCAAAATTCACCCAGATCGGACCAGGGGTTCGGCAGTTACCGGCAAGTGAAGTTTGACCGACCGCACACGAGTTGGTATCCGAAAAGGGTTCCATGAGAATGGGCCCTGCGGTCGGTCTCCGTTCAGTAGTTAAAATAGACATTTACAATTGCCATCCACATTTACATTCGCCTAGATAGTGATTCCCTCATTCGGTACTTTATTACTACCGAATGGGGATTCGTTATGTCTCTCCGTTCGGCAGTTACGGAGCTCTGGAGGTCTCAGCGGTGTTTGGTTGTCTGAGTGTCCGATTTGAGTTCCAGGCACTCGACGACCAAACACCGCTGGGATTTTCATGCGTAAGATGGCCGCCGCCACGTGTACGCATGCCGAATGGCGGCCACCCAGACACAAGGTTAATGCCGGTTAACTTGTGGTTTGGGAAAGAATGTGAGCCTTAATTGCTGGCACACTTCTCTCCGGGGTGGCCCCTCCGTTCGGTAGTTTCCATACGTATGTAGTACGGATGGAAACTACCGAATAACATATAATTCACATAATAAACAGACGAACAGCAATTTTAACATAGGGAAAAATTATACGGACACAGTCACACAGGCATTTTGCAGGACAGGCTTACTGCATTCCGCTACAAATGGGAAGGCAAATTTTAAAACCCACAGGGACTCTTTCTGGCCACAAAAGTGATGGAAAAGTTGTTTCAAGGGGACTAACACCTGGACTGTGGCATGCCGGAGGGGGATCCATGGCAAAACTCCCATGGAAAATTGCACAGTTGATGCAGAGTCTGCTTTTAATCCATAAAGGGCAGAAATCACCTAACATTGACACCTGTCCTCAAAGCCCTGCCCTGATACACACTGACACAGAGCAGAATAGGGACTGTTCCCCCTACATAGGGTCACTTGGCAGATATGGATTGACACCTGTCCTCAAAACCCCTGATACACACTGACACAGAGCAGAATAGGGACTGTTCCCCCTACATAGGGTCACTTGGCAGATATGGATTGACACCTGTCCTCAAAACCCCTGATACACACTGACACAGAGCAGAATAGGGACTGTTCCCCCTACATAGGGTCACTTGGCAGATATGGATTGACACCCGTCCTCAAAACCCCTGATACACACTGACACAGAGCAGAATAGAGACTGTTCCCTGTCCACAGAGACCATGATACACACTGACACAGAGCAGAATAGAGACTGTTCACCGTCCACAGAGACCATGATACACACTGACAGAGCAGAATAGGGACTGTTCCCCCTACATAGGGTCACTTGGCAGATATGGATTGACACCTGTCCTCAAAACCCCTGATACACACTGACAGAGCAGAATAGGGACTGTTCCCCCTACATAGGGTCACTTGGCAGATATGGATTGACACCTATCCTAATGATCCCTGATACACACTGACACAGAGCAGAATAGAGACTGTTCCCCCTACATAGGGTCACTTGGCAGATATGGATTGACACCTGTCCTCAAAACCCCTGATACACACTGACACAGAGCAGAATAGAGACTGTTCCCTGTCCACAGAGACCATGATACACACTGACAGAGCAGAATAGGGACTGTTCCCCCTACATAGGGTCACTTGGCAGATATGGATTGACACCTGTCCTCAAAACCCCTGATACACACTGACACAGAGCAGAATAGGGACTGTTCCTCCTACATAGGGTCACTTGGCAGATATGGATTGACACCTGTCCTCAAAACCCCTGATACACACTGACACAGAGCAGAAGAGAGACTGTTCCCTGTCCACAGAGACCATGATACACACTGACAGAGCAGAATAGGGACTGTTCCCCCTACATAGGGTCACTTGGCAGATATGGATTGACACCTGTCCTCAAAACCCCTGATACACACTGACACAGAGCAGAATAGGGACTGTTCCTCCTACATAGGGTCACTTGGCAGATATGGATTGACACCTGTCCTCAAAACCCCTGATACACACTGACACAGAGCAGAATAGGGACTGTTACCCCTACATAGGGTCACTTGGCAGGTATGGATTGACACCTGTCCTCAAAGCCCATGATACACACTGGGGGGAGCTACTGTCCTCCCCAACCCCTGCGCGGTGGGTGGGGGCCATAAATCAAAATGGGGGGGACCTACTGTCTTCCCCCCCTCGGCCCCCACCCCTGCGCGGTGGGTGGGGGCCATAAATCACAATGGGGGGGCCTACTTTCCTCCCCCCCCGGCCCACATCCCTGCGCGGTGGGTGGGGGGCATAAATCCCAATGGGACGGACCTACTGATAGGAGTGGAGTATTGTTCATATCAGTTTAATACCTTCCGCGTCTCCTATCAGTGGACGTGTAAATGGCAGAGATTTTTAATTGTTGAATCACCTCCCCTTTTTAGGCCAAGGTGGGAAGATGCTTAGACCACTGGTATATTGGTGCCATCTTGGAGGATTTTTTTTTGGTTTGGTTTTTGAAGCCACAGTGCTGCACCAGTGGGCCTAAAAATTAGGCATGTACACATGCCTGAAAAATTTGGTATTGTTGCAGCCGCTGCTGTAGCAGCGGCCAGAAAAATTGATGTTTGTTTCACAGGCAGAAAGTGCCCTAAAACATGGCGGCTTGAACCCTAGTTGGTGGCGGATAAGTCACGCAAGTCAAACGTCATTCAGAGCTAAAATACAGCAGCGTGTGGACCATTTTTAGCCCAAGGCAGCTCATCTCATCAGGCCTTTTTTAAGCGAATGTATCGCCCAGTGTCAGTCCCTTCGGGATCCATCCCTCATTCATCTTAATAAAGGTGAGGTAATCTAGACTTTTTTGACCTAGGCGACTTCTCTTCTCAGTGACAATACCTCCTGCTGCACTGAAGGTCCTTTTTGACAGGACACTTGAAGCGGGGCAGGCCAGAAGTTCTATCGCAAATTGGGATAGCTCAGGCCACAGGTCAAGCCTGCACACCCAGTAGTCAAGGGGTTCATCGCTCCTCAGAGGGTCGATATCTGCAGTTAAGGCGAGGTAGTCTGCTACCTGTAGGTCGAGTCGCTCTCTGAGGGTGGATCCCGAAGGGCTGTGGCGATGCATAGGACTTAAAAAGGTCCGCATGTCCTCCATCAACAACACGTCTTTAAAGCGTCCTGTCCTTGCCGGGGTGGGAGGAGGAGGAGGAGGATGACTTCCACCTCTTCCCTTGTTAGATTCCCGTTGTGCTGTGACATCACCCTTATACGCTGTGTAAAGCATACTTTTTAATTTATTTTGCAAATGCTGCATCCTTTCCGACTTGTTGTAATTCGGTAACATTTCCGCCACTTTCTGCTTATACCGGGGGTCTAGTAGCATGGACACCCAGTACAGGTCGTTCTCCTTCAGCCTTTTTATACGAGGGTCCCTCAACAGGCAGGACAGCATGAAAGACCCCATTTGCACAAGGTTGGATGCCGAGCTACTCATTTCCCGTTCCTCCTCCTCACTGATGTCATTGAAGGCATGTTCTTCCCCCCAGCCACGTACAACACCACGGGTACCAGATAGGTGACAACGAGCACCCTGGGATGCCTGTTGTGTTTGGTCTTGCTCCTCCTCCTCCTCCTCCTCCTCAAAGCTACATTCCTCCTCTGACTCCTCTTCCTCACAATCCTCTTCCAGCGTTGCCGCAGGTCCAGCAAGTGATGCTGATAAGGCTGTTTCTGGTGGTGATGGTGACCACAACTCTTCCTCTTCACGCTCATCTACAGCCTGATCCAGCACTCTTCGCAGGGCACGCTCCAGGAAGAAAACAAATGGTATGATGTCGCTGATGGTGCCTTCGTTGCGACTGACTAGGTTTGTCACCTCCTCAAAAGGACGCATGAGCACTTGAGGCGGGATGTGGACTGGGGACAGGGAGCACGTGGCGTCGTTTTGAAAGGGCGCCGTCCTCCGCGTGAAATAGGGCCGTGAGTAATGACGTCACGGGTAGTCTGCCCATAGTATCGCATAGGGTGGAAGAGCTGATAGGACATCTGAAACGTATTGGAAGGAGATGCTTAATTGTTCTCCAAAATGCTTGACACCACCCCATAGTGAATCTCTGCAAACTTTAATACCATCAGAGGAGGAAGAATGTGGCAGCCCACTGGGATTATTCAAAAAATTTCAAATTGATGATTTTCCAGACCCTGGGGTTGACATTAGTCCAGATTTACATCTAGTGACCCATGAGGATGTTCCAGGCACTACTTGTGAAATAAAGACAGATAATAAAGTGAATGATCCTTCTCCTTGGGACTTGCACCCTGTCGTTGAAGGTGGAGTAGGCAATGGCAAGAGCATGCTGTGGGTAGTCAGTGCAAACACTCTCTTCCCGGTGAATAATGAGGAGACTAACTATGATGACGTTATTTGCGTTGAAAGTAATGATGCCAGAGATCTTTTGAAACCATATGGAAGGAACGAATTGGTTAAAAGAAAGGCAAGAGACCACCTGCATATAGACAAGAATACGCATAAGAGAAAGAAGAGAACAGGTGAAAAAGAGAAGCTGCAGACTGCCTATCTGCAAATAGTTGAATTATGTCCTGAAGATGTCCGTGTTACCACAGTGCAGACTCTGTTTGATACACTACTGAGGAGAGTCAGAGAAACCCCAGATCTTCACGTATTGGATGAGTCGGTGCGTGGAGTTGCAGAGAACATAGAACAAGAAATATTTAAACTTTTCCTGTGTACTGACAGCAGATATAAGAATAAATACCGGATCCTCCTTTTCAATTTGAAGGACCCTAAAAATCAGATCCTGTTCCGTCGTGTGGTCCTTGGTGAAATCACCCCACAGTGTTTGGTTCTAATGAGTGCAACGTAAATGGCTGCACAGGAGCTGGCCAACTGGAGAATTCAAAAGAGAAAACATGCACTGGAACTAATCGAGAAAGAGGAAAGACAGCCATACCAGATTCAGATGACAAAGCTGACACACAAGGGGTTAATTGAAATTGATACCGTGCCCGATCAGAACTTGACCCTAGAGGATCTGTCTGATTCTGTGTGGCAGCCTCAGGATTCTCAGCAGGATTGCATCTCAGAGAAAAGGGACACAACATCCCAACACATGAGCCACCTTTTAGATCAGGACTGCCTTATATGCAAAGGGCTGATAAACCCCCCAGGTGATGCTGACTTAAGCCAATGGGTAATTACCAAGAAACCAGAGAAAATATGGAAACACCATATAACTAATGGCAATCAACATTCTTCATGTATTGAAAAGAAGAACAAGAAATTGTATGATCCAGATACTAGACTCACAGATCCAGCAGACTCAAGTGTGTGGAAGGGATTCCTTCACATGTTCTCTATAAAGCAGTTTAAAGTTACAGCCACGCCAGAGTCTGGTTATAGCAGTCATCTTTGCCAGGATTTACCAAAAGTGTTAACATCCGAAGGATGCATTTTGCAAGAGTCTGTTTGGGAATATGTGGATCGTATCTGGCCAGAGTGCACCAAGGACATGTGTGTGATCTGACTGAATCAAAGAACGTCAAGTGATGCAGTTTCATATGCTCGGCTGTATTCTTATCTTAATCGGAAGCTGAGATATGCAATCAGCAGAAGTCATGGCATGGAGGCGTTCCTAGTGCCTCTACCTGCCGGCCAACCCATCCCTCAAAGATTGCGTCCTTTGGGAGGTCCAGGTTTGGAAGACAACCATCCTATTCTGCTTCTGATCTTGCTTCTTCCAAGCCATCCTTCCTGGACAGCTTATCCCAAAAAATCTTCCAAGAAACATAAAGAAGGTTTGGATATCCCAGATGATATTTTCTCTGACATATTAGCAGATGTTGAACGAGAGGAGAGACAAATGGCCGAGCAAGGGCTCCCTCCTCCAGGTTTCCCAAATTTTGAGCAGTGGAATCAGAATTCTGAGGATACAGGAGAGGAAGTTGGCATGCCTGAGATCATGAATATGCTCCAAAATTTGAGCAATGGCCTTCAGTTCCAGGAGAATTCTCTGTAATTATAGGAGAGAGTCAGGGTGCTAATATTATGCCACCTCTCCATGTGCCAAATACTGTTCCAGCAGGTCTCCCATATCCATCTTTTCCATTGTATCCAGAAGCAGCCTACCCTGGCTGGCATGGTATGTTGCCCCCTACTCATGCAGTAAATCCATTGTCCATTGACCCAGCCAATCTCTTCTCTTAACCGCTTTCACAAATAATACCACCTAACTTCTTATCTGATCAACATTTTACTGCAGGACCTCAACCTTTTGCATAAATGTTTTTTTTTTTTTTAAACTGTTATGTTTTAGCGAAATATTGAAAAAAATACATGTAATGTGCTGAACATCAAAGCTGAAATTTTAATTTGTCTCAGTAAGTTGAAAGCCATACTTTCTATGGGAGTTTCAAATGTTCAATAATTGTTTTCTGAAGAAAGCATAAATGTCTGTTTTTAGCAAGCACTGAACATCTATTTGTACTGAATTGAAAACTGAATGACAAAATGTAGGCAGAAAACGAATGATTTGAATATATTCTTCAAATACCAGAATTTTTTAATTTGTTTTTTAGTTCACTACTATTCTGTGTTTAGTAATGTATAAGTGTGCCAGGTGTGACAAGTTTACATAGGTTAATTATAGCCACTGTTATATCTGGGCTACAAATACATGCATTTTGGCAAACACCTCAAAGCCCATGTAAGCTTTGTGTTGTTGAATTTCAGTGATTTCTTTTCTGTTGCATGTGTACAGTTGTACTGTAAAATGGGTAAAGCATGGGATATGTTTTTACATTTGTATACTAAAAATGTTAATATACTTTGAAAAAAAAAAAAAAAAAGGACGCATGAGCCTACAGGCATTGCGCATGAGCGTCCAGTAACGTGGCAAAAAAATTCCAAAGCGTTGTACGATCAGATTACACACATGTGCCATGCACGGCACATGTGTCAACTTGCCCAACTTCAATGCCACTATCAAATTTTTTCCGTTGTCACACACCACTTTGCCGATATCCAGTTGCTGCAGAGTCAGCCACTTTTCCACCTGTGCGTTCAGGGCGGACAGGAGTGCTTGTCCGGTGTGACTCTCTGCTTTCAAGCAAGTCAAACCCAAGACGGCGTGACACTGCCGTATCCGGGATGTGGAATAGTACCTGGGGAGCTGGGGGGGTGCCGTTGATGTGGAGCAAGACGCAGCGGCACAAGAGGACTCAGCCGAGGAGGTTATGGAAGAGGATGGAGTAGGAGGAGTAGAGGAGGTGGCAGCAGGACTGCCTGCAATTCGTGGCGGTGTCACCAACTCCTCTGCAATGCCACGCATTCCTTGCTTGTCAGCCGTAGGAAGGTTTACCCAATGCGCAGTGTAGGTGATATACCTGCCCTGACCATGCTTTGCAGACCAGGTATCAGTGGTCAGATGGACTCTTGCCCCAACACTGTGTGCCAGACATGCCATGACTTCCTTTTGCACAATCGAGTACAAGTTGGGGATTGCCTTTTGTGAAAAGAAATTCCGGCCGGGTACCTTCCACTGCGGTGTCCCAATAGCTACAAATTTTTTGAACGCCTCAGACTCAACCAGATTGTATGGTAAAAGCTGGCGGGCTAATAGTTCGGACAAGCCAGCTGTCAGACGCTGGGCAAGGGGGTGACTTGGTGACATTGGCTTCTTACGCTCAAACATGTCCTTGACAGACACATGACTGTGGGCAGATGAGCGGGAACTGCTCAAGGCGGGAGACGGAGTGGCGGATGGTTGAGAGGGGGCAAGAAGGACAGCAGTGGTTGACGTGGCTGAAGATGCTAGACCAGGAGGAGGATGGCGGCTTAGAGTAGGCGTGCTGCTTGTACTCATGTGTTGATCCCATAGGCGTTTGTGATGTGAGATCATGTGCCTACGCAAAGCAGTTGTACCTAGGTGGGTGTTGGACCTCCCACGACTCAGTTTCCTTTGGCACAGGTTGCAAATGGCATCGCTGTTGTCCGAGGCAGACAAACAAAAAAAATGCCACACTGCTGAGCTCTGCAATGACGGAATTCTGGGGGTGGACACAGCATGCGTTGATTGGCGTGCTGTCGGGCTGACCCCGGGTGCCGATGCATGCTGTCTGACTGTGCCACTAGCTCCTTGCGACGACTCCCCCCATGCTTCCAACTCGTCTCCTCCTCCTCTCTGTCTCCCCATCTGAACTTTCGCCCTGTTCTTCTTCTTGCCGAGCGGGCACCCACGTGACATCCATGGACGCATCGTCATCATCAACCGCTTCGCTTGTATCTGACAACTCACAAAAGGAAGCAGCAGCGGGTACAACATCATCATCAAACCGTACCTCCATGTGTTTAATGCTGCCTGCCTGAGACATATCCCTGTTATCTACATCCTCTAGCAATAATGGTTGCGCATCACCGCTTGAAGACAAGTAACTGCTATTCAATCTATAACAGTGAAAAATTAATTTGGGTTTTAAAAGCACGCTATAGAGACACCAGATATGATTGGCAATGTGCACTGGAACAGTTCTGCAGAGCACACGCTGAAGGAAGGACTGACACACCCGCTTGAAGACAAGTAACTGCTATTCAATCTATAACAGTGAAAAATAAATTTTGGTTTTAACAGCACGCTAAAGAGACACCAAATATGATTGGCAACTGTCAAAGCACGCTGGAACAGGTCTACAGAGCACACGCTGAAGTAGGCCTGACACCCAGACGCTTGCAGACAACCAACTGCTCTTCTATTACAGTGAAATTTTTTTATTTATTTTAAATCTAAAGCTTAAGCTGTTGTAAAAACAGATATGAGTGGTGGCACTGGGCAAGAGGGCACAGTATCCACTGTGAACCTCTCACAGAAGCTGGCAGGCAGGCAACTGCTCTTCTATTACAGTGGAAACAAAATTTTGGTTGTAAAAGCACGCTATAGAGACACCAGATGTGAGTGGCAACTGTCAAAGTACGCTGGCAGGGTTGTGCAGGGCACACGCTGAAGGAAGGCCTGACAGAGCCGCTTGAAGGACACTGACTGGCTGCTATTAGCTTACACTGGAAACCTTTTTTCTTTGTAAAAGCACGCTAAAGAGACACCAGATATGATTGGCAACTGTCAAAGCACGCTGGCACAGGTCTGCAGAGCACACGCTGAAGTAGGCCTGACACCCAGACGCTTGCAGACAACTAACTGATCTTCTATTAAAGTGAAAAAAATGATTTCTTTAAAATCTAAAGCTTAAGCTATTGTTAAAACAGATATGAGTAGTGGCACTGGGCAAGTAGGCACAGTATCCAATGTGAACCTCACACAGAAGCTGGCAGGCAGGCAACTGCTCTTCTATTACAGTGAAAACAAATTATTTATTTAAAATCTAAAGCTTAACCAATTGTTAAAACAGATATGAGTGGTGGCACTGGGCAAGTGGGCACAGTATCCAATGTGAACCTCACACAGAAGCTGGCAGGCAGGCACCTGCAATTACATTACACAGAAAAAAAAAAAAAAGCAGCCTGATGTTATAGCCCTAAAAAGGGCTTTTTGGGGTGCTGTCCTTACAGCAGAGATCAGAGTCCTTCAGGATTGTAGTGGATACTGAATACCCTAGCCTAGCTATCAATTTCCCTATCTAAGCAGCAGCAGCTAAACTTTCCCTCCTCTCACTAAGCATGCAGCTTCAGAATGAATTGAAAATGGATGCTGGGAGGGAGGTTGGAGGGTGTGGAAGGGAGGGAGTGCTGCTGATTGGCTGGAATGTGTCTGCTGACCGAGAGGCACAGGGTCAAAGTTTGCCCAATGATGACGAATAGGGGGCGGATCGAACTGCGCATGTGTCCGCCCGCCGCGGCGAACACGCTAAGTTCGCCGGGAACTGTTCGCCGGCGGACAGTTCGGTACATCACTAGTGATGTGCGATCATGTGCCTTCGCAAAGCAGTTGTACCTAGGTGGGTGTTGGACTTCCCACGACTCAGTTTCTTTTGGCACAGGTTGCAAATGGCATCGCAGTTGTCAGAGGCAGACACACAAAAAAAATGCCACACTGCTGAGCTCTGAAATGACGGCATTCTGGTGGTGGCAACAGCATGCGTTGATTGGCGTGCTGTCTGGCTGACCCCGGGTGCCGATGCATGCTGTCTGACTGTGCCACTAGCTCCTTGTGACGACCTCCCCCTGCTTCCAACTCGTCTCCTCCTCCTCTCTGTCTCCCCATCTGAACTTTCCCCCTGTTCTTCTCTTCTAGCAGGCACCCATGTGACATCCACGGATGCATCGTCATCATCAACCGCTTCACTTGTATCTGACAACTCAGCAAAGGAAGCAGCAGCGGGTACAACATCATCATCATCACACCGTACATCCATGTGTGTAATGCTGCCTGACTGAGACATATCCCTGTGATCTACATCCTCTGGCAATAATGCTTGCGCATCACTCATTTCTACCAACTGATGTGTAAATAACTCCACTGACATACCAAGTGAAGCGGCTGTGGTGCTAGTGTTGGTGGTGGCGGCAGGCGGGGGAGTGGTAACTTGAGAGGTGCCCGAAGCTAAGCTGGAGGAGGATGGTGCGTCAAGGTTCCGAGCGGAAGCTGTATAAGTTTGGGAGTCCTGTGTTAGCCAGTCAACTATGTCCTCAGAACTTTTCGAGTTCAGGGTACGTGGCCTCTGAACAATGGGCATTATTCTAGGGCCAAAGGGAATCACAGCACCACGACCACGACGGCCCCTGCAGGTTGGCCTGCCTCTGCCTGTCATTTTTTTTCGATTAGTGGTACTATGCGTGCAAGCTACTGTGACAACAGATATGAGTGGCACTGTGCACTGGCAGAAGTTGGCAGAGTAGATGCTGTAGGCCTGACACACACGCTTGCAGACAACTAACTGCTATTCAATCTATGACAGTCAAATTTTTTTATTTTTTTTTAAATGTACACTACTGTTACACCAGATATGAGTTGCACTGGTGTGACACTGTGCCCTGGCAGGCCCTGAAACTCACACGTGTGAAGGAAACTGACTGCTATTATTTCACAGTCAAATTTCTAGTTTTTTTTTCAAATGTACACTACTGTTACACCAGATATGAGTTGCACTGGTGTGACACTGTGCCCTGGCAGGCCCTGAAACGCACACGTGTGAATGAAACTGACTGCTATTATTTCACAGTCAAACAAGTGTTGTTGTTTTTTAAATGCAAGCTATTGTGACACCAGTGAGTGAGTGGTGGCACTGGGCAGGCCCTGAAAAGCACACGTGTGAAGGAAACTGACTGCTATTATATTACAGTCAAACAAGTGTTGTTGTTTTTTAAATGCAAGCTATTGTGACACCAGTGAGAGAGTGGTGGCACTGGGCAAGTGGGCACAGTATACTCTGTGAGCCTGACACACACGCTGGCAGGCAACTGCAATTAGATTACACAGGAAAAAAAAAAGCAGATTGATGTTCTAGCCCTAAAAAGGGCTTTTTGGGGTGCTGTCCTTACCGTAGAGATCAGTTGAGTCCTTCAGGACTATAGTGGACACTGAATACACTAGCCTAGCTATCAATTTCCCTATTAAATAAGCAGCAGCATACTGTCCCTCCTCTCACTAAGAATGCAGCTTCCGAATGAATCTAAAATGGATGCTGTCCAGGAGGTGCGAGGGTCTGGGAGGGAGGGTCTGCTGCTGATTTGCTGGAATGTGTCTGCTGACTGTGAGGTACAGGGTCAAAGTTTCCTCAATGATGACAAATAGGGGGCGGACCGAACATCGCATATGTTCGCCGTCAGTGGCGAACAAGCTATGTTCGCCAGTAACTATTCGCCAGCGAACCGTTCAGTACATCACTATCTCCAAGTCATTAAGGTTTCGAGGCTGACGTTTGGCAACTCAAACCTTCAGCCCCCTCCACACATTTTCTTTGGGATTAAGGTCTTGAGACTGGCTAAGTCACTCCAGGATCTTAATGTGCTTCTTCTTGAGCCACTCCTGTGATGCCTTGGCGGTGTGTTTTGGGTCATTGTCATGCTGGAATATCCATCCATGACCCATTTTTAATGCCCTGGCTGAGAGAAGGAAGTACATAGCCCTGTCCATCGTCCCTTTGATGTGGTGCAGTTGTCCTGTCCCCTTAGCAGAAAAACACTCCCAAAGCATAATGTTTCCACCTCCATGTTTGACAGTGGGGATGGTGTTCTTGGGGTCATAGGCAGCATTCCTCCTACACCAAACACGGCGAGTTGAGTTGATTCCAAAGAGCTCGATTTTGGTCTCATCTGAACACAACACTTTTACCCAGTTCTCCTCTGAATCATTCAGATGTTCATTGGCAAACTTCAGACGGTCCTGTACATGTGCTTTCTTGTGCAGGGGGACCTTGTGGGCGCTGCAGGATTTCAGTCCTTCACGGTGTAGTGTGTTACCAATTGTTTTCTTGGTGACTATGGTCCCAACTGCCTTGAGATCATTACCAAGCTCTTCTTGTGTAGTTCTAGGCTGATTCCTCACCGTTCCTCATGATCATTGAAACTCCACGAGGTGAGATCTTGCATGGAGAACCAGAGCGAGAGAGATTGACAGTTATTTTGTGTTTCTTCTATTTGCGAATAATCGCACCAACTTTTGTCACCTTCTCACCAAGCTGCTTGGCGATGGTCTTGTAGCCCATTTCAGCCTTGTGTAGGTCTAGAATCTTGTCACTGACATCCTTGGACAGCTCTTTGTTCTTTGCCATGGTGGAGAGTTTGGAATCTGATTGATTGATTGCTTCTGTGGACAAGTGTCTTTTTTACAGGTAGCAAGCTGAAATTAGGAGCACTCCCTTTAAGAGAGTGCTCCTAATCTCAGCTCGTTACCTGTATAAAAGACAGCTGGGAGCCAGAAATCTTGCAGATTGATAGGGGATCAAAAAACTTATTTCACTTATAGACATGCAAATCAATTTCTAACTTTTTGGATATGCATTTTTCTGGATGTTTTTTTTTTGTTATTCTGTCTCTCACTGTTAAAATACACCTACCATTGAAATTAACGACTGATCATTTCTTTGTCAGTGGGCAAACTGTCAAAATCAGCAGGGGATCAAATACTTTTTTCCATCACTGTATTTTGCAGTTTAATAATGTCTTACATGCATAAAATAATATAGAAAAAAAAAATATAAACTAGAAGAACTCTATAAAAGTAGGTATAATAAAAAATTTAAAAATAAATAAAACGGCTCTGCTACATGCACTATTAAGCGTCTTAGATGAGAAAAAACTCAAAAAATGAAAAAAGGTATGTGCGCTCCTCAATAATAAGATATTAAGTAGATCAATTAAAATATAACACTTTAATTTATTGTAATAAAACAATATATATATATATATATATATATATATATATATATATATATATATATAAAGGTTAAATACAACATATAGCCTAGCTGTTCTGGATCAGGTATAACAAATGCTCGATGAAGGTAATTCCTCCTATCGTATTAGTAAATATAAGTGCAAAAAAGCTGATCACGAAATATGTTGTAGCAGATAATAATGTATGTAAATATTTCCAAACCAGGGTGCTGCAACTATGTAAAGTAACAATATTTGTCAGGCAGCAACCTGGTTGGAAATAAACGCCACAAGATAACTATTTTTTTACATTTTTTTTATTCTTTATTTTTGTTGTGCATGTTTTAACAACGAGCGTGTGTTGCCACAACAGCAGTCACACGCAAAATCATACATTTTCAAACATGGCAAGTAAAATGTCTGCACAATTTTTATATATTATAAAACAGAAGTGATATGCATAGCGTGGGTCTGTGAGTATACGGCCTAGAAACATGTTTGATCTATCTATGCTAACAAAAGGAGGAGCAGGCAATAGTCGCTTAACGGCTAGCACATTGCAAGATATAAGATATGAAACTGTTAGAGATTAGTCACACATTTTTGTATTTATATGATCTCTAGAACACATTGTAGACAGGTGGAGTGAGCAGCTAAGGCTAAAGCTAAGGCTTAGATTATAAAGACAAACAAGATGTGTTACTGCTTCCCTATCTACATGAGATGAGGTTCCACTGGGTGGCCTGGCAGGTGACCTGCTATTGCTAAAGTGGGATCAATAAAGGTACAGGATGCAAATGTAAACTATTTAGCATGTGGTCGCAGGGAGGGGGGTATGTGTACCACCGCTTTGGGCCCAAGCTGGGGGCTGAATTATGCAGGCAAGGAGTCCCTCAGCCCATGTCTGTTACGGGCATCGGTAGCATATACATTTGAACTTGGCAACAACTTAAGTAAGGACAACTAACTAACAGACAGTAAGTCAGAAACAGGCATCAGCTCAGTACTCTGTTGTGGTAGACGATATGCCTCCCTGTCCGTCGCGGACGCGGGTCTGGATTGCGTCCATAAAGGTAAAAAAGAGTGGTCGGTAGTCGCAGAAAGTTCGGCAACAGTTAGGGAGCGCTAGTGGTAGAGGACCAGAGAAAGTTAGCCAATGCCTCTTGTGGGCCACTGCTGCTGGCCTCCATCCAGATCAGCCATGGGGTAATTGCAGTGGGTCGAGCCTCCGTAATTTCCAACGTCTGTTTTTGACTGGTGATGTGGTGAGTAAGCCCTTTGGCCCCAGACCCGTGCCAAAGTCCGCATCTCCAAGCCGCCAGCCGAGGGCTTTGCATAGTCCAGGCCTTTCCCTGTATGGGGAAAGTGGGGCCGGGTCGGGGTCTTGCGTTGCCGTGTGGGTAAAAAGCTCCGCTTGCGAGGTCAGTGCCGGAGAACTGGTCGTTTGGCGACCCTTTTGGTGACCCCCGGACCGGGTCCAGGTTGGTGGTTGCTTCCTGTGGCGGGTGCTGGGTGGTTTTGTGTGCCGCTTTGTAATCCGCGGCCATTTTGTGCTCTCCACCTCTGGTTTTTCGCCTGACGATCCCGTTTGGAGCTTGCCTCTTTTGCCGTCAGCTTCGCCCAGAAAGCCTCCAGGATGGCATCAAGTTTTGTCTCCAGGCTCTCTGCTGTGTGCGCTTGTTTGCGGGGCTCGGCTGTTGCAGAGGAGTGTGTCCGCCATCTTGTGTATGGGATTACTCTTTGCTGCTCCGCTGCGTTTGCTGCCCGGAGCCTTCTGCTCTGCTGTCAGTGGAGTGTGGACCGGGATATCCCCCCCGGCCCAGGGAGGGGGGGGGGAACGGGACTCTTTGTGGTCCTGCTGGGGGTACAGTCATGGGACGGGAGATCGTCTGTCTCTCCCGCCCGGAGCTGCCACCAGGCTGCAGCCGCTCTTTCACGTTTTGGACAGGCGGTATCTCTATTTTCCGGGCCGGAACACTCCAGCCATCATTCTCGACAATTAAGTCCCTCTTCTGTGCGGTTTGTGAGCGGCAGGAGCCTCGGTAAGACATTCTAGGAGGTAGTTTGGTAGAGAGCTCCTGCATGTTGCGGCCGTTCGCCATGCTGGTCAGGCCCCGCCCCCCCACAAGATAACTATTTTGACAAACACACTCAGACCTGTCTGTCAGCAATAATGATACAAATGTATATGAACTATACACAGATAAATGATTTAAATAAATAAAATAAATTTTATATATATATATATATATATATATATATATATATATATATATATATATATATATATATATATATATATGAATCACAAATCCTAAAAAAAAACATGGAATCAGAAATCAGCTTACAAATGCACGTCTACGCGTTTCGTCTCTCCCACAATACTTTTTCAAGACATCCCATCTGTGCACTACCAGGGTTTAAATACCCTATTGAATCATAATTGTAATTAACCAAGGGCTCAGAAAAAAATATCCTAGACGAGGTAGAGTAAATAAAAAGAAAATTTAACTTCACTTTACCTGTAATAATGAGAGTTGAAAGGAAAATATATATTATTGGTTGGATGGGGAAGGGTAACTGTTCTTCTGGCATTTAAAATGTGTCTAAAGTGAGACATAGCTTTATAATTAAACATGTTTGTGGCATGATTTGTTCGGGTACCGAGAATAATTTGTGTACCGAGAATTTTTTTTCTCAAATTTTTTGTTCGACTATGGAATTGTTGGGTAAGGTACAAATTCCAAGGTTCCACTGTATCTCCATCTCCTTACACTGAAATGAAAGTCCCAAAAACATCTGGCACTGCTGTAAAACTGCTGGTTGTTTTTGTAACATGTGAATTAAACCATCAAAGTGTTTTTTCAGGATTGTTCAAAATTCCAAATGCTTCTCTCTGTTTAGAAAAGTTATCTTCTTGTTAACCCATTTAATGTTTAACGTTGTAAGCAATGTTACAAATAAGGCAACACATACTTTTAAGAAGAAAATCAGATCATCATATTTATAAATTAATCGACATGTAAAATGTCATGAAAAGAACACACATCAGATTTTTGTTTTACCAAACATCTTGCTCAAAATATTTGTCTACCACGTTTCAAGCTGCGCAATTCTGTACACCTCATGCTGGTAAGATAATGAGTCCTGAGCCTGAAGTGTGGGTTCTTCTATTATCCGCCTCATGGAATTACCTCCCTGCTTGTCTACTACTGCGTTTTAACATATCAGATGGCAATGAAATAAGTGATCCAGCATTTAATTGAAGTATTTTTTTATATTTTAGAGAAAATATAAAAAGATATCATCTGATTTCCATTCATGTTTCACAAGCTAGTGCTCATTTATTCAAATCTTCAAGTTAGAAATATGTTTTGTAGTAGAAATGTCTCATTACTTTTTTTGATCAAATGTTTAATCAAGATCTTTGCACAATGTTTTTGTGGATTGTCTCTTTTGGAACAAGTATTTGAAATATATTAGATATCTTAAATAAGTCACTATGCTAACCTGTAGCAGCAATGAGAATTACACAAGCAAGGGTCAGCAAACATGCAAAATACACTTGCTAACTCACTAAACTCCAAATGGTCCCATACTGAATAGGGCAAAACCATTGAGCTGTGAACAGGCCCATTCAGAATGCAAAATCCAGACATTGTCCTCGCTGTTGAACAATGTCCGAATTTTGAAACAGTCTTCAAATGAATCTAAAAAGATCCTGAATATGATTTGGATTCAGCTGGCCTGAAACACAGGCACATATGGATTTTAAAAATCTGAACTATTTGCCCACTTCCAGCACTAGCACACACTTGCTCTTACACACACACACACAGTGGCTCTTGCACACACATTGACCGTTACACACATACTGGTTCTTGCACAAACACATACATACACACTGACTCTCACACACACACACTGCCTCTAACACACACACACATACTGGCTCTTACACACACTCACTTATTGTTTCTTATAATTGTTCATTTAAACAAGGGTCCCACCACTGACCAGGTGTTGCTGTCCAATTGAAGCTACCCAGCCTTCTGGCTCCACAGCACTCGGCTGCTGGGATATGATGTCATGTATGCCAGCAGCCCTTAAATCATAAAGTGATTGGCCGCTCTTCGCAGCTTTCATCTACCCCTCTGAGGCAGAGACTGCAAACTTGTAATTCTCCTGTATTTCTCATTCGGCTGGCACAGGGCCGGCCTTAGGGGTTTGCGAGCTGTGCGGCCGCACAGGACGCCATGGTGCAGGGGGCGCCCTGCGGCCGCATAGCTCACACGGCATGTCTGTTAGCCGCAATGCTAACAAGACATTTGCCTTGGGCGGCATTTTCCAGGGGGCGGCAAAAAAAGCCGCCCCCAAATGCCCAAGGCAAATGTCTTGTTAGCCTTGCGGCTAACAGACATGCCGGGCTGCTGGGCGGTCGGGCGGCGCTGGCGGGCGGCGCTGGCGGGCGGCGCTGGCGGGCGGCGCTGGCGAGGGAGCACTTCCTCTGAGCTGTATGCTCAGCTCCCTCGCGCGCCACAGAGTGAGGCTGGGAGCCGGAATATGACGTCATATTCCGGCTCCCAGCCTCACTCTGCGGCGCGCGAGGGAGCTGAGCAAACAGATCAGAGGAAGTGCTCCCTCGCCAGCCGCCCGCCCAGCCCAGCAGCCACTGGACCACCAGGGAGGAAGAGACCCCCCCCCAGCATTCCCAAAGGTAAGGAGGCTGGGGGGGTGTCTAAATACATTTAAAAAAAATGTGTTAATGTGGGTGAGTGTGTGTGTGTCTGTGTCTGTTAGTGTGTGTGTATGTTAGTGTGTGTCTGTGTATGTTAGTGTGTGTCTGTGTATGTTAGTGTGTGTCTGTGTATGTTAGTGTGTGTCTGTGTATGTTAGTGTGTATGTTAGTGTGTGTGTATGTTAGTGTGTGTGTGTGTATGTTAGTGTGTGTCTGTGTCTGTTAGTGTGTGTCTGTGTCTGTTAGTGTGTGTCTGTGAGTGTGTTTGTCTGTTAGTGAGTGTGTGTGGCTGTCTGCCTGTGTGTGTGTGTGTGTGTGAGACTGTCTGCGCGTGTGTGTGTGTGTGTGAGACTGTCTGCGCGTGTGTGTGTGTGTGAGACTGTCTGCGCGTGTGTGTGTGTGTGAGACTGTCTGCGCGTGTGTGTGTGTGTGAGACTGTCTGCGCGTGTGTGTGACTGTCTGCGCGTGTGTGAGACTGCATGCGCGTGTGTGAGACTGCATGCGCGTGTGTGTGTGTGGGACTGTCTGCGTGTGTGTGTGTGACAGGGTGTGTGGGAAGGGGTAAGGAGTGGGGGACGGGAAGGGGGGCGCTGTGAAGATTTTTTGCACAGGGCGCCCAAATGCCTAAGGCCGGCCCTGGGCTGGCACCACGGAAGGGGTAATTAAGACGGGCCTTCAGCATATTTATAGAGAGTGACTGGTGGGAAAGCAGTTCTCTGTGCTTCCATCTCCCGCCGGTCACCCGGACATCTTTGCGCCCCTTTTTTTGACAGATTTTTTGACAGTTTTGGGGGCTGAAATAAAGAAGATTTAAGAAGAAGAAGACGTCTGGAGGTAAGCATATAAATATATTTTTCCAAGTATTCATTTTATTGGCCACCTCACTATTATTAAGGTGAGAAGGTAGGTAGGATACTTTTCTTTGAAATGGTGGCTAGGGGAATGGAGATCCCTAGCCACCTAGGGTGGATTAATAACAACTTGGAGGGTGGCATGTCCACCGGCATGGTATAATTAATGTGAGCCCCCACCGTGCACCCATGGGTGGGGGTTGGGGGCACTAGATCTCCCATGTTATTAACCCAATAGCTCCCACCCACTGCTCATGCATGGTGGCTGGAGGGAACATTAGGTTCCTCATTGTGTACTTTATTTATCCGACCTCACCCAATGTCCACTGTTCCCTATCGGGAAAGAGGTTCCCCTATTATTTTGCAAACCCTATCCCCATGTAATGGGGCTTTTTAAGTGACTGGACATCAATGGTTGCCCAGTAGTTAATATATATTTACAGTAAGCAGTAACTGAATGCTCACTGTTTAGTAGATATGCCATCACATGGCTTAGCAGGTGTAACATAAGAGAGACTTTAAATACAGAGGTCATAATGGCACCCATATGCTTTTTTAATTTAAATTTGACACTTTTTTAATGTGGTGGTTGAATACCAAGTGCTGGGCAGCCATCACATGATTAACTCTCAGACAGCCGAGTGTTTTTTATGCATTGAAGAAATACATCAAGTAACTTTGACAGAAAAAACTGCATAGAATAGTGCATACCAAATCAATAGTACCAGTACCACAATAGTAATAAATTACTTACTAAGTGTTAATTACATACACCCATAAAAAGGTATACTGACCAAGAGCAGGAGAAATTAAAACCCAGACGTTTCAGTCATTAAGCCTTCCTCTGGGGACCTCTCACTGACTGATTTATGATCCCACTTATATACCCTGTTAACTCAAACAAATAAACCTAAGTGTGGTCAGCTGGATATGGGGAGGTACTTCCCGGTAGTAGACATGTGCAATTTGTTTCGTTTGGGAGGGGGGTGACTATGGGTTTGGGGAGCCCTAGTCACCAGGGGGGGAAATAGGTCCCCCCTTGAGTTTAAAAGCCCCCACTCGCGGCACTTCATAGCTGAGAGTCAAATAGAATCTAATAGTGTGCTTACAGCACAGTTGTAAAAATTCTAATTGTTTTGCTGCTAATCTGCTAAATAGTACATTTGCGGCCTGCGGTGCACTTCATATCTGAGAGACAAATAGAAGCGTCAAATAGTGAGCTTACTGCGCAGTTGTAAAAATTCTAATTGTTTTGCTGCTAATCTGCTAAATAGTAAATTTTGTGGCCTGCTCTTCATATCCGAGAGTCAAATAGAAGGGTCTAATAGTGTGCTTACAGCGCAGTTGTAAAAATTCAAATTTTCTGGGTGCTAATCTGCTAAATAGTACATTTTGGGATGTGCACTGCATATCTGAGAGTCAAATCAAAGCGTCTAATAGTGTGCTTATAGCGCAGTTGTAAAAATTCTAATTGTTTTGCTGCTAATCTGCTAAATAGTACATTTGTGGCCTGCGGTGCACTTCATATCTGAGAGTCAAATAGAAGCGTCAAATAGTGCGCTTACTGCGCAGTTGTATACATTCTAATTGTTTTGCTGCTAATTTGCTAAATAGTACATTTTGTGGCCTGCTCTTGATATCTGAGAGTCAAATAGAAGCGTCTAATAGTGTGCTTACAGCGCAGTTGTAAAAATTCTCATTGTTTTGCTGCTAATCTGCTAAATAGTACATTTGTGGCCTGCAGTGCCTGGGGTATTTACATATTCATTATATCCATCTTATTTTGTTCTTTTTCCAGATACTGTGTTGCAGAGTTGAGCTAGATTGGAGAGTGGGGGAGACATCCATTTATTTATCCTTACACATGCTACATTAAACTTAGATCCCCTGATATCCAGCCATATCTTCTCTGCACAGTGCAGCTAGTTCTAATACTCTGAGCTTAGAAAGAAGTGTGGGGGTTACCCAATCTGTTTTTACTTTAAACTATACCAGCTTTAGTATCATAATTGGGAATTTGCACATGTTTTTTGCCCTAGTGGGATACAAGTTTGTTTCTGTACCCACTTAGGTTTCACTCTGCTATTCCCAGATATATTTTTGCTTTATATGTTATCACATAGAAGTGGGAGTAACCTTAGGGGATGAATGTTGTTTAAATTACTTTCTAGTAATTCTTGTCTCCCAATCTCCATCTCACCTTTATCCCTCTGTTTGAGGACTATACTAAATAAAGGGGGGATATTTTCTCCCCTATTCCCTTCAGTCTCTTCAGTTAATATTTCTTTAAATCCTCCTTTGCACTTGCAGCCACCTACTATAATCTCTCTCTTTACCATAGCTTTAGTTTGCTTTGACAGAGATCAACATAGATTCCTTGTCCTGATACATACCCTGATCAAGGTTGTCATATACTCTTTTTAAGTGTATTTATATATAGTGATACCTAACCATAGGTGTCTGTGTTTAACACATGAGCAGCTGCTTCATATATTGAATATTAATTGAAGCACCTAGACCTAGGACTTATTAGGCAGGCTCCCTAGATTTCCCCCTTTTTAAACACTTGAACACACTGCACCTGTTTTCTTTTGATCACTGTTTTGGTTTTGTTCACACATTAGTATTAAGTGTCTATATCTAATAAAGGTTTTTAACAAATTGTAATTACCTATCTTTGAGTTGATTATACGTGTATGGGTAAAACCTTTTGGCTGGCCTTTGGAGATCTGGTACCTGAGTGAGACCCGGGTCCTCATCTCGAAGATACCGTTTTTTTCATGACTTATCAACATTACATACCTTCTCTGTTCTGAGCTTGCCCCTCCCCCCATCTCACCCCCTTTACATTGGGCTAAAGTCCATCTCCTTTCTGTCCTATCTCAATTTTGTAGGTTGCTATGACCCTCCCATGCTACTACTAGTTTAAAATCTTCTCCAACCTTCTATATTATTCCATAGTCTACCAATTAAATTAAACAAAACAGTAGTGTAAAATAGTACATATGTATAATAATATAGAAGCAATATGTAATATGTATATCTGCATTTAACATCCTGCAGTAACTCCAAGGCCTCATCTCACACTCATACTCACTCAAAGGAACAGCGATTGTGATGCTCTGCATTTAATATCCTGCAGTAACTCCAAGGCCTCATCTCACACTCATACTCACTCATAGGAACAGCGATTGTGATGCTCTGCATTTAACATACTGCAGTAAATCCAAGGTACTGACTGTGATAATAATATTCCATATTAATTAAGTATGATTGATTGATCACTATTGAGCAACTCAAACATTTATAGATAGTTAAGATGGCACCAGTAAGCATATAAGCACACATAGCACATATTACTAGATGCAGGCTTGAAGGCCACAATTACTAGATGCAGGCTTGAAGGCCTTATGCCACAGCTATTAAGAGCTGACACAGCACTACAGCTGTTTACTACGCTGACACAGCACTATAAGCTGACACAGCACTATAAGCTGACACAGCACTTCAGCAGTTTGAGAAACTTCTGTTGCCATCAAAAACTTATGTTGCCATCTCTAGAATAGTACAAAGAAAGCTTGTAGATAAGAGATAATTAACCGCACAAGACTTGGCATAAGTTCTGGTGGTCCTGAACAGTCTGGCCAACTGCCAGGTCCATCCAGCTGCTTGTATCAAGGTATTTTGCTGGACTGCACTGATAAGGAACTACTGTCTGTCCTTGAAGACAGGTATATAAGACTAAGGGAATCTTGCGCTCACTTGGAGAACTACCCACCTGTAATGCGGACGCGTGATGCTGGTTTCTGCTGTTCCCAGAAGAGAGGGTCTCTCCGAGTGACTGCCTGAGTTCTCCCCAGTCATGTGTGGCAAGGAGACAACCAAGCTTCTCTAATGGTGATGTATACTTAAGCTGATATATCTAGATACTAAGCTGTTTGAAGTAAATGCATGCAACTACTTAAATGAGAGTAAAACGTATTTTGCTTATATCCCTTTGTGGATAATAAAGTGTAGTGTGAATTCTTATATTCAACTTGGTCTTTGTGTGATTTCTCTTTCCTATAACTCAATGTACTCTATCCGAACTGGGTTGTGTGCCCGCCAATATCACTATGAACCTTATTAGGTATTGATTATTACTTTTTGGATATTGGTGCTTCATGAATTTAATGATTAGGCACAACACTGACTGAAGCTACTTCACCTTGGAAGATACTTCACCTCATTTGTTCTTACATTGCTAATATGTTTTTATGTGTTACTATAGAATTGTTTCCAATTATACCTGTAGTTTGCCACTGTAATTTTCTGTGCATGCAGTTTTTATCATTGTCATTAGTGTTGTCGCGAACCCGAAATTTTCGGTTCGCGAACGGCGAACGCGAACTTCCGCAAATGTTCGCGAACCGGCGAACCGCCATTGACTTCAATGGGCAGGCGAATTTTAAAACCAACAGGGACTGTTTCTGGCCACAAAAGTGATGGAAAAGTTGTTTCAAGGGGACTAACACCTGGACTGTGGCATGCCGGAGGGGGATCCATGGCAAAACTCCCATGGAAAATTGCACAGTTGATGCAGAGTCTGCTTTTAATCCATAAAGGGCAGAAATCACCTAACATTGACACCTGTCCTCAAAGCCCTGCCCTGATACACACTGACACAGAGCAAAATAGAGACTGTTCCCCGTCCTCAGAGACCATGATACACACTGACACAGAGCAGAATAGAGACTGTTACCCCTACATAGGGTCACTTGGCAGATATGGCGTGGTCGTGGGAGGGGGCGGATGACTTTCACCTCTTCCCCTGTTAGATTCCCGTTGTGCTGTGACATCACCCTTATACGCTGTGTAAAGCATACTATTTAATTTGATCAGCATGGCCACTTGAGTTTTTATAGTTTTCACGCTGCTTGTAGTTTATATATGGTTCACAAAAATCAAACAAACGATAAAGTAAACGTGTAAGGATTCAGAATATTCTTTCAAACCCTTACACATTGTGTGTACGTATTTTTTGTCTTAAGTTTGTGGCTTTAAAGACGTTTACGTTGTTTCTATGATGTGCATAACATGTTCTTGTAAATGTTTGCTAAATTTTTCCTGGAATTGTAATTTTTCAATCTGAATAAAGATAGTCAAATCCCCGATACACACTGACACAGAGCAGAATAGGGACTGTTCCCCCTACATAGGGTCACTTGGCAGATATGGATTGACACCTATCCTAATGATCCCTGATACACACTGACACAGAGCAGAATAGAGACTGTTCCCCCTACATAGGGTCACTTGGCAGATATGGATTGACACCTGTCCTCAAAACCCCTGATACACACTGACACAGAGCAGAATAGGGACTGTTCCCCCTACATAGGGTCACTTGGCAGATATGGATTGACACCTGTCCTCAAAACCCCTGATACACACTGACACAGAGCAGAATAGGGACTGTTCCTCCTACATAGGGTCACTTGGCAGATATGGATTGACACCTGTCCTCAAAACCCCTGATACACACTGACACAGAGCAGAATAGAGACTGTTCCCCGTCCACAGAGACCATGATACACACTGACACAGAGCAGAATAGGGACTGTTACCCCTACATAGGGTCACTTGGCAGGTATGGATTGACACCTGTCCTCAAAGCCCATGATACACACTGGGGGGAGCTACTGTCCTCCCCAACCCCTGCGCGGTGGGTGGGGGCCATAAATCACAATGGGGGACCTACTGTCCTCCCCCCCCCGGCCCCCATCCCTGCGCGGTGGGCATAAATCACAATGGGACGGACCTACTGATAGGAGTGGAGTATTGTTCATATCAGTTTAATACCTTCCGCATCTCCTATCAGTGGACGTGTAAATGGCAGAGATTTTTAATTGTTGAATCACCTCCCCTTTTTAGGCCAAGGTGGGAAGATGCTTAGACCACTGGTATATTGGTGCCATCTTGGAGGATTTTTTTTTGGTTTGGTTTTTGAAGCCACAGTGCTGCACCAGTGGGCCTAAAAATTAGGCATGTACACATGCCTGAAAAATTTGGTATTGTTGCAGCCGCTGCTGTAGCAGCGGCCAGAAAAATTGATGTTTGTTTCACAGGCAGAAAGTGCCCTAAAACATGGCGGCTTGAACCCTAGTTGGTGGCGGATAAGTCACGCAAGTCAAACGTCATTCAGAGCTAAAATACAGCAGCGTGTGGACCATTTTTAGCCCAAGGCAGCTCATCTCATCAGGCCTTTTTTAAGCGAATGTATCGCCCAGTGTCAGTCCCTTCGGGATCCATCCCTCATTCATCTTAATAAAGGTGAGGTAATCTAGACTTTTTTGACCTAGGCGACTTCTCTTCTCAGTGACAATACCTCCTGCTGCACTGAAGGTCCTTTCTGACAGGACACTTGAAGCGGGGCAGGCCAGAAGTTCTATCGCAAATTGGGATAGCTCAGGCCACAGGTCAAGCCTGCACACCGAGTAGTCAAGGGGTTCATCGCTCCTCAGAGTGTCGATATCTGCAGTTAAGGCGAGGTAGTCTGCTACCTGTCGGTCGAGTCGCTCTCTGAGGGTGGATCCCGAAGGGCTGTGGCGATGCATAGGACTTAAAAAGGTCCGCATGTCCTCCATCAACAACACGTCTTTAAAGCGTCCTGTCCTTGCCGGCGTGGTCGTGGGAGGAGGAGGATGACTTCCACCTCTCCCCCTGTTAGATTCCCGTTGTGCTGTGACATCACCCTTATACGCTGTGTAAAGCATACTTTTTAATTTATTTTGCAAATGCTGCATCCTTTCCGACTTGTTGTAATTCGGTAACATTTCCGCCACTTTCTGCTTATACCGGGGGTCTAGTAGCGTGGACACCCAGTACAGGTTGTTCTCCTTCAGCCTTTTTATACGAGGGTCCCTCAACAGGCAGGACAGCATGAAAGACCCCATTTGCACAAGGTTGGATGCCGAGCTACTCATTTCCCGTTCCTCCTCCTCACTGATGTCATTGAAGGTATGTTCTTCCCCCCAGCCACGTACAACACCACAGGTACCAGATAGGTGACAACGAGCACCCTGGGATGCCTGTTGTGTTTGGTCTTGCTCCTCCTCCTCCTCCTCAAAGCTACAATCCTCCTCTGACTCCTCTTCCTCACAATCCTCTTCCAGCGTTGCCGCAGGTCCAGCAAGCGATGCTGATAAGGCTGTTTCTGGTGGTGATGGTGACCACAACTCTTCCTCTTCCTCTTCACGCTCATCTACAGCCTGATCCAGCACTCTTCGCAGGGCACGCTCCAGGAAGAAAACAAATGGTATGATGTCGCTGATGGTGCCTTCGTTGCGACTGACTAGGTTTGTCACTTCCTCAAAAGGACGCATGAGCCTACAGGCATTGCGCATGAGCGTCCAGTAACGTGGCAAAAAAATTCCCAGCTCCCCAGAGGCTGTCCTAGCACCCCGGTCATACAAATATTCATTAACAGCTTTTTCTTGTTGGAGCAGGCGGTCGAACATTAGGAGTGTTGAATTCCAACGTGTAGGGCTGTCGCAAATCAAGCGCCTCACTGGCATGTTGTTTCGCCGCTGGATATCGGCAAAGTGAGCCATGGCCGTGTAGGAACGCCTGAAATGGCCACACACCTTCCTGGCCTGCTTCAGGACATCCTGTAAGCCTGTGTACTTATGCACAAAGCGTTGTACGATCAGATTACACACATGTGCCATGCACGGCACATGTGTCAACTTGCCCAACTTCAATGCCGCTATCAAATTTTTTTCCTTTGTCACACACCACTCTGCCGATATCCAGTTGCTGCGGAGTCAGCCACTTTTCCACCTGTGCATTCAGGGCGGACAGGAGTGCTTGTCCGGTGTGACTCTCTGCTTTCAAGCAAGTCAAACCCAAGACGGCGTGACACTGATGTATCCGGGATGTGGAATAGTACCTGGGGAGCTGGGGGGGTGCCATTGATGTGGAGAAAGAAGCAGCGGCACAAGAGGACTCAGCCGAGGAGGTTATGGAAGAGGATGGAGTAGGAGGAGTAGAGGAGGTGGCAGCAGGACTGCCTGCAATTCGTGGCGGTGTCACCAACTTGCTTGTCAGCCGTCAGCAGGTTTACCCAATGCGCAGTGTAGGTGATATACCTGCCCTGACCATGCTTTGCAGACCAGGTATCAGTGGTCAGATGGACCCTTGCCCCAACACTGTGTGCCAGACATGCCATGACTTCCTTTTGCACAAACGAGTACAAGTTGGGGATTGCCTTTTGTGAAAAGAAATTCCGGCCGGGTACCTTCCACTGCGGTGTCCCAATAGCTACAAATTTTTTGAACGCCTCAGACTCAACCAGATTGTATGGTAAAAGCTGGCGGGCTAATAGTTCGGACAAGCCAGCTGTCAGACGCTGGGCAAGGGGGTGACTTGGTGACATTGGCTTCTTACGCTCAAACATGTCCTTGACAGACACATGACTGTGGGCAGATGAGCGGGAACTGCTCAAGGATGGAGACGGAGTGGCGGATGGTTGAGAGGGGGCAAGAAGGACGGCAGTGGTTGACGTGGCTGAAGATGCTGGACCAGGAGGAGGATGGCGGCTTAGAGTAGGCGTGCTGCTTGTACTCATGTGTTGATCCCATAGGCGTTTGTGATGTGAGATCATGTGCCTACGCAAAGCAGTTGTACCTAGGTGGGTGTTGGACCTCCCACGACTCAGTTTCCTTTGGCACAGGTTGCAAATGGCATCGCTGTTGTCAGAGGCAGGCACACAAAAAAATGCCACACTGCTGAGCTATGCAATGACGGCATTCTGGTGGTGGACACAGCATGCGTTGATTGGCGTGCTGTCGGGCTGACCCCGGGTGCCGATGCATGCTGTCTGACTGTGCCACTAGCTCCTTGCGACGACCCCCCCTGCTTCCAACTCGTCTCCTCCTCCTCTCTGTCTCCCCATCTGAACTTTCGCCCTGTTCTTCTTCTTGCCGAGCGGGCACCCACGTGACATCCATGGACGCATCGTCATCATCAACCGCTTCACTTGTTTCTGACAACTCAGAAAAGGAAGCAGCAGCGGGTACAACATCATCATCATCACTCCGTACCTCCATGTGTTTAATGCTGCCTGCCTGAGACATATCCCTGTTATCTACATCCTCTAGCAATAATGGTTGCGCATCACTCATTTCTTCAAACGGGTGTGTGAATAACTCCTCTGACATACCAAGTAAAGCGGCTGTGGTGCTAGTTTTGGTGGTGGCAGCAGGCGGGTGAGTGGTATCTTGAGACGTGCCTGAAGCTAAGCTGGAGGAGGATGGTGCGTCAAGGTTCCGAGCGGAGGCTGTACAAGATTGGGTGTCCTGTGTTAGCCAGTCAACTATGTCCTCAGAACTTTTCAAGTTCAGGGTACGTGGCTTCTGAAAACTGGGCATTATTCTAGGGCAAAAGGGAATCACAGCACCACGACCACGATGGCCCCTGCGGGGTGGCCTGCCTCTGCCTGTCATTTTTTGGGGGATTAGTGGTACTATGCGTGCAAGCTACTGTGAGACCAGATATGATTGGCAATGTGAACTGTAACAGTTCTGCAGAGCACACACTGTAGGCCTGACACACCCGCTTGAAGACAAGTAACTGCTATTCAATCTATAACAGTGAAAAATAAATTTTGGTTTTAAAAGCACGCTATAGAGACACCAGATATGATTGGCAATGTGCACTGGAACAGTTCTGCAGAGCACACGCTGAAGGAAGGACTGACAGAGCCGCTTGAAGAGAAGTAACTGCTATTCAATCTATAACAGTGAAAAATAAATTTTGGTTTTGAAAGCACGCTATAGAGACACCAGATATGATTGGCAATGTGCACTGGAACAGTTCTGCAGAGCACACGCTGAAGGAAGGACTGACAGAGCCGCTTGAAGGACACTGACTGGCTGCTATTAGCTTACACTAGAAACCTTTTTTCTTTGTAAAAGCACGCTACATAGACACCAGATATGATTGGCAATGTGCACTTGAACAGTTCTGCAGAGCACACACTGTAGGCCTGACACACCCGCTTGAAGACAAGTAACTGCTATTCAATCTATAACAGTGAAAAACTAATTTTGGTTTTAAAAGCACGCTATAGAGACACCAGATATGATTGGCAATGTGCACTGGAACAGTTCTGGAGAGCACACGCTGAAGGAAGGACTGACAGAGCCGCTGGAAGGACACTGACTGGCTGCTATTAGCTTACACTAGAAACCTTTTTTCTTTGTAAAAGCATGCTAAAGAGACACCAAATATGATTGGCAACTGTCAAAGCACGCTGGAACAGGTCTACAGAGCACACGCTGAAGTAGGCCTGACACCCAGACGCTTGCAGACAACTAACTGCTCTTCTATTACAGTGAAAAAAAAATATTTCTTTTAAATCTAAAGCTTAAGCTATTGTAAAAACAGATGAGTGGTGGCACTGGGCAAGAGGGCACAGTATCCACTGTGAACCTCACACAGAAGCTGGCAGGCAGGCAACTGCTCTTCTATTACAGTGGAAACAAAATTTTGGTTGTAAAAGCACGCTATAGAGACACCAGATATGAGTGGCAACTGTCAAAGTACGCTGGCAGGGTTGTGCAGGGCACACGCTGAAGGAAGGCCTGGCAGAGCCGCTTGAAGGACACTGACTGGCTGCTATTAGCTTACACTGGAAACCTTTTTTCTTTGTAAAAGCACGCTAAAGAGACACCAGATATGATTGGCAACTGTCAAAGCACGCTGGCACAGGTCTGCAGAGCACACGCTGAAGTAGGCCTGACACCCAGACGCTTGCAGACAACTAACTGATCTTCTATTACAGTGAAAAAAATGATTTCTTTAAAATCTAATGCTTAAGCTATTGTTAAAACAGATATGAGTGGTGGCACTGGGCAAGTAGGCACAGTATCCAATGTGAACCTCACACAGAAGCTGGCAGGCAGGCAACTGCTCTTCTATTACAGTGAAAACAAATTATTTATTTTAAATCTAAAGCTTAACCAATTGTTAAAACAGATATGAGTGGTGGCACTGGGCAAGTAGGCACAGTATCCAATGTGAACCTCACACAGAAGCTGGCAGGCAGGCAACTGCTCTTCTATTACAGTGGAAACAAAATTTTGGTTGTAAAAGCACGCTATAGAGACACCAGATATGAGTGGCAACTGTCAAAGTACGCTGGCAGGGTTGTGCAGGGCACACGCTGAAGGAAGGCCTGAGAGAGCCGCTTGAAGGACACTGACTGGCTGCTATTAGCTTACACTGGAAACCTTTTTTCTTTGTAAAAGCACGCTAAAGAGACACCAGATATGATTGGCAACTGTCAAAGCACGCTGGCACAGGTCTGCAGAGCACACGCTGAAGTAGGCCTGACACCCAGACGCTTGCAGACAACTAACTGATCTTCTATTACAGTGAAAAAAAATGATTTCTTTAAAATCTAAAGCTTAAGCTATTGTTAAAACAGATATGAGTGGTGGCACTGACTGTGCAAATGGGCAAGGCATCCAACCTGACACAGAAGCTGGCAGGCAGGCAACTGCTCTTCTATTACAGTGAAAAAAAATGATTTCTTTAAAATCTAATGCTTAAGCTATTGTTAAAACAGATATGAGTGGTGGCACTGACTGTGCAAATGGGCAAGGCATCCAATCTGACACAGAAGCTGGCAGGCAGGCAGGCAACTGCTCTTCTATTACAGTGAAAAAAAATATTTATTTTAAATGTAAAGCTTAACCTATTGTTAAAACAGATATGAGTGGTGGCACTGACTGTGCAAATGGGCAAGGCATCCAACCTGACACAGAAGCTGGCAGGCAGGCAGGCAACTGCTCTTCTATTACAGTGAAAACTAATTATTTATTTAAAATCTAAAGCTTAAGCTATTGTTAAAACAGATATGAGTGGTGGCACTGACTGTGCAAATGGGCAAGGCATCCAACCTGACACAGAAGCTGGCAGGCAGGCAACTGCTCTTCTATTACAGTGAAAACAAATTATTTATTTAAAATCTAAAGCTTAACCAATTGTTAAAACAGATATGAGTGGTGGCACTGACTGTGCAAATGGGCAAGGCATCCAACCTGACACAGAAGCTGGCAGGCAGGCAACTGCTCTTCTATTACAGTGAAAACAAATTATTTATTTTAAATCTAAAGCTTAACCAATTGTTAAAACAGATATGAGTGGTGGCACTGGGCAAGTAGGCACAGTATCCAATGTGAACCTCACACAGAAGCTGGCAGGCAGGCAACTGCTCTTCTATTACAGTGAAAACAAATTATTTATTTTAAATCTAAAGCTTAACCAATTGTTAAAACAGATATGAGTGGTGGCACTGGGCAAGTGGGCACAGTATCCAATGTGAACCTCACACAGAAGTTGGCAGGCAGGCAACTGCTCTTCTATTACAGTGAAAAAAAATATTTATTTTAAATGTAAAGCTTAACCTATTGTTAAAACAGATATGAGTGGTGGCACTGACTGTGCAAATGGGCAAGGCATCCAACCTGACACAGAAGCTGGCAGGCAGGCAACTGCTCTTCTATTACAGTGAAAAAAAAATGATTTCTTTAAAATCTAATGCTTAAGCTATTGTTAAAACAGATATGAGTGGTGGCACTGACTGTGCAAATGGGCAAGGCATCCAACCTGACACAGAAGCTGGCAGGCAGGCAACTGCTCTTCTATTACAGTGAAAACAAATTATTTATTTTAAATCTAAAGCTTAACCAATTGTTAAAACAGATATGAGTGGTGGCACTGGGCAAGTAGGCACAGTATCCAATGTGAACCTCACGCAGAAGCTGGCAGGCAGGCAACTGCTCTTCTATTACAGTGGAAACAAAATTTTGGTTGTAAAAGCACGCTATAGAGACACCAGATATGAGTGGCAACTGTCAAAGTACGCTGGCAGGGTTGTGCAGGGCACACGCTGAAGGAAGGCCTGAGAGAGCCGCTTGAAGGACACTGACTGGCTGCTATTAGCTTACACTGGAAACCTTTTTTCTTTGTAAAAGCACGCTAAAGAGACACCAGATATGATTGGCAACTGTCAAAGCACGCTGGCACAGGTCTGCAGAGCACACGCTGAAGTAGGCCTGACACCCAGACGCTTGCAGACAACTAACTGGTCTTCTATTACAGTGAAAAAAAATTATTTCTTTAAAATCTAAAGCTTAAGCTATTGTTAAAACAGATATGAGTGGTGGCACTGACTGTGCAAATGGGCAAGGCATCCAACCTGACTCAGAAGCTGGCAGGCAGGCAACTGCTCTTCTATTACAGTGAAAAAAAATGATTTCTTTAAAATCTAATGCTTAAGCTATTGTTAAAACAGATATGAGTGGTGGCACTGACTGTGCAAATGGGCAAGGCATCCAACCTGACACAGAAGCTGGCAGGCAGGCAGGCAACTGCTCTTCTATTACAGTGAAAACAAATTATTTATTTAAAATCTAAAGCTTAAGCTATTGTTAAAACAGATATGAGTGGTGGCACTGACTGTGCAAATGGGCAAGGCATCCAACCTGACACAGAAGCTGGCAGGCAGGCAACTGCTCTTCTATTACAGTGAAAACAAATTATTTATTTAAAATCTAAAGCTTAACCAATTGTTAAAACAGATATGAGTGGTGGCACTGACTGTGCAAATGGGCAAGGCATCCAACCTGACACAGAAGCTGGCAGGCAGGCAACTGCTCTTCTATTACAGTGAAAACAAATTATTTATTTTAAATCTAAAGCTTAACCAATTGTTAAAACAGATATGAGTGGTGGCACTGGGCAAGTAGGCACAGTATCCAATGTGAACCTCACACAGAAGCTGGCAGGCAGGCAACTGCTCTTCTATTACAGTGAAAACAAATTATTTATTTTAAATCTAAAGCTTAACCAATTGTTAAAACAGATATGAGTGGTGGCACTGGGCAAGTGGGCACAGTATCCAATGTGAACCTCACACAGAAGTTGGCAGGCAGGCAACTGCTCTTCTATTACAGTGAAAAAAAATATTTATTTTAAATGTAAAGCTTAACCTATTGTTAAAACAGATATGAGTGGTGGCACTGACTGTGCAAATGGGCAAGGCATCCAACCTGACACAGAAGCTGGCAGGCAGGCAACTGCTCTTCTATTACAGTGAAAAAAAAATGATTTCTTTAAAATCTAATGCTTAAGCTATTGTTAAAACAGATATGAGTGGTGGCACTGACTGTGCAAATGGGCAAGGCATCCAACCTGACACCGAAGCTGGCAGGCAGGCAACTGCTCTTCTATTACAGTGAAAACAAATTATTTATTTTAAATCTAAAGCTTAACCAATTGTTAAAACAGATATGAGTGGTGGCACTGGGCAAGTAGGCACAGTATCCAATGTGAACCTCACGCAGAAGCTGGCAGGCAGGCAACTGCTCTTCTATTACAGTGGAAACAAAATTTTGGTTGTAAAAGCACGCTATAGAGACACCAGATATGAGTGGCAACTGTCAAAGTACGCTGGCAGGGTTGTGCAGGGCACACGCTGAAGAAAGGCCTGACAGAGCCGCTTGAAGGACACTGACTGGCTGCTATTAGCTTACACTGGAAACCTTTTTTCTTTGTAAAAGCACGCTAAAGAGTCACCAGATATGATTGGCAACTGTCAAAGCACGCTGGCACAGGTCTGCAGAGCACACGCTGAAGTAGGCCTGACACCCAGACGCTTGCAGACAACTAACTGATCTTCTATTACAGTGAAAAAAAATGATTTCTTTAAAATCTAAAGCTTAAGCTATTGTTAAAACAGATATGAGTGGTGGCACTGACTGTGCAAATGGGCAAGGCATCCAACCTGACACAGAAGCTGGCAGGCAGGCAACTGCTCTTCTATTACAGTGAAAAAAAATGATTTCTTTAAAATCTAATGCTTAAGCTATTGTTAAAACAGATATGAGTGGTGGCACTGACTGTGCAAATGGGCAAGGCATCCAATCTGACACAGAAGCTGGCAGGCAGGCAGGCAACTGCTCTTCTATTACAGTGAAAAAAAATATTTATTTTAAATGTAAAGCTTAACCTATTGTTAAAACAGATATGAGTGGTGGCACTGACTGTGCAAATGGGCAAGGCATCCAACCTGACACAGAAGCTGGCAGGCAGGCAACTGCTCTTCTATTACAGTGAAAACAAATTATTTATTTAAAATCTAATGCTTAAGCTATTGTTAAAACAGATATGAGTGGTGGCACTGACTGTGCAAATGGGCAAGGCATCCAACCTGACACAGAAGCTGGCAGGCAGGCAGGCAGGCAACTGCTCTTCTATTACAGTGAAAAAAAATGATTTCTTTAAAATCTAAAGCTTAAGCTATTGTTAAAACAGATATGAGTGGTGGCACTGACTGTGCAAATGGGCAAGGCATCCAACCTGACACAGAAGCTGGCAGGCAGGCAACTGCTCTTCTATTACAGTGAAAACAAATTATTTATTTAAAATCTAAAGCTTAACCAATTGTTAAAACAGATATGAGTGGTGGCACTGACTGTGCAAATGGGCAAGGCATCCAACCTGACACAGAAGCTGGCAGGCAGGCAACTGCTCTTCTAGTACAGTGAAAACAAATTATTTATTTTAAATCTAAAGCTTAACCAATTGTTAAAACAGATATGAGTGGTGGCACTGGGCAAGTAGGCACAGTATCCAATGTGAACCTCACACAGAAGCTGGCAGGCAGGCAACTGCTCTTCTATTACAGTGAAAACTAATTATTTATTTTAAATCTAAAGCTTAACCAATTGTTAAAACAGATATGAGTGGTGGCACTGGGCAAGTGGGCACAGTATCCAATGTGAACCTCACACAGAAGCTGGCAGGCAGGCAACTGCTCTTCTATTACAGTGAAAAAAAAATATTTATTTTAAATGTAAAGCTTAACCTATTGTTAAAACAGATATGAGTGGTGGCACTGGGCAAGTAGGCACAGTATCCAATGTGAACCTCACACAGAAGCTGGCAGGCAGGCACCTGCAATTACATTACACAGGAAAAAAAAAAAAAAAAAAAGCAGCCTGATGTTATAGCCCTAAAAAGGGCTTTTTGGGGTGCTGTCCTTACAGCAGAGATCAGATGAGTCCTTCAGGATTGTAGTGGACACTGAATACCCTAGCCTAGCTATCAATTTCCCTATCTAATCAGCAGCAGCTAAACTTTCCCTCCTCTCACTAAGCATGCAGCTTCAGAATGAATCGAAAATGGATGCTGGGAGGGAGGTTGGAGGGTGTGGAAGGGAGGGAGTGCTGCTGATTGGCTGGAATGTGTCTGCTGACCGAGAGGCACAGGGTCAAAGTTTGCCCAATGATGACGAATAGGGGGCGGATCGAACTGCGCATGTGTCCGCCCGCCGCGGCGAACGCGAACACGCTAAGTTCGCCGGGAACTGTTCGCCGGCGGACAGTTCGGTACATCACTAATTGTCATTTAATGTTTCTGAACAATATTTCATGTACACAGTTATTAATATTTTGGGTGATAAACTTTTTAACACATTGCTACTCTACTCCTCCCCCACCCTGCAACAAATTAAATTAAAGGTGCACCTATTATACCTTTTAACACTACTCAGGGTTGAGTGGTTAAATTAAATAGGATAATAAAAATGGTCACATCACTCCCCTTCCGTTTCTCCACCCTTCCCCCTCTCCTTTAAGGCCCCTGAATGATCACACTGATCCGAAAGTTGTAAAGTTGCGATGCAAACGTATATGGGTCAATAATGTATTATGGCACTTACAATGGTTTACTCTTCTTCTCCTAAGCCCCCTCAAACATAAAGGGCCACAGGATAACTCACGAAACCACAAACAAAAAAAGGGCAAGGTATTAATTCAATATTACTGTTCTATTGGCAGCGCTTATATTTTGTGTATGGATGAAATTCCTCTCTTCACTCTTATGACCACTAACATGGGTGTGTTGAGACGACAGACCCCCCCCCGGAATTACTCCCGGGTTGAATACATTTCACTTCTTAATAGACACTTTTCAAATTTTTCTGATGCCTTTAAACATACTCTCCCTTAATACTAAGGGTTTAAACTCTCCGCATAAGAGGAGATTGGCCATAACAGAAGCCACAAAACTTCAAACAAATGTAGCGTTCTTTCAAGAGACCCACTTTTTGAAATCTCACATGCCCAAGTTCTCTTCTAAACAATTCCCGATTGGTTTCCATGTGGGATATGTAAAGAAAAAAAGGGGAGTCTCAATCTTGATAGGTAAAGATGTGGTATTCTCATTTCACCATAAGGTCATTGATAGAGAGGGTAGATTCTTATTGTTGCAATGTTATTTGAACAATGAGCCCTACACACTGCTAAATGTTTATAGCCCCCATGACAATCAACTGCAGTTTGCTAACAAAATGATCGCATTGGCACAAGCGCACCCATTTGGAACATTAGTTATAGGAGGGGATACAAACTTTGTATTAGATGAGACAATGGATACGACTTCAACCAATAATGTAACTCAGGCCACAGCCCGCAAACGTTCGATTGTGGCGTCCAATCTCAGGAAAGCTATTCATTCCTCGGAACTTGTAGATGCCTGGAGGGTACTCCACCCCTCAGACAAAGATTACACATTTTATTCGCAAATACACAATTCATATTCGCGTATAGACAGATTTCTAGTCCATTCCTCCACGATACCAAAAATACATGCTGTAAATATAGGGATTATTACGTGGTCGGACCATGCGCCCATCACTATCTCACTGCAGGAACGTTTTCCCTCTAAGGGACGCGGCACCTGGCGTCTCAACGAAACCTTACTGAAAGACCCCCTTATCAAACGCCAAATTGCAGAAGACCTTAAGACATATTTTGAACTAAATACCACCCAAGATACCACTATAGAATCGATCTGGCAGGCTCATAAAGCCGTAATTAGAGGATCTTTCATCAAACATGCTAGCCGAGCCCAAAAACAAAGGGACAAAGAATATTCCACCCTCATTAATGAAATTGCGGCTCTTACGCACGCTAACAAGATAAGCCCTTCTGTAACACGTAGTGAAACACTTAGACGCCTCCAAAATAAATTAAATGATATAGATATAGACAAAGCGAATTTTATTCTCCAACGCTATAAACATAAGTTCTTTGCACATGGAAACAAGGCGGGCTCTGTATTAGCAGCCAAATTAAAAGCTAGAATGGCCAACTCTAGGGTGGCCTGGATTTACTCCTCAATGCACAAAAAAATAATGAATCCACAGGATATTGTGGACGAATTCGCACGCTATTATAGTACCCTGTACAACCTTAAAGAGGATAAAGCCACTCCTACTCCATCCCTTTCCCAAATACAATCCTTTTTGAATACGGTTGATCTGCCCACTCTACAACAATCTGAAATTGATTTACTCATCCAACCAATCTCTGAGCAAGAATTGGGCCAAATTATCAGACAACTACCCCGACATAAAGCCCCGGGCCCAGATGGTCTCTCGAATATTTATTATCAGACATTTCTTACTACCCTAGCTCCCTCCCTGACGGAATTTCTTAACCACTGTTTTACTAACGGGGTTATGCCACCCGAAATGCTACAGGCGCATGTGTCTACTTTACCAAAACCGGGCAAACCGGCCACATTGTGCCAAAACTTTAGACCTATATCACTTCTAAATTGTGACACCAAGCTCTATGCTAAGATCCTAGCTGATAGATTGAAAAACATTCTAACTCGAATTATTCACACTGACCAATCAGGGTTTGTGACATCTAGACAAGGATCGGACAATACGAGGAAAATTCTTAATATAATAGCCCATATGGAATCATCTCACATGGAAGGCCTTCTCTTAGCGCTGGACGCGGAGAAGGCCTTCGATAGATTGAATTGGCTATATATGGAGCAAGTTCTGATAAAATTTGGCTTCCCTGACCCATTTATTAAAGGGATTCTGGCCCTCTATGGCAAACCATCAGCCAAGGTAGCTAATGCCGGTTTTATCTCACAACCCTTTTTGATAACAAATGGCACACGTCAAGGATGCCCGTTATCGCCCCTTTTATTTGTATTATCCTTAGAACCCTTAGCAGATAGGATACGGAAAAACAATGATATAACAGGGATAACCATTTCCAACGCGGAATGCAAACTCTCTATGTTTGCGGATGACGTTCTCATTACCATGTCAAACCCGACCCACTCCCTACCTCATCTTATGAATACACTACAAGAATATAGCGCCATTTCTTATTATAAGTTGAACCAAACGAAGACACAAGCCCTACCATTAAGACTTCCACAAACCACTGTCCAAACGCTGAAAGACAGATTTTCCTTCGATTGGAGACAGGCACATATCACATACCTAGGTATAAAGATATCAACCACGTTAAGAGAAATCATTAAACATAACTACTCGACACTACCACGAATGTGTACCCAAACAATATTTAAGTGGAAAGATGTAATGTTGTCTTGGTTTGGGAAGATAAACGTAATTAAAATGGTACTTCTTCCCAAATTACTATATGTGTTTCGGATGATACCAATCCCGATCTCCCCGACACTAGGCAAACAAATCCAAAGAACTATAACCACATATATATGGGGGGGTAAAAAACCTCGTCTGGCTTCCAGTCTTCTCCAAGTCCCGACCTCAAAAGGTGGACTGGGCACCCCCAATATAATTCAGTACCAGAAAGCGGCCCTGTTGGAAACAGCAATTAAGCTCCATGCCGCTAAGTCCACATTACAATGGGTGGATATAGAAAACAATTATACCCCACTGGGGTCCCCAGTAGAAATCATGTGGACACCTAAACATCTGAGGAAACATACTCACACATTGTTGCCACTATCTAAATTTTCAATTCAAGCGTGGGATAGGTTACACCATAAACACATACCTGACCGTAAGTTTTTGCCGTGGGCGCCATTAAATGCACTAGCCGCGGTTTCTCCTTGGCTGTCTATACACAAATGGAAGCAGATGGGTAATCCCCGAATAATTGATATTTGTAGATGCGATGAGATCCTACCATTTCCAGAACTCCAAACTCTTTATGACTTACCCCACTCATTTATATTTCCTTACCTTCAATTGAAGGACGTCATAGCTACTAGAGTTGCCACACTAGTAGACCTGACCCCAGGGCCAAGCAAGAACCTTCTTAAACTATATGATAGATGCAATAAATCCCCAATAAAAACCAAGACTTTGTCCTTAAGCTATCTTACCTTGATTGAGCAATCCCCTGAACCGAAGGTTACTTATAAATCCCAGTGGCAGAAAGAAAACCCTCAAAACTTCACGGATGATCAATGGCTTCAATCGCTCATGGCATTAAAAGGGGTTACCTCCTGTTACTCTCATATAGAGTCTCACAAAAAACTTATCTATCGGTGGTATCTCACACCGGACAGATTACACCACATTTACCCTAAAGCCCCGGATAGCTGTTGGAGATGTCTCCAATCCAAAGGTACCATGACCCACATATGGTGGGAGTGCCCCCTTATTATACCTTTATGGGAAGAGACCCAAAACTTATGGAATGAAGTAGGCTTTCAGCCCTTAACTCTGACATCACGAATTGGTATATTTTTAATGACACCGGATAATCTGTCACATACGGATAAACAGTTATTAAGCATATTAATCCTAGCTACCCGTAGTCTTATTGCTGCTAATTGGAAACAGACCACATGCCCGCACCCTAACTTACTACACCGTAAGACTAGGCAGTTTCTAAGGTATGAACTAATGTCAGCACACTCGGCTACACAAATATCTACAGCCCAATATAATTGGAACCACTGGAACTCAAATGCCTATATAATACAGAAGGATAAGGGCTCGTAACACAATCGTGACTCCTATCAGATATGTAACAGGTCAGAGAGTATTGGACCATATGGGATAGTGTATAACACACTCCGACCAAGCTCGATACACCTCTGAATCGCTAGGCTAGGCCTACAATAACTATACACAACATCTACTTTAATTGTCTTATTCAATGTATGCAGTTTATAAACTCCACTACCGCACTATGCCCAACCTGGAACTTAGTTTACGGAGACCGATTTGTTGGATGATCGCTATGCTCCGTGGGTCTTCACTCACTGTATCAAGATGTCTTCTTGTAATGTACCGTTATGCTATACAGTATTACGTACCGCAATCTCTCCTTGCAAGGAACTATAAGACACCCATACCGTACCAGGAGAGACTAAATTGTGCCAGTCGCACCTTTGGGTATTTAACACTGTTGTGAAACTGTTTCTAATGTTATGTTGTCATCTAGTAATGCTTCCAATCCACGGATCCTATTGTAATTTGATGTATGACTTTATGACTTAATGTATGCCACTGCTATGTATTCTACTGGACCTTATATATGTTTTCCCCTCCCCTCCCCTCTCCCTCTCTTTTTTTCTGTACCCTAATCCCAATGAAAATCTTTCAATAAAAATTCAAATTTAAAAAAAAAAAATGGTCACATCAAAATATATGAAGATATTAAACAGTTAAAATGTTCCTTGTTAATCTCTATATATGTGTTGCCAAATGTATCAACTGCGGCAAATATATAGTTGCAAAATGCTGCAGCATAGTGACCTAAAGTTGTTATAGTAGACAGAGTAGAGAGTAGTATAGGTAAAAGACAAGCCTCTCTCCTTGTTAAACTTGCTCAATAGTCAGATGAGTAAGAAAAAAAAAAGTGAAGTGCTATAAAATTATATCATATTTAAGTCTGCATGATATGTAACACCATTGTAAATAGGTGTACATAATGCCCTGTGCCAAAGAGAAAAGAAGATGTCCGACGCGCGTTTCAGTGCACAGCGTGTGCACCTTCTTCAGGGGTCAGACGCACACTGACTCTTTGCTTCCTTATATACCTCCATACCCCACGTGGGAGCTGTGGATTGCAGATGCTAACTGGTATAACCGAGGATGATTGAATTCATTTCTTTCAGCTTCCGTTATGATCTGTGAACAGATCAGGACTGACTTTAACTCCTTCTGTGCTGATCGGGCAATCCATCTTAGTTCAGACTGTTTAATAGATACATACTTTCTTTATTGTCATGAAGAAAGATCTTTATAAAAACCATCATAATTAGTGATATTTAACCCCTTAAGGACACATGACATGTGTGACATGTCATGATTCCCTTTTATTCCAGAAGTTTGGTCCTTAAGGGGTTAAAGGTTAGGAAATTCCCCTTACATATATATAGAAAAACCTTAGATCTATTTATATTGCTACTATTGCCCATTTTATGCTCATAGTATGTTGTGCCCAACCTGTAGATTAAATTACCCCTTGCTCTGAGTGTATATGATGTATTAAGACTTACTAATGTGATCATATATTAGGCTGTAAATGCAGATGTATATGGCATTCACTACAACAAATTCATAAGCAGGGCTATACATAGTACACGAGGTCATGCATTTAGACTGGAAGAAAGGAGATTAAATCTAAGGCAAAGGAAAGGTTTTTTTTTTTACAGTAAGAACTATAAGGATATGGAATTCTCTACCTGAAGAGGTGATTTTATCAGAGTCCAGATAGATGTTTAAACAGTAATTGGATAAATACTTCCAAAAACAAAACATACAGGGATATAATTTCTAATTAGTGGGATAATAGCTTCTTTTTATTTTTAATTCTTTATTTTATTTTTGCATATGGTATACAGGTAGATTTGCGCCGCCACAATAGCTGGCGCAAACAGTGTTACACATATGAGTACATTAGTGTGGCATCAAGAACTTTGCACATTTTGCACATTTTGTAAAACATGGTTAGTAAACAGAGTTTATCAGAGATATATTAGGTATGCTTATCAGATTGTTTGATCAGAAAGAAAACTTTCCTATTGGTAGAGTATGTCAGACAAGAGGGGTGTTTTATAAACCACAAGCCAGGTTCATGCATCTAAACATTAGGACGTGTATATTTTAACATTAACAAGCTTAGGTACAGGATTAAGTGCACGGCATAGCCTTAGGTGAGTGTGATTCTGCACCGTATAGCTTTACCCCATTTTTATAGTAAGTAAGCTAACAAATTTACAGTCTATGCTGACCTGCCATGACTGCCATACAGGTGATATGAATAGGTTGCTGCTCATCAGGCTAGATATATAAAATCGAGCTAGAACTCCTACTGTGGCTGCCCCTAAGTAAAAATGCTGCATAACAGGCAAGAATTATAGGAGTTAATGACATTGGAATGCCCTGTATCCAGACTACATACAAGTATATTGTATATTGGACATGCTAAACTAGCAGAGCCAGCGTGCCTATCAGAGCAATGCATAACTGAACATAGACAAACGAGAAATAAACCGCACGTTTTTTGTTTTTTGGCAGGAGCAAATAACAGGTGGGAGAAATTATATTAATATGTCTCCTGGAGTTATTTATGAGAAGGGTGAAAGCATAAGAGGCAATTAAGGATAAAATCAGTTATCGCCTGGAGCTGTCGGACTGCCAGAAGTCAGCCGATGCCTGCGGTGTCTATCTGCTCGTGTTGGGTGTAAGAGTCCAGTAACACCGTAGCAGGGAAGGTGCAGTGTAGAGCTTCTCTCCAGCCTGGTGTCGGCAAGTATGCCCGTTTAGCGGTGTTGCTGACCTGGCTGTCACGTTCACAGTAAATGATGTGGAACACAACTGCAGATTTCTTAGGACTTTGATCTTTTATTAAGACACTTAGATGGAACTGAGACTTCAGTTCCAGAATTACAGTTACTGTTTCTTTAAATAATAAACGGTTTGTTTCATTTAGTATTGACAAGGTTCAGAATTCATTAGAGTCCGTTATTCTTGTTAACAGTTCAAATTATAAGAGATTATATACATTGGAATAATCAGTAGCAAGAATGGTGCAGCAAAACTTAATTAGTACTTGTTTTGATGGATGCTGTAGCAGGCTTGCTGAACAACTTGATAGCAGACTTTTAGTATGAAGAAATAAGATTATCTGTAGCAAGACAGGTACAGCTGAACTTGAATAATACTTGATTTGAGGAAAGCGGTAGCAGGATTGCTGGACAACTTGATAGCAGACTTTAGTATGAAGAAATAAGATTATCTGTAGCAAGACAGGTACAGCTGAACTTGAATAATACTTGATTTGAGGAAAGCTGTAACAGGCTTGCTGGAGAACTTGATAGCAGACTTTAGTATGAAGAAATAAAGCTTTAGCATTGTTAGCTCTTAACTCAGAGACTGTAAATTACTTAACTTCTAGTAGTAGAGGGATTGTGTCCCCAGCTCTCCTCAGAGGCGGTTGCTTCAGTGAATGATTGCCGAGAGTGCTGGTAGTTGTCTGATGATGAGGAGAGATGTTGGGGACTTGAATATTCCTCCAGTCCGGTCTAGTAGCGAGTGGTCGTCTCAGCGAGGTATGTGAGCCGGTGAGTTTGGCGCGGTACGCGTTTCAATAATCCAGCGTCTATCAGCTGGTCCGGTCGCATTAAATAGCAGACCGCGGCAATGGGGGTGTGGCTAAGCTCCGTCAAACCCGGAAGTATGAGGAGACATCGGGAGGCTTAAGGCCTGACACTGGCTTAGGTTGTCCTTCCAGCATGGAGGGGGAAAGGAGGTTGTGGTGCGGTGATGTCGCTGCCTGCGGGTTCCTCGCTGGTGGCGTGAACGATGTTGCAAGGTCTTGCTCCTTTTGACCTGTAGTCTAGGGGTTCTGGTTGTCGGAGGTGCACGTGCATGTTTAAGGTTGAGGCCCTGAGTAGGCCCACCCTCCTCCACTCTCTCTGGCACCCCTTTTGGATAATAGCTTCTTGATCCAAGGAGATATCTGACTGCCATTTTGGGGTCTAGAAGGAATTTTTTCCTAGTTTGTTGCAAAATTGGAAGTGCTTCAGGCTGGGTTTTTTGCCTTAATTCGGTTTAGGGGTATAGGTAGGGTTAGGGTTACTGGTAGGGTTAGGGGTATGGTTAGGGGTAGGGTTAGGGGAAGGTCGGGGTAAGGGTTAGGGCTAGGGTTAGGGCTAGGGTTAGATTCCTGTCATCATTCCCTTAATTTTACCTCCCTCTCCTGTTTTGCCACTTCTCAGAAATCCAAAGCACTTCGGCACTTCCGAAATTCTGGACTTCCGAAATTCAGCACTTCTGAAATTCAGTTCGGAACTTTCGAAAATTGGCATTTTGAAAATTCAGCAATTTGGGCATTTGGAAGCATCCGAATGTCCGAATTGCCAAAATTCGTCCGAATTAAAATTCAGGCCGAAACAAATTGCACATGTCTAGGGAACATCTTACGCATTCTTTCTGGAACTAGATGCCATCTTTTAATTACCTTAAAATGAGACTCTGTAATTTTTTCCTAGTTTGTTGCAAAATTGGAAGTGCTTCAGGCTGGGTTTTTTGCCTTAATTCGGTTAGGGTTACTGGTAGGGTTAGTGGTATGGTTAGGGGTAGGGTTAGAGGATGGTTGAGGTAAGGGTTAGGGGTAGGGTTAGGGCTAGGGTTAGATTCCTGTCATCATTCCCTTAATTTTACCTCCCTCTCCTGTTTTGCCACTTCTCAGAAATCCAAAGCACTTCGGCACTTCCGAAATTCTGGACTTCCGAAATTCAGCACTTCTGAAATTCAGTTCGGAACTTTCGAAATTTGGCATTTTGAAAATTCAGCAATTTGGGCATTTGGAAGCATCCGAATGTCCGAATTGCCAAAATTCGTCCGAATTAAAATTAAAATTAAAATTCGGGCCAAAACAAATTGCACATGTCTAGGGAACATCTTACGCATTCTTTCTGGAACTAGATGCCATCTGTTAATTACCTTAAAATGAGACTCTGTTAGATTTAAAGAATCAGTAATTTTAGAGACATTTGTCAGAGAGGACCCCCAATCTTTCCTTTCTATATTAATGTTTAATTCTTCTTTCTATATGCTTAAGGCTGTGGGTTTATTTTCATTCATAAGGGATCTGCTTAAAAATAGGGATTTGAGTTTTATTCTATTCACCAATGATGAATCATTTTATTAAATGTGATATTAAAAAGCTTTTTAATCTTAAAAAGTTGAATAGTTATTTTGATGGTAAATGTAATTCATTCATCAATTGGGGAAAAGATTTAGGTTCTCCATTTTTTAATAACTGAAAGATCCTCTTGAAATTTAGATCACACACTTGTTTTTCACAAATTTTCAGATCAAGATGGATTGGAATTTTGTTTTTGATCTTTAAAGTTGTTTTAATCTTTTCCTAATTCCTCAGTAAATGTGTTATAACTGCATTGGGATAATCTATTTTTCCTATCGATGTGTTCCAGACCAAACTTTCTAAATGTTTAACTTCCCCTGCTTTAGCTTCCATCATATACCATCCTTCATTGCTGTTATTAGCTGCATCCTATAAACATGCAATATCATAGATGTAATATAGTTATTCTTATTGATATTATATCCTATACCTCCCTTATTCATTTTCTGGGCTAGGGTAGTTTGGCTTAGTCTTGTTTTTTTGCCTTTCCATATATATTGCATAAAGCTGTTTTGGATCATTTTCAGCCAGCTATTAGAGATATACAATTCAATATCTGGAACAAATAATTCCATTTAGGAATGACATATGCATTTACCACATTAACTCTTCCCAAAAAAGTTATCTCTAGATATTTGCATTCTTTTAGCCATCTATTGGTATTTTGACAAAGATTTGAAAAGTTGATCTCCATGGTTCTATTGATTTATCTTGTTATTCTAATGCCTAAATAATCAATTTTCTCATCTGCCCACAGGAGCTCATATTTGTTTCTGATTCCCCTTTTACTTCTATTGTCAATATTAAGATCCAATATCATAGACTTATTAATATTTAATTTATAATTAGATACCATACTGTATCTCTCCATTTCTTTCATAAGGATGGTTAATGATTTGCTGGGGTTTGTTAGTGTGATTAAAATATCGTCTGCATACAGACTAATTTTTTTGATAATTATCGAGAATATTATATCCACTAATTTCTTTTTTGTTTCTTATGTTAGCCAGTGGTTCAATAGAAAGCAAATATAATATTGGAGAAAGTGGACACCATTGACGGGTTCCATTTTTCAATAAGAACCATGGAGAGCATATATTCAGACCCTTTGTGCGTGCTGTTGGATTAGCATATAAAGTCATAATAGCTTTTTTTATCCAACCCCAGAGACCATATTGTGTTAATGTTGTCTCTAAATATTTCCAGTTGACCCTGTTGAATGCATTCTCAGCATCAACTGACAGGGTCAACAATGGAAACTTCTCCCTAGAGGCATCATCCAAAATATTTATTATTCTACGTATACTAGTAGAAGAAGTTCTTCCTGGGATATAACCTATTTGGTCCTGGTGTATGATTGTTTGTAATATTTTTGTAACCTGGTTGCCAGAATAGAAGCAAAAAGTTTAACATCTACATCTATAAGAGAGATAGGTCGATAATTTTGGACTTCCATGGGCACTTTATTTTGTTTTAGAATAGGTAGAATGTTTACCCTAATCATTTCTTCCGGAAATGAACCTATTTTGGCAGCATAATTTTAAAAAAAATTGTCAAGTGAGGACTAATATAGTTTATAAAATAAATTACTAAACCCATCTGGACCTGGAGTTTTAACCCCTTAAGGACGGAGGACGGTTCAGGACCGTCATCGGCATTTTTGCGTTGCCGACCGGTGACGGTCCTGAACCGTCCTAACCGTCCAATGTACTTACCCGATCGCCGTCGTTCCCCCGGCGGCGATCGGCGGTGCTCCCGGTGTAGGGAGACTGCCTGCAGCCCAGACAGTCTCCCCATGGCGGTTTGGGACCCCTGTGGCCATGTGATCGCCCAACAGGGCGACCACATGGTCACATAGGTGTCCTAGTCTCTGCCTGCAGGGGGGTCTCTGCTGTCTGTGCTGACAGGCAGTCTCCCTGCAACTGTAAAATAAAAAAAAAAAAATTAAAGTTATAGTTAATAAAAAAAAATATTATTATATATGTGTATATATATGATATATAGACATATATTATACCTATATAATATATGTCTATATATCATATATATAATGTCATGCTAAGTGTATTTTTATATTAATATGTACATATATTAATATAAAAATACACCTATAATTAATTTACACACGTATATATATAATATATATAATAACTATATATATTGTATATATATTATTATAAAATACGAACAATAAATAATTTAAATTAAATTTAAAAAATTAAAAATAATAATAAAAATTAAAAAAAATTATATATCTATACGAAATTTTATTCTAACTGTATTTTGATATTAATATATATATATATATATATTTATATCAAAATACACTTAGAATGAAATTGTATATATATCTATGTATATATAAATAAATAAAAAGAATGTGAACTATTCATATGTCCATATACAAAATTACATAAATAATTATATGCATATATATTTAAATTCTACGTGCGTATTTATGTAATATTTTTACAAAATTAAGTTATTTTATTGATTGCAATTTAAGGGACCTGCCTGCCAACCCAGGCCGAAAGTACAGAGAATTTAATTTGCTATCACTGTATTTTACCCTGTAACGTTCTACGACACCCTAAAACCTGTACATGGGGGGTACCGTTTTACTCGGGAGACTTCGCTGAACACAAATATTAGTGATTCAAAACAGTAAAACATATCACAGCGATGATATTGTCAGTGAAAGTGACTTTTTTTGCATTTTTCACACACAAACAGCACTTTTACTGATGATATAATTGTTGTGATACATTTTCCAGTTTTGAAACACTAATATTTGTGTTCAGCAAAGTCTCCTGAGTATAACAGGACCCCCCATGTACAGGTTTTATAGCGTTTTTGAAAGTTACAGAGTCAAATATATGGGTCAAATATTTTTACATTGAAAATAGCCAGGTTGGTTACGTTGCCTTTGAGAGCGTATGGTAGCCCAGGAATGAGAATTACCCCCATGATGGCATACCATTTGCAAAAGAAGACAACCCAAGGTATTGCAAATGGGGTATGTCCAGTCTTTTTTAGTAACCACTTAGTCACAAACACTGGCCAAAATTAGCGTTCAATTTAGTTTTTTACTTTTTTCACACACAAACAAATATGAACGCTAACTTTGGCCAGTGTTTGCGACTAAGTGGCTACTAAAAAAGTCTGGACATACCCCATATTGAATACCCTGTGTTGTCTACTTTTAAAAAAATATGTACATGTGGGGTGTTATTTAGCAATTTATGACAGATAATAGTGTTACAATGTCACTATTGATACAATTTAAAAATGTATGTTTTGAAACCGCAATATCCTACTTGTACTTATAGCCCTATAACATGCAAAAAAATAGCAAAAAGCATGTAAACACTGGGTATTTTTGAACTCAGGACAACATTTTGAATCTATTTAGCAGTTTTTTTCATTCGCTTTTGTAGATGAGAAAAAGATTTTTCACATAAAATTCAAAAAACGTGTATTTTTTTCAATTTTTCATCATATTTTTTCATTTTTTTTAAATTAAATTACATGAGATTATATAAATAATGGTATGTAAAGAAAGCCCCTTTTGTCCTGAAAAAAACAATATATAATTTGTATGGGAACAGTAAATGAGAGAGCGGAAAATTACAGCTAAACACAAACACCACAAAAGTGTCAAAAAGATGCCTGGTCGCAAATGTACAACATCGCAAAAAAAGTCCGGTCCTTAAGGGGTTAAATTTACACAGGTTGTATATGACATGATTCACCTCTACAATAGTTATTTCTTTATTAAAAAAGGATCTATTAGAGTCAGTAATTTGTAGAGTCAGTAATTTGTACTACTAAAGATATATCTTCTTTAAAGTGTTGACCTATTTCGTTCGATGTCTCCAAGATTCTGTCTCTATCTATTAATTATACAACTTTATTTATTCCCTTTTGCTGTCTGAGTTTTTGATATAAGATTTTATCAGCCCGCTTTCCCTTAGACTGAAACTCAAGTATTATTCTAAGTTTTTAACTGTTCTTTCCATTAAATGTTGATTTAATTTCCCTTTAACTTCAGTAATTTTGTTAGAATTTTCAACACTTAGATTTTGTTTATTTATTTGAGACAGCGTTCCAATTCTAAGTATTGGTCTCTTAAGTTAAAATTTATTTTAGATTGGATTTGTAATTTAATAAGGGGACCTCTAATAACTGTTTTGAAGGCACACCATAGAGTTGTAGGTGGAATTACTTCAGTCATATTTTCTGCAAAATATCTATCTAGTTTGATTTGTTTCCTATTCAAATCCGATCTATGTAAGTTATCATTTAAACACCAAGCGTATGTGTCTTTTGTCTTTCTACTTATTACAATTTCACATATTATTCCATTGTGATCCGTCAAGTTATATCTTTAATATCTATTTTGGCTATTTTTTTTTTTATAAATTCTTTATTTATAGAGTGCAAAGAGATAACACAGTGTTTGGTAAGCCACAACAGCTTCCGCAAACAGAAAGCGAACATGACATTCAAAACAGTTTTGTGACATGCGCATACGTGGCACAATTTTTTAAAGGTTTTATAGTACGCTTAGGGTATAGATTAAACAGCATATGTCTGGAAACATTAGTGGCTAAACTTTGCATGGTCATAGACATGTTGTTGAAACTATGAAAGTAAGTAAAGCCTGAGGCTAAATGGTAGTGAAAACATGCTGTACGGTCTCATTAAACAGTATTGCTGTCTAAATAACAGCCTGAGATGAGTTTTAGGGATTATAACAGGCTTGGACAACTATTCTGAGTACATGCAAGGAACAACACAATATGCATAGTCGTTAAGGTATGTCTAATGCTTTTCTATGCTTGAGTAGGATACATAATCAGAAGAGGGACATAGAGGAAAACTTAAGATACAGGCTAGAGTATCTGACTATGTAGCTTTGACAGGTGAAAATTATCCGATGCCCATGCTGACAATTAGAGTCTCATAGTGAGACAGAGTCCCGGCAGTCCATAACATGCCACTCCATTGGCCCCCAGTCTCCATAAGAGCCCCCTTGCGGTTCCCACTGGCATAGTGCAGCTGGTATTTTTGGAGGGTCTGCAGGTTAGTAAGGGACATGCCTTGTCGTCTGGTCAGAGGCCCCCCGCTGGCCCCGGGCTTGTGTGAGAGCTGGCATGCGTTGTCCACCGATCAGGAGACATTGCGGTGCCCTCTGGGGGCAGTCGTGAAGACCAGGTGCCTTTCGCTTAGTGCGGTAGGTCTGCAACCGGCGTGGGAGATGCGGTGAGGCAATACCTCTTGAAGCCCTCTGCCCAGGTAGGATTATAGTCGCGGGGTGAGACGCTTGTGGGCTCGAGCTTCCCCGGTGAGGATCCTTCTTTCCCCGTTTTCTGTTTCGGCGTTTGTGGTTGCGGCCTCTCCTTTGGGTGATGCCCGATCTCCCAATGTGTTTCCCGCTCAGCCGCCATGTGGGAATCTCTGATGCTTGTGGGGTTGCAGACTCTGGGAGGTGACCCCGCTGTGGGTTAGTGCTCGTCAGTGGTGGGGTGGGTGGGTGCATCTTGTGCATGAGCTGCCGCCAGAAATTTCGGAAATGCTTGTCCAGCCGGGTGAGTATATCGCTGGGATCTTCGTTTGGTGATGGGAGCCACGCGGTATACGCCATCTTGAGTAGGCCGCGGTTTGGTTGGTCCTCGTTCGTGGGCGATCGTGAGCGAGTCAGCACTCCGTTGGGGACCGGGATAACCCCCACCGGTCCAGGGGGGGGGGGTGACGGGCTGCAGGAGAGCCTCAGCGAGGCGTGTTTACCGGGTCGGGCGATCGTCCGTATCCCCCAGATTCCGGACACACCAGACTGTAGGCCTCAATCAAGTGTCTGTCAGGCCTTTTCCCTCCTTGCAGAGGTTGGTACACGGAGTTAGGGTGTCAGTCCACAGGGGTACCAGGATGATTACTGCCGTAATTGTGGGCAATTTGGCCGTGATTTTAGGCTTGGATAGCCGGAGCTATGTGAAAATGCGTCCGGCCATGTTGAGTGCCTGGCCCCGCCCCCTATTTTGGCTATTGATTCTATAAGGGTTAGGTCTGTCCAAATCATATCAAATCTAGAATAAGAAAAGTGTATTCTTGAAAAATGTGTATAATCATAATCATTAATGTGAAACATTATCCAAATATCATAAACATTTTATTCATTCTTTTTTTTTGTTTAGAGATTTGGCCTGTTTGACAACCATTTTGTTAATCTTGGCTCCTTTCATTAGTTTCTTTTTTTTTTTTTTTAAATCTAAGTTGGGGTCTAAAGCTGAATTAAAATCTACTGCAAGTACAATTTGTCTTGCTTTAATTTGTTCTACTTTTTCCAATAGTTTTCTTAAATAAGTAGCCGGGGATTTATTTGGGAGGTAAAGATTACACAGAGTATATAGTTTATCAATTATTCTGCAGACAAGGGGAAGGAAGGAAAAAAAATGATTTACTGTCATTATAAATTTGTGTCTTCTTTTGTTTTTATATCACTCATATGTATTCTCCTAATGATATCCCTAAAGTTCAGGTAATTCTGTAAAATTCTAAGATCAATGTTCTTCTACATTTATATATATTCTACCGTATACTTTTCATAATAACATTTAATTATGATGAATTCTAGTGCTGCTTTACATCTGTAAAATGTTTGTTCAAGAAAATTAATTCCAGCACTTTACTTACTGTCCTTTGTAATCATAATTATCTACAAATAGTATAAACAGATGCCAAAGTGTAACACTTAATAGGTTATCCAATGTGTTTATGTTAAATTATAACTGGTCTTATTTTGAGGTTTTCATTATTCAATTTGAAAAAAAAATATGTGTTTTGTGAATATATTTAATACTTTATTACTTATAATGTTTTAATAATAATAATAATATATTAATAATACATTTACTGATACACTCTATTTTAATATGAAGGTAATGAAAACTCACAGAAAATTCAAGGTGTAAATCACAACTTCTCAACTCGATGTCACAAGTTCTATTCTACGATGATTCAGCTTTTCCTTAGTTTTTCTGAAGTTAATATAACTGCAGTTAAACCTATAAATAATGAAAAACTACTGCCTAGAAGCAGCTAAATGGCATGGATTTTGAAACAGTATTAAAACCTTTTCGTTCCCATTGCAGTTACCAAGAAACATGACACATTTTAAAGGGAAGTTATTATCGACAAAACTTTGAGAGATATACACAAAATATACATACATTGTACTGTCAGCGGTATCTGGTAAGACTTTACGCTATAACTAGAGATGTCCCGAACAGTTCGCTGGCGAACAGTTCCTGGCGAACATTGTTTGTTCGCGTTCGCCACGGCGGGCTAACATATGCGATGTTCGGCCCACCCCCATATTCCATATCATTGAGTAAACTTTGATAACCCCCCCACCCGCCGCTCAGGGGGGGGGGGTTGTCAAAGTATACTCAATGATATGGGGGGGGCATACTGTCCTACCCATGGCCCCCACCCCTGAGCAGTGGGTGGGGGCCCTAAAGATAAGGAGGGGGGGACCTACTGTCCGCCCCCCAGCCCCCACCCCTGGGCGGCAGGTGGGGGCCATAAAGATAATTAGGGGGGGACCTACTGTCCTCCCCCCCCACCCCTCCCCTGCGCAGTGAATGGGGGCCATAAAATAATGAGCGGGGGACCTACTGTCCTCCCCCCCGGCCCCCACCCCTGAGCGGCGGGTGGGGGTCCTAAATACTAAAAATGGGGGGACCTAAGGTCCTCCCCCCTGGCCCCCACCCCTGAGCGGCGGGTGGGGCCCTGCAATTAGGCTCAGAGCACTCCGATTGGTGGGTTTAAGCCATCCAATCAGAGTGCTCTGACAGGTAAATGAAGAGACTGACAGGTAAGTCTCTACATTTACCTGTCCCAGCACTCTGATTGGTTGGTTTGAAATCCACCAATCAGACAGCTCTGTGTCTGTCACTGGCTGCTCACTGCTTACTAGACATGCCCCTACTCGCGGTATAGCGAGTAGGGGCAGATCATTTACTAATACTAAGTAATCTTTACTTAGTATTAGTAAATGTGGCTGAAAGACCAATTTAGGTCTTTCAACCTTTTAGTAGATAACTCCCTAATACCGTGGGAATTAGGGAGTTATCTACTAAGCGGCTGCAAGATGCAGCCTCGGATCGGAGTTTGCATGCCACAGTCCAGGTGTTAGTCCCCTTGAAACAACTTGTGGGTTTTAAAATTCGCCTGCCTATTGAAGTCTATGGCGGTTCGCCCGGTTCGCGGGTTCGCAAACATTTGCCGAAATTCGCGTTCGATGTTCGCAAACCGAAAATTTTATGTTCGCGACATCACTAGCTATAGCTAAACAAAATCATATATCAAAGGCAAAGCTGCAATTTTTACCGTTATTACTTTTATTGAGAAAATGTCTAAAAACTATAAAGCTACCTTGCCCACCCTTTCTGTAACCGGATAGTGTATCAAGCCAATTGGGAAGAGGAGGAGCAGATGTTGATCGGGGAGAAAAATATGTTTTGGGTTTGAGCTAGGCCTGAGCTGCACATGTCTGTATCTGTGCTCTCCGAAAGTTACTACAGCTCTGAGGATTCAGGGCCGGGCTGGCCCACCGGAATTAGCCAGGCAGGGGGCCTGGCTAACTGCAGCATGGGAAGCAGGAAGGAGTCCCTGCTTCCCCAACAACCTTCTCCAGGAGCTCCAAGCAGGAGGTAAGAAGCAGGTCAGTGTGTCTGTGTGTGACTGCCTGTGAGTGTGTGTGTGACTGTCTGAGTGTGTGTGTGTGTGACTGTCTGTGTGTGTGTGTGTGTGTGTGACTGCCTGTGAGTGTGTGACTGTCTGTGTGTGACTGTCTGTGTGTGTGTGACTGTCTGTGTGTTACTGCCTGTGAGTGTGTGACTGTCTGTGTGTGTGACTGTCTGTGTGTGTGTGTGTGTGACTGTCTGTGTTTGTGTGTGTGTGACTGTATGTGTGTGTGTGTGTGTGACTGTCTGTGTGTGACTGCCTGTGAGTGTGTGACTGTCTGTGTGTCTGTCTGTCTGTGTGTGTGTGTGTGTGTCTGTCTGTGTGTGTGACTGCCTGCATGTGTGTGACTGTCTGTGTGTGACTGTGTGTGTGTGACTGTCTACCTGTGTGTGTGACTGTCTGTGTGTGTGTGTGTGTGTGTGACTGTCTGTGTGTGTAACTGTCTGCCTGTGTGTGTGTGTGTGTGTGACTGTCTGCGTGTGACTGTCTGCCTGTGTGTGTGTGTGTGTGACTGTCTGCCTGTGTGCATTTAGCTAACTTATCCTATTTTTTGCAAATTTCCTCTATTTATGAGGAATGTAGGTAGGCTACTTTGCAATATTTAGCAGACTTTTTCTTTTTCTTTTAATTGCACATTGATTACGTACTTATTTATTTATTTTTTGTAGTTATTATCTTTATTTTGTGTCTGTCCTTATATTGGTGATTTATATTTAGGCTATTTTACCCTTTTAAGCTTTATTCTTATTAAAGGTTACGTTGTATTCATTTGTTCAGCCAATTCCTGAATGAATTAGATATTCCACTTGGATATTATCTACATTAAGTCACATACCTACCTTGTTTATTACTGTTTTGATACACAGAAATCCTCCTATTTTTCTCTCTTTCTTTTTGCCATTTATGCATAGGGGTTATATTTTCTCTTTATTGGCTCCCCAGTTTCTTGCTCTGTTTCTTTTCATTTTTTTTTCTTTGAGCCACTTTTATTATGCACCCTATTTTGTTTAAGACTTTAAGATTTGCTTTGAGCAATTTGGCCAATTTTGGTAGAAGGAGCCTTTTTATCAGCTGATATAGCCCCTTGCTCTACAATATGTACTTCTCTTGCGATACACTTTTAGAAGGAAGAACAGTCCCATCACTATGCTACTATTAAATGAGCAGATGACTAAGGCAGTAAGTCAGTAGTTGCATTTCATCACAGATTTGATTTGGTGAAATATATTTTAGGCTATCAGTCGAATGGTGTCATAATGGTTGGACAGCAGGCACACACCAAATTGCACTTTGGGTTTTTGCAGATGGGCTGCTAACACGGCCAAATCGCTGCAACAGGGTTCATTTATAAATGTGTGGTGTCCTGCACACATCTTACATCTTGTAGTAAAGGGTGCAATTCATGCAGCCAACATAAAGGTGAAAAACATACTTTAGGGCTGCAGGAGGACTGCCAGGCACTTCCACCATAGTGTAAGAGTTAGCCAACTTTTGTGGCAGGAGCTAGAGGAAAGAGGAATTCCCTCATAGAATCTACGATAGGATGTCAGACCTCCACTTTAAGCATGCCATAAAGCATTATGGAACAGTAGTGGACAAGCGATAGTTTATCTTCCCACCACTTCATTGCCATTGACTCCCCACTTAGGTGTGAGAATTGGATAATAATGGGGCAGCTATGTGCAATTCCTTTTCCATTTAGGGACATGACAGAAACTTTAGACCACAATAATGCCAGTTTTGGACAGACCCTACCCTTGTTCACCCAAATAAACTCACATAAACAACATGAATGACTTCTGGGAAAACCGCAAATTAGTTCCTGTTGACACACTCCACACGGATGTAGAAGCACTGGTAAGAAGCAGAAATATTTACTCAATGCTTGACATGAACAAATTGCTAACTGTCTTAAACTGATACTAGTTTCTCTGTGTGACCGTAGAATTAATATTGAAGGTGGCACTCCGATCCAACATCCTGACATACTAGAGGGATAGATTTATTACCACAGCCCATGATTTGCAGCAAAAGAGACCCATGCTGGTTGCAGGGGTGTTTTAGCCGCGAGGCAAACAAGGCATTTGCCTTGGGCGGCATTTTCCAGGGGGCGGCAAAAAAAGCCGCCCCCAAATGCCCAGGGCAAATGCCTTGTTAGCCTTGCGGCTAACAGACATGCCGGCGGGCTGCTGGGCGATCGGGCGGCACTGCCTGGCGGCCGGCCGGCCGGCGAGGGAGCACTTCCCCTGAGCTGTCTGCTCAGCTCCCTCGCCAGCCGCAGAGTGAGGCTGGGAGGCGGAGCCGGAATATGACGTCATATTCCGGCTCCCAGCCTCACTCTGAGGCGCGCGAGGGAGCTGAGCAGACAGCTCAGGGGAAGTGCTCCCTCGCCGGCCGGCCGCCCGCCAGGCAGTGCCGCCCGATCGCCCAGCAGCCACTGGACCACCAGGGAGGAAGAGACACCCCCCTCCCCAGCATTCCCAAAGGTAAGGAGGCTGGGGGGGGGGTGTTAAATAAAAAAAAAAAAATGTGTGAAAAATAAATTTTAAAAAAATGTGTGAAAAATAAATTAAAAAAAAAATGTGTGAAAAATAAATTAAAAAAAAAAATGTGTGAAAAATAAATAAAAAAAAACGTGTTTAAAAAAAATGTGTTAAAAAAAATGTGTTAAAATTTTTTTTAAAAAAAATGTGTTAAAAAAATAAAAAAAATGTGTTAAAAATACATTTAAAAAAATGTGTTAATGTGGGTGGGTGAGTGTGTGTCTGTGTCTGTTAGTGTGTGTGTCTGTTAGTGTGTGTCTGTGTCTGTTAGTGTGTGTGTGTGTCAGTGTTTGTGTCTGTTAGTGTGTGTCTGTGTGTGTGTGTGTCTGTTAGTGTGTGTGTGTCTGTTAGTGTGTGACTGTGTGTGTCTGTTAGTGTGTGTTTGCCTGTGAGTGTGTGTGTATGTCAGTGAGTTTGTGTGTATGTCAGTGAGTTTGTGTCTGCTAGTGAGTGAGTGTGTGTCTGTTAGTGAGTGTGTTTGTCTGTTAGTGAGTGTGAGTGTGTCTGTTAGTGTGCGTGTGTTTCTGTTAGCGAGTGTGTGTTTCTGTTAGCGAGTGTGTGTGTGTGTGTATTTAGAATGCGGGGCGGGGGGAAAGGTTGGGTGGGGGTAGCGCGGGGGGAGAGGGGGGCGCCTGAGTTTTGTCCTGCCTAGGGCAGCACAAAACCAGGATACACCACTGGCTGGTTGAGAACGATGTGCACAGTGAACCTACCATTTTGTAATTGTCTACTACTCCCAGCATCAGTAGCTGGAGGATAATCCAAAGTGGAGCATCTGCATTTGAGGCTGTTGTCAGTTTGGGAGGAAGAAAGTGAGTCAGCAAGCGGGAAAAATTAGTCTATGAAATGGTCAGAGCTTACACATGTAAACATGCTTCACCTTCTGCTGATAATCCTCTGAGCTACTGGGATGAACATAAGATTGTGTGGTCTGCTCTGTGTCTGGTTGCCCAGCAGCTATTTTCATGTCTACCGATCACTGTCCAAAATGAGAGAGTGTTTTCTCTTACATTTGTAAGCATTCTGAATCCCCACTGCTCACAAATGTCCCTACAAGTGATGGAGCAAATAGCCTTTCCCAAGTTCAATCACCCCAAGTTGGGTTATCCTGCTCTTCTGCCGTTGCTGCTTTTCTTTCATTATATTGATTTAGACCTGTCTGACTGAGTCTTATGGTCACTGCTCCCTCTATGGACGCAGTTGGAAGAAGCTGAAATGGGGCAGTATTTTTTCACACTGAAGGACCGTCATGGATGCTACAGATAATCATCAATTTCCCACTGACATTTTCCTTTCATTCTTGGATAAATCCCCTATTGTGATCTTGAAATGCCTACTACTCCCAATTTTTCATTAATACAAGATAGCAAAAGGAAAAAATATTGCAGTCAATCATTATAAAAGTTCTCTAACTTCCTATTGTTTGGCAACTCAGAGGTTGTTAATATTATGGTTTAGGCTAAGGTCAGAGTTAGACTTAGGGTTAGGTATAGGTTATAGCTAGGGTTTGGATCTAGGCTATTATTAGAACAAGAGTTGGAGTTTTCAAGCTTCCTCTATCAGATTTTTAAACAAAATGTGATTGGGCCATCAGTTGTTTACTCACTACTTCCTTGAATTTTTTTAAAAAATACCCTCTTTTCAAATTTTATCACTCCTTCTGCTGCTCACCATTTCTTCAAATGCTTTCATAGTAATGGTTTTCCCCTACTTGGCTGAGTCTTGTGGTGCCTGCTTGCTTTGCAGACACAGTTGGGATAAGCTAATAATAAAGCACTTTTTTTTTTGCATACAGTAGAATGGTCACTGAATCTACAGACTGCATGTGGGTGAAAGCTTTGTTCTTCTCAGAGTGGAAGGAGTGAGTGCCCCAAAAAACCTATTCCTTCCTTATGGAAAAAAAACAGTGCCCTTTGAGCTTCTCACAACTGCTTCTGCAGAGGCAGTAGATGTAGCCATGTCACATGACTCACAAGGCAGGGCAAAAATACTACAATGAAAGGCAATTTTAAAAACGTGGAGCAGGAGCATCATTTTTCAAAAAATTCTATGAAAAAAGGGAGTGTACATCAATTCACAATGCACTCACCCTTGAGAAAAAAAAGCCCGCCTACGCATCCAGTCTGTGACAAGTGACCTCCTTCAGTGTGAGACAAAAACAGTGCCCTATCAAATTTTACCAACTGCATCCTAAACATTACAACCACCAGCACCAAATTTAAGGATACTGCCACACTCACTCTCTTGTACTGTACACTGTGTTTATTACTGAGGAACAAAGCTTGCAATTTGCAAAGCACAAGCAGTGTCACTGAAGCACATTGCAAATAATCTGTCTCTGACTAGAAATAATAATAATTTTAAAACATCATGTATCAGTAAAAAGTAAAAAAAAAAACAACAACCTAAATTAATTAATTATATATGGCACTGGCAATAACTAACCTAGAGGAACTTTTTTATGTTTATTTACTTATTTATATTTTACTAGCCTGAGCCTGCTTACCACTGCACAATATGTTGCCGCTTTATAAATACCAGTAATAAATAAAATAAAATAAAATAAAGGCTAGGTTTAGGATTAGGGGCCACGATTTAATATTATCAGAAAAATCTAATTGAAAATGATTTACTTGTTTCATCAGATATGTTTAATGAATTTAAATTGTATAATCTCTGGATTTCTCCTGTATTAAAATGATGGTAGCTGTAAAAATCAACTGCAGCCTGGAAGTGTAACTCTCTCTCTAATCTCCTGTAGACTAGGATAGATATGTTTTCCCTTTGCTGTATTAAGAATAAAGATCCCCATAATGCACGGTGTCAAACAAATAGGCCATTACAGAAAATAATACATCAGCAATGTCATCACTGGCCATGCAGAATAGGGTTTAAAGACATAATCTGCTGCCTGTAAGAATAATATATATATCAGAACCCAATTTTAAAGAAGGCCTGTTATTATCTTTTATTTTAGCAGTCACACTATAAATTTCTTACCTTTGAGCCATGTTGAATTAAATAATTTTCCAACGTTCGTTATTCTTTCACCCACTGGTTTAAAATGGAAACACACACACACACACACACACACACAAAATTTAAGAATTTGTGATCTTTATTTGTGGTGCCTGCTACATCTCCTCCAAAGCTGACTTTTCGTATGTTACGTGTGAAGATAAAACTTATCATTTTGTTAACTGTTTATAGATTTTAGAAAGGTATGTGGGTCTGTGTCAGTTTTGGTTTCACTATTTGTAAACTGGCATTGTCATTTTATTGATAGCACTTGAGTGAAGAGCTCTGTGTTAATATATGCAAACTCACAGCTCTCAACAAGCTTTACAGCTTCGTTAATGAGGGGATTAACAAGAGCACTGCAATGTATTTAACCTGCGGCACTAGCTCTGTTTCAATAAGAATTCAACAGCCTATTAAATGGAGTGGGGGCTCAATTAACCCAGACAAAGGCCACTCTACAGAACATGGCGAGGAGGGACACAGATAGCATCTGTCTAAGCAGCTTGTTCCGAGCTTGAAATAAAGAGGGTGACATGTTCTAGCCTGGAGCTATGATATAACTGAAATGGTGATTCTAGTTCATCTGGGCTGACTGAATAGGTGACAGCATTGAAACCCACCACTATCTCGCCATATGACAGTTTGTAAAATCAAAGTGCACCCAACGGTCACACTGCAGACTCCTTGTTAGAATCCTGAGTGTATTGTTCCATTGGTAGAAGCCTTTAAAGTGCAGCCTTAAAGCTCAGTGTGGTGGCAGACGGTTAGAGGGACATTCTACTTTTCAATAAATATATTAAGTTTAAACAGTTTAATATCAAGCAGGGAGACTGCTCATGCTGAAAATGATGCCCTGCATTTTTAACTGGCGCTATTTAGCACATTCTCTTCTGGCAAAACCTGTGACATATTACCTTTTATTATCAAGATAATGATTACATTTACATTGTGCTGGTTGAATGAAGGCTCCTGCTGCAAAGGAAAGGGAACATTCAAAGACGTGGCTTTCACAAATGATGTAATAAGGATATTAATGTTTTATAATTATTATTACACACTTTGCAATTAAAATGTTAATACAATGATTTTATTTAATTCTATTTTTTTTTCAGAATATTTATTACATTTCTTCCTAAAACCCTACACAGTATGCACATATTGAATTCTAATATATATATATATATATATATATATATATATATATATATATATATGTATATATATATATATATATATATATATATATATAAATATAAATGTATTTGTACCAAATTGAATTGTTACATCTATTATTCCAAACCAAGTAGCACATGTCCTGTAGCTCCTACAGTAATTGCATGTATAGTGTGTGTTGTTAACTAGTTTTCAATCTAAATCCACCACATTTAAGGCAGCTTTACATATAAACATATAAATCTATGTATACGTATTTAAAGATATCACGTATATTATTTTATTTGAAGAAACATGTCCAATATTTTTCATACATAAATTATGATAATTATATGCCTTCCATTGTGTTACCAAAAAAAAGTCATCATTTGAGTTAGAAGGTGTTTTATGTGTTTTGACCAAAAAACAAAAAAATAAGAAAATAAGAAAACCCCTCTGCTAAGGACAGACACTGAATCTGAAATAGCAGTAGAGAGTGGTCTAGCTATAGGTGTTTTGGTCTGCTGAATAGAATATCTTTAAAGTAACTCTCGAGGTCATATAAATACTTTTATGCTAACTGTCCAGACCACTAACCAGCCCAAAGGGTTTGTAACTGTACAGATGACAGAAAATCAAAGCCTTCCCCCAACCTTCTCCAGAAACATAACGTAAACTCCATGCAGGAGCTTCTGGATGTCCATAGAGGAAGTTATCGTTAGTGGTTACGGTACTCAGAGTGTTCTTTTAAATCACTTCTCATATTCTTTTGAAACCCTAGCTGCAGGGGCGAACCTAGAGCATGTGGCACCCAGGCGGGTCCTGGGTTTGGCACCCCCCTGCCCCCCTCTCCAACCCCCCCCCCCCCCCTGACAAAAAAAAAACACCTACTAAATTTTTAAAATGTGTTTTTTTTTTAACATTGAACAAGTTTGTAAACTTTTTAAAAACCCTGCCCCCTTCTACAAAATCACTGCACACCCTCACACACAGTTACAGGCAGACAGTCACACACAGGTACAAGCAGACAGTCACACGCAGGCAGACACACATAGTCACAGGCAGTCATACACACAGTTACAGGTAGAGAGGTAGAGAGTTACACACACACACAGTCAGTTACAAGCAGTTACACACAGTCACGCACACTGCTACAGGCAGAAAGTCACATATACAGTCACAGGCAGACAGTCATACACATAGTTACAGCCACACACACAGTTACAGGTAGACAGTTACGCACACACACACAGTTACAGGTAGTTACGCACACACACAGTTACAGGCAGACAGTTACACACACGTACACACAGTTACAGGCAGACAGTTACACACACACACACATATTTACAGGCAGACAGTTATACACACACACAGTTACAGACACACACACAAGACAGACAGTCACACACACACACACACAGTTACAGAGACATTCAAACACACACACACACATACACAGACAGTCACACACACACACACAGTTACAGAAAGACAGTCACACACACACACAGTTACAGACACAGTCACACACACACACACGCACACAGACATTCACACACACACACACACACACAGACAGACATTCACACACACAGACAGACAGACAGTCACACACACACAGACAGACAGACAGTCACACACACACACACACACACACACACACACACACACAGACAGTCACATAAACACACACACACACAGTTACAGACAGACATTTACACACACAGACACACACTCTTACTTACAGACAGTGTGGGCTGGAGGAGTGGATTCCCTGAAGTCCTTCCCTGGCTGGAACCTGTTGGGTATGCCCTGCAACAGTAACAGCAGCCTGTAAGGGCAGTGTTAAGCACCGCCCCTGCTCGCGGTTAAGATCCGCCCCTAATTGACAGTAGCTCCGCCCCCTTCTTCCGCCCCCTTCTTCCTCCCGTGCGGCCAGCTTGCTGGTCTCCGTGTGAGCTGTGCAACACCCCGGCTGCCATGGGGCACAGCTCACATGTCCCCCATTAGTCCTCAGACCAGAGTCATGGCACCCCCCTACCAGGTGGCACCCAGGGCAGACCACCCCTTCCGCCCCCCTTAGTCCGGCACTGCCTAGCTGTAGCTTATTGCTAGTTATTGCTTCAATGGTCAGGGTGGAACATAGCAGCTGAAAAGCAATTAAAAAGAATCACATGGTTGGCCCTTCAGCACTCATATAGTTTTGACCATAGATGTTATTTTTTTAGTGTCCAAAAACAGAATGAGATGTGATTTAAAAGTAAGCAATATATACACATACACTGCCAAACTGACATGCAGCCAGACACACACACACATACACACAGTCAGACACTTACAAATACAGATCTCGAAAATCTTGCCTCTACTAACTAGCCGTGAATTTACCTTGACTCTACCCTTTACTCCCCCCACTAGGCAGTCGTACCTTAGATGCCATGTATTGCAGCTTGCATAGTGTGAGAGACAGAGGTGGCAATATAACATGCCACATCCACGCCCGCTCTACACACGGCCCAGTGTCTGAGTCTCAGCTTCCAGTTAAAGCAGCTCTATGGTAACACTGGGAGGATGTAATATCTATGGTATCTTCTTTTCTTTAGCCCCAAAAGAGGCTAAATTAAAACCCAATTCAATTCAATTGCTGACTCAACTAGCAAACAGAAAAATAAATAAATAAAAAAAAACATGGCTCAATAAAAATAATCCATATTTGCATTGCAAGGGCTTGGTGCAGACAGAGCTTCTTGATTGGCTTACTAACCAACCAATCAGAGCGTTCTTACTGATATTGCATAGCATGTTATGTAATAGTTCAGATAATATGGTAAAGCCTTTATAACCAGCATAAGATGCCTTAAAAACAGATAAATAGAAATAGAAAATAAATAGAAAATAAAATATTAAATATTAAATATGTCTAAGATAAAAAGTCCAAAAGAAGACGATGGTATATACTTTCCAGATGAGCAATCACAAACTTGTTCAAGGAGAATCTTCTTGTTGTGATATCAGATGCAGTCCATATGTGGAGAGAAGGAGAGGATAATGGTGCAGTATGTCCAGAAAATATAAAAATAAGAATAAAGGTATATATGGTCCTACTCATGTTTTTAAAGCGTTAAACCAGCTCTAGTATGAAAGGCGTACAGTGGTACAATCCCCACCTATGGGATACGTGAAGAATGGTTTCAAAAATGTATGGACCAAAAAAAGAAACAACAATAGTGTTCACTGTATAAAATCAACCAGAAGAATAGAAAAGAGAATATAACTCACATTTACCAGAGCAGACAAATTGCTCTATGAATAGGGAGCGCGGGTGGAATAATCCCCACCTAAGGATTTCTTGAGTAGTTCTTAATGGAAGTAGAATCAGAATACCAGGCAATAAAATAATAAAAGAATAATAACTGAGTAAAAAGAGTAAAATGGCACACTCAATGTAAACGTAGCGAAAATACCTTTATTCACACAGTAGTAAAAAAAAATTAAAAGTCCACAATGCGTTTCGCCACAAGGGGCTTCTTCAAGTGTACATAGTATTGTGGGATTATATAGGGCCCAAACAATCAGCAAATTGAAAATGGTGTCTTATTTGACCTTTGACCCTAAATGAGGTCACTTGACATGTTTAAAAGGTCAAAGGACATATTAGCAGGAAGTAGATAACCTAAAAACGATAAAAACCATGTTATCTAGTGGACTCTGCAAGCGTAAATTTGAGCTGGAGAGACAGCTCAGTGGGCCTATGCACTACCAGCAGAATATGCCCAAAATGTATCTATATAACCCTCTCATTATTGCCTTGTCGTGCGTCCTCCCATTTTTTTTTTCCAATTTGATTTTTCACTGGATATTTTAGCACATTTATGGAATCAGAGGAGGAATAGTTTCAGAGTATTAGACTGAAAAGTGTCATGCATGCTGACTAATAACCAATTACATATTTTTAAACAAATAAATATGTTTTTATTAAGTTTACGGTCCAGTATATCAGAAGGTGGAAAGGTAGGATTTCCAGAGGGCAGAGTCAAATACCATGGGTGGAATCTGGTACCCCACCATCAATCTTCCTTAGTCACCAATGAGGGCCAACGTGATAATCTGGGATGTCAAAGGAAATCCTATATCCCTATTAATTTCCTGTTGTTTCATATTTGGTTAGGGACAAATCAGGAAAATGAACATGAGAAGGGAAATGGGAAATATAATGATTAATTTCCAATGACTTAATTGAGTCTTTAAACACAATGTGGTACATTTCTAGTTTTGCCCCGATCATTTTCCCAGCAAGTTGATCATTGCTAAAATGTAAGTTGCTTTTATTAGTGTTAACCAGCTGTTTCCATGCTACAAAAATGAATGTGTATTGACTCATAACCAGCAACTGCATAAATGTCTTGCATAGAGATTATTAAGAGACAATAAATTCTAAGTAACACATGGTTTCCAATATGGATGCATTCGTCAGCTCACTAAGCTAAGTTCAGTTAGGTGTAAAGTGTAAAAGATAAGTTAAAGGGACACTATAGTCACCCAGACCACTTCAGCTCCATGAAGTGGTCTGGGTGCCAGGTCCCTCAGGTTTTAACCCTTCACATGTAAACATAACAGTTTCAGAGTAACTGCTATGTTTACATTTGGGGTTAACCAGCCTCTAGTGGCTGTCTTCCGGACAGCCACTAGAGGCGCATCTGCGACACTGGAGGCGAATTTCGCCTCCATCGCGCTGTGCGTCTATAGGAAAGCATTGAGAAATGCTTTCCTATGGACACTTTGAATGTGTGCAATTGCCGCGCATGCGCATTCGGCTCCAGTGACGTCGGACGTGGGAGCTGACGTCGGAAGGGGAGAAGAGGGCACCAGCGCCGAGGGAGCCCGGCGCTGGATTAAGTTAAGTGGCTGAAGGGGTTTTAACCCCTAAAGCGCCACGGGAGGGGGACCCTGAGGGTGGGGGCACCCTCAGGGCACTATAGTGTCAGGAAAACCGCTTTGTTTTCCTGACACTATAGTGATCCTTTAATACCTGCAAACTCTTAATACATCCTCTATTAGAAAGGTCATTTTTTTCTATATTCAGTAAAACTAATGATAATAATATTTTAAGTGTAGACTGGTTGACACTATCATTGATCAGTATCTTGTCTGTGGACCTAGAATTACACAGTATTGAGAAAACCACAACCACAACAACAACGTTGACAATTAAACATGTCAATGGTACTTTTCATAAAGACTTATCAAGATTGCAGCAATACTTTAAATATTAGGTTTTAAATATTGGTCTGCACATGCTGGCTTTAGTTTAAAAAAAAAAAAAACATAATCTGCTCAAGCACCACACATACATATATTTCTTGTGGTATGTCTTTCAAATCTCATACTTTCCACAAAAAGTCACACAATATATATTATATATATATTTTTCTACCTCAATTAAAGCTCTCTATGTATTGTTTATTTTTGATTGCAGTGCAATTTTACGTTTTACCAATACAGTATACATACATATTCATATTTAAACTCCAACATTGGAGACAGAATGGTCAATTTCTGTTTTTGGATTAGAATAATATTAATTCATGTAGACATTCAGATGTTTGACAGATCAGTTAGATTTGGAGATTTTTTTTTTTTACATTTAGGGCATTGTTAATTCTTAATACCTTCAAGCCACAAAGAATCATCGGTCATCAACCGTCAAAATCACAGTTTGTACACAGCAATAATAATATATAGACAGCATGATCCATTAGCTGCCTTATTTGCAAATATCAGCCACATGATATCAACTGATAGAGAAGGTTAAAGATTCCGCAACCTGTTACCTACATTAAAGGGACACTCCACTGCCCAAATACAACCCTCCCCAAAAAGAGCATATTTAATTATGCATTTTTTACACTATAATCTCACACACGAAGGGCCTAGAGGCAGTAGATTTTTTTCTTAAAAAGGACAACACTTATCCAGAAGAGCAAACTAGCTTTATTTTAGAAGGAATAGACCTCATCCTTCACAACAATTATTTCTGGTTTAATAATGAATTATTTTTACAGAAAGTCGGTACCGCTATGGGGACAAGGTTTGCTCCTAGCTATGCGAACTTATTCATGGCCTACTGGGAGACGAAGTTTATAGACAACAACCTAGAGTGGGGGGCAAACCTTGTCTCCTATAAGCGGTACATAGACGATATTTTTTTAGTTTGGAACGGTTCAGTGGATCTTTTAAACACATTTTTAACCTTTTTAAACACAAACGACTGGGGAGTGACGTTAACTACAGAGTACAGCCAAGAAAGTGTTAATTTTTTAGATCTAACTATTTTTATAGAGGACAATAAGATCAAAACCAAAACTTTTTTTAAACCAGTGGACGTTAATAATTACATTTACCTAAACAGCTGTCATTTTTCTCCCTGGCTAAAAAACATACCCAAAGCACAACTGATGAGAGTTAGAAGAAATTGCACAGACCAAAGCACCTTTGAAATTCAGGCCACAAGATTAAACAGGACTTTATGGAAAAGGGGTATGAGGAAACCTCTCTTTCAAACACAATCAAAGAAGTAAGGGCCATTTGTAACTTCAACCAAGAAAGCCATAAAATAAGGAGAATTATCAACAAACACTGGCCTATGCTAAGGAATGATCCCATGCTACACTCCGTTTTACCAGAAAGACCACAATTAGTGTATAGAGGAGCCCCCAACTTAAAACAAAAATTGACACACAACCATATTAAAGAAAATACACCTACCCCCTTCTTTCAGAAAGAAGGTTTTTTTCGGCTGCGGACAGTGCTTAGCCTGTAGAAGCACAAAAAGCACAAAAAGACACATCACAGAATTCTATGATCCAAAAGGAGAAAATAAGTACAAGATACGCCAGATGATCACGTGCTTTTCTAAAAGAGTCATATATGTCTTAAAATGTTCGTGTAATTTGTTCTATGTAGGTAGGACAAAACGCCCTTTACAAATTCGGATTAATGAACATATTAGAAACATTAAAAAAGGTTACGATAAACATAGTGTTTCAGAGCATTTTAATCTAGTACATAACAAAGACCCCCAATTTCTAGAATTTATGGCAATTCAAAAAATCACACTCAATTGGCGAGGGGAAGACAAAATTAGAAAATTAGGTAGAATAGAAACAAAATGGATCTTTAACCTCAATACTTTAGCCCCCGCAGGGTTAAATGCGGATTTTGAGCTATGCCATTTTTTATGAAATAAACCATATATACATACATATCACCAATATCCGTTTTCCACTGGTTTTAATGTATTTTATTTATTTATTTCATGGTCTCTGCATGCTTTTATATAGATGTGACACCACTGTCTAGAACAAAGAGTCACTAAATGTACTCACTTAATGAAAACTCCACATTAATTAAAATATAAAGGTGATATAGTTCTTTTAATATACATAAAAAATAAATAAAAGGATATCTATATGAAAAACATGTTTTTTTCAGAGAAGATGATTTATGTATAGAATGCACATTCAAAGCACAAGTCACTATTTTCTCACTATGTTTAAAACCTGCACGGCTTTTATATAAGAGGTCTATATAAGAAGAAGAACAAAGAAAGGTTTTTCCTTTTGGTTTAGAAATAAGGACAGATTTAAATTAAAAGGTACTAGTCATTAAACCATTAGAGTATGTATAGAGAAAGAACATGCACAAACAGGATTGCAGAAATATGTACTTGTGAAACATATAAAGACTCACAAAAGAACATCTAACTATACATTTTCTTCCTTTATTTCTGTTTCATAACCACATATGAGCCAAAACAGGCTCTAAATATGGACTTGGCAATACCCCATTTTCCGGACTATATTTCCCACAAATGACTGGACGAAAACCGGAAGTGACGCGATGGACGCAAAGCACTATGGACCATGTAGTGCCGAAAAACCGGAAGTGACGCGACGGCTGTTTAGCCGCGTCAGGTGACCGAAATGGACCATTCTGATTGGAAGGACACAGTTTAGGCGGGAATTTAGGGGCTTAAAATGCAGAATATGAAGAGGACCTTTACAAGCTGACTGAGGAAGCCGTTTTTACCGGCGAAACGCGTTTTAGCTTTTAAAGTGGACTCAACATTTTATTGGAAACCACTAATACTCTGAATATAATTGCTCTTATTTGTTTTTTATTTTCTAGAAAGTATTTTTATATTGATTTTATATAATTTGTAATAAATTCATCTATTTTTACACAACCAACTGTATCCAGCACCAGTGATTCCAGGGAAGGGGTAGTGTCACCCCACAAATTGACACTAGGCCTACATACTTAGAGCCAGTTACCAAAAGGCTCTAAACAAGGTGAGCATTTTTAACTCAATACTTGAACACACAAAAATACTGCAAAGGATGCTACACTTAGCTCGATAATTCTGTGTCTTTTATATACCCTGTGGAGAGGAAAATACACAATCCGCCTTGGAGAGAGGGCTCGTGTGATCTACCTTTAAAGACACAGACGTGCACAAGTTTAGAGCCTAATTCACTTGAAAAGGCTCTAAGAAATGTGAGTGTAGACATATCTGTGAACCCACTAAGATTTTCTACTACAGTACTTAACATACTGCACAATTATTTGTATATATTTTTGTTTTCTTTCATATATTCACTACATTGGAGAGTATAAAGGGTACCTGTCTCTGAACTGCAGGTAATCTATTGTGACTAAACATAGCGCTGCACTCTTAAAGGTAGAAGACCTAGGAGGTGGTAACACCTATTGGGCCTGAAACCTTTTTTGTATCTTGGTGATTATCTTTGTATGGTGGGTTTTGAGGAGTACCCATAGAGTGTATACAGCAGCTACAACCTATTGTTCATATTCACTGTTCAGCGCCACATATTCCACACCTATTGTTAAAATATCCATGATCCATTAGCTGCCTTATTTGCAAATATCAGCCACATGATATCAACTGATAGAGAAGGTTAAAGATTCCGCAACCTGTTACCTACATTAAAGGGACACTCCACTGCCCAAATACAACCCTCCCCAAAAAGAGCATATTTAATTATGCATTTTTTTTACTTGGGATTAAATCTAAATACAGCTTGCTAAAGCTTCAGATCAGTTGTCTGCAGCCTTTGCAAGTACTCCCTTTCTTCTGCAGCCAGACTTTCTGTGACAGTCCAATCACAGTCTCACAATAAAGCTCGATGAGAAGTCTTTGCACAGCAGGTGCTCTGGGCAATTCCCTGACGATAGAAAAACATTTAAAGTGGTTCTGTCAATTTTCAGTATTTCATAAATATATATTCTTTATGAAATATGAAGACTCACTGACATTCTAAGGCACATTCAAAGGCACAAAGTAGGGACTACTTTGTCTTATGGACAAGTCTGAGGTTTACAAAAGTTACCAAAGGCAGAACTTTTGTCAGCTTTTGTCAAATCCCAGCAGCCATCACAAGTGATGGCTGTTGGATTCAGGCATCAATCTATGGTGGCTCCGACGGTCTCATAGTCTCGCACATGCGCAAGAGAACAGCACTGAAGCGGCTCTTGGCAAAAGAAGCACCAGAAGCTGAAGTGGACCAGCAGTATGAAAATGGCGACAGTTATAAGGGATAGCTGCTGGTAATTAAAACGTGTCTTCCCCTGAAACCTACACTGGATCTGTCACTTGTGGGTGTCTCTGCAAAATATGTCAGTTGCTAACAAGTCTGCTGCAACCTATTGATTCTGCCTGGGTTGGCTAAAAAAATAATAGATTGAGAAATAACTTTTCTAAGCACCAACTTTTTTCTAACTCCTGAAATGATGTTGTCTGGAAAACAACTACACAGACTTTGTTCAAAATCAACAAGTGGCAATTGTAAGTAAGTGGCATTCTAACATGGTCATTTACTGAAGTGAGTATTGTCAGGAATTCAAAGTGAATTCAAAATTAATTTTAAAGTTTAGGTCAAAGTATCTAAATTAGAAAAATTCTCCAAGTCAATTCTGTTTGCAGTTTAAATTTGAAGTGAAATTTAAATTTAAGGCCAAAATAGCCATTTTGAATTCCCGCCAATTCTCACTTTAGTACAAAAACAGTGTCAGTATAGCACACATATATTTTGTTTTGTATGTATAAAGTATGAGTAGTGTTTTTTTTGTACAGTTTATTTTACAGGAAAGCTTTTAGTTTTTCTTTAAAGAATGAACTAAAAATGTCTTATTCTAGTCAGAATCATTAGTCAGACCACTTGTCCTTGTAATATACATAAGCATGTCATATTTCACAAACAATATCACAATAGCAGAACTTTATACATCCAAAGGGTCCAGAAAGTATCACACAAAGAATGAAAAGTATTTTAGCTTTTGCCCTGAATCTATTATAAATCTTATACTTTTAAATTATAAACATAGATACTTTACAACGCATGCTGGGAATTATTCAGTAAGTAGTAAGTAGTGTTGGGGTCAAATTAAATATTTCATGTTATATAATTATCACACATCATGCAAGGCTGACTCAGTCCTACAAACAAAATACATTTACTGTTGATCTTTCTACACTACGTGCAGAATTATTAGGCAAATGAGTATTTTGACCACATCATCCTCTTTATGCATGTTGTCTTACTCCAAGCTGTATAGGCTCGAAAGCCTACTACCAATTAAGCATATTAGGTGATGTGCATCTCTGTAATGAGAAGGGGTGTGGTCTAATGACATCAACACCCTATATCAGGTGTGCATAATTATTAGGCAACTTCCTTTCCTTTGGCAAAATGGGTCAAAAGAAGGACTTGACAGGCTCAGAAAAGTCAAAAATAGTGAGATATCTTGCAGAGGGATGCAGCACTCTTAAAATTTCAAAGCTTCTGAAGCGTGATCATCGAACAATCAAGCGTTTCATTCAAAATAGTCAACAGGGTCGCAAGAAGCGTGTGGAGAAACCAAGGCGCAAAATAACTGCCCATGAACTGAGAAAAGTCAAGCGTGCAGCTGCCAAGATGCCACTTGCCACCAGTTTGGCCATATTTCAGAGCTGCAACATCACTGGAGTGCCCAAAAGCACAAGGTGTGCAATACTCAGAGACATGGCCAAGGTAAGAAAGGCTGAAAGACGACCACCACTGAACAAGACACACAAGCTGAAACGTCAAGACTGGGCCAAGAAATATCTCAAGACTGATTTTTCTAAGATTTTATGGACTGATGAAATGAGAGTGAGTCTTGATGGGCCAGATGGATGGATTGGTAAAGGGCAGAGAGCTCCAGTCCGACTCAGATGCCAGCAAGGTGGAGGTGGAGTACTGGTTTGGGCTGGTATCATCAAAGATGAGCTTGTGGGGCCTTTTCGGGTTGAGGATGGAGTCAAGCTCAACTCCCAGTCCTACTGCCAGTTTCTGGAAGACCCCTTCTTCAAGCAGTGGTACAGGAAGAAGTCTGCATCCTTCAAAAACATGATTTTCATGCAGGACAATGCTCCATCACACGCGTCCAAGTACTCCACAGCGTGGCTGGCAAGAAAGGGTATAAAAGAAGAAAATCTAATGACATGGCCTACTTGTTCACCTGATCTGAACCCCATTGAGAACCTGTGGTCCATCATCAAATGTGAGATTTACAAGGAGGGAAAACAGTACACCTCTCTGAACAGTGTCTGGGAGGATGTGGTTGCTGCTGCACGCAATGTTGATGGTGAACAGATCAAAACACTGACAGAATCCATGGATGGCAGGCATTTGAGTGTCCTTGCAAAGAAAGGTGGCTATATTGGTCACTGATTTGTTTTTGTTATGTTTTTGAATGTCAGAAATGTATATTTGTGAATGTTGAGATGTTATATTGGTTTCACTGGTAAAAATAAATAATTGAAATGGGTATATATTTGTTTTTTGTTAAGTTGCCTAATAATTATGCACAGTAATAGTCACCTGCACACACAGATATCCCCCTAAAATAGCTATAACTAAAAACAAACTAAAAACTACTTCCAAAAATATTCAGCTTTGATATTAATGAGTTTTTTGGGTTCATTGAGAACATGGTTGTTGTTCAATAATAGCATTAATCCTCAAAAATAAAATCTTATTTATGATTTCACAGTAACTTACCGCCTAGGTATGGTTTACTAAAAAGGAATGTGTAGGGACTTATGTTATCTTCTATTGCTTTCCAATAGAGGTATATCTATCAAGACAAATTGTAGCTATTGAGGTGCAATGCATTAAAGGACCACTCTAGGCACCCAGACCACTTCAGCTTAATGAAGTGGTCTGGGTGCCAGGTCCTTCTAGGGTTAACCCATTTTTTCATAAACATAGCAGTTTCAGAGAAACTGCTATGTTTGTGAATGGGTTAAGCCTTCCCCTATTTCCTCAAGTGGCTGTCTCACTGACAGCCGCTAGAGGCGCTTGCGTGATTCTCACTGTGAAAATCACAGTGAGAGCACGCAAGCGTCCATAGGAAAGCATTATGAATGCTTTCCTATGAGACCGGCTGAATGCGAGCGCAGCACTTGCCGCGCGTGCGCATTCAGCCGACGGGGAGGAGAAGAGGAGGATCGGAGGAGGAGAGCTCTCCGCCCACCGCTGGAAAAAGGTAAGTTTTAACCCCTTTCCCCTTTCCAGAGCCGGGGGCACCCTCAGGGCACTCTAGTGCCAGGAAAACGAGTATGTTTTCCTGGCACTAGAGTGGTCCTTTAAAGGATGAAAGACATTCTACTGATCCATGGTGATCCCTACTTATTTAGCACTTTCCCAAGAATTCCACCTGTAACTTTGATAAATATCCCCAAATATGTTAAATCCTAACACAGTACACTAACAATATAAAAGAAAAAAATTTCTAAACATCCAACTACCAGCCAATGACTAATGAAAATACATTAGCCAATGCACTACAGACCTCATAATTAGAGGAACATGGACACTCCCATCCACCACAATATTATATTATCTGGGTTGAACTCCTGACTGTATTGAACTGGAATTGTTATAAAAACTAAATGTTATATGTATTAAGGCCGTTTGGCCTATATTTGTCGGAGGGGCATAAATTAATTCACTCCCCTATATAAGGGACCCCTTACCTGACCCCCCTTACCTGACTCATATCGCTTGAGGTCAGCTTCAGAATGATTTCAACTTCCGGGTCATCCAGACGCCATTTTTCCTGATTACTGCATGATGTTTTCTAAGCTGAGCTGTGTCATGAATCCAGCCACAGGCTTTTCCGGCCTACCACCTTCTTTCTTCAATCCATCGCCGTGGATGATGTCCAAGTGACTCACAAACCGTAAGTCGACCTACCCGTTACGCCAGGCATCAGTCCCACGGCACCATGCACGGGTCAGGTCCTCACTTTACGGCTGCATTTTGTCTAAGTCTGTTCTAAAACCATTGCATGTTCATGCATATCATTCGTTTAAATCCCCTACCGGTCTTTGGGTGTACTACAGGCTTCTTAGACATTATCACATTTCATGTACAAACCAATGAACCACTGCATTTTCGCCTACACACTGACCCCTACCGGTCATTCGGTGTACTACAGGCTTCTCAGACATTATTGCATTTAATGTACAAACCAACGAACCACCGAATTTTTCTCCTACACACTGACCCCTACCGGTCATTCGGTGTACTACAGGCTTCTTAGACATTATCGCATTTCATGTACAAATCAACGAACCACTGCATTTGCGCATACACACTGACCCCTACTGGTCATTCGGTGTACTACAGGCTTCTCAGACATTATTGCATTTCATGTACAAACCAACAAACCACTGCATTTTTCACCTACACACTGACCCCTATCAGTCATTTGGTGTACTACAAGCTTCTTAGACGTTTTTGCTTTTCATGTACAAAACAATAAACCACTGCATTTTCACCTACACACTGACCCCTAGCGGTCATTCAGTGTACTACAGGCTTCTGAGACATTATTGCATTTCATGTACAAACCAACGAACCACTGTATTTGCGCCTACACACTGACCCCTACCGGTCATTCGGTGTACTACAGGCTTCTCAGACATTATTGCATTTCATGTACAAACCAACAAACCACGGCATTTTCGCCTACATGCTGACCCCTACAGGTCAATCGGTATACTACAGTCTTCTCAGACTTTATTTCACTTCATAAGCAAACAAACTAACTACAGCATTTTCACTTTTATACTGACTCCTATCTGTCAAACGGTAGGATTAAAAGGTATTTTTACCATACAATCAGCATTTCTGACCCCTACTGGTCAACAGCAAAACTGTCTTCACATGTCATATACAATTTACAAGCCAATATAAATTACACATAAGATTGTTTTAAACATAACCATAAACCATAAATTAAACTCCAGCACGGGCTCAACTTCATGTTTAATTCACAATAATTTAAATTTCACATCAAGTCCAACAGTGGTCCTATCAACACTGCCACCTACAGGTCTGTCAAGTACATTGACAATTTTTATGGGGTTTTACAAACACCAAAACACTGACACCTATAGGTCAATAGACAAACAACATTTCACATACCAATCAGTATCCAAATACACTGCCACCTATAGGGCACTCGGCAGATCTCCAGTGCACTTGCATTTTGCAACACCATGTTCACTGACCCCTACCATTCAATAAGACATACAAAAAATTCACATAGCAAGTACTATATCAAACATCTGGTATAAATACATATATTATTACACAGTAGCAGACGCATCTGTAGATACGTAACTGGTAATATAGTTCACATTCATTTTTCACAGCACGCTGCTCACACAACAGACTTTCCCCTAGCAAGGGGACATACAACATACAAGGTGGGGACAGACCACTTTTTCACTTGTACATACGGCACTTAAAGGGTTAAGATTGATACATATTTAATCAGTATGGCTACGATGTTTAATATTTACACATCACGGCACTTTACTTTTCACATATACTGTACGTATTAAGATAAGCTTGGTCTATGCCATATTTCCTTATGCCATATGGTTTTATCCATTCAGGTTACAGTTCAGTGGCGGCTCTAGACTTTGTGAGGCCTTAGGCGAAACTCAAACATGAGGCCCCCACTAACACCTCAAGTTAAAAATAGGGGTTGCATTGTGTGTATACGGTGCTGTTGTTTTATTTAAGGACAAGCTTGCAGCGCTGGATACAGAGAGCTAGTCTCTGTATTCATTGTTCAGAGGCTTGCTGTGTTGCGGCTCCCTGTGCCGCTGCATTATGATTTCTCTTTGTGACTGTAGTTATGGCATAATATGCAAACTAACTTAATTTGCAATAAACTAATTTAATTAGCAATTATGCCAATCGTTTATACATGACTGAAGGGTATGGTTACATAGCCTTGCAGTCGTGTATACATAAGTGCCGGTGTATGTATATATGAGTGTATCTGGCATTGTCTACCTATGTGTAACAGGGTTTGGGGTGAGTGTTGCACAGTTGGAGTACAAGATTGTAAGGGTTTATGTAATAAGGTGAGTGTGGCAGGGTGAAGGGGGTGAGTGGGACAGACTGATAGAGGATGAGTGACAGGGTTGGCAGGTAAGTGTGACAGTGCAAGAGAAGGTGAGTCTGACAGGGTTGATGGGGGGTTAATGCGATAGGGTAGGTGTGGCAAAAGCAAGGATTTTGGTATGGTTGCAGTGGGTGAGAGTGATAGGATTAGGAGGGGTTATGTGAGTTTGGGCTGGGTTTAGAGGCGACAGTGTGTGGGGACTGAAAGTGTTTGGGAATGGTGATAGGGTAGTGGGGTGGTAGGGTGGCTGTGACAGGGTATGGGGTGGTAGGGGGCAGAGGGTGGTAGGGTGGCTGTGACAGGGGATGGCAGGAGGGCAGTGACAGGGTACGGGGTGGTAGGGAGCAGAAGGTGGTAGGGTGGCTGTGACAGGCCAGGGGATGGTAAGGGGCATAGGATGGTAGGAGGGCAGAGGGTGGCTGAGCAGAGGGTGGTAGGGTGGCTGGGGCAGAGGGTGGTAGGAGGACAGTGACAGGGTAGTGGGGTGGTAGGAGGGCAGAGAGTGGTAGGGTGGCTGTGGCAGAGGGTGGCTGTGGCAGAGGGTGGTGGGGTGGCTGGGACAGTAGGGTGGTAGTGGCAGAGGGTGGCTGGGGCAAAGGGTGGTAGGGTGGCTGGGGCAGAGGGTGGTGGGGCAGGGGTGGTAGGGTGGCTGTGGCAGAGGGTGGTGGGGTGGATGGGGCAGAGGGTGGCTGGGGCAGAGGGTGGTGGGGTGGCTGGGGCAGTAGGGTGGCTGTGGCAGAGGGTGGTGGGGTGGCTGGGGCAGAGGGTGGCTGGGGCAGGGGTGGTAGGGTGGCTGGGGCAGAGGGTGGCTGGGGCAGGGGTGGTAGGGTGGCTGGGGCAGAGGGTGGTAGGGTGGCTGGTGCAGAGGGTAGCTGTGTCAGAGGGTGGTGGGGTGGCTGTGGCAGTAGGGTGGCTGGGGCAGGGGTTGTAAGGTGGCTGGGGCAGTAGGTTGGTGGGGTGGCTGGGGCAGTAGGGTGGTTGGGGCAGGAAGGTGGTGGGGTGGCTGGGGCAGTAGGGTGGCTGGGGCAAAGTGTGGTGGGGTGGCTGGGGCAAAGTGTGGTGGGGTGGCTGAGGCAGGAGGGTGGTGGGGTCGCTGGGGCAGTAGGGTGGCTGGGGCAAAGGGTGGTGGGGTGGCTCGGGCAGTAGGGTGGTGGGGTGGCTGAGGCAGGAGGGTGGTGAGGTGGCTGGGGCAGTAGGGTGGCTGGAGCAGTAGGGTGGTGGGGTGGCTGGGGCAGAGGGTGGTGGGGTGGCTGGGGCAAAGGGTTGTGGGGTGACTGAGGCAGGAGTGTGGTGGGGTGGCTGAGGCAGGAGAGTGTGGGGTGGCTGAGGCAGGAGAGTGGCTGTGGCAGAGGGTGGTGGGGTGGCTGGGGCAGTAGGGTGGTGGAGTCCTGGGGCAGTAGGGTGGTGGGGTGGCTGGGGCAGTAGGGTGGCTGGGGCAGGGGTTGTACAGTGGCTGGGGCAGTATGGTGATGGGTGGCTAGGGTAGTAGGGTGGTGGGGTGGCTGGGGCAGGAGGGTGGCTGGTGCAGTAGGGTGGCTGGGGCAGGAGGGTGGTGGGGTGGCTGAGGCAGGAGGGTGGTGGGGTGGCTGAGGCAGGAGAGTGGTGGGGTGGTTGAGGCAGGAGAGTGGTGGGGTGGCTGGGGCAGTAGGGTGGCTGGGGTGGCTGGGGCATAGGGTGGTGGGGTGGCTGAGGCAGGAGGGTGGTGGGGTGGCTGAGGCAGGAGGGTGGTGGGGTGGCTGGGGCAGGAGGGTGGTGGGGTGGCTGGGGCAGGAGGGTGGTGGGGTGGCTGGGGCAGGAGGGTGGTGGGGTGGCTGGGGCAGAGGGTGGTAGGAAGGCAGGGTATGGAGATTAAACAAAAATACCTTTTGATGAACTGTTTCCCTGGTGGTCCAGTGGGCGTTAAAGGCTTTATCCCTGGTGGTCCGGTGGGCTCCCTTTACGGTCTGCAGCTCCGCCCGCTGCAGAGCTGCAGACCACGTGGTGAGTTTAGTCTCGCGATCTCAGTCAGTCAGAGCGTTGCCGTGGTAACCCGCGGCAACGCTCTGATTGGGTGAGATCGCGAGACCCACTCAGTCTGCAGCTCTGCACTCGGCGGAGCTGCAGACAGGCTGGCTCTCTCCCGGGCAGGCACAGGAGGGGCCTCGCACCCGGCGGCATTAAGGGCAAGCCGCCGGGCCCCCTCCTGTGTCGGGTCCTCGGTCTCTGACCGAGGACCCGATCTGTCACACTGCCCTAAGGCGATTTAGGCGGCCGCGAGGCCCCCATCAGCGCGAGGCCTTAGGCGGCCGCCTAAATCGCCTAATTAGAGAGCCGCCTCTGTTACAGTTACTACTAAAAAAACTATACGGGGGGGGCGGAGCCTGACCAGCACCTAAGCAGGACGTGCATTGCAGGAGCTCCTGCGGCACGGCCGATAAACTCGACGATAAATCGGGTAGGAGAGCCGGAAAGCTTTCTGGAAGGAGCCCGGCAAACTGGGGAAACTGGCACCTACCTGGGGATACCAAAACGGACACCCGGAGCACCCGGGAACCGCTACTGCAGGTTGGGGCCTACCGGAGTTGGCGAAGCGGGAGGGCGGCCGCTTTCTGCTTGCTACTCCAAGCGGCACGCAACCAATACTCACCTCCCCCCCCCCCGGACCGGTGGGGGATATCCCGGTCCCCGCCACACTGACCAAGCTAAACCTCCTACCTCTCAGTTGATCCTCCGGCCCCCACAAGCTATACGGGGGTGACAGTCCTCAAGATGGCGGTCCAACCTGACTCACCAACATCCGACCAGCTGCTGCAACAGTCTGATGTGCCAGGACCCAATGACAAAACAAGAGACACCCTTGAGGACATTTTTGATCGTTTTTGGGCTCAACTGCAGGCTCGCATGCGGCCAGCTATGGCTACTCCTGACCCACCCACAGGGGACCAGGTTCGCAGCAAGAGGGGGCCTGGGAAACCTCTCATCGGCGCAACTACGTCCCACACGTCGAAAACCCGAGCGAGACGCTCACCCGAGCTGAGAGCACTATGGGCCCAGACCCACAAGTACCAGCCACGCACATGGGGGGCCGCCAGACACCCACGACGCCGACGCATACCCGATCCATGCAAGGCCCACCGCACCACCCCGACGGGGACGACCCTGGACCTCAAAGGTACCCAGGCTAGTGGCATGAAGGTACAAGCTCTCCTACAGCACCAGGGCAGGAGGTACATTTTGACTCCACGACACGGCACTGCACTCCCGACGACAGGCATACTGACAGAGAGGAGAGCACCGACACTGACCACAAACGGACCCCCTGCGACCACTCGGCCTCACTGGCACTCAAGTGTGCTCAAGGTCCTGAAGGACTACCTAGCAGATTCCCTACGCTTCCCGATGTCAGGAGTCGGTTAAACGTGGACTTAACATGCCCTTCCGTGCCGCAGCTATCAGACCAGCTACACACCGATAGCAGCCACAGAACCTGATTGTGCAACTGTTAAATGCCTCACTTTATGGTCTACCCTGTTCTTCTCATTGTTTAAATAACCTAGCTAGTGTTTCATTTCTCCCCAATAGGTTAGAGTACCCAGAGCCTAACACTTGTAGAATCCAGACATAGTTTAACATACCAGCTATTGGTGCTATACCTAAAGATATGCCTAGCTAGACTTAACGTAATAACAGCAACCAATGCGCAGGTTGTAGCGACTCGCAGGACAGCCTGTAAACCACTTTAAATCGAAACGTACTAGTCTGTTTAAATTGCTATTAATATATGTAGGCAACCCTGTGTTGTTCACTGATTGGTTCAAACAATGTTTAAGCATACCCGCAGATTGAATCTACTTCCACCATTGAATATATGTGCAACTAATTTTATATAAAAATGTGCCTGTTAATCAAATGCCCCGCATGTTTAGCGGAGTAAATGCTTGAGGACTGCTTTCGGGGCACCTCATGCCTGCCTGTAACCCTTTATGTGCACTACAAAAATAAAGAATTTAAAAAAAAATAAATAAAAACTATACGGATTGTCAGGTTCAATACCATACTACCAGGTACATACACCTGCTCATGTAGTTATCCATCTCTTACCTTCCCTGGAATAGTAATAGTGTACTGGCAATTAGGGATCTAGGGCCCAGTACGTATTACCCCCTTTTTTCTCTGCATTGTGCTTCGGTTAGTGGTCCCGCAAGGCCAACACCCCACCTCACACTCGGAGGCATACACCCCTCGGGCCACTCGTGAGCTAGCCGCCTCGCATTGTATCATAGAGAGGGCCTCACCTGTCACTCCCCTTCCTATTTTCTGGTTACTGTCACCGAGAGGCCAACATCCTGCCACAACGTTCGGTGGCCACACAAAATCCCCTCGCGCCAAGCATAGATAGAGCCTCTCAAGCCACTTGGCAACTAGCAGGGCCTCACCAGTCACCAAAAAACACCAAGCCTAATCGTTTCGCCTTACGGCTTAGTTAGCAAGCCAGTACAAGACCCCTGGGTAAAAATAATAATTGCAATCTTTATTGTTATTTAAGTATTTCTCAAAAAGATGGTGAAGAATCACCTATTCCTAGCACCCCGACTTATGACAGACTGGCAATCTCGAGTTGGTCACCACAGCCCTCACGAGGCTGGGCCTCACGCTACTGTACAACCAGCACCAACCGAAACTCGGTTACCTGGTACAATCAATTCTTATGACACAAGACGTTAACCCTGCACGTATGGTCCCAGCACATTGGGGAAGCAAGGTATATATATGTATGATGATGTATCTGTGATGGTCAGATCCAGGGATTCCAGGTAAATCAGGAACTGACCATCCCTTGGTTGGGTTGGCATTTGGAATATGTAGAGATGTTTATTTGTTCAGGTACCCATACAGAAGAGATTTTATCCCAAACAAGTGGACGAGCACTTTCAGGCTCCAGGTACCAGCACCTCTGAACTACCAGAGACAATTGATATGAGTAGTTGCATTGCATATAGACTGTTGCATCTATATTCAAATGGTTCAGGGCACATGACAAACTATATGTCCCAATACAACTTAAAAATAACGTACTCACCATCTGTACACACCAATGCATTTTCAACACTCCTGACTCATCGCCCTTCCAGACTTGTAGTAGATTTACTAAAGCTCTTGAGCTTCAAAGGGCTTCCCTTACAGGTATCATAAATACGCCTTCAAGGAATATAGCATGCCCTAACTTACAGTCAGCACAACAGAACCATTGGCTGTGAACACACTCATAGCCAAGATTTGCAGAGGGGTCTTCCAATCTCCACCATTTACAGCATGGCACCAAACACAAACACATTGATATTGTCACAAGGAATATTCCCTTAAACAAAGACTAACCATAGACTTATTGGCACCACACACCTCCGCTACCCCAAGTCTCAACTCCCTCATACCCTCCAATGAGTTTCCTTACTATACAACACCATTGATCTACCTTTACAGCTATCACTCAAGCATGGGTTGAAGCTTGGTTAAGTAAGACCAATATCATCAACGCAGTAAACGGCTACCATCTACCCTACACACTGGCACTTACATGGCATAAAATGGGCAATCCTTTCCCCGCTCAACTTTCGGGCTACAGATTAGCCTACTACCGATATCCGCAGATACTCTGTGCTGGTTATGATAACATATCCAGAGGCCTTACAGTCATACACTATCTAGAAGACTTTTTGTTGATCAAAGATAACATATTTTTCACTAGAAGCCTCACGGCAGCTTAGTCTGGTTGACCACTTGGGCGTCCCAGTACCCCATAAGAAACAGAAGGCCCAGACACTATCATCACATTACTGGGCATATGACTTGAGTCGGCATCCGTACACGCAAGTTACCACAAGACAAATAGGGAACATTCTCAACTACATCAATCACTACCTCCTGCTTAGTACTTACAACTGCAAGGAACTACAATCCCTTCCAGGTTCCTTAATTTTGCCATGCCAATCATACCACAAGACCACACTTTCACATCCAGAGTATTTTCCCCTTTTTTCCACACTTCCAACATGACGATCAGAGGATGTCCCTAGACACCCCAGCAACAGCAGACCTGCACATGGGGGGAATTTCTTAACCACTTAGCATGGTAAAAGCATGTTCCTTTCAGGATTGTCTGACACTTCTCCAACCAGATGGTCAGACGCGGCGTCTACCACGGGTTTGGCAGCAATCTACTGGGAACCATTACTTTGGAGCTGTTGGCCATGGCATCCAGGTTTGGAAATTTTTCCACCACCTCAGCCCCTTTGGGGGATCTACCCCATTGTAGCAGCTGCTGTGGCATGGGGTAAATCATGGTCAGGGTCATCAATCCGTTGTTACTCAGACAACTAAGCACATGTCATATCATCAACAAACGCCACTACTCATCCATAAGGTCATGATATTTCTGGGGAACTCACTTGGTTGGCAACTTATCACATTTCTTTTACTTTCATGTACCAGGCGGGGGTATACATCCCTGCCGACAATTGTCTCATTTATATTCCAGGCATGTTCATCATACGCTTCCTACAGCCGCCCATACAGTCACGGCCACTCTTTCGTCCCAGAGACAAAATCATGGATTAGACATACTTATGCAGCATAGCATGCACTATCCCACCTAGCACTTTCGTCCCATACTTGTAGAATGCATAACACAGCTCTTCACCTGGCTTAAAGAATCTCATTGGAGCACGACATAGCTCAACCTGTGTCATAACATTTGTCCTAGGTTTTGCTTATTTTTGCCACCTTAAACTATCTCATACACCATTAATTATATATTTTACAGGCATTCAACAACACAGGATAACCTATGGCCAAAACTACCATAACTTCATGCTATCATACCAGACAAGAATATACTCAGAGGTTTTCAGGAATCCATTCCCCCACATTCCTCTCAGAGATTACCAATAGCCATCCAACTTTTCCATCCTTATCGGACCTATTAGATCTACAACCATTCAATTATACTACCAAGTCGGCCATTACCAGCCATGCACATTGCTTTTTATGCCTTTCTCAGGCCAGAGAATCCACTACCATCACCACCACTCAGACAGATCATTGTCTTTAACGATCCCACGTACGTAAACACATATATCATTACCCATTGGCTCTACCACATTCCGAAACGAGTCAAAATGCACCAGCAGTAGAGATAACATACTATCCTACCCACAACAAATGGTGTCCACTTTCGGTCCTAGATTCCTACCTTCAAAATCCTTCCAGGAATTAAATACTGTAATGCATTTAAGGAAATGTCTGGTTAATTTGTATATATTTGTTGACTGTATTAAATCTTTGATTATTCATTTTTGCCCTCTTTATTTACAGGCCTACCGTATCGTCGATCTCGGCACACCACAACCGACTTGCTCCCTTTATACTATCCTACGCTTATGCTGGATCCTTACTCCATATATATTGTATTTGTTTATTAGACACTCTGGTATACACATCCCTCTGTAATAGGAGGGACTCTTTGATCAGTATCCTTACTCCATATACGGCTATTTGCCCATTACACAAGTATTAAGGCCGTTTGGCCTGTATTTGTGGGAGGGGCTTAAATTAATTCACTCCCCTATATAAGGGACACCCATTACCTGACTCATATTGCTTGAGGTCAGCATCAGAATGACCCTCCCACCCACTCCTCATTTCAACACTTTCTCTTTTCTTTCCATTTACTTTACTTTCTTACTCCTTGGTGGGCCCTCTTTATTTACAGGCCTACCGTATCGTCGGTCTCGGCACACCACAACCGACTTGCTCCCTTTATACTATCCTACGCTTATGCTGGATCCTTGCTCCATATACGGCTATTTGCCCATTACACACACAAAAAAAAAATATATATATATATATATATATATTGTGATAAAGTGAAGGCAGAGAAGCCATTTAACCCCAGGGGGAGTATATGTAGTTTGTGTGTTGCACAACACAAAGCTTTGTTTAGTTATTGGCCCCTGGGGTGGAGCATTTGGAGAGAAGGGTGGGCCAATGCTCCACTCCACAGTTTAGTGGTTTTCTTGGGAGACAAAGATCCAGGCCAGGGTTTTTTTGACTGTCTCCAACCCACTGCTCAGCTGCAGATAATCAGCTGTTGCAGTGGGAATAAACCACTCCCTGCTAGGCAGGTAAAGGGGGGGATTGCTGGCTTCCTCCCAGGAAGCAGGTAGGAGAGAGGCTGTTCTCTCCAGTGAGAGAGTCAAGGAGACTAGGCACTGGGAGTGCTGGCTTGGAGCACTGGGAGTGCAGAAAGGGAAGCAGTCAAGGCTGGCTTGGAGCACTGGGAGTGCAGAAAGTGAAGCAGTCAAGGCTGGCTTGGAGCACTGGAGTGCTGAGAGTGGACAAAGACTCTAGGTTGGTGAAACCAATATTGTTTTGTTTAGTTTAACCCCTGAGAGATAGGGAACCTAATATTAGTTAGTGCTCAGACGAGCTAGGTTTTTTTGTTTAAAGGGATTTATGTTTTCATTTACTGCTGTCTCCTGTGTGGATTTACAATAAAGTTGCCTGGATTATATAAAAAAGCCAAAGGACTGTGCCTGTTGTTTACCCTAGAGGACCGTGCTACCTGCAAACAAGGATCACAATATATACAAAAAAGTAGTGGTACTTGCACTCCTGAAATATGGTTTCAATGCCCGGTGCTGGTCAGGCACAAAATATAGAAAAACTGGAAATAGCCGCACTCTAAGCACTTTGTAAGGGTTATAATAAAATATAACTTTTAATTTATATCATTAAAAAATCATTTTTTAATGATATAAATGAAAAGTTATATTTTATTATAACCCTTACAAGGTCATTAGAGTGCGGTCATTTCCAATATATATATATATATATATATATATATATTTTTATATATATATATATATATATATATATATATATATATATATATATATATATATATATATATATATTATACAAGTAGTGGTCCAGAAATCCATGAAGCTGGTCTCCTTCTTTGAAAAATAAAATTATAGCATAATGAAAAATATAATATAAATATATAATCATGAACATGGTACCATGGAAATGCCATCTACTTTTTTCCCATTTCGTGCCAGTATGCCCTGTGAAATATGTATTAAAAACATCTTTAGAGATGATGAGAGACTGGTGAGAAAACGTGAGAGTAATAAATTAGAAAGAAATCAAAAAAGTAATAATGAACATTAATTTCACTTAATTGGAGATGTGCAAACTATTTTTGTAGACAGACCACAGTTCTTTTTATTTTATGTAGTGTTAGGTGCATGGTAAAATCTTCTTCTAGGTTAACTTACTATAAGAAAAAGGTTAAGAGATATACATGGGGGGAGGGGTGAATTGAGAGTATGATTTGACAAGTAAATAGCTTATTTGTTAGTTGTTCAATTGTTTTGTTGCAGAAACATATTATAACCGAGTCTTGGAAGTTTCATCATGGATAATCTCAAGAAGAAACAATGAGTAAAAATCGACAACTGTTTGGTGAGCAGATAATTTCAAGAAATTCCCATATTAATTGGCTACCTTTCAGCTGCTGATTTTTTCCTTTGAGTATATCTGAAGGAGCGGGTGTACATGAACAAACTGCGTGTCTAACTGCGTAGAATATCTGTGAAGAAATTTGAGCGCTAGAGCCTCAAACACTACCTAATGTTATGAACAATGTAATCAAAACAGCAAATGCATTTAAAAGATGAAATCTTCCTTACCTAGTCAAACAAATCTCAAAAGTTAAGCATTTATTGTATGTAATATCGTTGAAATTGATTCAGTGATAAAAATGTTTTTGACTCCTCAAACCCTAGTCTGAATTTTGTATCTCCCTAGCATCCAAATTTTTTTTTAGGTATATGGTGTTCACAGTATTTGCATGTGCATGTCAGGGGTATTATCACTGACTGATGGATTGAAAACACGTGTTTTGATTATTCAACAGAGGAAAGGGAACACAGTTTTAAAAATCAGATAACACTGCAATTAGTTGATGGAGTTTGGTGCTAGGATAATATTTATGTAACAAAAAGCTTTCACAGTCAAATTTGTATTATACTCCGCATAATAATCTCACTATTAATTGATGATAGCAGATAACTTAATGAAAGCTGATGTCACACATGAGGTTCTATGTACCACTGTAGCTGTGAGCATTAACTTTCCTGTTGATTTTGAATGAACAATTTCCATTAAGATTAGTTTTTTCAGTTTGCTGATGTCAAAATAAGTAATATCACTGTTATTCAAAACAGACTTTGGGTGTATGTACTGTGCTGAGATATTAAAGATGACATTTATCTTGTAATGTATTCTTCACAGAATTTCTTAAAAAGTTTTAAGCTACTGAACAAGGAACAACTTTTAAATGGATGATGAATAAGTAAACTAAAAACAAAAACAGGTGATCTATCAATCTATTTACCTGTCCTTCCATTTAACCTTCTGCCCATCTATCTGTCCACCTTTTCATTCGCATTGCCATTTCATTTGTTAAAAAAAAAAAAATATATTAAAACTGTAATAGATTAAGGCTCTCAGGTTTGATTCCAGATTCTGATCTGGCTATTTTAATCACAAAAGGTCTAGGCCGTCACGCAGTGCAGGGCTTTAATGTCCGTTGACGGTATAGACCATCAAGCAGTAAAAGTACCAGCTCAGCAACCAGCCAGCAAATTTATAAAAGAAGGGGGATCCCCAGGTATCTTTTGATACTTGAGGGTCCTCTTTGTCAGTTGAGGCCACAATTATTGGCCCCAGACTGAGAGGAGAGCTATGAGCAGCACTCATATCTGCCGCCACACATTTAAAAACTGAAATTGTGTGCCACTGTCCACACATCAGTGCCAGGTAGACCCCCAGGGTTTGAAAAGACCCGGTTGAGGTCCCACAGCTTGCCCCCTACTGCAGGATCGATGCTGGGCTTTGTCATCTCCCCAGCACTGAGATGACAAGTTGCAGCATGGGAGGGAACTCACATAGCCCTCTGTACTGTGAGAGTTAGGAAATCCCTCAGCTGATGTCACTACTTAAATCAACAGAGGAAGTCCCTTGAGAGGTGGGATTAGGACTCAGATCAGAGGGTGGGATTTGGAAAAAGATTATAGGTAGGATTATGGGTACTATCAGGGTTGGATTAAAGGTTAGTTTAGGGGTAGGAAAAAGGGTTAGGTTATGTTTTGAATTAATGGTCGAAGTATAGGTTGGATTAAGGGGTAATATGTAAAGGTATACATGTGAGTTATCATTGTACTCAAGAACAATAGCAGAATACAAATAGGAGGTATTTTCAGTAGTGGGACACATGATCTGTGAATTTCCCCAAAATAAAACATGCATGGAAAAAATACCCTAAAAAATTTAACTAACACGTTTGTGATAAAATGGTTAAAGGAAAAGTGAACAATGCTCTTAGTTACATAGCCTGTTATATGCACGAAAGTTATGATGGGGGGAAAAGTGATTAAAAAACACTTCCAACCATTAAGGTGCTAAATACTTGGGCACCGTGCAGAACATAATGTCAGAAATAACTGCACTTAGGCATGGTGCACAGAACACCGCAAATACCTGTGCACACACCGGCAGCGGACTTTTATAAAACCATAGATACAACCTGGCAAGCGAGAGGCTGCACACGCCAAACCACAACCCCAACTACCAAGTTTTAATAGTGTTTATGTTTTCAAGTTCAGGGGTAATGGAGCCCACACACCTATCTAAAATGCCAAAATGTTGATGTTCAACTGCTCAATATGCCTATGATAACATGCTTAAGGTACTGGCTGTTCCAATGTACAGTTATACTTACAATGTTACGCACTTGAAAAATGTTACTTGTAATGCCTTGACATCAATGATACAAATAAAGAATGTAAAAAAACAAAACACTTCCACTTGAAGTCAGTGGGTAGTCAATACATTGTTACATTGTTAAACACAAATCTGCACATTACTAAGTATGCATACAACATGAGCGGGCTGCTGGGACCTGTTTTTCTGAGCAGGTGTGCCCATTTTCTAATCAATTTTATATATTGTTGTATTTTTCATACTTGATTAAGGTTTCAGTTATCTTTGTCTGTAGTATAAATCATTATAACAAATTCTATGTTGTTGCTCTTTATAATTCCTTATACAAGCTGTTATCATTAGACATATTAAGATGATATGTGTACTATATGTCATACATACGTATATTACAAAAAAAAAAGTACGTATTTATATTTTCGACTGAATGCTAATATTTTTCTACTCAATAAAAATCTAAGGAAAAATGTGTCCAGTGTTATTGTCTTTGTTCTTACCAGCCCATTCACTTTTCTACATTTTGAACATAAAATTAATGGAAAACTCTTCTGAGTTTTTGTTTTTTTTATATATATTTTTTTATTTTTCTATTAGTTTTAATTCGGTGCAAATTAAAAATTCAACTTCATGTTTATTTGGCTTCCTGAATAATTCTTGATTTACTTTGCATGGATATTTTAATTTATAACCAATCTTTCTTGAAAAATAACAGTATTTAATAAGTGTGACTATTCTTCCAGTGTATATATTACCTAATGAGTTGGATCCAATATAGTTATCATAACACATATGTTAACATTTGCAATTAAAAAAATCAGTTGTGTTCTCACTGGTTGAGCTTCATTATGTTATCTATTGTGATATTTACTGTGTTTCAATAGTTGTGAAATCCATGTTTTTAAATTGATAGATAAGGTGAAAATACAACCAGGAACATTATTCACAAATATAAATCCATGTCATAACTATGTAGACTATAAGAATTAGTAGGTAACTTTGGACTTTGTATTGATCTATTAAATATTCAAAAATGTATTAAGAAATATGTTCTAACTGTTCACTCAGAGGGATAGTCTGAAATTACTTAATAATAGTGATGTCGCGAACATAAAATTTTCGGTTCGCGAACGGCGGACGCGAACGTCCGCATATGTTCGCGAACCGGCGAACCGTGCGAACCGCCATAGCCTTCAATAGGCAGGCGAATTTTAAAACCCACAATAGTGGTTGAAGGGGGGGGAGGAGACCTACTCTTCTCCCCCCCCGGCCCCCACCCCTGGGTTCGGGTGGGGGCCATAATGATAATGAGGGGGGGGGGGCCTACTGTCCTCCGCCCCCCGGCCCCCACCCCTGTGTGGCGGGTGGGGGCCATAATGATAATGAGGGGGGGGCTACTGTGTCCCCCCCGGCCCCCACCCCTGGGCGGCGGGTGGGGGCCATAAAGATAATGAGGGGGGGACCTACTGTCCTCCCCCTCTCCGGCCCCCACCCCTGTGCGGCGGTTGGGGGCCCTAAAATTAACAATATGGGGGGACCTATTGTCTCCCCCCCCGGCCCCCACCCCTGAGCGGTGGGTGGGGGCCCTAAATTTAACAATAAGGGGGGACCTATTGTCCCCCCGGCCCCCACCCCTGAGCGGTGGGTGGGGGCCCTAAAATTAACAATAGGGGAGGACCTATTGTCCCCCCCGGCCCCCACCCCTGAGCGGTGGGTGGGGGCCCTAAAATTAACAATAAGGGGGGACCTATTGTCCCCCCGGCCCCCACCCCTGAGCGGTGGGTGGGGGCCCTAAAATTAACAATAAGGGGGAGACCTATTGTCCCCCCCGGCCCCCACCCCTGAGCGATGGGTGGGGGCCCTAAAATTAACAATAGGGCGGGGCCTATTGTCCCCCCCCCCCGCCCCCCACCCCTGAGCGGTGGGTGGGGGCCCTAAAATTAACAATAAGGGGGGACCTATTGTCCCCCCCGGCCCCCACCCCTGAGCGGTGGGTGGGGGCCCTAAAATTAACCTATTGTGGGGGCCCTAAATACAAAGGGAGGGGGGGTGCCCTTGTTAACCCTTCCCCCCCCAAAAAAATGATCTACCTACCTACCCCCCTCACCCTAAAAATAATGAGGGGGGGGACCTTTAACTAAAACCCTGTAAAAAAAAAATAGATAAAAACAACTTACCATTTGATGTTTTCTTTCTTCTACAATCTTCTTTTTTCAGCCCCAAAAAAGGGCAAAAAAAAACCCCATAATAACCGACGCAATAAAAAAAAAACAAAAAAAAAACGACCGCACAAAAAAATAATCCATCTTCACCCATGGAGGGCTCCGCGCAGACTGAGCTCTGCAGGGCGGGGGAAGGCTTATAAAGCCTTGCCACGCCCTGCAATTAGGCTAAGAACACTCTGATTGGCTGGTTTAAGCAAATCAGAGTGCTCTTTGTCATTTTACACTGTGTGGGAAAATTCCAAAGAACTTTCCCACGCGTGTAAAATGACACAGAGCACTGTTATTGGATGGCTTGAAATCCATCCAATCACAGTGCTCTGTGTCATTTTACACAGCGTGGGAAAATTGATCTTTCCCACGCTGTGTAAAATGACACAGAGCACTGTGATTGGATGGCTTGAAATCCATCCAATCACAGTGCTCTGTGTCATTTTACACAGCGTGGGAAAATTGATCTTTTAAAAAAAAAAAAAAATGTAATTATTTTTTATGTAGTTCTTAGCATAAACAGACATGAATATTTAGACATTTCTGAGGGAGATACACAACAATAAAAAGGAAAGTCCTAGACCTCAATAATTATAATACCCCTATCTTAGGACATTTGAAGTAGGTGTAGGATCCATTCAATGGATATCTACCTGGCTGTCAGAACAAAATTTCCACCTTGCAGAATCTTGCTCAGAAGAATCAAGAAAACCAGTAAAACTAGACAGGGATAGTCAGATGTATGACTGGTCCAAGGAGTGGTAAGAGGTTTTTAAAACCATTGTTGAGGGGAAAAAAAGAATACCTTAAAATATTTAAACAAGCTAAGGATCATAACACTATAGGTCGATATGAACATAAAATCAGCCAAGTTTAAGTATGCTCAGATTCGTCATAAATAGTGATGTCGCGAACATAACATTTTCCGTTCGCGAACGGCGAACGCGAACTTCCGCAAATGTTCGCGAACGGGCGAACCCGGCGAACCGCCATAGACTTCAATAGGCAGGCGAATTTTAAAACCCACAGGGACTCTTTCTGGCCACAATAGTGATGGAAAAGTTGTTTCAAGGGGACTAACACCTGGACTGTGGCATGCCGGAGGGGGATCCATGGCAAAACTCCCATGGAAAATTACATAGTTGATGCAGAGTCTGGTTTTAATCCATAAAGGGCATAAATCACCTAACATTCATAAATTATTTGGAATAACGTGCTTTAAAACATCAGGTATGATGTTGTATCGATCGGGTAGTGTAAGGGTTACGCCCGCTTCACAGTGACAGACCAAACTCCCCGTTTAACGCTCCGCAAACAACTGGCAAACAGTCCATTTGCACAACCGCAAACTCCCCTTTTACACAAGGTTGGATACCAAGCTAGCCATGTCCCGTTCCTTGTCCTCACTGATGTCATTGAAGGTCTCTTCCTCCACCCAGCCACGTACAACACCAAGGGTCCCCGAAAGGTGACAACAAGCCCCCTGTATTTTTTTTTAAAATGTACACTACTGTTACACCAGATATGAGTTGCACTGGTGTGACACTGTGCCCTGGCAGGCCCTGAAATGCACATGTGTGAAGGAAACTGACTGCTATTATTTCACAGTCAAATTTCTAGTTTTTTCTTTAATGTACACTACTGTTACACCAGATATGAGTTGCACTGGTGGGACACTGTGCCCTGGCAGGCCCTGAAACGCACACGTGTGAAGGAAACTGACTGCTATTATATTACAGTCAAAAAAGTGTTTGTTTTTTTTTAAAAAGCTATTGTGACACCAGATATGAGTGGTGGCACTGGGCAAGTGGGCACAGTATACGCTGTGACCCTGACACACACGCTGGCAGGCAGGCAGGCAACTGCAATTAGATTACACAGGAAAAAAAAAAGCAGACTGATGTTCGAAGCCCTAAAAATATCCTTTAAGATTTGATTGGCCCACGTCATGCCTACGCCCCCAAAACGTTCGTGTGTGGGGGTGCTGGAATGACGTGGGCCAATGGGAGCCTGAATCAACTTTTGGCTCCCACTGCCCCTTTAAGAGCGAGCTCATGACTCGAGCCGTGCTCCTAGTGCCATGCGGGCCACGTGACCGATCACTGCGGTCAGTGCACGCGGCTAAGTCAGAAGAGTAGATCAAGCCGCATGCGGCTTGTGTGGAGGCAGGAGTGATCCAGCCACGCGCGGATCAAGCTTAGGAGCCAGGTCGGTCCTAGGATAAGGTAAATGCAGCCACAACCACTTATCCCAATCACACACCTTTCCTAACGTCCTATCCCATTAAAAGCATATTACCGCATATTTATTAAAACAGATAGACCCCCTACTTCATCCAGGTTAACGATCAATGGTTCGATATTCTGAGCCCTCTCTGATTTACTGTACATGACTATTCGATATTCCCACAAATTTTATATAGCATTTTATGTTTGTTTGAGACCACCTTAAAAATATTGGATATCTCTAAAAATCATGATCACTGCATACTTTCTCTACAAACCTCTAAAACGAACCAAACTACTCATCCATCCGCTATACCACTTTATCCCAACTAGAACTAGTGCCCAGTTAATACTTGAATTAAATTCAAGTATTCATCTTCTACATAAGAACACTACTCCTAAGATTGGGTTGTATCCATGTCTCGGGTCTTTAATTTAGAATAGGGGCAGCTTTGGTCTCCTTCAACACTGACACTCCAGTGCATATTATTAAAATATCATTAAGGGACATGTCATGTGTCCTTAAGGGGTTAAAGACTGCCATATAAAACATATGACATTTCATGTTATCCTAGTTGGGGGTGGAGCTTGTAAGCCTGACGAGCGGATGCCATTTCTAAGAGCTCCCAAACACTTGACTAAATCAAACCAAATATCAAGAAAACTATAACCTATCCGACCTCCTTACCATTCCAGCTGATTCCACGGAACCACAACATATTGATAGATGCCTTTCTGCCTCACGCCGAAATACTCTAAACCGCGGCGCAAATCTGTGGCCTACTGCACACCCCTGAGCCTGGGACTGGAGGCACTCCTACGTGGCGACACCACACAACCCCCGCTGGGACCGGGGGCCAACAGCCTCTCTAACACAGCCAGAGTGCCGGACCGCAATGGGACGTAGCTCCCAAAAGCCGACCACCGCAGCTGACGGCAGAGACATTGGGGACATGCTGAGGCAGCCTGCACAGCTCAAGCTGACTCTGGCAGAGGACCGGAATAATGAGACCCGGGCGCAGGACAGACAAGGAGCCACACCAACCACCCAGGCAAGTCTGTTGCACACAATTGTAATCCCGGACGGGACAGCTCCCACAACTAAGCATAACTTGAAAATCCTGCTTACCGATATCCAGCAAGTATGGACTGCTGACCTCAGGGTACTGAGAACTGACATACAGGCCATAACTGACAGAGTACAAGCCTCTGAAAAGGAAATACTGGTTGCCAGAACTGACATCTCAGCCCTTAAAGAGACAGTACAACAACTGCAAACCACTCAAATCACACTGACACACTAAATCTCAGGCCTGGAAGACAAACAGCGCAGGAACCACATTAAAATATGTGGCATCCCAGCTGCCATGACAGCAGAGGAACTCCCACATTATACCCGCAGACTACTTGCATCCATACTACCCCACACAACTGCCAGAAAAATGGTCATGGATGGAGTGTATCGCATTAAAGGGACATTCAAAACACCAACTGGAGCAGTACGAGATGTCATACTTCGCTGCTTAACCTCACAAGACAAGAATCAGATCATGATGGCACTGAGGAATAAAACACCTCTGACCTTCGAAGGTTCCTCCCTAACATTTTATCAAGACCTCACAAAAAGCACCCTGGTCTGGCGGAAATCATTGGGTTCAGTCACCTCTCAACTAAGATCCGCAGCCATACCCTACCGCTGGGGGACCCCAGGAACTCTTTTGGTAACCCACAACGGAACTAATCATACACTCACATCGATCGAGGGGGCACTGGCCTTCCTACAACCACTGGGATTAGCAGACAGCCATCAGGACCCACAGTCGACCACCCCCATGGACACTTGGGACCTTACCCGCGTCACCCCCTTCGTCCCGAGAGCCGGTGGCTCACAGGCAGCTGAAACCTGACAAAACTAAGGAACTGGGCTGACAAATATGGCCATAGCACTTGAGCAGCAGCCCCTGGGGCAAGCTCAACCAGGCACTGTTATACATGTTTTGCTTTAAGTTGCATTTGTATATATTTTTTTTTAATCTCTCCCACACGTGGTCAAGTTACCCAACATGAGCACTAGAATCCGCAGAGACAGGAGTCTCAATGCATACTACCACATCATACCCCCCCCCCCCACTTCCCCCTTGGTCAGGGGTATCACATAACGAGGAGGAAGCACATCACCCCATAGGCATTATGGTAGAGCACCTAGCGAATCATACCCACGCATTCCAATAACTTAATCACTAGGCAAATGACACACACACACCAGGGGATCCCACACATCTCACTACAGCAGAGGCGGCTCTCTAATTAGGCGGTTTAGGCGGCCGCCTAAGGCCTCGCGCTGGCGGGGGCCTCGCGGCCGCCTAAACCACCTGTTGGCAGAGTGTGTCAGGTCCTCGGTCACTGACCGAGGACCTGACACCAGGAGGGGGCCCGGCGGCTTGCCCGGTATGCCGCCGGGTGCGAGGCCCCTCCTGGCTGCACGGCCACCATCGCAGACACTGGTCTGCAGCTCCGCAGTGTGCAGAGCTGCAGACCATGTGACTCGCGAGAATTGGCCAATCAGAGCGTTGCCGCGGGTTACCACGGCAACGCTCTGAAATCTCGCGAGACTACTCGGTCTGCAGCTCTGCAGAGCAGCAGACCGAGAGCAGTGGCCACCGGACCACCAGGGAGCCCACTGGACCACCAGGGAAATCAAGGTAGGCTCTCCCTCCCCATCACCCCCCAACACACTCAGCCTCACCCCCCAGTCACCATCACCACACTCAGCCTTACCCCCAGCCTCACCATCACCCCCACCACCCTCAGCCTCACCACCCCTAGCCCCCACCACCCTCACCATCACCCCCCACCACCACCCTCAGCATCACCCCCCTCAGCCTCACCCCCCACCACCCTCAGCCTCACCACCCCTAGCCCCCACCACCATCACCCCCACCACCCCTAGCCCCCACCACCCTCACCACCACCCTCAGTCTCACCCCCCTCAGCCTCACCCCCACCACCCTCAGCCTCACCACCCCTAGCCCCCACCACCCTCACCATCACCCCCCACCACCCCTAGCCCCCACCACCCTCACCACTACCCCACCACCCTCAGCATCACCCCCCTCAGTCTCACCCCCAGCCCCCCTCAGCCTCACCCCCACCACCCTCAGCCTCACCTCCCGCCACCCTCAGCCTCACTACCCCTAGCCACCACCACCCTCAGCCTCACCCCCCACCACCCTCACCATCACCCCCACCACCCCCAGCCTCACCACCACCCTCACCATCACCCCCACCACCCTAGCCCCCACCACCCTCACCACCACCCCACCACCCTCAGCATCACCCCACTCAGCCTCACCCCCACCACCTTCAGCATCACCCCCCTCACCACTACCCCCACCACCCTCAGCATCGCCCCCCTCAGTCTCACCCCCAGCCCCCCTCAGCCTCACCCCCACCACCCTCAGCCTCACCTCCCACCACCCTCAGCCTCACTACCCCTAGCCCCCACCACCCTCACCATCACCCCCACCACCACCCTCACCATCACCCCCCACCACCCCTAGCCCCCACCACCACCCCCACCACCCTCAGCATCACTCCACTCAGCCTCACCCCCACCACCTTCAGCATCACCCCCTCACCATCACCCCCCCACCACCCTCAGCCTCACTACCCCTAGCCCCCACCACCCTCAGCCTCACCCCCCACCACCCTCACCATCACCCCCACCACCCTCAGCCTCACCACCCCTAGCCCCCACCACCCTCACCACCACCCTCAGCATCACCCCCCTCAGTCTCACCCCCAGCCCCCCTCAGCCTCGCCCCCCACCCCCCCTCAGCATCATCACCCTCAGCCTCACCACCCCTAGCCCCCACCACCCTCACCACCACCCTCAGCATCACCCCCCTCAGTCTCACCCCCAGCCCCCCTCAGTCTCACCCCCAGCCCCCCTCAGCCTCACCACCCCCACCACCCTCAGCATCACCACCCCACCACCCTCAGCATCACCCTCAGCATCACCCCCCACCACCACCCTCAGCATCACCCCCACCACCACCCTCAGCATCACCCCCCACCACCCTCAGCCTCACCCCCCTCTCACTCTCACAATTTCCCCCCTCTCACTCTCACATTATCCCCCCTCTCACTCTCACAGTATCCCCCCTCTCACTCTCACATTACCCCCTCTCACTCTCACATTACCATTACCCTCCCTCTCACCATCAACCCCCCGCTCCCTCTCACCATCAACCCCTCGCTCCCTCTCACCATAAACCCCCTGCTCCCTCTCACCATCAACCCCCTCTCCCTCTCACCATCAACCCCCTCTCCCTCTCACCATCACCCCCCTCTCCCTCTCACCATCACCCCCCTCTCCCTCTCACCATCACCCCCCTCCCTCTCACCATCACCCCCCTCTCCCTCTCACCATCACCCCCCCTCTCCCTCTCACCATCACCCCCCCTCTCCCTCTCACCATCACCCCCCCTCTCCCTCTCACCATCACCCCCCCTCTCCCTCTCACCATCACCCCCCCTCCTCACCATCACCCCCCCTCCCTCTCACCATCACCCCCCCTCTCCCTCTCACCATCACCCCCGTCTCCCTCTCACCATCACCCCTCCCTCTCCCTCTCACCATCACCCCCCTCTCCCTCTCACCATCACCCTTCTCTCCCTCTCACCATCACCCCCCTCTCCCTCTCACCATCACCCCCCCTCTCCCTCTCACCATCACCCCCCCTCTCCCTCTCACCATCACCCCCCCTCTCCCTCTCACCATCACCCCCCCCTCTCACCATCACCCCCACCCCCTCCATCTCACCATCACCCCCCCTCTCCCTCTCACCATCACCCCCCTCCTTCTCACCATCACCCCCCCTCCCTCTCACCATCACCCCCCCTCCCTCTCACCATCACCCCCCCTCCCTCTCACCATCACCCCCCCCTCCCTCTCACCATCACCCCCCTCTCCCTCTCACCATCAACCCCCCTCTCACCATCAACCCCCCTCTCACCATCAACCCCCCTCTCACCATCACCCCCCTCTCACCATCACCCGCCTCTCCCCCCCCCCCCATACACACAACACACTTCAAGCAGCTACCCCATACACATAGGGTCTTAGACAAAAAGGCAAACATGTTCAGAGACATACATTCACACACACAAGGATACTCTTTGTCAGACACACTCTCAGGCACATACACAGGTAGACAGTGCATCAATGTGTATATGTGACACTTTTTTTTGTTAGTGGGGCCTCATGTTTGCGTTTTGCCTAAGGCCTCATAAAGTCTAGAGCCGCCTCTGCACTACAGGCATTCACAAGATATGCCAATACCACCCTCAACATACAATCTTGCATATATCTTCTACCCATCTCATGGGAACACCTGAGAGCTTACCCCCTTGAGGCACACGACACCCACAACTCCTCTCAGATGCGCTCGAGCTGTCATAGTGTTATTGGTAGTTATGGTGCGGTGTAAGTGACAAAAAACTTATACCAGCATGTGGAGTGCTTTAACATAGATAGCTTACCAAATGGTCTCTCATTCAGTCACAAAGCATACGGTACATGTTAAGAAATATAAAAAATACAATATAGTGCAGACGGTTTGGAATGATAGTGCAGTTGTAATAGAAATTATGGTGGTGATTTCTAGATGAATGCAACACTCACATTTGGAGGAGCCTGTATATAAGAACACTGGCTCCGTATTTCAGCCTATGTGCTTGTTTAGGGGTAGCACTGACCGTCTCCTTCGAGGTAGGGTGTTTCTCAAAGACAAAAAGTGGAGAAAGCGGACCAATGTGTAGAAGGTGTTAAAAAACACAAATATTTGAGAATAAATGGTGTGCTCACCTGGTCCTGAGCCTGTGGGTCCCGGCTCTAGGTATATGCGTATTGTGCCAATTTGGGTGGGGATGGCACTACCCCTAGGATGGTATTCTTGAGGTTTTCAGAACAGGAGGACTTAAAAGGATCTTGGTTAAAAAGTAATACATTTATTTTGCAAGTAAAATAAAGTAAAAACAATGAAAAAAGTCCTTAATAAAAACCCCTCACACACCAAAAATCACCAAACAAAAGACAAAGGAGTGTGGAAGAAGGGGAACTAGAGGAGGAATGGTCACACAGAGAAGGAAAAAGAGACAAACGTCACCTTTGAAAACACAAAAAGAGATTGAAAAAGAAGCAGGAATTTTCAATCTTACCTCCATACCACTAGACCAAACACACATCAAACTACTCCAAAAAGGCTTAAAATTTGCACCCACGAGAAATGTAAATAAATTCGACACCTACGTGGATCTAAACAGATTCAAACGTACACTATGCCTTAAAAAGTTTTTTCACAAACACCCTACACCAGAAAATCTGACTACGACCCCATACACACACACACACAACACTAAAAGACAAATCTACTTTTTTCCCCAAACACCTCATCTCAGGAGAAATGGCAACTTTTGAGAAAATGGTGATGGCAGACATTAATAATTTAAAAAAAGCAAACCAATACCAACAAAATCTCAAAAAAGACGAATATAAAGTTCTAAAAAATTTACAGAAAGACCATAATATTGTCATCAAACCGGCGGATAAGGGAGGGGGCATAGTCATCCTAGATATCAAAGACTATCACAAGGAGTGCACCAGACTACTGACAGACCACATCACATACACGAAATTAAAGGGCGACCCGACAAGTGAAATTAAAAATAGATTCTCTGAACTTATAGAGAGTGGCCTACAGAAGGAGATTCTAAATCAAAAGGAATTTAAATATTTAAACATAACTCATCCAAAAATTCCTGTGTTCTATTACCTTCCTAAGGTACACAAAAATTTGGAACAACCACCTGGTAGACCGATAGTCTCAGGTATCAACTCAATATCATGTAGACTTTCAGAGTATGTCGATAAGTGCCTCCAACCCATAGTACGTAACATCCCGAGCTACTTAAAAGACACAGGAAGTATCCTAAGACATTTACAAACCCTCAAATGGGAACAGGATTACTTCCTAGTGACAGCAGATGTCAGCTCACTTTACACTATCATCTCACATCAAAAAGGATGTACAGCAGCCAAATTCTTTTTAGAACAATCCCACTTTTTTAAACCCGATCGATTGATTTTATTGTGGAAGCAATATCACTCATTTTAACTAACAACTACTTTTGGTACGATGACACCTTTTACTTACAGGCACGGGGGAACGGCGATGGGCACCAGGTTCGCACCCAGCTACGCTAATCTGTTCATGGCAGATTGGGAACGACAACATCTACAGCGCAATGATGGCTGGGTGGAGGGCCTGGTGACCTATCGCCGTTACATCGACGACCTGGTTTTTATTTGGAAGGGAACTGAAACCACTCTACAAACTTTTTTAAATCAACTTAACCAAAATGAGTGGGGTATTGTTTTATCAACGAATTTTAGCCAAACTAATGTGACATTTTTAGATTTAGATATTTTTATAGAACACGACCTAATTAAAACCAAAACTCATTTTAAAGATGTGGACGTCAACAGCTTCATCCACACCTCTAGTTGTCATTTTTCTCCCTGGCTTCAAGGTATCCCCAAGTCACAATTTATACGCATTAGAAGAAATTGTACACATGAAACCGTCTTTAGAGAACAAGCGAATAAATTAATTTCAGACCTACTAGAGAAGGGTTATGAAGAAAATACACTAAAACAAACAGTGGCACAGATTTCTAAAATTCCACGGAGTACCCTACTAAAAGAAAAGAACAAAAAAGAAAATACGGAACAAACCAATTTACCCATAGTATGTAACTATAGTTACAATAATAAAACACATAAAAAAAATCCTAACCAAACACTGGCCCATCCTATTACAGGATGACACCCTAACACAAATTCTACCATCTAAACCTAAAGTAGTGTTTAGGGGAGCGGCCAATTTGAACAGACTTTTGGTAAAAAAACATTTTAAAAAAACAAAACCCACCACCTTAAAGAAAAGGGCTTCTATGGATGCGGCACATGCCTAGCCTGCAGAAACACAAATAACGAAAAAAGACACATTACCAAATGTAAGAATTTTAACAATAAAGAAGAATTCCAAGTTAAAGATCTCATAACCTGCCACTCCAACAATATCGTATACCTGCTGGAATGCCCATGTGGTCTTAAGTATGTGGGCCGTACTAAGCGTAAATTACACATCAGGATAGAGGAACATACTAGGAACATCAGGAAAAAATTTGAGGGACACAGTGTATCCCAGCATTTCTCTACGACACATAATAGTGACCCCACACTCCTCAAATTTATGGGGATACAGAGGTTAAAAGGCAACTGGCGAGGAGGGGATTTTTTGAAACTATTAGGACAGAGCGAGATGAGGTGGATATTCAACCTTGGGACTTTAAAACCCCAGGGTTTGAATATAGATTTTGAACTCTGCCATTTTATTTAATGCATACCCATTTATTCCTCTCTTATAACCCAGATTCAACTTATGCGTTATCTCCACTCATCAACTTTATTTATGAATATCATTCAAATTAAGCATCACTTGAAATTCTTGATTATTCAATAGCACCACCTAAATATTTATTATCTAATAGCACTTTAATAGTCATCACCTAATAGCACCTTAATACTTAATATTTAATACATAATATTTATCATTTACTATTTATTTATTTATATCCTGTACAAGCATTTTTAGCACCACACTGATTTTCACAGTATGGGTATCACAAATGTACACATCCCACTGATGAATTGCTATATTTCTCATGTTCTCTGTTATTTATTTCCATGCCGCAATTTCACTGCTTAGTCCGCTTTCCCCCTGACGTGCATTGTGTGCCGCCTGTTGCCGATCGGGGGGAGGGGCTAGGGGCCGTTCCGGCACGCCTCCTAGGCGGGACGTACCGGGATGGACACGCACTGTCCCCTCCCCTCCTGACTGCACGCGGCGATACGTGCGTCAAGACGGAGGGGTAGGCGAACTTCTGGGCGGCGGCGGAATGGCGATCACGTGGGTCCGTGACGTCACTTCCGCCAACCACCCGGCTAAGAGCGGAGTATTTCCACCAACCACCACGGTCCACCAATGAAATTAAAGAAGTAAAAGGGCGCAAATCCCCACACCCAATTAAAGGGATATATACAAATTACACTCCACAAGGGAAATATAACTGAGGACATTATTGGACAAACTCATTGCAACCAGGAAAGGGGAGGACCCCTAAAATCATATAAAAGGAAGATCTTGAGGACAGAACACCACAGCTGACTGAGGAAGCTCCACATCAAGGAGTGAAACGCGTATTGGCTTTTTAAGGACTTTTTATTAAGGACTTTTTTCATTGTTTTTACTTTATTTTACTTGCAAAATAAATGTATTACTTTTTAACCAAGATCCTTTTAAGTCCTCCTGTTTTGAAAACCTCAAGAATACCTTCCTAGGGGTAGTGCCATCCCCACCCAAATTGGCACAATACGCATATACCTAGAGCCGGGACCCACAGGCTCAGGACCAGGTGAGCACACCATTTATTCTCAAATATTTGTGTTTTTTAACACCTTCTACACATTGGTCCGCTTTCTCCACTTTTTGTCTTTGAGAAACACCCTACCTCGAAGGAGACGGGCGGTGCTACCCCTAAACAAGCACATAGGCTGAAATACGGAGCCAGTGTTCTTATATACAGGCTCCTCCAAATGTGAGTGTTGCATTCATCTAGAAATCACCACCATAATTTCTATTACAACTGCACTATCATTCCAAACCGTCTGCACTATATTGTATTTTTTATATTTCTTAACATGTACCGTACGCTTTGTGACTGAATGAGAGACCATTTGGTAAGCTATCTATGTTAAAGCGCTCCACTTGCTGGTATAAGTTTTTTGTCACTTACACCGCACCATAACTACCAATTTTGTTTCGTGGAATAGAGGATATTTCCACATAAGTGTACCGAGCTGCTTACAAACCACTGTATTTGTTTTAAGAATATCCTGTTGCACACATTCCTCTGTAAAAGGAGGTACTCTTTGATTGGTGTCATAGTGTTATTGTACTTTGTTCTTTAAAAAAAAAAAAAGGGTGCTATGCTATTGCTGTACTGAGTTAAACTTTTTCTTGCCAATGTCGGACACACCTGTACTGTACAAATCATATGCTTGCTATGCATCACTAAAATAAAGATTTTTTTTTAAAAATGTTATCCTAGTTTTAGTCGGAGGTTAGACTAACACTCAAATAAAGATTATAAAAGAAAATCTCTAGTAGCCTGACTGATGTGGCTTTGACAAACTATACAGGTATACACGCAGTATTCAAAGCATAATCCATGGCTTTCATTACTGTAATGACATCTGATCAAAGAAACATCATGCCAGAATGTGTACCACAGAATATCCCGTGTTGCTATGTCTTCTCATAATTTTGTGTTCTTCTTGTCTCTCTGTTTATCATAAACTATTATGTCCTTATTACATTAAGCAGTGTTATACAATGTATGGCACTGTTTATCTGTAACTATATTTGAGATAATACATGTTGATATATTCCCCTAACCTTCAAGAATTAATTTCGATCTATCTATCTATCTATCTATCTAAGTCCAGGATCCGGATCCCCTCCAGTTATTTTTAAGAACATTGACAATTGTTTAGTAAGATCCAATTGTAAATATGAAGTGAAGGATCCCAGGTCCTTTGTGCCAAAACTGAAACACGGTATCTATGGAATGTAAAGTTCACCCTACGACAGGTAAAACATATCTAATAATGGGCCCTTTACTTGTGGAGCCACATATGTAATTTATATGTATAAATACCCCTGTGGCAAGGGACCACATTTAAAAACATGCCTCTACCATTTGAACTAAGATACTTGACATTGGTCTTTACAGTAGTAGCCCACTGTGGAATTCCATATTAAAATTAAATGTATGTGAAAATAACAAAAATAAATATAAACCAGCCCATTTGGCAGAGGCTGGTAATAAAATTGTTAAATAAAATGTGTTAAAATGTTCTTAGTGAAATATATACTTTTATGTATTAAAGTTATTAATTTGTTCTTTATCTCCATTAATTTAACTAAAACCCTAGACGTATTGGACATTTTAACATTCAGCATTACTAAGAAAATATATTATGAGTTCTATTTCTTTAGTCTCAGTAGTTTTGCAGAAAATATTATTTGTGTAGAAAACGTGTATTTTTATTTTATATTTTATTTATAAATAATGTGTTATGTATACATATAGGGTATTAAAGGAAAGTCGCTAATACACTGGATTTCATTCATTACAATCAAATCCACTACATTATCACATAGTTCTTTATAACTTGCACCATATTATTAATCTTGGTATAGTACAGACAGTTACAAGTCAACAACAAAGTTGATGCAACATCTAGAATGCAGATAGTAACCTGATTTATTTAAAAAAAAAAATATTTGGTAGTTCTGGACTATCACTGCATCTTGTAATTCTGTTCACATTGTCACATCTGGCTTTCAATTGAAAAAAGATTCTAGAAATATGTGACACACAGAAAAAGCTAGGACTCGTAAACTCTAAATTGTCACATCATAATTTACATTATACATTAGATAGATGGGTCATTTCAGAGTATGTCACCACTAAAGAATTATTTTTCTTTTTCCTGGTAATCCTCAGCAGACACTGAAATGGATAGAGAAGAGATTCAAGTTAATTAAAAATAATTTGGGAGTTACTGGTCCAAACAAGATACATTGCTGCTGACACTGGCATGTGCAATTAACTCAATTAAATAAAAACCTTCATAGCTCACTCCTGGTTTTATCACTTAAGATATACTAGGCGTGATCATGTCTTTAGGAATTTTTCTACAAAATAGATGATCATTCCTCCTTTGGCAATTTTGCAATCACATTGGAATTCAAGATTTGATCGGTTAGACTAAAAATGGCAGTTCTACATTATTTGGGTAGTTCTTTTATATATGGGAAGTTGTATAACATATTTATTAATGTAACCTAATTTTTATATTAATACTGGCAAGATTTACTTTTAAAGCTGCATATTTTAGCTAATGCCTTATTTATATTTATTCTGACATATACTTTATATTTATTAACGTAGATCCACTAAATAGATTAGTGTTTAGCTATCAATAAGCACATCACTCAATAATTAGTATGATTAGGTGGAACCAGAAAGGGCAATGCTGGCAGCTATATCTTTTTTTGTAATTCTGCGCTAATATAGTGTTTGTCAAACAAAATCGCAGTGATAATAATAAATAAACCCCCAGATGAGGTTTTGTTTCCTGCACCCATTCATTCACCTGAAACTTTAAGTAAATGAAGTAGTTCTAAATTTTGTAAAATTGATCAAGCGATTACTATACCTAGTACAGTGTTTCCCAACAAAGTCCTCAAGGCATCAGAACATGCTGCGATATAGCATTTCCCATTTTTTTCCAATGATATAATGGCAAAACCTGGCCCACGGATGAACCTCAATGACTGGTTGGGAACCACTGATCTAGGGAGTTATCCAAACATAACTGATTTAAAGTTGAGAAGCCTAATATGTCCCAATGTGCAAATTGCCAAAATTAGATTTGTGCACTGCAATAAATTTTTTTTATATTTTTCTGTACACTGTTAGTCCCATTTTACTGCTGTTTGGTTCACAGATCAAATGAGAAAAAATAACAAACAGAGAGAAAAGGAGGAGCAGTAAATAAAGATTTTACAGATTTTTTTTTCTCTCTAATGGTCACTTCAACTTTAAGTAACTGTCCCCTAGCCATCAATCATCTTTTTTCCCCATCAATTATCTTTTGACTCAAAAGCTGTTTCAAGGATTATTTCTTCATCAACTAAGCAGGTATAAGGTCTGGAGTTGATTTCAGGTGTGGCATTCACATTTGGAAGTTGTGAACCTACAACAATTGAGATTGCATTTCACTTTCTGAAGACAAAACGTAAGGAAGAAAGACCCACGAACAAACAACAAATGAAGACAACTGCATTATAGGCCTGGCAGAGCATCACAAGGAAACCCAGCGTTTGGTGATGTCCATGCCTTCCAACCTTCAAGCAGTCATTGCCTGCAAAGGATTCCTGACAAAGTATTAAAAAATAACATTTGGGGGCGTAGCAACCATATCTGATATAAAGAAGGACCTGCTTGAACAAGGCACACAGACAGCCCAGATAGAAAACAAAATGGAGGAGTTCACAGACGCCCATAATAGCTTTGCAGACACTGTGGAAACACTGGAAGCCCGACTAGAACACCAAGAGGTGAAAATAATGGACCTTGAAGATTGGTCCCGCCACAGAAACCTACGCATACGTGGAATACCGGAGGACATCTCATCAAACCATATATATTAATCCAACAGAACCCGCAAGGACTTACCAGAGCAATATCATCAACTCCAAGTCTTCACGGATCTATCCGCTGAAACACTGCGATGAAGGAGAACTTTTTGGGACATTACCATGGAGCTGCGAAACCGTAAGATCCCATACCGATGGGCATACCCTACAAAACTATTGATATCTAAAGAAGGGAAAATAATTCCGGTGGCTGACGCTACAGAAGGCGGCAGATTACTAGCCTAATGGGGTATAAGCTAAAAGTCCAGAAGACCGTCAGAACCCTCCCGGGAATGGAAAACTTTTCGCAAAACGAAATCTGCGAGACACATAATGTAATGTGATATGAATGATGAGTGACCCACACTGAATAGGTTTTATTTGTACGAATGTTACCTGAAAGAGATATGCTAATGAGGTTCAATATGCTCTGCAGAGAGGGCTGTGGGTGATAATGCCCGATTCCCATACAGGGAGTAACAACATAGTAAAGACCGGAATAAACAGGGAAGCACATATCCAGACAGTTTAAATAATACCTGACTACGAAGCACTACACCCCCTAAAGTTTACTAAATTAAAATATATAAAATATAAACTACTGGAGAGAGGGTACTTTAGGAGTGAGGTGACCCTCATGAAGAGCCTAACAAGAGACACACTTACCACAGATAGTACAGAGTCTACATACCGGTCTGAAACGGTCTGGGAACTCCCACAGCTCACAGAGCTTAAGCCTGAAGTGGGCACAGTTTTCACCACACCACGCTGCAGATGCAAAATCAGTCATGGGGTGTGAATGATTTTGGGTAACCATATATAACAAATAATAAAAAAATGCAAAGTAAAAGTTACTCATATACGTTTTTACTTAAAGTGTATGTCTATAGATATGCCTCTTTAAGCTAGTACAATTAACATTGCTGGCTTCCGATATAGTCAGCAATCCTGATTGTTGGCACTAGAACATGAGATACACCGCAAGTGGGACTCAGGAAAGATAACATTGTGGCGTTACACACCGTGGGTTTAAGTGTCAATAGTAAAAAAGTCACAAGAATTTAATTGAGCTACTCGTAACCGGGAATTACACTGCTGTGTAAAGCCAGGGCAGTAGACCCAGGATCCCAGGATCCCTTAACCCCCAATCAATACTAGTAAGACTACTAGTAGTAGACAGATGTTTACGCTGTTAATGATTATGTTTTGTATGTTAAGTTGTTTTGTTTTGTATATGCACATCTCGCTAGGACACCCACTAATCATGCCCACCTCAAAACTAGTTACCAAACTGTCCCCACAAGGTTCTCTCCCTGATCATCCGAAGGACACCACAGTTCCAATACACTACATACCTTAACAATCCCATAAGAGTCATGAATAAACAAATGCGCCACTGGCTACAACCCTACCACATACCTATACCAAACAGTGTGACCCCAGATGGCAATCAGAGAGAATCCCTACAAACCACTTTATCCTATACTACCACAATATGAAAATCTACACCCATAATGTCAGGGGACTGAATATCCCCTTTCAAAGACACGCTCTACTTATAGAGATTAAACAGAATAAAGCTCACGTGGTATGTTTACAAGAAACCAACTTAAGCACTGGTGACCACCCTAATCTGGGTCTTACATTGTTCCCACATCAAATACACAAATACAGGGAGATATATTATTCTTAACTGTATTATCAATAATCTAGAATACACTATTGTAAATGTCTATGCCCCAAATACAAACCAAAAAACCTTCCTACAAAACCTACTGACAAATATAGAAAAGAGGAGAGTAGAAATACTTATTATAAGCAGAGACTTCAACCACATTCTCACACCCCACCTTGACTCCACTAGACCAAGATCATCCCCAAACAATAACAGTCTATCCAAAACTTGTAAACACCTGGTAACACTGCTGGCGTGCCACGGACTATATGATGTCTGGAGAACGACTCACCCGATGGATAGGGAATACACAAATTACTCCCCTGTACACAATACTTACTGCCGCATAGACGGATACTTCATGCATAGCTCCTGCTTGCCCCTGGTCCGCGATTGTGAGATAATCCACACCTCCTGGTCTGACTACAATTTGGTCTCACTAACCTTACAGCACATCTATGGCTACAAACATAGAAGTCCCTGGAGATTGAATGAAAGCATATTATTGGATAACACCTTTGTGTCACAAGTGGAAACCAAACTAACACATTACTTTGAGACTAATAAAGTGTCAGCGCTTAGTAAATAATCCCCTCTAACAGTTTTGAAAAGAGGGTTTTGTCCAATAATGAACCGTAAAAGTTAATATAGGATTCTTCAGGTTGGGATAAATGTTATTCACAACTTTTTGCTGGTATACCACAGTCATATAAGTAATAAGAATCGCTGTAACGTTTCTCCTTATGGTGTTCTTGGTTTCACCAGTCCGCCTGACTGAAAAAGCTTTGTCGTCCTGTGCACTTGGATCGGGTGGTGTATATAGCTACCTCGGCAGGACACTGGTTTCCTTTGCAGTTTAAAAGCGATTCCTTTTCCAATAGTAGGGTATGGATAAGTGAACTTAGCCAGCGGTAGAAGAAAGCACTATCGATATCGATTCTACCGCTGGCTAAGTTCACTTATCCATACCCTACTATTGGAAAAGGAATCGCTTTTAAACTGCTATATAGATTGTAATGAATGCTGATATTTCAGTTTGTTCATTTCCTCCCGATCTGCTAGAGGCTGAGTGATTATAGCTCGCAGTTCGGGTGTTGATCTGAATGTTCTCCAGAAGAAATACAGCATACAAGTAAATTCACCAAGCAAATCAGATGGATACCCAAACATCAGCTTAGACTAGATGAAGGGTACAACAGAAATGAATTTATTCAGGCCAACTGGCCGGTTATTATGCACGTCTCCATGCACGGGGTTTACAGTGACATATTCCAGGGGCATTTACCACTGGACCTGAGAGGGGACTATGGCAAAGTAAATACTGTAAATACACTGGCTCTCAGGTCCAGGACACTCCTACATAAAATGGGATAATCCTTCCCCTGTGTTTGGGAGATAATTGAGTCAAGGATTGTACTAAACTCAATTATCTCCAGGCACAAAAAACATACATTTCCTCAAAACCCCAAAATACCTCAAAACCCATGGAAACCCCACAAAAGTCACATACCCCTGATAGCCCCGATCTGGGGGACCAACATATCCAAAAATCACCAAAAACAAACAGAGAAACTTTGGGTTTAGCGGGTATTTGTAACCTTTAAACCCTCAGTTTTCTCGAGTGTAGCGCTGGGTGTAATTATGAAGAATAAATGAGTGAATATATATAGTGCTTTAAATGCACTTACCCTCTATTTCACACTCGTATTTGTTACATAGAAAGAAAAATATACAAATAATTGTGCACTATATCAAAAAAAGAGGGACCAAATAAATTAGTTTGCTTTGTGAGTTTTTATAAGTGAAAATCCACTCGCATTTTTTAGAGCCTTACAGATGTAAGGCTCTAAACTTCCTGGTGTCTGTGTCTTTTTGGGGTAGATCACACGACCCTTCTCTCACGATATGTATGGGTACGTTTCTCTCCACATTAAACAGGAAAAGACACAGATGATCCAATCTCAGTGTAGTATTTTAAATACTGATTATATCAATATAAATAAAATACAGAAGTGCTCACCTTGTTTAGAGCCTTTGGTTACTGGTTCTAAGTATATAGGCCTAGTGTCAGTTTGTGGGGTGACACTACCCCTCCCTGGAATCACTTGAACTTATCAACAGACTTCTCACATAAAGTCTGCATGCACGTGCAATGATGCCTGTGTATATCCAAAAATCACCCAGATCAGTTCAGGGGTGAAAGTCTACAAACCGAACAAATTCACGAACTGTTCCCCAGGCTCATGGGTAGCGTTTGTTCCCCTAGTTTGTGGCAACAAACCTACCAAATAGTGCTCTCCTGGCTGCTCGGTGAAAAGAAGCAGGTGTTCGCAAAGTTGACCGGCGTCCAATTTTAGTTCCAGTCACTCGACGACCAATCCTGACACCCGACAAACTGGCAAAAATATACCAAAACGTAGCCAACAGCTGTTAGAGATGTAACATAGAAACATAGAATGTGATGGCAGATAAGAACCATTCAGCCCACCTAGTTTGCCCAGTTTTCTAAATACTTCCATTAGTCCCTGTCCTTATCTTATAGCTAGGATAGCCTTATGCCTATCCCACGCATGCTTAAACTCCTTTACTATGTTATCTCTACCACTTCACCTGGAGGGCTATTCCATGTATCCCCTACCCTCTCAGTAAAGTAATACTTCCTGATATTATTTTTAAACCTTTGCCCCTCTAATTTAAGACTATGTCCTCTTGTTGTGGTAGTTTTAGTTTTTCTTCTATTAAATATAGTCTCCTCCTTTACTGTGTTGATTCTCTTTATGTATTTAAATGTTTCTATCATATCCCCCCTGTCTCGTCTTTCCTCCAAGCTATACATGTTAAGATCCTTTAAACCTTTCCTTGTAACTTGTATCCTGCAATCCATGAATGTAGTGGAGCAGTAGGTATGACACTACACATCTGGTGGACTAGCTATCTATTGGCAGGGAGTGGCAAAAAATGTTATACACTGCACAGGTATACTTATACCTCCAACTATAGAGATCTATCTCTTACACATCTGTTAATATGTGATATTACTGGAAATGCATACACAGCGTCCGGCTGATTTTACACAATGTTCTGTATGCTTGTTATACTGCTATAACTGTGTATGTAAATGTATGCAGCAAAAGAAGAAAAAAAGAAATACAATAAAAATGTATGTTTGAAAAAATAAAAATAACATTTAATTTTTTATTGTGAATCAGCCTCTGAAATAAGGGGACTGCGTGTAAAAATAATTGCAATTCCTAAACCTGACATACAATATTTCAACCCCTTGAATTAAAACTGAAACTGCAATTCAATTGCATCTCGGTTGTTTTATTTCAAATTCATTATGGTGGTGTACAGAGCCAAAATTATGAAAATTATGTTGCACTTTGTATAGTACTCTGTTAGCTTGAATCCTAATGAAGGAAGTAGTCTCCACGTTTAAGCTACTAAGGGAAAACACATTTTTAACTCTAAAATGTCCCTTGATATCTTCCCTTGATATATTTTATATACATATATATGCATCTTTCTTTTTATAGTATAAATACTAATAAGTGTAAAGCACTTCTGTTGCATCTTTCACATTCAGTTAAAATGTGCTCAGAGCAGATGTTTAATAAGAAATAGAAAAAATATTTATAATAATTTCTAAATACCCCAACCTCCACGTTTCTCATCTTTTCAATTCCCCGTGCCTGTCAAATTCCCAACCCTCTTGTCTTTTTCAGCTCTCCAAAGTACTTTTATTCCCACTACATTTTTTTCAGTTCAAAATCTATCCAAGTGTCTAATAACTCCCCAAAGCTCCCTGTATTTGCATGGATTTCCCAATGTGCCACTTTCTAAACTGTAGCATGTCTTGTCCCCTTTCCCAAAAGCATTTCTTTCAGTCAGTTTTCTTTATTTTTCCTTGTGCATTTGATTACGTAACAGAGTAGCCTGTGGCGCCACAACAGCGGTTACAGGCGTTTCAATGGTGTACATTGTTATGGTAGAAAAATACAGCACATTTTTTTTTTTGTATAAAACAGGCTAGGAACATTTTTACATTTTAAACGTATTAAGCATAAACATGCGAGTGTTCGATGCAATTGTAAATTATATACACGTTTAGTTCAGTAGTTTAAGATTAGTGTTCATGTTGAGTGTCATCGTTTCAATTTCTCGATATTAGTTTGGGTACGCTTATCTACGCTTAAGAGAGGGACATGCAATTTATACAGTGACGTCTAGTCTAAATCCTCACAACACACAATCTGCCTTGTATATGCTAACAACAGGTCTAATCTCCAACATCACAGGTTAGGTATAGCTTTAAGGCTCATCATAAGTGAGGTTATACATGAGTGAAGGTTGGTGAACGATCTTTTTTTTTTTTTTTTTTTTTTAGGGGTGCCATTAGAGCTATCGAATTTTAGGTGGTTAAACAGAAAAAACAGAAAATAATTAGTAAAACTTATTAAGTTCGCTAGGGCCAGGCAATGAGCTACAAGTATAGCATCACCCAGGCTGCTCAAAAGTTCGTTGGTCTGCACACTTCAGTATCCGATGCTTCGTGGGTGGTAGTGGACACATGGTCGGCCAGTGCCTGCTCGAGCCTGTCGGTGCGACCCGGTGTTAGTGTCCTTTTAGGCTGAGGTTCTAGCGATGTCTCTCCAGGTGCATCCCCTGAGCTTGCCGCACATGGTGTAGTCAGTAGGTTTGAGTCTGGCATGAGCCCTCCTGAGTGGGTGAAGAGGTATGGGCGATTGTATATAAAAGTCTCGTGGTGTAGGCAAGCGGTGCCTGGTGTTGTGCGGGCGGTGAGGGTCATCGATGTTGCAGTGGTATCGGCTTGGGTAAGTGGTTTAGCAGGGTTACTGGTTATAGAGTGAGTGGAGCTTCCGTGGGCCCCCCATGCCGACGCTACCCTCCAGCCCCAGCCCGCTAGCCATGTAGTCGGAAGGCAGGATTGTTTGGGTAGGGATGATGCTCAGCACGGTGGTTCCTAATGCAAACCGGCAAGGTTGCGTCGGGCCATTGCGGATCATGGCGCCGCCATTTTAGTGCCCTGGCTCATAGCGCATAACGTTGTAGGACAGTGTTTCCCTCCGATGGGGACCGGGATAACCCCCCGGTCCATGGGGGGGGAAGCGGGGCCCGCAAGGCATAACCCAAGGCTGTCGCAGGGTGGCCAGGTTCACAAGCAGGACGGCGGCCGCCCGTCCCGCTCTCCACCCTCATGGGCCGCAGGCCCCAAAGTCCCATTTCGCTCCCTGGGGCTCAGGAACTCCCGATCTTAGGGACTGCAGTGGCTCCTGCTCCTGCCTGGGTGTCCAAGACGGTCTTTGGTCACTCAGATCGTGTTAATGTTAAGGTTTTGTGCCATTGGGGACCAAAGTCGCCGGGAGCCTCTCTGGCCTGCGACCGGTCAGCATGGCGGTCAGGCCCCGCCCCCCAGTCAGTTTTCTTTTACCTGCCAGAATAAAGAGATGAAACAGTGTTTCCTCCAGCATTTGGCCAAATAACAATATAATTCAAGTATAAAAGCGCTAAATGTATGGCTCTCTGACCACAAAATGAGGAAAAGGGAAAAATATATACAGAGTTCCTAATATGCCTCAAAAATGTATACTCCCAATGTACAATTTAAATTCCAAAAGCTGCTACACACCTGTGTGTACCCAAAACCCACACCAACACACAAACAAAAACGCTTGTTACGTAGTGACGTAGAGACGCAAAAGGCGCGGAGCACCCGGGAAGCTCGAAGAACCCTCACTGACGCCCAGGACTACTAAAGCGGTCTGCTTTCACCGAAATATCCGTGGAGGAAAGAGGAGAAGCCGGCTGCCAGCTAACATCATACCTGGGCTCAGGCAATCACAAAGCGTTTGTGAGTAGCAGCTCTGACTGCATAAACTCACTTACTTTTATCTTGTAAGAGGCTTACAGTTCATTCATTTTTTTTTTATTTGTTCACTTCTATTTGTATAGTCTGTTTTATGTATTTTATTTGAGATTGAATTATATCAATTCTCTTCAGTGCTAGGAGTGTTTTATGTCTAGTTAATAAAATTGTGTAATTATTTGAAACTGTGCTTCACTATTATATGCACTTTATTTTTTCCATATATTCATCTGAGCTGAAGCCATTTAAAGGACCATATGGGAATGTGGATCTGACTTTGCGCTCCACCTTTATAAGTATTTTTATTTGGCCAAATAGGCAAATGCCTGAGGCCTCACTCACAAAAATACCTTTCCTCATAGGTTCATGGAGCACAGACCAGCACATTGAGGGATAACTGTAGCGGAGCTGCAATATTAAAATCGATATCTCCACTGGTAGACTGTAGAACATCAAAAAGAAGTGCTGTGTAGCAATATAATCTCAATTCCCCAGTAAACGGACGATACATAGTTCTTGGAATCAACTGATATTTATTCAGCCTCAGCTGGCTTTAATGCAACTCCCCATGCAAGGGGTTTCTTTAATTACATTCCAGGGGTATATATTTTAATAGTTCAGAACTCCACAAAAGATACTTCACCGAATAGCAGGGATCTGAGCGCCCACTCCGTTAAAATATCACTCATATCAGTTCGGTAGATTAGGAATGCCATTCGAGTGAAGTTTAGACCGGTGAACCATGAGGTGAAACCCCAAAATAGTTCCAGAGGGTTTTAGGCTTTGACCAGTCTTCTTTTGGGAGTATAAAACATCAACAATAATGAATGTAACCATTCATGTAACAGGGGGTTGTGTGTCCTGTGTTTGGTAGTTTATTCCATACGAATGCCGCTCTTTTTAGGTGAACTGAAACGAACACACAAAGGGTGTTAGCGCCGTTGAGTGTCCGATTATAGTTCTATGCACACGACGACCAAACACTGCTGTCTGTGTTCATGAACAAAGATGTCTGCCACCATGTATTCAGTCATACAAACGATGGTCACCCAGGCGACCGCCTAGAACCTTGCGGTTTCTAAATGTTAATAAAGTCAATTGGAGGCACACGACTCCTCTGCGTGGCCCCACTGTTCGGTAGATGGTTCGACATACAAACAATATCTTGCAGACTGTGCATTGGATCTTGCAGACTGTACTTTGGATTCAACAATCCCTCCCTCCCTGATTTGTAGTACCGTAAGGGAGACTTTATTGCATTTGCCATCAAACAGTCAATATCTGCTGCCTTGTTGTTCTGTGTGAGGAGACTTAGAAAGGGAGCAAGTGGGGATATCATGCCATAACCCTGCCTCTTACTCTCTGGCTCCTCCTTCCACACAGCACAGAGGAATCCTGGGAACTTGTTTCTGTGCTTGAAAAGCTCCCTTAGATCATCTGTAACACTGGACCACCTGATATGGGAGGAAACATGGGGGAGATGGGATGCTGGGGCTTAGGAATGAAATTTTGGGGCTGTGATGAGGTTACTAGAAGAAATAGGTTAAAATGGGTTATGAGGATGGGTTGATCAATACTGTGGGTGATTATGGATTACAGGAATGGAGTAATATGATTGGGGTTTGGAGTGGGAGGAGCACATCATGGTTTTTAAACATTGGCAAAACCAGGGCAAATGCTCCCACCATGAAGTCATACGCCTTTATGTCTAATCAGCAGGGGGGTTGAATAAATGACCACTGCCATCAAATGCCTGTAGCCATGCTGCATATAAGAATCCTTGTATCTATTTCTGTGTGGTATATATGTTTGAATTGTTGTCTGCTTGTGGGGGTATATATTAGATGTGTATGAATCTGTGTATATGTGGGTATAGATGTAAGTGTTTGTCACTGTGTTTGTGCAAATATAGCCATGTGCCCATATTTAAATTAAAATCTAACATGATTTAGAAGCGGCCCTCCTGAATTTGGGTTCTGGATCCACCCCTGTGATGGGTGAGGTGGTTATAGGGCTGGGTTGAGGGAGTTATAGGCAATAGCTTAGTGAAGTGAGTCTTATGAAGGTGTTAATAGTGGATGGGGTGTTGTCATAATTAATTGAGGGGTTTGTAGGGATGGGGTAATGTAATATTATCAGGCAGGGGATGAAGAGGGGACTGGAAGGCTAAGGGATTGAAATTGATTTTATGCTATTCTGAAGGAAGTGATAAGATTGTGAAAGGGGTGGTTAAAGGGATTTTGGGGCCTCGTACGTGTCTGGAGCCACTTCTAAAAGTTAAGCAACTGGATTGGGGAGTTGTAGCATTCTGAATGGTCCTTTGCTGCAACAAATTCTTGCTACGTTTCTCTCATGTAAGCACAAATTATGGGTCTCTACATATTAATCTTTTTCCTAATACCTTCCCTGTGGCGCCATATGACTACATATGCATACTTTAAAAAAAAAAAAAAAAAAAACTTCTTGGCAGCCAAAAAGGCCACTTTCTGGAATATTGGATATAGGGTTTTGCTACAAGTGTAAATTTGGCAGTGGTATTTTGTTACAGTACCCACTTGTTAGCTTATATGCAACAGTTTTTTCAGTGTTGCTAACCATTCCACTCAAGGACCTAGGTTTTTTGCTATAAGTGCTTATTACACAGTTTTTTTAGCACTTGTTAGCCAGTATACTACAATTTTTTCAGGAATGGTTTAACTCTTTATTTTACGAGTTTTAAGGGTTTACCTAATTTATATTCCAACTTTCTCCCTTTACCTCTCTATACCTCCCCGTATTTGGGATCAGTTTGGACTCTAGTCTCTACCTTTAGGTGGTTTTTGAAGGACGACAGCTGATTTTTCTATGATTTCTATCGTCCATTACCACAGTTATTTAGATACCACTCCTTTTTTATTTTTTATTTATTATTATTTTTTGTTTTCTTCGTTATTTTTACAATTGGTGTTTATTTGGTTTTATTTTATTTCTATTAAAGGTTAAGTTTTAGTATTACTATTAGGAAGGGGTTACCTACTTTGGTCGATCTTAATAGAGATTAGGAGTTTTCTATCTCTCTCTAGATCTTCCTTTTTTGTTCTTTGTTCCTATCACTTTCTGGAATAACACCACATTTTGCCTTTACATTGTCTCAAAAATATCCCTAATGGTTGCCACAAATAGTTGCTAGTTGCTCTCCATGAGCATCTATTTGTCCACATTCCAGGATGACTAAAGCATTAATGCATCCTTAGGATTGTGTATTACCACACATATAATTTGTGAGATGGTGATGCAGGGGTCTGGTTTATTAGAGAATTAGCAGTGATTTTTGTTTTGTGGTTTACAAGCTTTATTACTTAACAATAAGGATCCTAACAACCTTATATAATTACAAAAATAGATGTTTTCCAAGGAGAATATGGTTTGTTTGTTTTTATTTTAAAAAAATGAAAAGATTAAGCATCTCCCACTAATGATTCCTCTGACCAGAATCATGTGCATTTCTGCATTTCAAACAACCTCTGTTCTATAATGCTACATACCTACATATTTTATTTTTTACAATGTGTTGTATTGTATGGAGTTCAAAATATTCTGGATCTTTATAATTTACAATCATAATTAATACTGAGCAACATAGATTGTAGGATTTTAGATATACAAAGCTCAGCACAGGCTAAGGACCCTATGCAGAATATGACTTTAAAAAACAAAATAAAAAACAGAGAGAAAGAAACATCAGATTGTCTCCTACTGTATGTATGTCAACAGCATATGTACATGCGTGAAACGAGGGCCCAGTGAGATACTTTGTGCCAAACACCATCAATACCTATTCATGCTTCTAATTATTAAACATTCATTTAGAAATCACAAACATATGCCACTGAGGATTCCAGCATATGTGCACTGAATTATCAACATATTGTGTGATGTGCACATATGAAAATGTTTTCATGACCTTTTTAGTTTGTTAAAATAATTAAGAATCTTTCTTCTAAATATACATATGAAACATAGAAGGAACAACTCAGTTTATCAGACTTTTGACTGGCATCTATGAATCCAATTAATATAATTTTCCTGACCATGAATAAAATTTCCATATAAACGGTGATAAAAATATTTATCAGAAAAAAAAGCTTCTGTCGTTATGAATATGTTTAAAAATGGTAATCATAATATATATATATATATATATATATATATATATATATATATATATACTCATGTATATAGAAAGAGGTATAATGTGCTTTAAATTTGGCGTGCAAGGCTTATTAGAAAAAATATAATAATAAATAAATATAATATCTATCTATCTATCTATAGATATATATATATATATATATATATATATATATATATATATATATATATATATATATATATATATATATATATAAATATATCTATAGATAGATAGATAGACAGATATATTTTTTTTCAATTTTTTTTAATTAATATTTTATTAAATATATAAAACAAATTAAATAGCACCCATATCCATTGGGATCTTAGCACCAAGGTTGCCTCTGCTCTTTAGTAAATTGTCATTGTCATAGTAAGACAATTGTTATTTGTCTTTCTTAAGACTTGAAAACAAAAAAAGGAAGACACTGGGCTTTGTATGCTGAGATTCATTCAGGTAATGATGTGGAAAGGATGAGAGGTCTCTTGTGCAGAATAAGAGCAGACAGAAAAGAACTCCCAAGACAATGAAATGTGACAACCTCTGTGGTAAGGTCACTTGTCTGTGGTTAAAGCATATTTGCAGGCTTTTTTTTCCATACTAACAACCGTGGATTTAATTTTCTACTCAATCCCAGGGCCAACAAGCGTAATTAAGTACCCTTTAAATAATTAACTAATTTCTTCTTGAAGAATGCATGGATCATCTGACATTTTCAATCGTGTATTTCTTTACCAGCCACTTTGTAAAACAGACATTTTTCAGCACCTGTGTTAGTCTGTCCGCCTCCAGCAAAGCGCCGCAGCTCAACCACTGGAAATACAGGCTGACCTTAACGAAGACGGATCCGACATACTTCACTCAGAGCACTCAACAAACAATCAGCCTGCATCCCACTGACATTCATCACAGCTGCCGGCAACAGCCTTTAATTCATCTGGTATTTAACCAGGGTGAAATGCCCTATGGCTCTGTCATGTTTGTTGGTGTTAGATGAACCCAGCTCATCTCCTGTTTTAAAGTTCAGAATTTCACACCAACCCACAGCATACAGCATGTTCTGTTACCACACAAGATCCCTACCTTTTGTTTGTTTTAAAGAATCCGTATCTGCTTGCTGATCCTTTTAATTGGTGTCATATTTTCTAGCAGGTTTCAAAAAGGAAACAAAAAATATTTGGAGGACAAAATAACGCTTGGAACACAAGGGAATAAAAACATGAGCTGCAAGGGCTGGGTTTACCCGTTAGGTTCCTGTAGGCTTAGGATGTTAAGGTCCCTCTATCTCCTCTTTCTCATACAATACATATTTACGATTTTAGAAAACACTGATGAGCATAAGATTAGTGGAAGTCACTGTGTGTAAAATGTGTGTGCAGTGTTTTAATTTAAATCTATTTCTGTGTGAATGTCATGTGGATGCCATGCAAGTTTTGTGAATGTTGTGTGCAGTGTTTGATTTGGGAGTGCCTTGTGTGAATCACTAGACAGGGATAGGCAATCTTCGGCACTCCAGATGTTGTGGACTACATCTCCCATAATGCTCTTACACCCATAATGCTGGTAAAGCATCAGGGGGGGTAGTCCAAAACATCTGGAGTTTCAAAGGTTGCCTATGCCTGCACTAGATGCTGTGTTTAGTGTTTGAATATTGTACGTGGTTTGTGTGCAGTGTGAAAATGCTATTTATATTGTAGTGGTTGTACAATGCAGTTTAAAAATGCAGTTTCTCGAGGAGACCAATCAAGAATCAAGGGAACTCCACACTGGAAAGAGGGGGAGGGGGTGTTAGGCCGCAGACTCTACAGGAAAAGAAATACAGTTTTGTATTACGAACGCTGTAGTGTTCCTATAAAAGGGGCATTTGAGGGGGCGGAGCTAGCAGCCATACTGAGAAGAAGCACATGTCTCGAGCTCCGAGAGACACTTACATAATTATTGCAAAAACAGAGGAAAAAAACTAGTTTTCACAGCTACCTGGGCTGCTACCTGCTCCTGGATGGTCATGGGATGGCGAAACAAAAAAACGAAGCCGGACAGACCTCCATCTACTGCGGACATTGGAGAACTCCTGCGGAGGCCTCAAAACTACCAGAGGCCCGATATGGCACCACAGCTGGAAGGCCTATACCACTCATTCAGTGAGGCCACAGAGTCTGAAGAAGACGACTACGGCGCAGGGGCACTGAGCAGAGCGACTCTCCCACCCAAGAACCCTACCCTAACAGAGGAAAAACTCAAAGATATGCTGGGTGAACTACTTTTTTGGTGCAATGGGCAAAATTCAAATTGACAAATCCAAACGAACATGTTCAGCCTTTGCACGTTCGGTTTGTGAATCAACTACATTTTTGATCGGACTTTGGGAATTCAAACAATCACATGATCGGCCCAAATTCAGACAATTTTAATAAATTAACCTCTAAGTCTTAATTTTGTAACAATACTTTCATTTTCCTTTCAGATTGGTACTTTATGTCTGCGGAAAAGTCATAGTCATAGTCACACTCTGAGGCAGGGGATGAAGCTGCTGAGCGGCCACCAACTGTTCCCTGTGCTGCTTTTCCTTCCAGGCCAATTTTGATAGTGACATTATAGTTTTTTCTAAAGTTTTTCCTTGTTTTTCCATGCGGCTGGCATTGGTAATGATACTTCAGAAGCTGCTAAAAAAATACTAGAGGTGCTTCCGCAATTCTCAGTGAGAAAATCGCATTGAACTCATGCAACGTGAGTTCAGATCCCCATGGGAAAGCATTGAGTAATGCTTTCCTGTAGGCTGTTTGAATGAGCGCGCGGCTCTGGCCATGCATGGGCATTCGGCTCCACTCGGCAGGGGGAGGAGAGGTCACCAGCGCCGAGGGAGCCCGGAAGTGGACTAAGGTAAGTGGCTGAAGGGGTTTAAGCTAAATTGTTAGTGATGGGAAAATAGCCAGGAAAAAAAATTATGATAAGTATTGAAAACATTTTTTTACATTTTTATCGCTTAAAATGCAAACTGAACACAAGACTCTCTGATGGTATGGATAGAATGATAGAGAAATAACTGCCTGTGCTTCACAGCAAGGAACCTCAACCATGCTTTACTGCTGCCTGCAGACATTCATCCTTGTCCTGCTCTCTAATCCTTCAGTAAACAAACTGCCATCTGCTACAGCCAATATATTTTACATTTGTTTCATCAGTCAAGAGCATTTGATACCATTTTTCTGCAACCAGTTCCTGTGTTTTTGGGCATAATTTAGTCACTTGAACTTGTTTAAAAGGTGGGAGGTTTGGCTTTTTGATATGATGGCACTTCTAGACATCTTCCGATTGTGATGTAAGCATGATGTGTCTTTCATATGCTGCAAGTTTCCTTGACCAGCCACTGCATCAACGGTCCTCAATGATGCCATGTCTATGTGCATCTTTAGAAGAGCTTGGACTGCAAATGTGGAAACTCGTGTCTGTCTGGAAATTTTTGCCTGGGAGAAAATATTGATCACTGTCCACCCCTGTTCCTCCCACATTGGGGTTAATATCAAAATAATAAAGTGTGTGTGTGTGTGTGTGTGGAGAGGGGGGTGAGGGGGAGGGGGAGGGGGGGCAGTGACGCTTCTGTGCCCCCACAGTAGGACTAAACTATTAACTAATAAAGAATAGGGGCATAGTGTTCACCTTGTTGCTCCCCATGCATTGTCAGTGGGTGGTGGTTCTAGTTAAAACAAATGGGGTGGGGGCATTGAATTTCCCTTAGCCCCCACACATTAGTGCAAGGTGGAGGCTATAATTAAATATACAGGGGAGGTGGACATGCCATTCTCCACCCTACCCCCAAATTGTCACCAATGTACACCCCAGGTGACTAGGTGTCTAAAATCCTTTAGCCAACCGCCCAATACAAATACCCCTCCTCACCCTAATAATAGTAAAGGTAGCAACAAAATTAATCTAATACATGTAAACAAATCTTACACTTACCACAAGATTACCTCTTTTTTCTTAATTCCTTTCTTTATCCCCATAAAAGGCCAATTAAAAATCCAAACGTAACTTTTAAATATAAAGTTGATGGAAAGGCCTTATGCCATGCAAAGCAATTTAAGTCAGAGCAGCTTGTAGGCCAAACAATCAGAACGCTCTAACAGAAAAGTCTCACTTATGGAATTTATGGAAAATTCCAACCAAGTGGTGACTATAGAATATTTTTTAAATAAGCTATGGCCCACTTTTTGTGATTCCGATTTCAATTCATCATAATTCACTGTTTACAAAATCAACCTAACTTTTCAAACAGTCTTTTAGTCTTTAGTAGACCCACATTTGGCAATTCCTGTCCTGATAATGAGGTGAACGATGACATAAGATATACATTTCAAAGGAGGTACAAAGTGAGTGATCCTTAGATATCTTTTAACAGAGTAATCTACTGAATAAAAAAATGTGCTTTAAGCTTCTATATATATATATTTTTTTTTTTATATGTTTAACCAGTAAAATATATCCCACTGCCTTATCAATGTTCATTCTGTCATACATACAGCCATCCAGAAATCCCTACTGTGAATAGCTTCCACTTCTCCAGTACTGAGCTGCATGCTAATTAAAAATCACAGAGCATATATTATCATAGTTACTTCTAAATAAAGTCTGAATTTTATTCCCTGTGACAAAGCTCTTATCTCCAAAATTCCCCATAGATTATAATAGAAACTTTTCAAACTGAAGCCAATAACAAAGTTTTTACAGGAGTGTATCTCCAGCCATTTAGATGTTCATAAATATACCTGTGAAGTGGCACAGAAATCCAATGTGGGGCCGTTAGGGCTTTGCTTATGCATTACTTTAATGACAGAGCCTATTATCTTATACAATGAGAAGTGTGTATCATATAATGAAATGCATATATCAAATACTGAAATACATATACTACATAGTAAAATACATATTTAATATTATGATATATATATACTATATAATGAAATATTTGTCATATACTGAAATTTAATTGTCATGTCATATACTGAAATTGATATGTTATATACTGAAATTTATATTATATGCTGAAATTCCTGTCATATAATGAAATAAAAGATTGTAAATACAAATTTATATGGTATATATTAAATGCTTGTGTTATATAGTGAAATCCATGTCATATACTGAAATATATGTTGTATACTGAAATTTATATCATATACTAAATTCCATGTCATATAATGAAATCCATATTGAAATATATACACTTTATATTATAAAATTAATATATCATACATTGAAATGCATATGCAGTATACTGAAATCCATTTTATATAGTGAAAACCATATATCATGTACTGAAATACGTCATATACTTAAATATATTTCATATAATGAAAATCATATGCTATATATTGAAATCCATATGCTATATATTTAATCGCATATTTTATATACTGAAATTCCAAGATTTTACTATTTACATGACGCAAAGTCATGTTTTTATTAACGACACAGAGGCGAGTATTATGCATTCTCTTTCTATTTTATTCCCTCAGCAGCAAAACAATTGAGAGAAAAAAAACCCAAAGTAATTTAACAAATAACATTATAAATCTGCCTGTGAACAGGGCAACCAATCAGGTTACAGGTGTCTATACAAAGGAAACTGTCAAGTCCTGTTCTTCCTCTTTCTTCCAGCGACATCCCAAAGACTTAAAGAAAATAACCAATAGGCAACAACGAACAATCCATATATTCTTCTGACTTTTTAGGCTGCCTGTTCACATCTGCTGTGGACAAAGCACAAGTGCCAAAAGTCCATCCCCTTATTTATCCATATATTCTGTTCAGGCTGTAAGAGAAAAAAATAAAATATATAGTAAAAGCTCATCTTCAAACTATTGAATATCACAAATCATCTATAGTCAAGGATCTACGTAATATACCTTTTACAGACAACCATTCCCCATCCAAATCCTAACCAGTCAATATGTGAAATGAACTCAACCAATCTGTATGTGACGTACCGTATACCTAGAGCAATGAAAAGAAATAGATGTATACACCCTCCATGGGATGGGCGGGAGGGAGTAATACTCGCCTCCGTGTCGTTAATAAAATCATGACTTTACGTCATGTAAAAAGTAAAATCTTGGAATTTTATTACAGACACGGAGGATCACAGTATGCAGTTTTAAAGCTGAGCAATAATCTGTGAAAAAAAATGTTCAATGGGATGACAGTAAAACTCTCTAAACGTAGATTTGTAAGACCAATCGCTGCCTTCAGGATATCTTCCAAGCGACAACCCATTGTTGAAGCCTTGGAGGCCATAGCTCCACAAACAGAATGGGGTGAAAAACTTGAGACATCTATCCCGGTTGTAGAGAGCACCCATCTGGTCCAACAGGCTAAAGTGGGAGATGAGACTGGAAGATGTGGTTTCCAAAGAGAAATAAATAAAGCACTTTCCTGGGGAGATCGAAGCGGAGCCGTGCAACCCAGATTTTCTTTCAGATATAGTACTGGACACTGGTTAGGTTTGTTAGGAAATTCTGGATAAAACACTTGTTTGGTCGATAACTTAGTTCTCCAAGAATTGTTTAAAGAAACTCCATCTGGTTGGAAGTTGATGGCATTCCAGTCCAGAGCCCTGACATCTGAAACCCGTTTGCATGAAATTAGGCAAAGTAGGATGAATAACTTGGCCGAAAGTTGTAGAAGTGAGAGGTCTTGATTCACTGGCCAATTGTCTAAGAAACTGAGGACTATGTTGATGTCCCAAAAGGAAGAGTATCTAGCAGTTGGGGGTCTCGACAATCTAATCCCTTTCATAAGGTGACAAATAAAAGGATGGTTTCCAGCTGTAATTCCTGTAAAACCCTGGTGTCCTGCCGATATAGACGATTTATGTACATTGATCATGCGGTACACCTTGCCTGTCTCAAACATAAGTGTGAGGAAATGCAGTATCTTATTCAAAGGGGTAGATATGGTATCCACATCCCGTGCCAGGCACCAGCTAGTCCATGATCTCTACGCTGAGTGGTATGCGTTTCTAGTGCCTGGTACCTACGCCTCTGCCAAAAGCTTTAGAGTCAACTGTGTAACATCAGAGATGGTCCAGGTTCCCCGGAAAAGAAGCCAAGCCATTAGGTGTAAAAACCCTCTGTCCACTAGATCGTGCAGGTTCACATCTGGGTCGGTCAGCAGCTCCGGTAGGTTCGGGAGCAATCGCAGGACATCAACATCTCCAGAAGTCTGGGGAACCACAGCTGTGTTCTCCAGAAGGAGGTGACTAAGACCATGGAACATTTGTGCTGCCTGAGATGGATGAGGGTTCCAAGGTATGAGATTGAACGGTGGGAACGCTTAATGCCTTGTCTGTTGGCAGTTCTGAATGAATGCAAGGCTGAACAATGCTGAAAATGGATTTACTTCTATCCTGTCTGGATCGTCATTGTTTCCTTTGCCGCGGGAGGTTCCTCGGGCATCGGCTGGTGAGTACACTAATGTCTCTTCCTTGCATTCCGGGGGTTCCTTGCTGGGGGGGTTTCTGTCAGGGCTTAGAGGTTTCCTGGATCAGTGGGAGCGGGGAGCGCAAGTGGGTGGGGACCCCCCTGTTGCATGGTCAGCTTCGGTCAGTGTGGTCCTCAGCGCTGCAGCCACAGGGGATTCTGGCGGTCCATCTCTCCCGGGGTGGGTGGCCATGCTGGCATCCCTTCTATGGTGTCGGGTGCCACAGCGCCTGCTGTTGCTGGGGGGTCCCTAGCGTTGGGTGATCCTCCGTGTGTTGCCGACGTTGCGCGTGGTTCCGCCTATATGTGTTGGCATTGTTCTGCTACCAGGATACAATTTGGAACACTTGTTGTACCTATGGCGGTCTGGGGTGGTGGAAATATGATGAGCAATTCCGTCAACGGTTGGCGGTGCGCCCCTCAATTTTGTGGGACCAGGGGCCAGTGGGGGTGGGTCCTCCTCCTCACTGGCCGCTCATCAGAGGCCGGGCTGTTGTTGGATATTCAATGACAGTCAGTGCAAGTAGGGGGCATCTTGCCGGTTTTAAGCATGAATGTTCCACCTGCGGGGGCGCCCATCCCATCTCCCGCTGCTTCAAGCGGGGTAAAGTTGGCGAGAAGGGGGATTTGGGGTCAAAACTCGATGCGCCCGTGGCTCGCCAGCTATAGGAATCGTCCGGCGGCCGACATCCTATTGGACGGGTTTGAGCATGGGTTTTTTATTCCTTTCACCTGTCGTCCCCCTTCCTCTCTGGTCCGGAACCTTTGGTCGGTCCTGGAGTTCCCATGGGTGGTTTGGGAAAAACTAGGTAAGGAGGTGTCATTGGGTCGGGTGGCTGGTCCCTTTAGGGACCTCCCATTACCGGACTTGCAGGTATCCCCCCTGGGTGTGGTGCCCAAAAAGGAGCAGGGAAATACCATCTGATTCACCATTTATCGTACCCTTGGGGGGATTTGGTGAATGATGACATCTCTTCAGAACTCTGCTGAGTTCTAGCCCCGTCATTTCATTCGGCTCACTCGGCCGCTGTGGGATGATTTGGCTGTCTGGGACTCCTTCCTGGCTGCATATATATATATATATATATATATATATTTGCCGGTCCTACTGGCAAAGGCCGGAGGTTTCTAACGCCAACCTACACCTTTTTATGGATGCGGCTGGCTCTGTGGGGTTTGGGGCCATTCTGGGCTGTAGTGGTACTCCGTGGTACTCCTGTCAAAACTCTGTGGGATGCTCCCGCAGGTCTGTTACTCGGTGTTTGATGCCCGTCTGTTTAAGTTGGCCTATTCCCTGGCATTCTTTGGGGCCATGCGCATTGGGGAACTGGTGAGCCCTAGTAGGCGCAGCTACGGAGGGGTCTTTTTTGCCAACGTTTGCAGATTTCGTTTCTGATCCTGCACTCAAAAACGGATGTCCTCGGGAAGGGTAAGTGGGTGCAATTGGGTGCTGTCCCTGGTTCGGATATTTGCCCGGTTTCTTCCTTTTGGGAATTCTGCGAGCTGCGCCAGATCTCCTCGGGCCCTCTTTTGGTTACTGAAGATGGGAGTTTTCTTTCGCATTTTCAATTTATTTGAGTTTTTCGCTCTGGGCTGGAGGTATTGGGAGGTGACAGTAAGGAATTTGGTGGGCATTCATTTCGGATTGGCGCTGCCACTAAAGCTTTCAGGCTTGGTATGTTGGCGCAAGCAGTTCAGATGATTGGGAGGTGGGCATCTGAGCGTTTTGTCTCATATGTTCATCCTTCCCGCCTCCTAAATTGATGTTTTTCTCCTTAGGTGGAAGTCCCCCCAGGGTCTGGGTGATTGGGCACTCATAAGTCTTCTGGGCCAGGCAGCGGGCGGCTGTCCGTCCGGGAGGTGAGCTGCTGGGTTTCACACCTTCTGAAGAAGAGGTTTACTGGTTTGGGAATAGAGGTATGAAGTGGGTTTGGCTCCTTGGATCAAGCAGCTATTACCCCACTAATTAAAAATTATATCCCTGTATGTTATGTTTTTGCAAGTATTTATCCAATTGCAGTTTAAACATCTGTATGGACTCTTATAAACAGTAATCCTTAATTGTGATTATATGAAAGAATCATTGCAAATTTTTGTAGATACAGCCACATATAAAATTTAAAAAAGTAACCCAATGGAAGATTTTAAGAAGCAGTTATCGCTTTTAAATGAGGATCTAAAAAACAAAGTTATTAATAAGGATTAATTTGTATATCTCTTTACTGAATCGCCAAAATTGCTATTTTTTTTTTTATCAATTACCTAAGATGCATAAGAGGCTAGATAATCCACCGGGGAGACCAATCATAAGCGGTATAGGATCCCTGACCAATGTTTCTGAATATGTGGATTTTTTCCTACAGCAGTCTGTGATTAAAGCCCAATCCTATATTAATTATTTGGCCCAAATTCTTTTAGAACTTGAAGGTCTTAATTGGAAGCAGGACTATTTATGGGCGAATGTATATGTCACTTCGCTTTATAAGGTTATTGATCATGCGAAGGGCATACAAGCAGTAAAAGAAGCCTTAGATGGTGATCCTAATATAAATATTTTACAGGTCCAGTTCATATTGGATGCAATTGAATTCATTTTCTTTCTTTTTTTTTTGGTAACCATTATCTGCAGATCTGTGGGACATCAATGGGCATCTGGTGTAATAACCCCTTTGGTGCGAACCTGGTGCTCTAGAAGTGTTACATAGGTGATGTTTTGATAGTCTGGGATGGCCCTCAGACCTCCTTAGAAGATTTTATAAATTATATCAATCTGAATTCTAATCTTAAATTTACTGCATATATTCAAACCACAGAATTTTTTTTTTTTTTTTTTACGTTTTTTTTTTTTTTTATAAAAAAAAAATGGCCATATACAGAATAAAACATTTAAGCCCACTGATGGCAACAGCTTAATTTCATTTTCCAGCTGTCATCACCCTAATTGACTTAGAAATATTCCAAAAGGACAACAACTAAGGCTTTTTAGAAATTGCACTGAAGTGAGTGATTTTAACAATCAAGTGCAAGTTCTTAATAAGAAGTTTAAAAATAGGTATTATCCTACAGACCTTGTGGAAGGATTCCCAAAACAAATGGAAAGTTTTAATAGTAAACACCTTTTTAAAATAAAAAAAAAGTGAAATCAGAGAATAAAGATTTTAACTCAGTTTTTATTACAAAATATAATAGTAAGGCCCACTTAATTGAGAGAGCAATTAGGAAGCACTGGCCCATTTTAATTCAAGATACATTTTAAAGAAATATTTTGTCTAAAAAATCCTGTTATTTACAAAAAAACGGAAAGTTTAAAATCCATCTTGGCCCCGAGTATTCTACCAGAGGTTAAGATGAAGAAAGATCCAACAATCCATATTAACAATTATTTTTTTAAATGTGGCAGATGCAGTATGTGCAACTGTCAAGATCCCAAAACAGTAGATTTTAAGAGCACCATTACTGGGGAAGTTTTTAAAATCAAGCACTTTAGAAACTATCAATCCAAAAATATTATATATCTGCTACAATGTAAATATGGTATACAAAATGTGAGTCGCACTATTCGTAAATTGCACATAAGGTTATTAGAGCATTTTTATTTTATTTTTACATTCTTTATTTTTGTTGTGCTTTGTAAGGTGCACATCCTTCAGCAAGGCATGTCATCAACAGTGGAACAATGGTTAAATCGTTATAAACTGGACATATCAGTGATACAGCACATTTTATAAAATAATTTGTACAACACATAAAGGTCAGTCAGCCGTTATCTTAAGTGAGGTTAGAGCTTTAGTACCTCTGGGTTATTGGGGGAAGGGGGAGCTAGTAAAACTGCAGCACATCTGCAGCGGACAAATCTGCTGTCGGCATATCTGTCTGCCTATATGAGGAGATTATTATATGTGGGTATCGTCAGCAGGTGACGTGCAGTAACTACCATATGGGAAATACGTTGGCTCTTTGTAAACAGGGCAGGTAGGTAGGTAGGGAGGGTGTGCAACTCATCAACACAAATATATCTACAACTTACGGAGCCAGATTGATTTTTAGAAACGATAAAACATGGCATAGTATCATTGTTAACAATTAAAAAGAAAGTAAAGTATGCTTGCATAGAGCATGTATTATAGGTTGAGCATGGTGGTGCGAAAGCCTTCATCACGGTGGCGAATCACGGGATCCCGTTGCGGTTACTCTCGGGACGAATGGAGTTATCCAGTCAACTGACCATGAGGGCTGTTGCTGTATGGTGAAGGTACCCTCAGGTAGTCCCAATTCCCGTAGTAGGCGGTGCGCCTCAGAAAGGTGAGTAAGTGAGTAGGTTTTCCACCCTTTTCAACGATAAGCTTGTGTATGCCCCATTTGTATGGCACATTGCTTTCCCGTAGGTGCTGGGTAAGTTGGCGGAGAGATTGCCTCCAGGTAATGGTATGGCGGGATACATCCCTGTAGAATGACAGTTGATGAACCTCAAATTCTGTGGTAGCAGAATCTCTGGTCGCCGCCAGAATGGCATCTCTGTCAGAGTAACAAACAACTTTAACCAGAATGTCCCTGGATGTCTCAGGTGGGGCTCTAGGGGACTTAGGAAACCGAAAGCAATGGTCCATTGTAACATGTTTTGCCTGTTCTGGGGGCAGCAGTGTGGAGAGGAGTCATCAAATAAAATTAGGCATTTATTCAGTAGTTATGGTCTCTGGGACCCCTCTGATTTTCACAATTCTCACCATAATTTGGTCTTCCATGTTAGCCATATGATTGAGCATGTCAGCATTGCTCTTTTGTAGTGAACTGAGGGCAGCATCTGTGGCTGTTTGTGCCACTTTCGACGTGCCCATGTCGCCCTCTATGGTGACAAGCCTGTCAGCAAGTTTGGCCACCTCCTCCCTCACTCCTGCCACAACTCCTTGGAACATAGCCCGTGTCTCATATAGTAGGGCCTTCATATCTGCCTTAGTCGAGGGGGCATTGTCTCCCCCCGCAGGGGGCTCTTGGGTGACCGCAGGTACCTGGAGAAGCTGGATAGCTGCTCCGGTAGGCTTTCCTCATCTCATCTCCGCCATCTTTGTTGGTGCAGACCATGCATGAATGTGCCAATATCCCGGGTTCTTGGGCTCTGATCGGCCCGGAGTTTTTTGGAGCACTTCCCCATTGGCTGCGGAGCAGGTGAGCCCTTAACCTGGGCTCTGATTGAGGGTTTTTGAGGTCGGTAGTAGCTATTTTCAGGGTGATCTCCCCGGAGCTCCTTCAGCGTGCGTCCAGTTAGTTAGGCAGCTGGCTCTGCCCCCACACCCCCATTAGAGCATTTTAATGGAATCAACCGAAAAAATCTTAAGCACAGCGTACCGAGACATTTTATGAATTGTAAAGATTTTTTCATTTTAAAATTTTATATGTACTGGAATTGATTTAGTCATTCCCCATTGAAGAGGGGGTAACACTAAGAAATCTTTAGCAATGAAAGAGACCAAATGGATGTTTCAACTTAGAACCTCGGTGCCTAATGGCCTGAACATGGACTTAGACATTGGTGAGGAAAAAATAAAATGCAGAGCTCCACTGAGTATGAGTGTGAGATGAGGCCTGAAGGACAGAGATGGAACAGTTATATGAAGTTATTTACAGCTGGGAGGGGGGAGGTTAGCCATGTGTTAGATACAATTTAAAAGTTTAGCAACCAAATTCTATCACCCAAAATATTAATAACGGTGTACATGAAATATTGGTCAGAAACGTTAAATGACAATAATACAAACTGCATGCACAGAAAATTACAGTGGCAAACTACAGGTATAAATGGTAACAATTCTATAGTAACACGTGATAATATGGTAGCAATCCAAGAATAAATGAGGTGGAGTATCTTCCAAGCTTCAGTCAATACCTGAGGGTTGTTGGATTTGCTGCAGGATATTAAATGCTAAGCTTCACTGAGTATGAGTGTGAGATAAGGCCTGACGGTTGTTGGATTTGCTGCAGGATGTTAAATAGCTTCGCTGAGTATGAGTGTGAGAAGAGGCCTGACGGTTGTTGGATTTGCTGCAGGTTGTTAAATGCAGAGCTTCACTGAGTATGAGATAAGGCCTGAGGGTTATTGTATTTGCTGCAGGATGTTAAATGCAGGGTTTCACTGAGTATGAGTGTGAGAGTTTATCTTGATTGTGTATTTTCTAATATTTTGTTTTCGCACATTTTCCTTCCTGTGTTTTTGATTTATGATTTTAGAATTATATTACATTATTGTACTATATATTTTTATATCCCTTGCATCATGTATACACATTTTGTGTATCATTTAGATGCTGTATCTACTTTCATTGGTCTGTATTCTGACTTTGCATCTCTATATATTTTATGTTTTCCACTATTGCCACAAATTGATTTAGACATGCACGGACACTTTTTTCAATTTATTTTATTAAAATTAGTATTTCTTATTAGTTTTATCTCCACATAGAATCATTTTGTTGACTTTGTTTTTCTTTTCCTATAGCACTAGGTCTGATACCTGGGTTAGTCCATATAAGCCTGGGGTTGTTTCCCGCTAGTGCTTACAATAAAGTTTGTTTTGTGTTCCAGTGTGGAACGCGCACGCGCGGTAGATGACGGCAGGACGGAATGAAGTTCCGCTTGCGCGTCTCCATGCGTGCGCTAAAGAGACACAGCCCAACGTATTTAAACGTTGGATACTGAAGGGGAAACAAAAATCTCCTAAAGAAGTCCAGAGTGACGAAACGCGTTGAGCAAGCCCCTGAAAGGTCACCAGCACAGTGGGATAAAGAATTCCTCATTCCGGACAACGGTCAGAAACGGTCAAACTTCCTACTTATGTTGATCTACTGTATGTGGAGGGTAGATTATCCTGTGTCCAGAGGTTCCACTGATGACTGGCATTCCTGGGGACCTAGCCTGATTAAAGCAACGGCACTTTTGCGCATATTGATTTTATTCAGTTATGCCCCAATTTTTGTGAGTGTTCCATTTATATGTTTTTATCAATCCTTGTATATTACAGTTTGCACTGTATCTTCTTTATTTCTCTTTTTATGTGAATCTAGTGCTTTTCCAATGATTATGGTAATTATCTCTATTCCACACAATGTGATTGTGGCACCCTGTATTGTATTTTAACTTTGATTATATACAACCTTTGCACCTGTATTTTTGAGGGACATAGGGAGTGTACCCTGTTCCAGTGGCTTGCCTGCACAATCTTGCACTTTCTAATCTCTTTTACCTGTGACTTGGTTCATCCTCCTCACACAACACACACTCACACACAGTACTAACAGAAACAGAGCACATGGCTCTAGGAGGGAGGCCCAATCTGGCATTCTGCCTAGGGACCTGGAAAGTCTTGATCCACTTCTGGAAAATAAGATGCATTCAACTTTTTTACATTATATGTGGGTAAACAATGTAATGGTGGGGACAGAAAACTCCAACATTAGGAAAACCTATTTATAATGCTAGCATGTTCTTTTAAGTATTTATTTGCTGCAATGGGGTCTGTTCTCTACTTTATTAAAGTAATAGAGGTCCAGGCACTCCTTGGTTCAAGACAGGCACTTTATTAGGAACAAAGGGAAAAAATAGGAATAAGGGCTGCGCCTGGTAAAAATAGATAAAATAGTCCAAAATAAAATAAATAGGTAAGAGGAAAAAAAAGTCTTATCTAAAGATGTCTGTTGTAGTTGTATTGAGTGGCAGTATTCAATCCGGAGCAATTATCCTTATTATGTTCTTCCTTATGGATCAGCTCATATGCAAAAGACATAAAAAAATATAGGAAGCCAAATAGTGTAGTATGTTTGTAATAGTAAAGATAAAAATATAAATAATCTTGAATGCAAACTCACATTTTCAAGAGCTAAGACCCGCTCTGGTATGAAGGGCGTACAGCGGTTTGATCCCCGCTTATGGGATGTAAGGTGGGTTTCCTTCGTCTGTGTTTCTTCCGTCCGTGGTATAATTGGCACTCGGATGGAAAGAAACAACCAATAGTTTACACTGTATTAAAGCTATTGCATAAAATAATAAAAATATAATGGGTACTCACAAGAAAGGAGCAGAACAACTGCTCCTTGTTGATAGTGCTGGTGGTATAATCCCCACCTAGGATTACTTGGAGTCCGACGTAATAAAACAATGCCAGGTAGAAGGTGGGTGAAATGTGTATTAAAAGATAAATAGTACAATTAAAAGTAACCAAATATACTTTAATATATAAAATACACAATATATAAAACCATAAACGCGTTTCGCCAAAAAGCGTTATCAATATGGGGAAAGAACCTGATACCCGGCAAGAAAATAAATAAATAGCAAACCCAATTCTTTGAAATTGGCGCCAAAAATTGAGTAACCAATCACAAGAAGGGTTGGTATTAATATATTAAAAACTGTTTAAAAACAGAGAAAGTACAATGTGGTAAAATAAAGGTGCTTGGTAAGAATTGGAATTTATAAATATAAATGTAAAACGAGCAGAATATAAGTATAATTAAATAAAATATAGCGCGGTCACGTGACCGGCATAAACACACCAGAGATTGATGGGAAATGTAGTTAGACGCCGGCGAGCACTGCACAGCCGCCGGCGTCTATGTGACAGCGTGGAAGGGTGTCAGCACGCACAGGAGGTGCGGCTGACGCCTGGAGGAGGGGCGGGCACAAAGGGAAAGACGACGGAAAGGGGCGTGGAGAGTATGACGTAACGGCTCGCACACTGCTGCAGCCGTCGTCAAGGAGATCCCACATAGGAAAAAAAGGTCGGTTTGCACAAAGCTGCAGCCGACTACAGGAAGAAAAATGGATAAATAAAGATAAACATCATGTCTGATACACTGAATCAGTGTAATCAGACATGATGGCATAAAAGAAAACAGCAGCTTATATAAATATGGAATAAGTAAATATTAATACAGCAAATAAAAACAGCAAGTAAAAACAACAGTAAGAATGTAAAATACAGAGAAAAAAAATTCAAATAAAATACAAAGATAAAAGAAGATAAAAAGCAATGTCCATAAAGAATAATAGCTAAGCTTATAAAAAATTAAACAAATCAAAGTCTACATTGAGACCATGTGGAGCGAGTGTTTGGTGTTTGTAAACCCACTCCATTTCTTTTTTACCTAAAATATTTTTAATATTTCCACCCCTCCATGGAACCACACATTTTTTTATTCCAATACATTTTAACATTTTTGGATCTTTGTTGTGTATAATAAAATGTTTGGATACTGAGTGATTCTGGTATCCATTTTTTTATGTTTCTGCAATGTTCGCTTAAGCGCGTTTTCAGACACCTTGTGGTCATTCCAACATATTGGAGGCCACAAGGGCATTCAAGCAGATATATGACATTTTTCGTAGAACAGTTGATAAAATCTCTCACTATGTTCGAGAAACTTGTCACAAAAGACTTAGAAAAAATTAAAAATAATAAATATGACCCCCACAACCTTACACATTCGGAAAAAAAGGCACTAAAAGAACTTCAAGACGATGAAAATATCGTAATTGAACCTGCTGACAAGGGTGGAGGGATAGTCATTCAATCAACACAAATGTATATAGAAGAGGCATATAGACAATTAAATGATGAAAATGTGTATGAAAAACTGCCATTTGACCCTGTCAAACAAATTCAAAACACTTTAATTTAATTTTTAAATAAAGGTGTAACTTCAGGTATTTTTTTTTTTTGAATTATGAATTTTATTGTTTTCAGAAAAACAAAGAAAGTAGGGGGGATGGGGATACAGAAAGGAAGAGGGGTGGGGGGGACAACAAAGTCTTAGGACTCTCTGCTTTATTCACATACATTGCAATAGGGCAGGATTACAACGTTACATGATGGTATAGTATATTGGCATGTATTCATATGACCTTTTCACTATACATGTGCACCATACAGCATTCAGGAGGCATAAACGAGTCTGACATGTAACCTTGGATAAGATATCTATACTCCAGTCACATAGGTTTGCTAACACATTGTTTGGTGTGTACTTTAGACATATCCATGAATCGTAATATAACAATCAATATAGGTTTTGGGCGTAGGGGCATGATCTACCATACTAAGCCCAGGAAGTATAATCATAGGACTCATAGCTTGTAGAGTGTTGAGGCTCATATGTCCTAGCTTAGTGGAATTATGTATTACTCCCGTGTGTATTCTGGATAGTGAACCTGAGTTATTTTCAAGTTTATCTCTATGGTAAAGGTATGCTATTCGCATACAATGTTTAGTGTGCTGTCCCATGTGCATCTGACTTGGTTCGAGTGTGAGCGTCTTATGTTGTAACGTTCGTGCATGGGTGTCTAGGCTGATCCCCTGACTTTGTATCGGGCAGTGTTTTGTTTAGAAGCGTAAGCCAAGGCAACCATATTTGTTCTGTTTTTTTGGCGGACTCATGTGAATCTGCAGAGAGCAGTTCGTATCTGTAGAATTGGAAGGTTTTGTCAGACAGGTCTTTATGTGATGGACAATATGTAGATTTCCAATGTCTGGCTAGAAGATACCTCGTTGCTAGTATAAGAATTGTTATCACCGTTTTTGCTGCTTTATTCCATATTGCTGGAAATAGTAACAAGAGACTTTCCCGTGGGGTGAGAGGTTGTGTTTTGGGTATCATGGTTTTTATGATCGCTTGGACTCGTTCCCATAGAGGTCTGATCCTTTTACAATCCCACCACAAATGCATCATGGTTCCTATGTGTACTCCACATCTCCAACATGAGGGGTCTGCTTTAGGAAATATCTGTTGCAACCTTTGGGGAGTAAGGTACCATCTGTAGACCATTTTTCTATGCGCTTCCACATGGGAGAAGCATGACGTATTGCCTTTGAGCGCGTTGAGCGCCCGCAGCCAGTCTTCATCTGAGAGTCCAGACAAGCCATCTCTTTCCCATTGTGTCACATAAGCAAAGGACCTCGGGGGTGGGGTGTGTAAGAGAGTTTTATAACAGAGGGATAGTGATTTGGGTTTGGTAGGGGCTGAGTGACATCTCTCTATAAGGGACGTCACCATATGTTCTTGTGGTTTTGATGTCTGCTTTTGCAGGTTTATCTTGTCATGTACAATACTTTTCAGTTGTAGGTATGGAAAGATAAGGGAGTTTGGCAAATTATATTTCTCCTGTAGCTCCGGGAAAGCTAAAATCCCTGACCATGAGCACACATCTCCAACTCGTCGGATACCGTGCGCCATCCAGGATTTTAGTGAGAGCCATGGTGAGAGTTCCTCTATTGCTTCCAGAGGGGCATGTACACTGTATTTTCCCTTGTCAGTTTTGGTAGTTAGGAACTTATCCCATATCTTCATCGTTAATGAAGTGGTAGGGTACCACAATGACCCTCGTTTTCGATATATCTTCGGTGTCCACAAGACAGTTTTCAATGAAGATGTGGAGACTCGATCTCTCTCCATGTCTACCCATTGAAACATGTGTGGAGTCGCGTGTAGTCGTATTGCTGATTCGAGAATGGCTGCTTCGTAATACGTGCTGAGCTTCGGGAGGCCTAAGCCCCCTCCCGATTGAGTGGTTTGGAGTAGGGAGAGAGGTAGTCTAGGTTTTTTGCCGTTCCAAATAAACCTGTTCAAGGTAGTCTGTAGTGACTTGAAGTAACTAGGCGGAACTTGTAGAGGCAACATGCGGAATATGTACAGGATTTTAGGTAGCAATATCATTTTAGTAGTGTGTAGCCTGCCTAACCATGATAGCTTGACTTGTCTCCATTTCTGGAAGCTGGAAACGCAAGTGTGTTGGAGGGGGTTATAATTTAATGATATCATTGACTGTGTGTGCAGGGCTAGTTTAACTCCCAAATATGTGATATATTTCTGCCGCCAGTCAAAGCGAAATGTGGCACGGAGGTTTTGTATGCGTGACATGGGTATGTGTAATGGTAAAGCTTGCGTTTTGGTAGTGTTCAATTTATAATAGGAGATGCGTCCAAATTCGTGTAATAATGTCATAAGCCTAGGTAGGGATGACTCCGGGTCACTCAGGGTTAAGAGGATGTCATCTGCAAACATAGTCATGCAGTATTCAGAACCCTTGATTTTGATGCCGGTGATGGTCGGGTCTTGTCTAATCTTAATAGCTAAAGGTTCCAGAGCGATTATGTAAAGAAGGGGAGATAGGGGGCATCCTTGACGGGTTCCGTTGGTAAGGCTAAAGGATGTGGAGAGAAAGCCGGATTGGGACACTTGGGCAGACGGGTTGTTATATAGAGTCATGATCCCCTGGATTAGTTCCGGTGGGAACCTATATTTAGCTAACACCGAGGACATATATACCCAATGGAGTCTATCAAACGCCTTTTCAGCGTCTAAGGCTAACAATAAACTTTCCATGCCTGCTTCTTCAATGTGGGAGAGTATATTCAAAAGTTTCCTGGTGTTGTCCGAGCCTTGTCTACCTTTTATAAATCCCGATTGATCATTGTGTATTAACTTTGGGAGTATCGATGCTATCCTATTCGCTATTAGTTTGGCATAAATTTTAGTATCGCAATTTAAAAGCGAAATGGGTCGGAAGTTGGCACAGTGTGTAGGGGGCTTCCCTGGTTTCGGTAATGTAGAAATGTGTGCCTTTAGCATCTCCATAGGCATAGATCCCAACTGGAAGCATCTATTAAATAGATTTGTCATGTATGGCGCTAAAATGTTTTTGAAGGTGTGATAATAGAGATTAGTGAATCCGTCTGGCCCAGGCGATTTTTGTTTCGGCAATTGGTTGATTATGTCTAGGATTTCTTGAGCCTGAAACGGTTGTGTCAACCTGCAACAATCTTCTGTTGATAGGGCAGGGAGATGGATATCCTGGAGGAATTTATCGATATCAGCCTGATTAGGGGAATGTGTTTCGCTATTGTGTGCTAAGTTGTATAAATCACTATAGTATTTGCCAAATTCCTCCACCACGTCCTGCGGATTGGTAATTTTTCGGCCCTCACGGTCATGTATAAATGCAATTTTAGACTGTGTCGTTCGCGCCTTTAGTTGGGCCGCTAGAATTTTGCCTGCTCTATTGCCTTCTTTAAAGAATTTATGCTTCATTTTAGTCAGAAAGTAAGTCGTTTTCGCGAGTTCCATATCCCCTAGTTTTGCTTGTAAGTGGAGGATTTGTTTTGTTATGGAGTGTGTTGGTGATGTTTTGTTTATGCGGGTGAGTTCCGCCAGCTTGGTTATCGTCTCTGTGTAATTTTTCATGCGTTGACGTTTGTTGTAGCTGGCTTGTCTAATGAATTGACCACGAAGGACCGCTTTGTGAGCTTGCCAAAGTGTGTCTATTTCTATATCTACCGTATCATTAGTGGCGAAATACGTCTCCAAATCCCCTTTGATCTGTGTAACAAACGTGTGGTCCCTAAGGAGCGTGTCATTGAGTCGCCACGACCTATTGCCAGAGGTTGGGTATTGAGTCATGTATGATATCGTGATCGGGGCGTGGTCAGACCAGGTAGTAATACCTATGGTGGCCTTTGTGATCTGCGCTAACTGCGTTGTTGGGATGAGGAAGCGGTCAATTCTTGAATAGGTATTGTGGACTAATGAATGGTGTGTGTAATCTTTTCCAAGAGGGTTTAGGGCTCTCCATGCATCGATGAATCCGTGAGTGAGAAGAGTATTTGCTATCAACGTGGTGGTACGTTGTCTCCGGCGTGACGTTGCCTGCGCTACCTGTGAGGATGAAGTGGTATCCAAAAGGGGATCTATAAGAAAGTTGGTGTCACCACCAGCGATAATGTTGCCATATTTGTGAGCATGTGTAAGAGATAAAACATAATCTAAGAAAATATGCTGGTCGTTATGTGGACCATAGAGGTTGACCAGTGTGTATTGAGTATTATTAATTATGCATTGCAGAATTAGGTACCTCCCTTTCTTATCGCTGATTTTTTTAATCAATTGAAATGAGACTTCGCTACTTATTAGGATCGTGACTCCCCGTTTCTTTTTCCTATATGTGCTATGGTATCCTATCGGAAAATTTTTGGACTTAAAAGTAGGTGTATGCATTGATTGGAAGTGAGTCTCTTGATAGAACGCAATGTGTGCTCTATGTTGTTTGGCCTCCTTGAGCGCAAGACGCCGTTTATGAGGGGAATTGAGGCCCTTGGCATTCAAGGAGAAGACATTAAGAGCCATATTCGTGGAGTGTATAGTTGTGGATATGATTATTATGTATATACGGGATTCCCTTACATGTCAAGGGTTTGAGCAGTTGATACGTCTCTTCATTAGGCCTGGTGGTCATCCCCAGTATTGTCTGGGTAATGTGGTAAGGCAATTGGTACGGTGTCAGACCAGTGTCCAATCCTGGCAGAGCGTGCACAAATCTGGCTTGTTGTCGGTATATTATCAGGGAAGTGGGACAAGTCAGAGGAAAGGGGGAAGAAGTAACTTGGATAGAACTATATACATTAAGATGGTCTCCATATTGGGACCTAGATGTCATATAGACAGGTGAGCAATTAAGCTCGCATGGGGGGAGGAGTCTTACTGTGGACCCCTTAAGGGGTTGTTCGTGAGTGTTTTGCATAGGGGTAGGTGGTAGACAATATATGAACTCTCCCATATAATACATATTGAATTTTGATCGTAACCTTGTTTCATAATCACTCGGTACAATGATAGCTTTACGATCCCCAGAAGTAAATTACGAAAATAAATCTAAACCACAATCTAGACATCAACCTATACATCTCAAAGAAGAACCTTTGTCCCCTTTTAGAACATAAAGGACAAGTTCGTTTCTTACTGCGTAGTTCCCGTAACAGGGGAATTAATGATGTTCATTAAGGCTGTGCTCTCTTTTTCAGAGGTACACGGGTCTATTCTTAAACAGCAGGTGCTGTGTGATATTGGTTTTAAATAGTCCTTGGGACTGTACGCCATTAATCAGAATATTTCAATGTGATGGGCGAGCATTAAAGATCTTTGAGGAAGGCGCCCGCAATCCGCGGTGTAGGTGGCATTTGTGCTCCCTAAGTTTGGCATTTTAGCCCTGGGTTGGTGCCCATGATAATTATAAACTTCTCATGGTGTAAAGAAGTAAGCCGGATCACACGGCATAGCTGGGGGGAGAGTATATTACATCTATCTATCCAGGGGCTCCATATTAGTTGGTAAGGCTGTGCGGTAAGCTTTGCCTTAGCCAGAAGCGGCACTGAGATAACCTACCACCTGTGTCTGGAACTTTAAACATTAAACAATTGAACAATACAGAACTGGATGAACTATATTAACGCAGGGAAGGCCCCACGTCCTGTTAATTTAGGAGTAAATGGCCCTATTGGGCCAACATGTTAGAGTCACTTAGCTGCTGCTACAGATTGCCATTCGTGGGCCAGTGTCGTCGGTGAGGTAATAGCCTGCTTCTTGACATCATCCCCAGGCACAATGTCCTCCATCGGGATATTCTAGGCGTTCAGAAGCTTCTCTCCGTCTGCTGGGTTGAGCATATGGTGTTCGGTGCCGTTGCGTCGCACTATGATCTTTGCCGGGAAACCCCATTTGTAAGGCAGGTCGGCTTCTCTCAGGGCTTTAGCTATCCGTTTAAATGATTTTCTTGCTGTTAGTGTAGTTGCTGAGAGATCGGTAAACAGCTGGACTTTACAGAAATCCTCTGGGAGTGCTGGTTGTTGCCTGGACGCCTGCATTATCTGCTCTTTTGTGGTGTAGTAATGTAGTCTGGCAACAGTGTCCCGCGGTATGGAAGTCGGGAGATGTTTGGGCCTTGGTAGTCTATGAATCCTGTCTATCAGTGTTGCATCCTCTGTGAGTTCTGGCACCAGTATTAGGAATAGACGTTTGGCATAGGGGCCTAGTTCTTTAGGGCTAATGCCGTCAGGGATGCCCCGGATTCGGATATTATTCCGTCTATCCCTATCCTCATGGTCTGCCAATTTAGCCACGATGGATGACATTTGCGCTTGCATGGTCTCAAAGGCTGTGGTCACATTGTTGTGCGCCGAAATGATTTCTTCCGTCTTGTTCTCCAAATAATCCGTCCTCTCACCGAGTGAATGTAGGTCTGCCCGGATTTCCTTGGCCATTTTGGCAAAATCAGCAGTTAGTAATGCCTTTAGGTCGTTGAGCATTCTTTGGATGGATGCATCCGTGGCTGGAACGACCTTAGTCGATACAGAGGTGACGTCGCTCCTGTCGGAGCTGGAAGCTGGCGATGAAGGCCTGTCGGCGCCATCTTGCACACGGCGTGGCGGAGATTGCATCGCTGTAATCTGCAATGCTGCCGGTTTCAGCTTCGATTTTTTTTATGTTGCGTTGTGCCATGGTCTCGGGTGACTTCCCCTATGTCAGTATAGGAGGGTAAGTGAAAATTGCTTCTCTAATCGCTGTGTTTTTCGGACTCCCGCACGGAGCTGATCTAGCAAGCGTCCGTCTCCATTAGCCGTCAGGCCACGCCCCAACTTCAGGTATTTTAAATAAACACAAATTTAATTTTTTAAATAATAAATTTCCCATAACACCTGTTATATATTTTCTCCTGAAAATCCATAAAAATGAGACTTCACCTCCCGGGAGACCTATTGTTTCTGCCATAGGTTCCCTCCTATGCAATCTCTCTCAATATATAGACATTCTCTTACAGCCTTCAGTCAGACTCATGAGATCATATCTTCAAGACTCCATGGCTCTTTTAAACTTTTTAAACAATTTTACATGGAAACCTAGTTTTATATTAGTGACATGCGATGTACAGTCACTATATACAATTATACCTCACGATATAGGCTGTCAAGCTGTAAGAGATATCTTAACAAGAGAAGGTAAAATAGCTGATAAACAAATTGAATTTATTTTAGAAGGTATTAATATTATTTTAAAAAATAACTATTTCTGGTTTTTACATTCATTTTATCTCCAAAAAAGAGGGACTTCAATGGGGACTAGGTTTGCTCCAAGCTACGCTAATTTATTTATGGCAGATTGGGAGTCTGAGGCCTTTGCGACCATGCTTGGAGAGCAAACCTAGTCTCCTTTTTTAGATATATTGATGATCTTTTTTTTTATCTGGGATGGCACTGAAGACGAACTCTTTTATCACTAATCTCAATATAAACAATAGAGGCATAACCCTTACTTACGAATACAGTAGAGAACAAATCAATTTTTTAGATCTTAATATTTTTATAACAAATGGTAAACTAAATACAAAGACGTTTTTACAAATACAAAGTCTGTGCAAATACTGCTATAGACAAAAGCAGTTGCCACTACCAACCCTGGTTAGACAGCGCTCCGAAAAGTCAAATACTTAGACTTAGGAGAAATTGTTCAGAAATAAAAGATTTTAATGTACAAGCTGATTTTCTAAAAGAAAAATTTGTCGAGAAAAATTGAAAATACTATCAGGGAGATCCAAAAAAAAGATAGAAACAAACTTTTAAAATATAAACCTAAAACTACAGATACAGCGATGCCTTTACCGATTATTTTTAATTTCAATAATAAAAGCAATAATGTAAAAAAGATTATAAGAAAGCACTGGCACCTTTTAAAACAAGATGAAACACTAAATAAAATTGTAGCAGAACGCCCAAATATTATATTTAGAGGAGCCCAAAATTTTAAGTCAATGTTAACTAAGAATTTTACTAGAGATACTAAAAAGACCCCTCCATATCCTTTTTTTCCACAAATAAAAGGTTTTTGTAAGTGTAAAATGTGTATTGTCTGCAGAACCACTGACCCCGATGTCCCCCACAAAATTACTGAATTTGTATCAAAAAGGTCCAATAAGGTCTACAAAATAAATGATTTTATCAACTGTTCTACGAAAAATGTCATATATCTGCTTGAATGCCCTTGTGGCCTCCAATATGTTGGAATGACCACAAGGTGTCTGAAAACGCGCTTAAGCGAACATTGCAGAAACATTAAAAATGGATACCAGAATCACTCAGTATCCAAACATTTTATTATACACAACAAAGATCCAAAAATGTTAAAATATATTGGAATAAAAAAATGTGTGGTTCCATGGAGGTGTGGAAATATTAAAAATATTTTAGGTAAAAAAGAAATGGAGTGGGTTTACAAACTCCAAACCCTCGTTCCACATGGTCTCAATGTAGACTTTGATTTGTTTAATTTTTTATAAGCTTAGCTATTATTCTTTATGGACATTGCTTTTTATCTTCTTTTATCTTTGTATTTTATTTGAATTTTTTGTCTCTGTATTTTACATTCTTACTGTTGTTTTTACTTGCTGTTTTTATATGCTGTATTAATATGTACTTATTCCATATTTATATATGCTGCTGTTTTCTTTTATGCCATCATGTCTGATTACACTGATTCAGTGTATCAGACATGATGTTTATCTTTATTTATCCATTTTTCTTCCTGTAGTCGGCTGCAGCTTTGTGCAAACCGACCTTTTTTTCCTATGTGGGATCTCCTTGACGACGGCTGCAGCAGTGTGCGAGCCGTTACGTCATACTCTCCACGCCCCTTTCTGACGACGGCCGCAGCTCAGTGCGAGCCGTCGTCTTTCCCTTTGTGCCCGCCCCTCCTCCAGGCGTCAGCCGCACCTCCTGTGCGTGCTGAGACCCTTCCACGCTGTCACATAGACGCCGCCGGCTGCGCTGTGCTCGCCGGCGTCTAACTACATTTCCCATCAATCTCTGGTGTGTTTATGCCGGTCACGTGACCGCGCTATATTTTATTTAATTATACTTATATTCTGCTTGTTTTACATTTATATTTATAAATTCCAATTGTTACCAAGCACCTTTATTTTACCACATTGTACTTTCTCTGTTTTTAAACAGTTTTTAATATATTAATACCAACCCTTCTTGTGATTGGTTACTCAATTTTTGGCGCCAATTTCAAAGAATTGGGTTTGCTATTTATTTATTTTCTTGCCAGGTATCAGGTTCTTTCCCCATATTGATAACGCCTTTTGGCGAAACGCGTTTATGGTTTTATATATTGTGTATTTTATATATTAAAGTATATTTGGTTACTTTTAATTGTACTATTTATCTTTTAATACACATTTCACCCACCTTCTACCTGGCATCATTTTATTACGTCGGACTCCAAGTAATCCTAGGTGGGGATTATACCACCAGCGCTATCAACAAGGAGCAGTTGTTCTGCTCCTTTCTTGTGAGTACCCATTCTATTTTTATTATTTTATGCAATAACTTTTATACAGTGTACACTATTGGCTGTTTCTTTCCATCCGAGTGCCAATTATACCACGGACGGAAGAAACACAGACGAAGGAAACCCACCTTACATCCCATAAGCGGGGATCAAACCGCTGTACACCCTTCATACCAAAGCGGGTCTTAGCTCTTGAAAATGTGAGTTTGCATTCAGGATTATTTATATTTTTATCTTTACTATTACAAACATACTACACTATTTGGCTTCCTATATTTTTTTGTCTTTTGCATATGAGCTGATCCATAAGGAAGAACATAATAAGGATAATTGCTCTGGATTGAATACTGCCACTCAATACAACTACAACAGACGTCTTTAGATAAGACTTTTTTTTTCTCTTACCTATTTATTTTATTTTGGACTATTTTATCTATTTTTACCAGGCGCAGCCCTTATTCCTATTTTTTGTCTTTGTATTGTGTCTAAGGGTTTTTGAGGGACTCCCTTATAGGGTTGTTGCCAGACTTTGTTATTTAGCGCTTACTCGTTGTTTTGTTTTTACTTTATTAGGAACCACAACAGCAATGTTTTGACCAAAAGGTCTTTGTTCTCTACTTTATAACTGAAGTTAAAATAGATTGCAGATAGATTTGTAAATATTTGTTATGGAGGTTTCTATTAACAAGATAGCTATTTCTCCTTGGCATTATGAAAGCTTTGTACCTGCATAGTATATAATCCATTAAGTAATAAGATAGGATGTTTAATTGCACTTCACTCACAATAACATAGAACCAATAACGTTACCATATGATGAATGAACAGATTGTTAACTATCACCATTTCAGTGAAAACTGAACAGTCTCTGTCACCACAGGGAAGTGAGTGCTTGTTATTCTGTATCCTGTCTAATGTGTTAATTTATAGAATTTCCCTCAGATGTTCATGTAAATCAAAATACAAGAATTTTAGTAACTGATCTAAAAGACAGAAGTATTTGTTTGCTTGCAGGCATGTGAATGGTAAATTAAAAACTGGTCAGTTTATTCAAAACTTGACAAAACAAAATATGATGCAACATTTATAGTCACGTCTCGGGTATTAAATATTACACACTATGGGCTCTTAGGGTGGGGGGGGGGGGGGGGGGAGAAGCAGGGACATTATACCAGCAACCACTCAGATTATTAACCCATATTTTCATAAGAATTTGGGGGAACATCAATGACCTGAATTTTTCAATTTTAACCCCTTAAGGACACATGACATGTGTGACATGTCATGATTCCCTTTTATTCCAGAAGTTTGGTCCTTAAGGGGTTAAAGGTAACTTGTCCTAGCAAATACATTTTTGATGATGACTTCTCCTAAAGCAGGCCTGGGTAAAAGGCAGGTCGCTAGATGTTTAGAATGGCAAAGCATCATGCAAGTTGCAATTATACAACATCTGGGGATCTGCCGTTTGCCCACCCCTATCTTAAAGTTAAGGGCATTGCTAAGATATGCAAAAGATAATTTAATGACAGCTTGTCAGTGCTTCACCCAAAGGTCTTCCAAAACCTAACCTTTTAACACCTACATAAATAAAAATACACTCTCACAGTTAGTTACATAAAGACAAACATATCTACACCTTGTAACACAGATGCATAGGAGTCCGCTCCGTGGGTCCTATGGAATGACTGCAAAAGGTTAAGTAAGGCTTCTCTAGACATGTTAGCGTCTCCAGCCATCATTAAATGTTTTCTTCTGTGACTCTCACTGGGAGTGAAAGCAGCTTTGGGAATATGATAGAATGTGTTGGGAATCTAAACTGTGTTGCTTCTGCTTGTTGGGACTGAACAAGGAGACCAAGCAAGGGCAGCAGCATGGCAGTTGAAGCCACTGAGAGACAAGACTCCACAAGCACTGTTGGGGCAAACAGATTCATGGCTAAATAACCCCTTGTTTGGGGATGGAGCCCATCAAGACTCCCACCTACCAACATGATTGCCTAAAGGAGGGATAGGCAACCTTCGGCACTCCAGATGTTTTGGACTATATCTCCCATAAGGCTCTTACACCCATAATGCTGGCAAAGCATCATGGGAGGTGGAGTCCAAAACATCTGGAGTGCCAAAGGTTGCCTATGCCTGGCCTAAAGCAATGGCTTTGTATTTTATTATTACAAGTAGAAATCCATCCCTGGAGTATATACTGTGGCTTGCAGTAGTGAGTAACTTTAGGGATGGTTAGTAGCATAGGGCTACACATTTGTTGTCCTTATAATAGTGCATTCTATTCCTTTAGGTTATGTTACTTGGGTAATTATCTACTACCCAGTGATATGGCTGCAGCTACGTTTCTAAAGAAACCCTCTTCATAAGTTAATTCCAGTACTCCTCTATGAATAATCACAGCAACTACGGAGCACACACTACAGTTCCTGTGAAAGAGAACAGAAGAACTGTCTGTATGGGGTGGTTCTCTTGTTCTTTTCTGTTACTTAAGTGATTGACAGGCGATTGTATACATTTTTGTAGATTTATACAAACATCTACAGATTTACTAGCAGTTCGGTATGAATTTAATTTTATTCTCTATCTTTTGTTGTTGTGTATAACATTGAACATCTAAAATCAAAATGGGTTTACTTCAGGGTGATCATGCCAAACTAATCTTGTAGATTTTTTTGACTGGGTAACTAAAATAATAGATCAGGGTGGTGCAGTAGACTTGGCTTACCTAGATTTCAGTAAGGCTTTTGATACTGTTGCACATAGAATGTTTATCAATAAAACTGCAATATTTAAGTTTGGATTCCAATATTGTTCAATGGGTAAGGCAGTGGCTGGGTAACAGGCAACAGATAGTTGTAGTCAATTGAGTATATATTCGAAGCATGGTCTAGTTACCAGTGGGGTACCTCAGGGATCTGTACTTGGACCTATTCTCTTTAATATTTGTATTAGTGATATTGCAGAAGGCCTTGATGGTAAAGTATGTCTTTTTGCTGATGATACTAAGATATGTAACAGGGTTGATGTTCCAGGAGGGATAAGCCAAATGGCAAATGATTTAGGTAAACTAGAAAAATGGTCAGAGCTGTGGCAGCTGACATTTAATGTGGATAAGTGCAAGATAATGCATCTTGGATGGAAAAACCCAAGGGCAGAGTACAGAATATTTGATAGAGTCCTGACCGCAACATCTGAGGAAAGGGATTTAGGGATAATTATTCAAGATGACTTAAACGTAGGCAGACAATGTAATTGAGCAGCAGGAAATGCTAGCAGAATGCGTAGGTAGAGGTATTAGCAGTGCTCATGCCATTGTACAGAACACCGGTGAGACCTCACTTGGAGTATTGTACGCAGTACTGAAGACCGTATCTTCAGAAGGATATTGATACTTTGGAAAGAGTTCAGAGAAGGGCTACTAAACTGGTTCATGGATTACAGGATAAAACTTACAAGGAAAGGTTAAAGGATCTTAACATGTATAGCTTGGAGGCAAGACAAGACAGGTGGGATATAATAGAAACATTTAAATACATAAAGGGAATCAACACAGTAAAGGAGGAGACTTTATTTAAAAGAAGAAAAACTACAGCAAGAGGACATAGTCTTAAATTAGAGGGACAAAGGTTTAAAATAATATCAGGAAGTATTACTTTTCTGAGAGGGTAGTGGATGCATGGAATGACATTCCAGCTGAAGTGGTAGAGACACAGTAAAGGAGTTTAAGCATGCATGGGATAGGTATAAGGCTGTCCTAGCTAGAAGATAAGGCCAGGGACTAATGAAAGTATTTGGAAAATTGGGCAGACTAGATGGGCCGAATGGTTCTTAACCGCCGTCACATTCTATGTTTCTATGTTTCTATGAAGGCACAATTTAAATCCTTCTCATATGTTTCAATGTGTTCCTTTTACAATGTTTGCACTTGTTTTACTTATAATAATGTTTATTTTAGTAGAATATTCTAGATAGTATAAAAATTATAAAGCACAGAAGTTAAGTTACCTTCAATTACAGTTTAGAACTTTACAGATTCAGACTAAAAGAAAGAACACACAGAGAGAATGTCTAACTATATAAGCTGTTTTTTTATAAAGTAAATGGAACAGAATAGGCAAAATACATAGTTTGGCTAGAGGCAATCATATTAAAAAGAGAGACTACACAGATTCTGGATATGTTTCAGACATGTTCTCTCTCCTTAATGGCATAAAGAATGTAATTAAAGCCCTCAGGTTCTCGTATACAGAAGTAATAGCATTATAAATCCGACATCTTATAAATTATTAGGAATGAATCTGTTCCATTCTGCTTTACTGACCCACAAGAGTAAATATGTCATCATTGATGAACGAACATGTTTACCCAAGAAAAAAAAAAAGAGTTTTCAACAAAAAACAACACAAATAAATCATACACTGAACAATTCGGACTGGTGGAACACATCATGTCTCGGAAAGATGTCAGTTACATTATGCTCATTAGCAAACTTTGATTTTTCCTTTTAAAATTTCTCTGCTACTTTTTTTCCGGATAACAATAAAAAGATTAGGTATGTCAGAACAAACTCAATGAAACTGAAAGACATCTACCAGGGATCACGCTTGGGTCTGGAGGCAATAAAGAATGTGCTTTGATTATTGTAATTCAAACACTGCATTTAGTATTGAAAGAAAGACTTATTAAATGTATTAATGTCATAATTGAAATAATAATTAATTTTGTGTTATTTTAGTGGCTCTACTTGCAGCTGATGAAGAGGTTCCAGAATTTGACCTGTCATTTGATTCTATTATTTGTCTATTGTTAGTTTTTAACTGATTTGTCTATACTTTCAATATACATATATATTGTGTATCATATCACCATAGATAACCACATTATATTGGCAATGTAAAAAAAAAATAGAAAAAATAATAATAATAAGAAAAAATAAATAAATCAGTAAATAAGTAAAATAATAATATATATTATTTTTATTTTTTTATTTAACCAGTGTTTTTAACACTAATTACTATGGATGCTTAAAGGAACACTATAGTCACCTAAATTACTTTAGCTAAATAAAGCAGTTTTAGTGTATAGATCATTCCCCTGCAATTTCACTGCTCAATTCACTGTCATTTAGGAGTTAAATCACTTTGTTTCTGTTTATGCAGCCCTAGCCACACCTCCCCTAGCTATGATTGACAGAGCCTGCATGAAAAAAAAACTGGTTTCACTTTCAAACATATGTAATTTACCTTAAATAATTGTATCTCAATCTCTAAATTGAACTTTAATCACATACAGGAGGCTCTTGCAGGGTCTAGCAAGTTATTAACATAGCAGGGGATAAGAAAATCTTAATTAAACAGAACTTGCAATAAAGAAAGCCTAAATAGGGCTCTCTTTACAGGAAGTGTTTATGGAAGGCTGTGCAAGTCACATGCAGGGAGGTGTGACTATGGTTCATAAACAAAGGGATTTAACTCCTAAATAGCAGAGAACTGAGCAGTGAGGCTGCAGGGGCATGTTCTATACACCAAAACTGCTTCATTAAGCTAAAGTTGTTCAGGTGACTATAGTGTCCCTTTAATTAATTACTGTTTCATAGACTAGCAACAACTGAAGGGTTCTATTCAACTTTTATGGCTAAAGTCAAAGCAGTTTTTGCCGTTTTTGTCATTTACCAAGTTGCTGCAAAATATTGTATTGGTGTACAAACTTGCACGTTCCATGCAATATTTTCAGAAATAATGCATGGTTATTAAATAACCACTACACTATGATTATTACTATACATATTAACAACGATGAACTATTGTGTCAGAAGAAATTATGCATACCTAAAGCTATTTTTTTCCTACTTCTGCATCACAAATAATTTATAATCTTCTTCCGCCCTAACAACAAGGACTAATATGCTTCATGGATGTATGACAGTGTGATACTTAAAGGAATACTCCAAGCACCATAACCACAACTCCCTTTAGTGGTTATGGTTCCAGGATTGATATGATTTGACTTCTTAGCTGGGGTCTGATCAACAATCATCTGAAGCTCTAAGCTAATAAGTTATGCCTTGCACTGCCTTAGGAGAGATAATGGAAGTTTCTGCGTAGGATCTTCTGGCTCCCATTTCATTGGTAGTTGAGACAGGGAGCAGTACTCAGTGCAGCCCAAGTAAGACGTCATTCCGTTTTAAAACACTACATTCACTACTTACAGTGGGATGAAAGGGGTTGTAGGTGAATAGGGGGGCTGTAAAGATGGTAGGGGGACTGTGAGGTGGGTAGGGGGACTGTGAGGTGGGTAGGGGGACTGTATAGTGGGTAGGGGGGCTGTGAGGTGGGTAGGGGGGCAGTAGAGTGGGTAGGGGGCTGTGAGGTGGGTAGGGGGGCTGTATAGTGGGTAGGGGGGCTATGAGGTTGGTAGGGGGGCTATATAGTGGGTAGGGGGGCTGTAAAGTGGATAGAGGGACTGTGAGGTGGGTAGGGGAGCTGTGAGGTGGGTAGGGGGGCTGTGAGGTGGGTAGGGGGGCTGTATAGTGGGTAGGGGGGCTGTATAGTGGGTAGGGGGGCTGTGAGGTGGGTAGGGGGCAGTATAGTGGGTAGGGGGCTGTATAGTGGGTAGGGGGGCTGTATAGTGGGTATGGGGCTGTGAGGTTGGTAGACGGGCTGTATAGTGGGTAGGGGGATGTGAGGTGGGTAGGGGGCAGTACAGTGGGTAGGGGGGCTGTGAGGTGGGTAGGGGGCAGTATAGTGGGTAGAGGGACTGTCTGTGAGGTGGGGGCATTTGAATGATGGGTAGGGGGGTAGGGGGCTGAAAAAGGAAAACCTTTCAGTGTCCTCTTGGTCCGGTGGGCAGCTTCCCAGTAACCTGCGTGGGGGCGGAGCTTGTGGACGAGAGGCGGGGCTTCTTTTTGGGGGCGGGGCATACAGCCGGAATGATTTCAAAGTGTGCAGGGAGACTGAGAGGTCTCCCTGCAGCTGCTGGCAGTCACACCAGCCCCCAGCTCCTTCCTCCTCCCTCCTCCCTCCCCTCAGGCAGACAGGCTGGCACAGTCCGAGGGGAGGATTAATCAGAATAATCATTAGGGCTGTCAGCCCGGCCCCAGCCACACCAGCCCAGCCACCCACTCTCTCAAACAGAGAATTCAGCAGCCGAAATCCCTCCCGCCCACCTGGAATCCTGAAACGCCCACCTGTGGGCGGTAGGGACCAGGTTGATGACCCATGAATTAAACAGACCTGAGGAAGAAGTTGACACATCACCACAAAGGACCTGCGTGAAAGAGAATTGGGAGAACGAAGCCCAATACTAGATTTCAGATACGTTTTCTACTTTAACAACTCTTACTCTATTTTAGCAACTATTTCATGTGAAAAACATAGGGGTACCTAAAATGCAAAGTTTTTTTACTCTTCAAAAAAGCCTACACAAAAAACCAGATGGCGTAACCCTTTAAAAAATGTCTGCAATCATATCATTTTAATTAGAAATCACAGGGCTTACTTGGAACAAATGGCAAGGGACAGAATAAATTCTTATTAATATTGAGTTGAAGTCACATATTGCATGGCATCTTTCATTTCATCATTCTTTGGGAGGTTGAAAAATGGAAACCTGTGTGAGTTAGCACTCTGTGAGACCTAGGATATCGCACAGCAAGGATATCGCACAGATGAATAAAGCTTTAAGACAAGATGAATATGCCGCAAGAGCTCTATGCCTTATCCATAGGAAATTGTTGAAACAACAGTAAAACATCAGGAAGAGCCTGTAGTGGTTGTCTACCCTGCAATGTAGACATTACAATTTCTTTGAAACTGCAATGTTTTCCATTGTATGGCTAAAAAGACGGAATACTGCATCCGGTCCACTTTAATGAGATGAAGTGGTCTGGGTGCCTATATTGTCCCTTTAATTCCACTTTGTCCTGCTTTACCCAATATACTAGAGAGGAATCACTTTTTATAGAATGTCAACTGTTATGGCCGTCAGACTAGAAAGCAAATGACTACTAAATGAACGAATAGTTACTGACATTGGGCAGGATTAGTAAAACGTGTGACTTCTCTCATAAGGTCTTGTTTGGTAGATAGGAAAGGGAAACCTGTTAATGAGTTTTAACACTCTTCTAGACAGAGTGGTCACAATAGCAAATATATCTCACAAATGTGTAGAGTGTTATGACAGGAGGAGTAATGACTCCTTTCAGACTGGAAACCTACTAATCAGGACTCAATGGTTTATTAAATAATATAGCCCAGGTGCATTGCAAGGATAAAAAAAGACCACGGGCTTCAACCCACTGTAAATTTGGTGGGTCATCTGTCAAATATTGACCTAAAGCATCCCTAAAGCTTTCCCTATACAGCTCCCTAAGTCCAATCCAAACTTTACCATGTTCTACGATTCACATTATCAGTTATTCAGTAAAGTGAGAATTCAAAGGCCAAAATAGCCGAAGTGAAAAATCTCTCTTGCCAACTATGTTTTTTTAATTTGACTCTTCTGATCTTAAATGTAAAATTCACTGTGACTTCAATTAGAACTCTCACTTTCGTAAATAACTCTGCTAGACACACAGAGTGTTATGCACTAAAGTGAGAATCACAAGTAAATTCCAAGTGGATATTAAATTCGAGGCCACAATAGTCAAATTGTGAAAATTTCTCTATGACATCTAAGCTTTAAACTAAAATTTTAAAATTAATTTGGAATTCACTTTGATTCTCACTTATAAACCTCTATTTAAGAATAATCCCACATTATTACTGTATTAACCCTGCACCTACAGCATTAACATAAAATGTACAGTGTTAAACATGCGCCAAGCCTTTCAATCATCCCAAATTCAGCGGGACAGTCCCTAATTTTTACTTTTGGGGACACCAGGGAACTGTCCCCAACATTCATAGCACGAGCACATGAAAAAACGCACTTGCATGATTTCACTTGCATGATTTCTGCAGGGTTAGCCGTTAGTGGGCTGGTCTGCACGATGTACAGGAAGCCTAGTGTGTATTCACACTGGGCTGACCTGCCATTAACCCGGCAGGTCCCGTCCCTTTCTACATCACTGACCAGCCTTTATCTCTCTGCCACCAGCGTCAGATTTGCAGGATGCCGGAGTTGGGAGGCATGCTGCACCCACGGCATTAAAGTGTGCACCATAGCAATACCCACACACTGTGCTAGATAGTTATATCTCTAAATATGGTGCATTAAAGTGGACCTGTTAGAAATGATGTAATGGTACAGAGGATTCAGAGCTAACAATTAAAAAGAGGCAAAAAATCCTGACCCAGGGATATTCTATACCATACTCAAAGCTCCAGCCCAGGCTAATTCCACCATCCCCGGCAACACCCTGATTATATCCTATTGTTAACACATTACCACACTTAATAAATAGATTTAATTCATATTATCTGCTGGCTACGAGCATAGCTCAACTGGATCTGGAAATGGTTTTAAAGATTCCTTAATGATTCTAAAATTCGGGATACAAAAAATAAAGAATGTGGTAAACCGCGCCAAAATAGTGCTCAGAAGTGTAGAATAAATAAATATGTTATACATACATCTCAATCTTGATTAGTACAATTCAGTATGAAGACCTCAAGAGAAACATAAAGAATACAAACAATAGTGCAATATGCTATAATGAGTGGATACACATATGTGCAAAATATCCGATAAAAGGCAAACTCACACTTTACAGAGCTGCTAAGAGCTCTGCTGTATATCGCCTGGATGGTATAATCACCGTCTTAGGATATGTAGATGTAGGTAGTATGGAATATCCAACCTCAGCCACATACGGTATGTATGTATAACATATTTATTTATTCTACACTTCTGAGCACTATTTTGGCGTGGTTTACCACATTCTTTATTTTTTATATTTCTGTTCACAAATAGCAGGTATTGGGAAATCCTGCTGGTTCACTTCTACCACACTTTTTCTGGTTATATAGCAAGCGCCTAAACTTCTCCTCTATTATCTAAAATTCAGGATAAAATCCTGGACTCACTAAATTAAGTATATTCTAAGTATATTCTTTTAAACCAAGGTAAATATATTTGTGATATGTACTTAACATACTGCCCTCGATTTATTATTGTTGGATATGTTTTGCAAATTATTTTATACTTTTAATATTTTTGAATAAATGTTTAAATTTATTTTTTCAACATTTTAAAATATAAAAAAATATAATGTATAAAAATATATCAATATATGAAAATGTAAATATTTGTCATAATATTTAAGAATTTTAAATGTTTATTAACAAGATTAAAAAGGCTAGAAGAGAGGACCTGATAGGGTGATCTATACACAGTAAAATACATTATATCCTTACTGTAGGCGATATATTTGTGAAGAACACTTCAATCCGCGTTATGGGAGACATCCAGATATTTGATTGAGGGGCCATTAGGGACACACCTTAGCTTTGCTGATACTTAGCTTTTATCACAGAATCCATTACGTTACAGAGTGAGAAGTATGTATCATATACCGGTAATGAAATGCATATATTATGTAGTGAAATCCATATGTCATATACTGAAATACATATATTATATACTGAAATTAATATATATATACTGATGTCCATAAGTCATAGAATAAAATTTTGTTTAAGATTGTTTTGAAAAATGTCCAATAAAAATAATTTGGAAAACAAAACAAAACCCATATGCTATATAATGAAATCCACATGGTATATAGTAAAATCCATATGATATATAGTGAAATATGTACTTCATATACTGAAATATGTTATATCTGTATGCTATATAATGAAATTCTAATGTTATATACCAGAATCCATATGTCCTATACATATGCTATATAATGAAATCTATCATATACTGAAATCAATATGTTATATACTGAAATCAATATGTTATATAATGAAATTTGTATGCTATATATTGAAATCCATGCCATCTAATGAAATCTAAGTGCTATATATTTAAGTCCATATGTCATATAAAAAAATCCATATGTTTTATACGGAACTCTATATTCTATAGACAGTAATCCATATGCTATACACTGAAATTAATTTTTATATACTGAAATTAGTCATCAGTCACATGGTCCTGACCTTGCTCTGACCATGGCCCTTTGATTCTGTCCTCTGTGACTCATTCTACAGTTGCAGGCACAGGAAGCAGATCTATTATACAGTAGGTGAGTACAGACAGTCCTCACTTACCGACCGGGCTCCGTTCTTACCGCTCGGTCGTAAAGCGAATTGGTCGGTAAATGAGGATGCACTAGAGAGCAGGTCTATGTTTGGGGGAATTCACCTGAACATAGACCAGCTCACAAGCCCAGGGAATGCCAGGAAAATTTGGAGTTTGGGAAAAATTTTGGAAACATAGACTAGCTCAACAGGGCAGGGAATCTCTGAAATCTATATTTGGAGTATATTCCCTGAACATAGACCAGCTCTCTAACATGGAGAATCCTTTGAAACCCCACGCAAGAGAGCTGGTCTTGGGTCCGAGCAGTCGTAAAACGTGGTAAGTCGCAAAGTGAAGACTACCTGAGTACTATCATGACTATACAATGTGATCCATGCTATTGGACTTTTATTTGTTATTCCTACAAAGAGTTCCTGTAAGTGGATAAACTGGAATGGAGCTTGTGTTAGAATATTTACCTAATTCGTGTAATTTTAGTCGAACATCAGTAACATGTCTAGGAATCTGTCCAGAGGCTGGCCTCTGGACTAATTCCTTAGACTCATTAACAGTTGCAAGCAAGAGTAGCAGGCTTCATTCAGTAGGTTAGTTCATTTTGGTCTGAGCAATATTTCCAACTTCTTTTATTTGCAAATGCTAGTACTATCAAAGAGTTCCTGCAAGTGGATCATGTAGAATGGAACTTGTGTTTTAGAATATGTAGCTAATGCATCTCAATATCTTAACTTGAACTAAAGAAAACTGTCTGGTGGATGAGTTTACCCCTGATTTTTTCTCTATCTTTTTTTGCAAGTTAAAATTACATGCAAATTATGTTTACCCTATTCAGAGTTTACAATAATTCAATTGTAAGACTTTAGCAGGTCTTTGCAAAGAAGCTGCATTGCTCTGGAGTTTTACTGGAATGTGTCTAAGTTTGGATGGTAGGTCCCTTACACAACAGCCTATTCACAAAGATGTGTTGTAGGTTAAAGGGACACTATATTGAATTTGTTCTGGTGAGTAGAATCATTACCTTAGGGCTTTTTGCTGTAAGCACTGTCTTTTCAGAGAAAATGCAGTGTTTACATTACAGCCTAGTGATAACTTCACTGGCCACTCCTCAGATGGCTGTTAGAGATCCTTCCTGGGTCATGGCTGCCTAAAATGCATCCAAACATTCAGTGTCTCCTCCCTCTGCATGCAGACACTGAACTTTCCTCATAGAGATTCATTGAATCAGTTTATCTCTATGAGGATATTCTGTTTGGCCAGGGCTGTGTTTGAATTGTACTGGCTCTGCCCCGATCTGCCTCTTTGTCAGTCTCAGCCAATCCTATGGGGAAGCATTGTGATTGGATCAGGCCACCACTTCTGATGATGTCACCAGACAGCATGCAGAGCTACAGCTTCAGTCTTGAATACAAGTAATTGTAATCTATTTAGGGAGGCATGAGGGGCCCATGGGGGCTAGATTGTGGTTTTAACACTATAGGGTCAGGAATACATGTTTGTTTTCCTGACCCTATAGTGTTCCTTTAATTGCAATCTTTTATTAACAATGCATTATTAATCGGAATACCCAGTCAGTATCTCCTGAAATAAAAGCTCAGTTAGCAACCTACAACGTATAGTGAGTTATGTGTTCAACTCACCTACAATTCTCCTATTTTAAGGGAATTGTAGAGCATTAACTATGCATAGTGCACGGCTTACTTAGCTCTTCTATAAGGAGATACTTCACCATGCATAGCTAATGAAAGATTTAAACTCACCTACGAGTCATCTTACATTATTATTATGATTATTTAACTATTTATGTCATATATATAGCGAGAAACTTTTTCTGCAGTGATGTACAATTTTATAATAGGGGGGAATTTAAATGAGACAATTGCAAAATGCTACAGGAACGATAGGTTGATGAGGACTCTGCACAGAAATCCCTCTGTGTAATATCTTCTAAATCAGGCAATCTGATGGAATAGATACACATGAGAGTTAGTAGTCCTGTATGGTGGATATAGGATTACAAGACATAGAAACATAGAATGTGTGTTGACTCAACACACATTCTATGTTTCTATGTCTTGTAATCCTATATCCACTGTTGACCCATCTAGTCTGGCCAATTTAGTTTGAAATATGCTTTATTCATTTGGTGATGTATTTTTTTATAAGAGATCTAGGCATGTTAAAGAGAGATATTTAAAGGACTGTGTCAACCTAAACATTGTTGATACAGTGAATGTAGAAAATATAAAAAGTGATCTATATTTTGTTAGCAATATGGCAAGCAAATGCATGAAATAAATGAAAACCATTTTCTGCAGTGTATTTTGCTTATGACATCACTTTGTGGCTTGATATTTAAATTACACATTTTTTACACATAATAAAAGTAGTTCATCCAACTGCATATCAAGCCACAGGTGATGTCAAAAGCAGGAGACTCCACAGACATGTTTAAAATATATTTTATGCCTTTGCATGCAATTCTGCTAATACAATGCATTGTTTTTTTTTCAGCATTTTATATTCTCTCCATTCACTGTAAAAGAAAAGTTACGTTTGACAGAGTCCCTATAGTTTCAAAGTGAACATTTTACATTTAACACATAATACCATAGATAAGGAAATTAAATAGTAGAGGGTTCATGTCTTGGTGATACTTCTATTGGTAGGAAGTAAGTTGATGTTTGCTATAGTAACAGTTACTAACAGCTGAAAGAACAGATGACCTACCAAAGGTTTGCATGACGTTACAATTCTAAGTGACAGCCATTCAGTGTACTAGTTCTGAGTGTAAATTACATGTTTAATTGTTCTTTTTGGGGTAGATTTTTCAACTTATATTTCTCAGGTTAATGCATTAACTTGTATAGTCAATTAACTAATATTTGTTCTCTGCTGTTTCCTTTATAGATAATTTGAAAACATAGTTACTGAAAACCAAAGATCACATAGTCATAATAAGTCTACATGTAGACATCCTTGTCTATACATGCATATTTGAAAGGAATATATTGTAAATAAAACATAAAACTAATAAAATATAACATTAACAATGATCTTAATGTTTTTATTTCTTCAGTGTAAAAGCAACAGAAGATACAGTTGTAATCAAAGCTATTCAAGCATTGAAAATCAGGTTGATTGTCACAATTTACAGACTTTCAGCTGTTTGAAATGAGCAAATCAAACAAAAGTGCAGCTTGTTACGTCATTTTATGACTCACTGTAATATTTTACAATATTGTTGTTGTTTTTTCATTTAATATGTATTGATTAAAGTGCCATGATCACTTCATTTATTTAAAGTGGTCATGGTGCCTGGGATCTGCTTTTCACTGCACTTACGGAGATTAACCTTTTTGCCTGCCAGATGTGTAACTCCACCTCCAGCAGCATCATATGGGTCTTGTTGGCTAGCATGGAACTAGAGTTCCAGGTGGCTCATGTTAATTCTGTGCAAAATTGGTTTCTTACTCCAGCACTCACAGCATGCTGGCACCAGGCAGCCAATGACAGCATGCCCCTCCTTCCGTGCTGCCCCTGTTCTCCCCTCAGTCCGTCCTCTCCCCCCTTCTGGCAAGGTGAGGGACGTCAGCAAAGGAAGATTGGGCTGAGTGGAAATTTGGCCTGTGCATTGAAAAGTAAGGTATGTTTTAGCTGTTGTTTTTTTTGTTTGTTTTTTTTGTTTGTAAGTTTCGAGGGCACACCAGCAGGGCAAGGGTTACTTTAACAAAAAACAACTCTGTAATAATTCTTTAAATCTATCTATCTATCTTCTTCCTTATTCGTCAAATATCTGTATATCAATATCTTTATTTTCCATTTGTTAGCTTTTATATTGTATATTTTATATATTGACTAAATGATCTAGTATTTTTTGTTTAGGCTTGTTTTGTTTTTTGTTTTTTTAGGGGTCTGTTAGAACCCATACTTTTGCTCACTATGCAGCAGAACCTTATTTTGTAACACTGCTTATTTTCTACTGACCTGTTTTTATTTTAAATTATTTAAAAATAACAACATTAGACATAAAAGTAACCCGATAAGCCATGATACACCTTGAAATGGCATCTTCATTTTGCATTACCTTTTTGGTCATAGACATGGTCTGAGTAATATAACATTTAATAACCAGAGACCACTTCAACTTTTCAATCAAACACATAGTAGACACTCTAGTTCCATTCTATGGACTTTGGAAGTGTCCATTTTCATTTAAGATAATTCCTTCTGATTGAGTAGGTTTAAAGAAAAAAAGATGATTTATTCCACAGGTAATGATGTCAGTAAGATAACTGACAAGTAATCAATGATCGCCACAATATCAGAATAAATAACACACAGGCGTTTAAGGAAGATTTATTTTCTCATCCTAAAATTCACACAATGGTCTCTAATATATATCTCCATCCTGTCACAATGAATCAGAATATTTTCTTTAAATAAAACACCAACAAAAAGCACTAGAGGGCATCAGTTGAATATATTGTTTTAGAATCATGAGTTGATCACCAAAGACGTGTTAAGACCTAAAGGGTAGGATGGAAACATTGTTACTGCCCACTGTCCAATAAACATTACGTTGCATTCAGCATTTTGCAAAAGCCAATTGATAGAAGTTCTGAGATGTAAGAGATTGGTTTTTGTGTCTCCAATAAATGGAACACAGACCAAGTAACCTGGGATATGGAACCACATATCCCATATCAAGGCAGCCTTATACATTCCAAGACAGTTGGCCAGTATGCCATGCACTGGAACAATGGCATGTCCCTGATATTAAAAGTGCAAAACTCACTGCTTATTTTCTCATGATTAGCCCATTTGACTTTAAATAAAGATTTCCTAACCCCTTAAGGACCAAACTTCTGGAATAAAAGGGAATCATGACATGTCACACATGGCATGTGTCCTTAAGGGGTTAAGAACAGGACATGGATCGTCTTACACTTCAACTTACACTTCAATTAAACTTTGTTCCAGCTTTTTATACCAGCTCTTTTAATTGAGATTTTGAATAATATAAATTAAACTAATTACTTAGATTAAATACTTTTCTAAGTGACAATGAACTTAGAAGTACAAGAGTTCAAGCTTTATCTTTAAAATGAACATTTGTACATAATGCCAACTTAAAATATTTATTTGTATACTTAGCTCTGATCCCCCCGAGAAGCTTCAAAATGATAACCTGATCTCAATAAGGATCAGAAACTTGCAACCAAAAGATGGTGACAAAATAATTATTTGTGAAAGCGTGGTTGACATTGCAAGGAAAGAAACTCCACCACCTAACAACTACTGAAATAAACACCTATCCAATAAGTTATTAAGATTTAACATGAGCATAGACAGGTTCCGTAAATGAAAATCAATATAGTTTGTATATAGTCAATATAATTTGAGGATTCTCCTGAGTTGATCTTTTTTTTTTTTTTTTTTGTCAATCTTTCTTTTATTGAGGCATATGGTTATGGTGGTACAGAATAAAGAGAGGGAGACTTGCAGGGGTTACACAGGCTAATATCATCACAACAAATTACAAAATCTCCTAGAGTTATCCACCTCATTTTATATTTTTTAAACAAGCTTAGAACATTGAGTTATTCAAACAGGTGGGTTATAATAAATGTCTTGGTTATCCAGCTTGATTAATGTAACGTTGAAACATCAATATACATTTTGAGTAAAAACATAGAAATATCAGGCTTTATAACAGTAATAGGTTGAACACGCTAAGCTTGGCAGATGTATCATTGGTCTAGTAGACTATTAGAAATACATCAGGATAACTGTCGCTTTTAGTAGTATCAGGTGAGTGATTATTATGGTAATGCATGGGTTATAACGAGCTATTAATTAACGCCAAACTTAAGATCAGGGATTTCTCAGGGATGTTTAGACTAGTATGTAACCTGTTAATTTAACAGAGCTGTGTAAAGCACGTGTTAGGTAGGTTCTACATTATGCAGTTATACATTTATACAGGGACAATTTAGCTGTTTCTATCCAGCAACTAAAACAAGTAAAGTGAACTGCGAACAGGTTAATTCTCGACATGCATGTTTCCATGTGAGCATTTTATACACAGGCTTAAGTTCCCTATCCTGAAGTGTGTGCAAGAGGGTTTAAACAAGCATTTACAGCATAAGCTCAGGCCTAAAAATTGTTAAACATTTAGGTGGTAGGTAAGGCAATAGTCAGGGTAGACAATATGCCGCAAGAAACATAAAGACATCTCTGTACTATAGTGTCTTAGCGATATGATGCATTAGCTATGCTTGTACAGGTAAGTTCTTACAGTACGTTACAAGGTCTGTTGCACGGTTTGATCACTGCTGATTTAGCCGTGTAGTGTCCTTGGGGTCGGGAGTCCATTATCAGCTGATGCCCTTGCTTGGCAAGGTAACACCCCCATCCATGGGAGTCCGCGGGGAGGCGGCGGGGCGCCGTTGCCCGATGGCCATCAGCCAGCCCCAGGTCGTTGTGAAGGCCTGCACCTGCTCTCCACTGACTCGGTGTCTCAGTGAGGCCGGGTCTTCCCGTCTTTGGGCGCCGTTATCCGCTTGGGTGTTCTGCCGCTGCCTGCAGCGGCCAAGCCTGCGGCGTTGTGGTCGGTGCTTCGGAGGTTTACTCCGGGTGGTCTTCGGCCTAGGAAGGCGCTTGGGACGGCCACTAGGCGCGGCGGCCATTTTGCGTGTGACATGAGGTGGGCTGTCAGCCTGCCGAGGCTTTGCTTGTTGTCGCTGACGCAGGGCCAGATTTCTCCAGAAGCTGTCGAAGATCTCATCCAGCTTTGCAGGGTAATCTGTACGCTCGGCGAGGTAGTCAGTGGCTCTCGCTGTGTTCTCCCAAGGCTGCGGTAGTAAAGCCATGGTTGTCCCTTGTATGTGGTTTGTCTCGTTTGTCGGCGCCATTTTAAGTGGGCCATGTGCTTGGAAGCTCTTTAGATTCTCTCCCGTGAGTTGCGATTTCAGGCTCAGTTTGTCTCTCCGGTTGTCCATGCCGGACCGAGATAACCCCCATCGGTCCAAAGGGGGGGGGGGGGGTAGGCGTTGGGAACCCCTGGGAGTCCATACTCAGGTCTGCAGCGTGGTGAGCGGCCGTCTCTCCACTGCCCGATCTCTGGTAGGCCTCAGGTGGCAATGCAGGGTCTCGATGGGTTACAGGCTTCGTTTTTGCACCCAAGTGTCACCCGGGTGTTCCCTACTTAGTGGCACCTCTCCAGCATGTGCTTGTGTTGGTTTTTTGGGGGTAAATTCCCCAATTTGTGCCGTTTTGGACTGGAGCTGAGGTGCAGCACAACCGCTCCGTTTGGATCGAGTTGATCTTTTTTTGAGCCCCTGCTAAAAATTATTTAGAGGCCCTCAAAGTTAGTTTCTTTTTGCTTTCTTATTTATGTGCAAATTAAATATTTAACACTATATCACAATGAAGTGGTTTGGGTGCAGTGGCTCTGTAGTTTTCTCACATCAATGTAAATAATCACAGATTTGTAGAAACTGCAAAAATTGCATGGCAGGATTAAGCAATCCTCTGGTGGCTGTCTTCCTGAAAGCCGCTAGAGGTGCTTCTGTGCCACTTGGTTTTTAAAGCACATGTTACTCCAAGAGCAGCATTTGATTAGTGCGCAGCATAATGATTTGCCATGTATGTGCACGACCTTCCCATTCCTTTCCGATAAGGAATCAAGATTGTTGATGTTACCCAAGAAGGTAGGGTGGTTGTGGAGAAAGCTGCACAACAAGTGAGGACAGTAAGTAAAACTCATGTTTTTCATGCACTTGGAGGGGGACCAAACACTTAAAGGACCACTATAGTGCCAGGAAAACAAACTTGTTTTCCTGGCACTATGTAGTCCTTAGGTCCCCCCCACCCTCATGGCCTCCCTCCTGCTGGGCTGAATTTTTTAAATTATTTAATTTTGTTGTGCAGGTGAGTACAAAAACATCGACAAACACCACAACAGCGTACATGTATATATAAACAGGCTAAACAGTGGCATAGACAATAATGCGTTTTTTGTTTTTGCGTACAAGCTTAACAATTTTATGCTAGATACAGAAAAATGGAATATGGTACAGCTAGAGGTCAATTATCATAAAATCTGGTTGAGATTGAGATGTAGGCATCAGATACTAAAATTAAAATAACAGTGGAACCAGTATTTTTGTCTTAAGTGGAGCGGGCACCCTTTCATAGCTTCAGTAAAATAAGACGTATGATAATACTAAATATTAATAATCAGTCTGACCATGCTTGGCTAGAGTCGCTTACGTAGAGGCAGAAGCGGGCATAACAATGAGAAACAAAAAAGGAAAACATATGTTGAACACAGTTCTACCTTACATTCTGAGGAATAAGAGGTAAAGAGAATAGGCATAAAGAGCATATTTAAACAAGATGATATCATCTCAACAAAGAAAAACCACCATGCTGTGTCACCCAATGCCACATGCCGGCTGCAGGTGAGAGTCCAACTCCAATCTGAACTTTTCTGCTCCATTTCCCTCCACGCTGCATCCACTAATATACAGTTCACAAAGGTAAGTGGCACTGCTAAGGCGTAGCCAGGCATCCCTCCTACCCCAGGCCTGCGTCGGAGCCAGCACCATGATGCCACGAACTCGGGTCCTCCTGTAGGCGAAGTCCTTCCCATCCGGGATAATGCAGGAGGCTCTGTATGTCTTGCTTTCTGCCTGCGTGGCCGGTGCTTAGGGGTCGGTTGCCAGGTGGCCTTAGTCCCAGGAAGGCGTGGAGTGAGGTATGTAGTCGACTTCGGCATTGGTTCGCCCGTGAGGGACTTCCCAGGTCTCACCTCGCGACACTGTTTTGTTTCCACCTGGGGGACCACATCTGATGTCGCTTGCTTTGTCTTGGTGCCCACCAGCGGTTGAAGACTGCCTCCAGACAGTCCGAGAGAGTGACGCTTATTTCAGGTGAGTCAGTTTGGCATGGTGCCTGGCCTCATGTCTCCGATAAAAGTGCATCCGCCATCTTGCTCCCCACGGTTTTGTGGAGCTGAATTCCTGTGGTAGATAAGCCTGAGTGCTGGTGAGTATCGGCAGCAGTAGAGGTGGGGACCGGGATAACCCCCACCAGTCCAAAGGGGGGGTACAGGATTCCACCGCAATTCATCCTGCACGGCTCTGCTAAGGAGGTCGTCCGTCACTCCCAGCCGAAACCACGCTAGGCCTCAAGTTTGCTGGACCAGAGCTCCATATCAGAGTGTCTCGTAATTGCCCTAACCAATGCTTGGGGTATCCCTAACACCCCTTGGTGTGCTCCAGAGTCAAGTTTTGCTTGTTTTCGCGGAATTTACACAGATTATAGCGAGATTTGTGAGGAGCCCTTGTCCCATGCGTCTGCTCAGTTAGACAATCAGGCCCCACTCCCCACCCCCATTTTTATTGTATTTATTAACAATTTAAATACCCAAATTGAGTATAGAAGTTTTTATTTTCATGTATTTCGCAGACATTGATAAAGATTGCTATAGCAATTTTAAATGCCTTGATTTTAGGAATATGGGACTTAACTGGATTTAGTGTATGTGAACATTATGCTCAAATACAGAGATTCTTTTTACATTCTATTGCAGTTTGTAGTAAGCTGATTCCCTTAAAGGTATAAAACACAATAAGCTATGAATGATCAGGAACCAGAGTTTTGTCAGTAAAGTCTATCATACCTGAAGAGAGCCATAGTGACCAATATTGAAAGGTCAAGGCAACCGACGTTGGTGACCAGCTGATTTGTTCTTTGGCATATTAAGGTATGTGAATTTTCATTCTGTATATACATTTATCAATGTCCAATATAAGTACTTATGGTATCCATATATAAAAATAGTATTTATTCTATTAGGCCGCAGATTTAATCTTGGTATCCAGATTATTCTCAAAGTTTTATTAATAATTCTAGCTTCTAGAACCATTTCAATTTTGTACGTCATTAGTCTAGATTTATTCTAGTATTAGATACTTGGGTTAGGTATACATTTCATTTTAGACCTGGGGCACAATTCAATGATCAGCCTCCTCACACTAGGTTCAAATAACCCTACCCTACACACTAATACACATAGTCTTAATAAGCCCTGGCAAAAAAGCGTATTAAAAAGTAAAATGTAAAAATATAAAAAATCAATAAAAAATCTATAAAAAATGTCACTTCATTGTTAAGAATATGTGTATCCAACAGGGGATGTCTTATATACATATATATATATATATTTCACATGGATGCACATAATCACGCATGCGCACAGACAACCAGCACTGACGTCAAACGGGAATCACTTTCACAGATGGGGAAAGTTAAAAATTTAATATTTTGTATATATTTGCCCTGTATGACACTGTTATTATCTTGATAAAGACCCTGAAGGGTTGAAACGTTGATGGATAGGTTGTGATTTATTTTTAAATACAATTGGAAAACCGAGAGTATGCTCCTGTCGTTACTTTGTTTATATACCCTGCTTGGAAGCACCCGGGTAAAGTTTCTTTCTTTTACTTTGTTTATTTGTTACTTTGTTTATTTGTTACTTTGTTTATTTTACTGGACATTTACTTTGTATATATATATATATATATATATATATATATATATATATATATATATATATATACTTTGTATAAATAGAGTCATTCCTCTATTTGCACTCCTCCAGCTACCTGTGAACACCATGGGGATATTTTTATGTTGTCTATTAACAAATAATTGTATTTTGAAGTAGAACACACATATATATATATATATATATATATATATATAGAAAATTGTAAAGATGATAGCACTCTCACTCTCAGGACTCCAATATAATATTTAACTTTTAATGATTCACAGGATAAAAGATCGACGTTTCAGTCTGCTATGTATAGCAGACTGAAACGTCGATCTTTTATCCTGTGAATCATTAAAAGTTAAATATTATATTGGAGTCCTGAGAGTGCTATCATCTTTACAATTTTCTACATTTCTGCTTGACAAGCACCAGGCAAGTAATTGTTGATTTCATGGAGTGCAAGATTATTTTCTATTTTTGTATATATATATATATATATATATATAACAAATATTTTTTTATAACTTTTTTTAAATAACTTTTTATGGTGGAGGAATTATCCCTATTTTGAGTATTTGTATAGGGTATCTATACTGAACTATACATATATAGACAAATGTAGGAAACTCCTGCACTCCAACAAAATTAAATGGAACCTGGTGCTTTGGTTGCTAAAAGATATAAACAAAAAAATATACCGACACTCCAAGGATTTCCAAAAATAATCTTCTTTTATTCCAAAAAATACATCAACGTTTCAGCTACTTTGTGGAGCTTTATATATATAGAGAGATTTAGTTGCTGTTACTGAGACATGACTCAAAGGTAGGCAGATAATGTAATAGAGCAGCAGGAAATGCTAGCAGAATGCTTGGTTGTATAGAAAGAGGCATTACCAGTAGGAAGAGTGAAGTGCTCATGCTATTGTACAGAACACTGGTGAGACCCTACTTGGAGTATTGTACGCAGGGCCGGCCTTAGGGGTGTGCGAGCTGTGCGACCACACAGGGCGCCATGGCAGCAGGGGGCGCCCTATGGCCGACACAGCTCGCACACTCCCCGCCCTCTACCAGGGCTTAGCAGAGAGAGACTGTAGGAGGCGGAGCCAAGCGGCCGGTGGGGGCGGAGCTAACCAAGGCCCGAATCTGCTGCCTAGTAAGTGAGACCAAAGTGCCCCTGCTCCCCTATAGTACCCCAGTTCCCCATCTATCCCTATAGTAACCCTGTTCCCTATCTACCCCTATAGTGCCCCCTCTTCCCCTATAGTGCCTCTGCTCCCCTATAGTAACCCTGTTCTCCCTCTACCCCTATAGTGCCCCCCTCTAACCTTATAGTGCCCCTGCTGCCCCTATAGTAACCCTGTTCCCCATCTATCCCTATAGTGCCCCCCTCTACCCCTATAGTGCCCCCTCTTCCCCTATAGTGGCCCTGCTCCCCTATAGTAACCCTGCTCCCCATCTACCCCTATAGTTCCTCCCCATCTAACCCTATAGTGTACCTGCTCCCTCCATCTACCCCTATAGTGCCCATGCTCCCCCTATATTGCCATTGTTCCATGTCTACCCTAGTGCCGTCTACCCTACCTACTGCTATAGTGCATTGCTCCCCCATCTACCCCAGTGCACCCGCTCCCCCCATATACTGCCATAGCGCCCCTGCTCCCCATCTACCCCAGTGCCCCTGCTGCCCCTATAGTAACCCTGTTCCCCATCTATCCCTATAGTGCCCCCCTCTACCCCTATAGTGCCCCTGCTGCCCCTATAGTAACCCTGTTCTCCCTCTACCCCTATAGTGCCCCCCTCTACCCCTATAGTGCCCCTGCTCCCCCTATAGTAACCCTGTTCTCCCTCTACCCCTATAGTGCCCCCCTCTACCCATATAGTGCCCCTGCTGCCCCTATAGTAACCCTGTTCCCCATCTATCCCTATAGTGCCCCCCTCTACCCCTATAGCGCCCCTTCTGCCCCTATAGTAACCCTGTTACCCATCTATCCGTATAGTGCCCCCTCTTCCCCTATAGTGCCCCTGCTCCCCCTATAGTAACCCTGTTCCCTATCTCCCCCTATAGTGCCCCCCTCTTTCCCTATATTGCCCCTGCTGCCCCTATAGTAACCCTGTTCCCCCTCTACCCCTATAGTGCCCCCTCTAACCCTATAGTGCCCCCCTCCTCCCCTATAGTGGCCCTGCTCCCCTAAAGTGCCCCTGCTCCCCCTTTAGTAACCCTGTTCCCTATCTCCCCCTATAGTGCCCCCTCTTTCCCTATAGTGCCCCTGCTCCCCCTATAGTAACCCTGTTCTCCCTCTACCCCTATAGTGCCCCCCTCTACCCCTATAGTGCCCCTGCTGCCCCTATAGTAACTCTGCTCCCCATCTATCCCTATAGTGCCCCCCTCTACCCCTATAGTGCCCCTGCTGCCCCTATAGTAACCCTGTTCTCCCTCTACCCCTATAGTGCCCCCCTCTACCCCTATAGTGTCCCTGCTCCCCCTATAGTAACCCTGTTCTCCCTCTACCCCTATAGTGCCCCCCTCTACCCCTATAGTGCCCCTGCTGCCCATATAATAACCCTGTTCCCATCTATCCCTATAGTGCCCCCTCTTCCCCTATAGTGCCCCTGCTCCCCCTATAGTAACCCTGTTCCCTATCTCCCCCTATAGTGCCCCCCTCTTTCCCTATATTGCCCCTGCTGCCCCTATAGTAACCCTGTCCCCCCTCTACCCCTATAGTGCCCCCCTCTACCCCTATAGTGCCCCTGCTGCCCCTATAGTAACCCTGTTCCCCATCTATCCCTATAGTACCCCCTCTTCCCCTATAGTGCCCCTGCTCCCCTATAGTAACCGTGTTCCCTATCTACCCCTATAGTGCCCCCTCTTTCCCTATATTGCCCTTGCTGCCCCTATAGTAACCCTGTTCCCCCTCTACCCCTATAGTGTCCCCCTCTACCCCTATAGTGCCCCACTCTACCCCTATAGTGCCCCCCTCTTCCCCTATAGTGGCCCTGCTCCCCTATAGTAACCCTGCTCCCCATCTACCCCTATAGTTCCTCCCCATCTAACCCTATAGTGTACCTGCTCCCTCCATCTACCCCTATTGTGCCCATGCTCCTCATCTATCCCTATAGTGCCCATGCTCCCCCTATATTGCCATTGTTCCATGTCTACCCTAGTGCCGTCTACTCTACCTACTGCTTTAGTGCATTGCTCCCCCATCTACCCCAGTGCACCCGCTCCCCCCATATACTGCCATAGCGCCCCTGCTCCCCATCTACCCCAGTGCCCCTGCTCCCCCTATCTACTGCTATAGTAACACAAAAAACACACGGTCAATACACACACGTATCAGACACAGTCAAGACACCCATTACAAATATGACACACAGCGAACACATCACACAATCACGTCTGACACACACATGATAAATGTAGCTGTTCAGGCCAATCAGAACGTTGCCGCGGATTACCACAGGAAAGCTCTGATACTGTAAGTGCCTGAGCTCATGAGACAGTTGCTGATGGTCTGCACCCAGTGAAGGCACCGACCAGATTCCCAGCAAACTGGATCACCAGAGATCAGCATGCCCCCCCTCCATGCAAGTTAATGACAGGGAAGAGGGGATAAATATGTGTTAATTGTTAAATTTTCATTTACTAAATCCCCTATACACATTGATGGGGGGGGACAGGATGCTGTAAAATAGGGGCAGAAGCGAATGAAGCTTTCAGGAATTCAAAGGCCTCAAGCGCTTCCGGTTTCCAGACATGAGTATTACCATCCTTTTTAGTCATTCGGGTTATAGGTGCTACAATGGCAGAAAACCCTTTAATAAAGCGCCTATAATAATTCAAAAAACCCAGAAAACGCTGAATGGCTTTCAAACCCTGAGGTAGAGGCCATTCCATGATAGCAGAAAGTTTCTTGGGATCCATACGAAAACCCTTAGCAGAGATTATATAACCCAAGAATTGGACTTCTGATTGATCAAATGAACATTTTTCGAGTTTACAATATAGACCGTTAACAAGAAGAGTCCTCAAAACTAATTTAACATGCATGTGATGAGTATGTAAATCAGGTGAATATATTAATATGTCGTCCAAGTTCACGATTACGAATGTGTGTATGTACTCACGTAGGACATCATTAATACATTCTTGAAAAACTGCTGGGGCGTTACAAAGACCAAAGGCCATCACAGTATATTCATAATGACCACTCCTGGTATTGAATGCGGTCTTCCATTCATGATCCTTTTTGATATGTATGAGATTGTAAGCACCCCTAAGATGCAGTTTAGTAAACACTGTGGCATGTTTAAGCCTATCAAATAGTTCCGTGATCAAGGGTATAGGGTAAGCATTTTTGATGGTGATTTTATTAAGGCCCCTATAGTCAATACAAGGTCTTAAATCGCCATCTTTCTTGGATACAAAGAAGAAATCAGCCCCTGCCGGAGAAGAAGATCTTCTTATAAATCCCTTTTGTAACGATTCTTTAATATATTCCTCCATAACAAGATTTTCTTGAGGAGACAAAGGGTACACTCTCCCTTTGGGAGGTATAGCACCAGGTAGCAGATTAATAGCACAGTCGTAGGGTCTGTGAGGTGGCAACTTTTCAGCCTCCCTTTTATCAAAAACAGACTTAAGAGACATGTACTGAGGAGGTATAACAGTAGACACAGGAGGAATATTAGTAGAATTCAAAGGGGTTATTTTAACAATACAAGACTCTTGGCAAGCATCACTCCAAGATACTATTTGTCCTGACTCCCAGTCAATAGTGGGATTATGAGTACGCAACCAAGGATACCCTAACACGAGGTGAGAGGAAGGAGAAGTAATGATCTGAAACCGAATGGTTTCTGAGTGTAACACCCCTGTAGACATATGCAATGGTTCAGTTTCACGTGTGATAACTGGGGAGCATAATGGTCTACCATCTATGGCCTCAACGGCCAAGGGTGTCTTCTTCTCTCTAGTGGGTATGTTATTTTCCTTAACAAAACCGGAATCTATAAAGTTTTTGACCGCACCGGAATCAACCAGGGCTAGTATATTCACTGCTATGCAGTTTTTTTCAAGGTGCAGGGAAACAAGCAGAAGCAATTTATCAAGAGGCAAATGTGAGGACTCTGATGTCACACCCAAGGCCTGTCCACTATACGGTCTTAGGTGCGATAGTTTTCCGGACGCATGGGACATTCTTGTCTCATATGGCCCCTCCTACCACAATAAAGGCAAAGTCCCTGTCTCCTATATAGTTTTTCGGCATCAGTAAGTTTAGCAGCCCCTAACTGCATGGGTTCTTCCTCTGACCCTTTAGATCCCTCAGGAGTTTCAGCTCTAGGTGAATTAAAGGAAACAAAGCGTCTATTTCTAGACTTGGTATATAGCCTGTCACGAATCCTGTTATCTAAATCGATGAGATAGTCGATAAGGTCCTCTAAGGGTACAGGAAGATCCTTAGCTGCTACCTCATCCAACATAGTTTCAGATAGGCCTCATGAGTGGCCATCTGTTGTCCTAAACCTGCGGGGTCCATGGCCCTATCGTAATGTCACGGTAATATACCCCAACACGCAAGAATAGTCCAGATAGTCTAGAGGCAAGAAAACAAGATACATCTTACCGGACCTTAGAATGGCCGGACTAGACGAGGACAAGAAAAGACAGAGTCCAGAACAAGCCGAGGTCAAGGGGACAGAGAGACAGCGAAAACTAGAACAAGCCAAGGACTGGTACACAGGAGAGCAAACCGGTGAACAAGACAAGCAAGGATAAAGAGAAAACGGAGTCAGGAACAAAGCCAAGGTCTAGCACCAAAAAAACAATTGAACGATACAAGCACTAAAGGGAACTGAACCAGAAACCACGATAGGGCAAGGTACTAAGGAAAAGGTGAGTATAAATACCCTACATTTCAATTTGATTGGCCCCTGTCATATCCACGCCCCCAAAACGTGAGTGTATGGGGAATGTGGCATGACAGGGGCCAATGGGAGACTGTTTCATATTTCGGCTCCCACTGTCCCTTTAAGAGTGCGCCCGAGACACGCGACGCGCTCTTAGAGTCAGGCGGGACATGTGACCGCTTTTCGCGGTCACTGCCCGCCTTTCTGATTTCGCCGTCGGATGAGCCGCCTGCGGCTCGTGCAGAAGCAGGACCGCGCGTGGCGATAACAGAGGACCCCGACCGCCCCCTGGAGAGGGTAAGTACCGCTACATTGGCGCCCTTTTGCGCCCGTTTTTTTTCCCACTGTTTTGCTGTTTCACGACAGAGTTGGGCCTTTCGGCTAAACATGCAGCAAATTATTTGCCTCGTGTCTACCCTGTCTGCTGGTCTGGGCCCCAGGGATCTCCCCTATCTCTCCCTCTCTGGTGTAGCTAGTTTGGGTGATTAATCCCTATTAGTCTGTATTATTATTATTATTGTTATTATTATTATTATTTTGTCTACAGCTGTATTTTGTTGTCTAAGGGTCTAGTATTGTGCTGTTGTTTTGTGGGTCTCACATTGCAATATGCCACTAGCCTAAGGTGCCTGCCTCCCCCCCCCCCCTTCCCCTGTTGAGAGGGATAAACCTCAAGGCCTGGGGAACCTCTCTTCAGTTTCAAGCTACCCTCCATCAGTAGTTGGCCCTATGTCTCATAATGAGGAGGCTCAGTCCCTGGCGCTGCAACGCTCAGTCACTGATACCATTATGGCAGCTATGGGCTCTATGTCCTCTGCCCTCTCTCAGACCATCTCCCAGGCCTTACTCACGCGCCCACTGGATGCAGAAAGTTCAGGTCCGATGATGCGCCAGCCGCGTTCTGGTTCGGACCCTTCAGGACACACACCCAAGAAGGCCACTGCCAAATCCAGGCACTTAACTCTCTCTGCCTCCAGAACCCATATGACTGGTGAACCTGAGGTCACCCATGACAGCGTGTCTAAAACACGCAAAAGAGCCTTTCCGCGCCAGGCAGAGCGGTCGCGACGATGGACATGAGCACAACCTGAGAGCGACTCCGACTCAGAAATTGGGTCTAGTGAGGAGGCTGATGCTGAGTCCTTGAGTGAGTCTGTTGATGAATCCTTTGGGCAGGGCCTTGACCTTTTGACCCCGCTCATTCTGGGGTGGATGTAAGTGGATCTCGCTACAGCAGGCCCCACTCTCCTGGATCCGTCTGGCGAACCTATGTTCGACCTGGATGATCTCCATCACCCGAGGTCAGCCGAGTGGCTCCCAGCGGACCACGTGGCACGTTACCTGGAGAACTGGGTATGGCACCCCCTCAGTAAGCTCAGGGCTAAATGTCCACAGCCTTTGGTGCCCAATAAAGTCTGTGAGACCCTGGTTGATGATCCTAAAATGACTCAATTCCATATCAAATTGTGATGGAACCATCATAAGGGTTTGGATTCAGCACTTAAGTTGTGCCAAGATAAACATTTGGACGTATTTTCTCCCTTAGCTAAGCTCTTTGACCTGGCTGAAGACGCCAGAGCTGAGAACAAACAGGTTGACCCGGAAGTGACTGGGTGCAGAGGGCAGTCTGCATTACGGGCAGTGTTAATACCTCCCCATCTATAGAACGGCGTACATTCATTCTCTTTAAAATAGAGCCAAAATTGGCCAATCTCGCCCTCACCAAGGCGGGCAAGGAAGCCGAAGGCCTCTTGTTTGGGGACTTCTTTATAAAAGACTTGGGCATTTTGTTCGAGTTTTTACAACCCTTGGTAAAGCCCAGTCCTCCATGAAGAGGGTATATCAAGGGCGGGTCTCTACCAGGGTCACCAGATTCAGGGGTCTTCTGTCTGGCTGTACTTACTACAACTCCCGTGACTCCGGACGAAGCTCCTATACTCAGCAACCCCCCTATCAGGAGTCGAGAGGCCGGTCCCCCTTCTTCCCTTCACATGGAAGACCATGGTGGTCCAGAGGCTTCAGTGGGAACTCCAGCTCCAGACTCCCTTATGGTAAGCTTACATCTACCTCATGTTTCTTCTCAGGTTTGTGTAGGGGGCAGACTCCGTAATTTTTCCCCAGCAGCTTGGTCAGCCCATGCTTGGGTTCTGGCCACCGTTCCGGGTTCCACATAGAGTTGGTTGGCACTCCTGGTCACATCCCTCCACCTCGCCCAATCTCATTCTCCCTACGAGATCGCAATTTGATAGACGTAGAATTGTCGACCCTTCATGAGAAATTAATGTATAAAAATGAGTGCTCTGACACTCTCTCATACTGATCACTAGGAGTTCAACATTGTGAGATACTGTATGTCTATAAACAAAAGAGAGCAGTATACTCATAGTTCCCTTTCATTATAGCTCAATGAGGAAGATATCTGAGCTTCAATAGGGAAATCCCTCAGGAAGCATTCATGTGAAGTGTGTGACTCCAGAGCTATGGAAGGAAGGCGTCTCTGTGCAGCCTGCCTGGATGCAGCAACAATCCTACTCCTGACATCATGAACTTGATTAAACAAGTGGTGTCCAGGGTATTAAGATCCTGTTTGGGCCAAGGATGTCGGATATAGAAATGGAATCTCTTCACAAGGCCTTTTCATCAGATGATGAAGTACAGCCCTCTCTCAACTCACTAGAGTGTGAATCACATCATCTCCAAAGTGCGCAGATCTCTGAACGTGAAGGAATCAGTTAAAGCCTTCATCAAGCAAATACCTCTCTTATTTTCGAAGGAAGAGAGTCACCTTTCGGGTTCATAAGACAATTAGAACAGCAGGAGAGCTATAACATTGCAGGCGGATGTGGATACCTGCCTGGAAGAAGGGTTGCAGTGTATGAGGCAGAGGGGACGATACCTGCCTGGAAGGAGAGCTGCAGCCTGGTCGGGTGGAAAAGCTCCACAAGGACCCCAGTCAAGCTTTGGCGACTGGGACTGAAGCATTCCAGGGTCCCAGCAAGCAGCTAGGAAGCGGACTGGGTGGAGGTACTTAATCGGAGTACAGGAGCTCCGTCACATTTGGTGACAGCGGTGGGATGGCTTTCTAGCGACTTGGAAAATGTCCCTGGGATACCTGTGCATCTTCTGGAGAGGGATAGCACAGACACTCATCCATCGTCCTTGTTGGCAAGGAAGTTCCAGAGCGGCATGTTGCAGGGATTGGCTTTCTTCAGAGGCAATCCATAAGCAGAGGTGCCCACAGACTTGGAGCAGGCAAACATGGCATCCTCTGACTCTTACTCAGAATTTCTGTTCGTGGTGAAGCAGTGACTGGCCTGGTATGACTTTAATGTTTAGATGAAGACCTTCCAGGTGACCTGGAACCAGGTGACCGTCAATATACAAGCCAAGAGAGACCACAAGTTCCGGATGGCTAAGATGATGAGAGGAGGCCTCCAGCGAAAAGAGGTTTGCAGCAGCCCTTCGGCAGAGGTGGTGCAACTGATCTGGGAGGATGTGCCCACAGATTAATTGACTTTACATCAGAGCATGTTATCTTTAAATAATTTTTTATAATTAGCTAAAAATAGGTCTCTCTTTTTTTGTAAATCTAATTCCCAAATACAGTAAGTAATCTTCCCTCCAGTCATAGTGATAGTCTAGTTTAAGTCTATTTTCTTGAGAATTAGGGATGTTAAGGCACATTGCTTGCGATTTGCTTGTATTGAGCTTATAGTACGAGTTTTGACTATATAAAAGTAGTTCTTTCTTTAGGTTTGGTAAAGAGATATGTGGCTGAGTGATTGTTAACAAAATGTCATCTGCATAAGCGTTAAGTTTATATTCGCTCCGCCCTATTTGGACTCCCTGTATATCTTTATTTTGCCGTATTGCTGTGAGTAAAGGTTCTAAAGCAAGAACATAAAGCATCGGTGATAAAGGACAACCCTGGTGTGTTCCATTAGTAATATTGAACGGTTTTGAACAGAATCCTGAGGTCAATACTGTCGCTGTAGGATTACTATAAAGAGCTTTAATGACTGAAAGAAAGGCAGGAGGGAATTTGTATGCGTTCAAGGTTTCACATAAAAAAGTCCAATTCAAACGGTCAAAAGCTTTTTCAGCATCTAAAGATAATACCACGCTTTCCTGCTTAGATGATTTAACAAAATGATAGATGTCTAATACCTTCCGTGTATTATCTGACCCCTGTCTGCCTGACACATATATTTTTGCATATATTTTAACTTCTATATTCAATAGTGAAATTGGTCTAAAATTTTGACAAGCCGTAGAGGGTTTCCCTAATTTCGGGATGGTAATTATTTGTGCCGCTAAAAATTCTGTAGGGAATTTTCCTGCCTAAGGCAGAAAACTAAGGCTAAAGCGGCCTACTTTTCCAGCAGCAGAGTGCAACCTCAGTGGAAGAGCTGGCAGCAGGGCAGAGTGTTGCTAGACTCTGTCTACAACAGTCGGTGGCGCAGGACTCTCGAATATTGGCCACCAAAGTTGCCGCCACCATTCCAACTGAATTGCTGGCATCAGGACAGAGTGCCACTGTCCTCTGCCTCCAACTTGCTGTTGTTCCTGCAGGTGTGAGAGTGGGGGAGAGCTCTACATTGGTGGATGAGCCCAAGGAGCTAACACACCTCTACCTGAAGCGCTGGCGTCGGGACAGAGTGCAGCTGGCCTCCGTCCCCAAATACTAAAAAATGATTTTTTTTCCTGTATTGGTGGAGTGGACTACAGCCTCCACCAGAGTAATCCTTGGATGATGGGCAGTTGGCCCAGATCCCCAACCCCCTGGGATGGGGTCCTCAGCCACTCAGACATCTCCTCAGCAGCAGTTGGTCCTTCAGGGAGAAGAGAGTAACCTTCCCCCTCCCCAGCAGCAGCTTGAGTTACCGGGAGCGGAGACAATTGGTCTCCCACCCCAGCGGCAGCCAGAGCAATATGCACCACCTGAAAAAGCAGGGCCGGTGCATCCATAAGGCGGCACAGGCGGTCGCCTTAGGGCGCACGGGCTCTGGGGGCGCAAGATTTCAGTGACCGGCAGGAGGGAAGCTCTCCCTCCTGCCAGGCCACCATCTCGGCCCCCGCGCGGCGGGCGGCAGTGCTGAGATCAGACGCGGTGAGGGAGCTCTAATCTCACCTCTGCTCCCTCGCGCGCTGTCTGCTGATACCGCGGGAGCCGGAATATGACATCGGCTCCTGCGGCATCAGCAGACAGCGCGCGAGGGAGCAGAGGTGAGATTAGAGCACCCTCGCCGCGTCTGATCTCAGCACTGCCGCACGCCGCCCAGCAGCCCCACTGGACACCAGGGAATGATTATCATCCACACCAGCTCTCCAGGCTGGGTGGAAAATGTTTATTTCTAAAATAATTAGTGAATGTATGTGATGTGTCTGTGTGTGAGTGTATGTGTGTGAGTGTGTGTGTCTGTGAGTGACAGAGTGTGTGTCTGTGAGTGACAGTGTTTGTGTCTGTCAGTGACAGAGTGTGTGTCTGTGAGTGACAGTGTGTGTGTCTGTGAGTGACAGAGTGTGTGTCTGTGAGTGACAGCGTGTGCGTTTGTGAGTGACAGCGTGTGCGTCTGTGAGTGACAGAGTGTGCGTCTGTGAGTGACAGAGTGTGTGCATCTGTGAGTGACAGTGTGTATGTCTGTGAGTGACAGAGTGTATGTCTGTGAGTGACAGAGTGTGTGTCTGTGAGTGACAGTGTGTGCGTCTGTGAGTGACAGAGTGTGTGCGTCTGTGAGTGACAGGGTGTGTGCGTCTGTGAGTGACAGGGTGTGTGTGAGTGAGTGCGTCTGTGTGTGTGCATGTGTGTGTGTGAGTGAGTGCGTCTGTGTGTGTGCATGTGAGTGTATGAGTGTGTCTGTCAGTGTATGATGAGTGTGTTTGTCAGTGTATGAGTGTGTGTCTGTCAAATCAGTGAGAGTATGTTTGTCATTGAGTCTGTGTGAGACTATCAGTGTGTCTGTCAATGAGTGTCAATGAGTCTGTGTCAGTGACGTCTGTGTGTTTGTCATTGAGTGTGTGACTATCAGTGTGGGACAGGGAGGGAATGGGAGAGAAACACCAAGAGACAGGGAAAAGAGGGGGTAGGGGAGAAGAACACTAAGGGACAGGGAAGGGACCACTAATGGTCGGGGAGGGGAGAGGGGCTGGTTAAGAGGCACAAAGGTGAAGATGTTTTTTTTGGGGGGAGGCGGGGGGGGGAATGCATCTTCGTCTATGTACCTAAAAATCCAAGCACCGGCCCTGTGAATAAGCAATCCCTTCAGCAGTACAGGAAAGCAGGTAATACATTTAACAGTATACAGGGTGACTTAAACATTAGAAAAGTAAAGCAACCTACATAAATAGTCTGTCTGGTATAGGCGATGGGGCCTACCGTCACGAGAGCAATCTATATTAAATATTAAAACACCAAAAGTGTTATTTACTAATGCAGTAATTGTATGGAATTCCAAGTGAATTTTCACAGTTAAGGCAAAAGTAGAATTGTAAACATAACTGACTTGGAGAAAAGTTACCGCTCAGTTGTTATGGTCTTACATTTCAAATTCACTTGAATTCCAGACAATTCTCACTTTAATAAATAACCCTGCAAGTGTCCAAGTTATCTTTTTCAATTACTTTGTAAAACCATGATACTAGTAGAATATACTGTTGGTTTCCTGTAACTGTTTGCGATGATAACACTTATCATTCAGGTTTCCTGTACTCTGGCTGAGACTACATTAACCCCTTCAGGACAGAGTCAATTGTACACGTTCTGATCAAAACAAAATGGAAACAAAAACTAGAAATGAAGATTTTTTAAAACAATTGTACTTCCGCCTGACATTTTAGCTGTAAATGTCATAATACTGTTAGCTTTTACTGCAATAAAATGCACATATTTGTATTAATCAAAGTCTCACAAGTACAACAGTACCCCCCTTTAACAGGTTTTACGGTGTTTTGTAAAGTTAATGTTACCTTTGAGACAGTGTGAGACAGTGTGGTAGCCCAGGAATGAGAGTTACCCCAATGATGGCATACCATTTGCAAAAGTAGACAACCCAAGGTATTGCAAGTGGGGTATGTCCAGTTTTTTTTTAGTAGCCACTTAGTCACAAACACTGGTCAAAGTTAGCGTTAATATTTGTTTTTGTGTGGAAAAAAAGCAAAAAACTAATATTTGGCAAGTGTTTGTGACTACTAAAAAAGACTGGACATACTATACTTGCAATACCTTGGGTTCCCTACTTTTGCAAATGGTATGCCATCATGGCGATCATTCTCATTCCTGAGCTACCATACGGTCTCAAAGGCAACATTATCAAACTGGCAAATTTCAATGTGAAAAAAATGAAATGCAAGTCTTATATTCGACTCTCTAACTTTCCAAAACACCATAAAACCTATACATGGGGGCTACTGTTATACTTGGGAGACTTCACTGGAAACAAACATTAGTGTTTCAAAACAGTAAAATGTATTACAACAATATCGTCAGTAAAAGTGCCGTTCATGTGTGGAAAAATGCCAAAAAAATTGTTTTACTTTTTTACTTTTACTAAAAATATACCGTATATACTCGAGTATAAGCCGAGGCCCCTAATTTTACCCCCAAAAACTGGGAAAACTTATTGACTCGAGTATAAGACTAGGGTGGGAAATGCAGCAGCTACTGGTAAATTTCTAAATAAAATTAGATCCTAAAAAAAATATATTAATTTAATATTTATTTACAGTGTGTGTATAATGAATGCAGTGTGTGTATGAGTGCAGCGTGTGCGTATGAGTGCAGCGTGTGCGTATGAGTGCAGCGTGTGCGTATGAGTGCAGCGTGTGCGTATGAGTGCAGCGTGTGCGTATGAATGCAGCGTGTGCGTATGAATGCAGCGTGTGTGTATGAATGCAGCGTGTGTGTATGAGTGCAGCGTGTGTGTATGAGTGCAGCGTGTGTGTATGAGTGCAGTGTGTGTGTGTGTGTGTGTGTGTGTGTGTGTGTGTGTGGCAGAGCCTTGGTGGGGGGTGGGCAATTTTTTTATTTTTTATTATTTTCATTTTTTTATATTATTATTTTTAATTTAATTTAATTATTATTTTATTATTATCATTATTTTTTTTCCTCCCCCCTCCCTGCTTGCTAGCTGGCCAGGGAGGGGGGCTTTTACTCCCTAGTGGTCCAGTGGCATTGGCAGTTTGCATTGCCATAATACAGACTGGGGCTGGCAGAGCTGTAACTTACCTGTCCTGCAGCTCCTGTCAGCTCTCTCCTCCTCCGCGCCATCCGGTCAGCTCTTCTGTCAGCTCCCAGTGTAAGTCTCGCGAGAGCTCTCGCGAGATTTACACTGGGAGCTGACCGAGGTGCTGAACGGACGGCGCGGAGGAGGAGAGAGCTGACAGGAGCTGCAGGACAGGTAAGTTACAGCTCTGCCAGCCCCAGTCTGTATTATGGCAATGCAAATTGCCATAATACAGACTATTGACTCGAGTATAAGCCGAGTTGGGGTTTTTCAGCACAAAAAATGTGCTGAAAAACTCGGCTTATACTCGAGTATATACGGTAATTGTTGTTATACAATTTATCATTTTTAAATACTAATATTTGTGTTCAACTAAGTCTCCCGAGTAAAATAGTACCCCCCATGTACAGGTTTTATGGTGTCTTGGAAAGTTACAGGGTTAAATATAGTGATTGTGAATTACATTCTCTTCACTTTCTGCCTGGGTTGTCAGGCATGTCAATCAAATTTTAATTAATAAAATCACATAATTATGCTAAAAGATTACTTAAATATACACGTAGAATTTTAATATATATAAATGTATTTCAATTCTACATGTGTAGTTATGTAATCATTAATGGAATTATATATATTTATCTATATATTTATATTTGCGGTTATTTGTATTTTATATATAGATGGATATATATAGAATGTCATTCTAAGTGTATTTTGTTACCAATATATATATTAATAAAAAAATACAGTTAGAATGAAATTACAAATGTATATATAATTTATTTTCATTTTTAAAAAAATATTTTATTTATTTATTTTATTATTTTATTTATTATTGTAATTATACGCGTATATATATATATATATATATATATATATATAAATAAATATATATATATATATATATATATATAAATATAAAACATATATATTTATATTTATATGTACATTTAATTTATTTTAAACATGTTTAATTTTTATGTTTTTATACTTCCCACCAGCTGGGGGACTGTCTGACAGCCCAGACAGTCCCCCTGCTGACAAATCCACAGCCAGCTATAGGTGGCCATGTGATCGCTCTTTGAGAGCGATCACATGGGCCCCAAGGGCCTGATTTGCCATGGGAGGGCTGCCTGGGCTGTCAGGCAGTCCTTCCGAAGAGGATCGCAGTGGAGGTAAGTCCACCGGAGCTCCTGGAGTAGAAAGCCATTACAACGCTCTATGCCGCCGCAACGGCTTTAAAGCCCATTAAAATGGGGACGGCATAGAACGGCGTAACGACGTTAAGGGGTTAATATAGCTTGATCCCAATTACGGCACGACATACTCTGCCTCCCCAGACCCAATGGGGGACTGGCACTGCCGGATTTTTAAAAATATCATCAAGCCACGGTGCTGCAACGCATTCTTGACTGGCATACGGAACCCACACAGAAGCAATGGGTATCCTTAGAAAAAGCAATTAACGAAAAGACACTGGAAACTATGATCTGGGGGGGGGGAACAGGGTCCGAGAGATCGAGAAGTGGGCGATGGACCGTTGGCACAAACGTTACGCGGCTGGAAATCGCTAAGCGAACAGTCACACATCTCGCCAACACCCAGCCCCCTTCTCCCGGTGACGCACAATAGCAGAATAGGCGGAGGATTGCCAGTTACAGCTGGCAATTATTTGTGGGAGTTGTATGACAGTTGTGGCTCGCCTTGATTTTGGTTTTTTTCAGACATGTACCTGCCTTGTATAGTATGCTAGTGCTTCTATATTTCAGGTCATGATATTTTTGTCATCATCAATATTTTGTTTTTTTTTATTAATTTCCCTCCAACCTCCCTCCCGAATCCTCTTGTCCCTCCCCTCACTAGCCCAAGTTGTATTTATTTATGTACTTATTTGTCTTGTTTATTTTATCATTTTACTTTTTTGGAGAGAGTGAGAGTCACTTATATATAGTATGTTATCCTTATTTTGGTATTCAGTTTTTTCTGCCCGTTTAGGGGATAAGATCTATGCATTCTTTTAACTTATCATTTCCATTGTATCTATCCAGGTATCCAGTCTTCTATTTGAGTGTATCTGTTGCCTAAATTCACCAAGATTCCCCTTTCCATTCTTACTTGCCAAATGACTTGTGTTATTAATTCTTGCGTGGGATTATCTCTGTTTTCCAGTTTCTTGCTAAGAGTAGCTGCTGTAATTATGTGTAATGTTATCATTAATATTTTTTTGGTCATTTTTGGCCAGTGCAAGTTTAGCAGAACCACTTCTGGTTTGAAAGCGAATTTTGTGTTCGTTATTTTATATATAGCCTCAATTACGTCTTTCCAAAGTGTATTTATGGATTTACACTGCCACCAACTATGGATTAAATTGCCTTCATTTCTGTTACATTTCCAGCATCTATCTGATGACTCTGGGAAGATTTTTTTTAATTGTTTCGGTGTTAAATACCATCTGTTTGAAGCTATAATTGGGTTTCCGTAAGATTTAGGCAATGTACATGTTTACATATTCTATTGAGAGAGCGTATCCACTCTTCATCTTCTATGTGTATTTGTAGTTATTTTTCACATTTGTTAATTAATTCTCTTGGTTAATCATGTCTCCATGTGTACATAACCTTGGCGCATTTTGCCATAAGGTTTCTATAGTTCTTTAATTCAAATAGATGTTTGAGAATTGTAATTCTTTCCCCTTCTTTTTGGAGGATATACTTTGTTAAGAAACCCTTAATTCGTGAATAGTTAAAAATTTATTTTGTGGAGGATTTTGAATTCCTCCACAATTTGGTTAAAGGTTTAGATTTTTTGTTCCATTATTATGTTTTTAAATTCCCGTATCCCCCCAGTGTTCCATTTATCTATTTTTATCCAACATGTCTGTAATGCTAGAGAAAGGTAGCACATCTATTATACTATTTCTGAGTTTTGTATTTTTTGTGAATTTGTCCCACCAACTCGTTAATTCTTTTCTTACCTGGGATTTAGTTTGTGCCTCTTTGATAGATTTTTTTATTTGTATCTAGAATCCAAAATAGTGACGTTAGATTTTCTACCCCAGTCTCAGCTTTTTCCATTTTATGCCATGTTTCTTGGGTTGCAGCAATATTTTGCGATAATATAATGTGAAAAGGTCTACTTGCCTGATAACATTGTGTTATTTCTGTACAGCCCAAATCTCCATCCTGCCTTGATCTAGCTAAAACATTTTGATTTTAACACTTTCATTTCTTACCGCCCCATATGAAATTATGAAAGGATGAGTGTAGTAATGATAGCTAATTTTCTGGGAGGTTGAGTGGGATCATTCTCCATAAGTACATTCATTTTGATAAGATATATGCTTTTAGGATATTAGTTCTACCTGACTATGAAAATCCCATGCCTTTCCAGTCCTTCAAATTTTTGTTGGTCTGAATTTGTAAAAGTAGAAAATTGGCTTCTACTATATCTTTTAACCTGGGGTTAATGTTATGCCTAAGTATTTTAATCTATCCTTGTTTTCTGGTAGCCCAAGGTTTTGTATAAGGTAATTAGTTAACTTTTTATTCAGGTTTTTTGCTATAAAAATTGATTTCTCTATATTCATTTTGTATCCTGACACTTTAGAGTAATTATTTATCTCCTTCAATAACTCTGGGACTGAGGTTTTTGGTTCTTCTAGAGTTAGTTGGATGTCAACTGCGTAGATATTTAGTTTGCTTTGTCCTAAGGCATTCATAAATCCTTTATTTTTTTATTTTGTTATATTAGAATCGCAAGAGGTTCTAGCACCATTATATACAGTAAAGGGGAAAGAGGGCAGCCTTGTCCCATTTTTAACTCTAAAATTTTGTGATGTGAATCCTGACCCTGTTATTTTGACTGAAGGAGAACTGTAGAGAGCGGATATAGCTTGTAGTATGAATCCTGTAATTCCATATTGTTTTAAAGTAGCTAACATGAAACCCCACCCAACCCTGTCAAACGGTTTCTCTGCATCTATTGACAGTAGTAGTAGAGGGGTTCCTTTTGTCTCTGATTCTTCTAGGATGTTTATTATTTTTCTAATATTGTTAATTGAAGACCTCCCTGGTATAAATCCTACTTGATCATTATTGATTAATTGTGGTATAACTATTTTTAGTCTGTCTGCAAGAATGGAAGATAGTATTTTAATATCTGTGTTAATTAATTATATTGGTCTATAATTACCAATCAGTTCTGAGTCTTTATCTGCTTTTGGGATAGGGACAATGTTCGCTCTCAGCAGTTCTCTGGGACAGCCTCCTGTTTTCATTATGTAATTGAAGATGTTGTTGAGTTCCCCTTTTCGATGCTCTTTCATTATTTTATAATATTTATTTGTGAAACCGTCTGGGCCAGGGGCAGTCTTAATTTTGAGCTTATCTATGGATTTACTGACCTCTGCTTCTGTTATAGGCTGATTTATCCACTTTAGTTGGTCGGGTAGGATTTTTGGCATGGGAATTAAAAAAAAAAAAAAAAACTCCTCAAACTCCTCCCCCTTCCCCAAATGTTTCTACTGGTAAATTATATAGGCTCTGATAAAAGTTCTGAAACGTTTTACCTATTTTTTTCTGGGGCCATTAGATTTGTTTCTTTATCTTTTATCTTAACAATTACTCTTTTATGTTTCACTTTTTTCAATTTGTTGGACAATAGTGTTTCTGGCTTATTGTCCTGTAGATACCATTTAGAATGTAGTTCTTCTAACTGATAAGTTGCTTTGCTCTTTAGTTGGATATTAATCTGATTTTCGATTTCTATGATCTTTCTTGCTATTTCTGTAGAAGGTGTTATTTTATTCTGTCTCTTATATTCACTTAGTATTATGTACAAATTATGGAGAGGCGGTAATCCTTTCTTATTTGCCATGGCTACCATTTTTATTAGGTTGCCTCTGGCTACGCTTTTATAAGCACACCAGACTGTGATATCTGGTGTACCCTTATTTTTATTTTCTGAAAAAAAGAGATGAGTTATTTTCTTAATTTCTTCCAGATTATTTTTTTTTGTGTAATATGATATTTTTTAATCGCCACTCTTTATGGAAAGTGTTGAAGTTATCTTTGTATTCTAACATGATGGGACTATGGTCTGACCATTAATAGAAGATAGGAAAGAAAAAGAAAATATGTTGAGCCGACACCTTATACCATATATACCAAATTTTCAGACTAGGGGCACAGCCATGGGGACAGCTTGTGCCCCTGGTTATGCCAATCTCTACCTAGGTTGGTGGGAAACAATGATTCTTCAAGAAATTTTGCAAACAGGATACAATGAATTTGTCATTATCTGGCATCGCTATATAGACAATGTACTTCTTTTTTGGACTGGCTCAATCCCACTGTTTGAAGAATTAGTATCCAAACTCAATACCAACAAAATCGGACTACAACTAACACACATCATCAGTGAGGACAGACTTGAATTTTTTGACCTTACTATCAAACTGCAAACTGTCCCCTGGGGGTGAAATTGAAACAGAACTTTACAGGAAACCCATATCATGCAATAATTGCCTTCATTGGAATAGCCATCACCCTTACAGACTAAAAGCTGGCATCCCATACACACAATATGTCACGGCTTACCTTGGTGGGAGTCCAGTGTGCAGAGATATGCTCACCCTTGCAATTAAACACAGGCCAAGGCGGTCAGGGAAGAACTCACCTGGCCTGTGAGTCTGTGCACGGGGGCTGTTCAGGATAACCAGGTCGAAGTACAGACAAGGATTAGAGCAGGAGAATAGTCGTGGGTAAGCCAGTGGTCAGAGGATGCCAGAATTCAGGATAAACAAGAACAAAGCCCAGGTCAGAAGCCGAAAACCAAAAGGACAACAGGAACTCGAAATAACAGGAACCAAAGTCAATGAACTGACACTGCCCTCTGGGAGAGGCAGTGTTATATACCTGGCTAACGGCCATCAGCTTCAGGTGTGCGAGAATATTGGAGCAGCCACAGATAACGGCCAGCCCCCAGTGCTGGATACAAGGCAAGATTGGACTATGGGCAATACTAGAACTGTAAGGTGGCTCTGAGGAGAAACAACAGGCCCAGGACCGCAAAGAACCCAGGTTCAAATCCCTTGTTGGGCACTTCTGGGGCGACCTCGTCTTGCAGTCTGGATGTCGCGGCGAGAACCGTGACACAATACTTGAGGGCAAGGAGAAACTGTTCAAAAGAGGAGACATTCCTCAAAATATGCTTCCAACAACAAGGCTATCCAAACAGAATCTTAAAACAGGCATACCAGCGAGCCTTCAAAATGGACAGATCAACGAGTTTAAGGAATCACAAGACTCAACATTCAAACCAACTATTAGATGCAATGGCACGTACGACCAACTTTGGAACCCTGTTGGTCAAATATTCACAGAAAACTGGCCAATATCGATCCACGACAAAGATGTGGCCACTAACCTACTCCAATTTCCCAGTATAACTTCCCAGTATTCCCAGTATAACACAAAGAACACAACATCTCTGCGATCTACTAGTTCACAGCCATTTAGAACCACAATAACAACCTAGAACCTGGCTACAAGAAACTAAGGGAATCTACAGATGTGGCAGGTGCAAGGCGTGCAAATTCATAAAACCATCTAAAACAGTGGAATGTACCAACACCAAAAAGATATATGCCATTAAAGAGTTTGCCAACTGCAGCACAACAAAAGTTGTATATTTGATAACTTGCAGCTGCACACTGCAATATGTAAGAAAAACATATAAAAAAAATTAGAAGAATAATTTTCCAGCATATTAATTCAATCACCAACCTAAATCTCTCAACCCCAATTGTAACGATGTAAGGAATTTCCACAATTGAGACTCATCTCATTTTACTTTTCAGATTTTGGAATGCATCCATCTGAATTCCAGAAAAAGTAACTTTAATTTAATCCTCTTAAGAAACGTTTGTCCCCTCATGGACTAAATGAAGAATTTAATTTTACACCATTTATTCATAAATAAGCAATCTAGTAATAATAATATAAATTATATGATTATATCCACGTAACCCTGTACATAGCTTCTAACTCTAAAAATTATATTAATCTTCATGTGACAGTAGAAGTAACTCTGTACACATAAACTTCCAAATTCTCTTACCCCCAAATACACAGGCAATGTAGGGGTAAATTAGATACATAAGCTATGTAGGGGCCAATTGTTAAACTTTAAAGATCCTATTAGTATTTAGGATACTGGTTACAAACACCTAGACAGAACAATGTTCAAGTTTGGTCAGACATTGACTTGTCCTAACTATGATAATGATTAAATCAAAATAAGTTTAATAGAGTAGAAACCAAACTACACCACAAAACATCTATGAGATTAGCAAACTAAATTCATATTAATTCATATTTTTAACACCTCAATATAATAGGGATATTTGAGAAAATATAAGAGGGTTTCAGTTTACACGTATCCATTCTAGTTACAACAACATACCTATTTATAAAGACTTGTGAGCGTAGTAAACTCCCCAGTTATAACATTAAACATATTTTTAATTCTAAATTCTAAATCTTTTGTCCACTCCATACAAAGAAGTAACGAAAATCAAACGTTAACTTCAGATAAGCTGCCATTGGTTAATTGAGAAATCCACAGCCAATCATCAATGACTTTATCATTTAAATACTTGAATACTTACCTATGTCTGGTTCCCCTCTGATGAGCTAAGCTGGTGAAACACGCGCGTCAGGGACTCAGGATGCTCACTTGAAACATTCTAAGTGCCGGTCTTCTATTACCGCGATCAATAATGGTTACCGACACTATAATCAAATAGGATCGGAAAATCAACAAGATATCAGTCCTTCGTAGGCTCAACCTTCCTACCACTCAGTACTAACACTATATCCACCTCGATTATTGACAATAGAATAAAAAGGGGGGGTTTTAAATCGAGCAGACTTTTATTAAGGCGTGCCCTCGAAGGCACTAGTGATCCATACTGTTAACTCAGGAGAATTCATCTCATAGGATCTAACTTAATCTCCTGACATTAACCCTTGTCAGTTTTTCTAACAAAGATTCATGTTGTACTTCGGAATGTCAGCGGTATATTATTCCTACCTGTTTGCACTCCTACTGCTGCATTTGTATCTTTATGTATTTAGCGATACGAGTATCTAAAGACATGTTGCTAAACTTGACAAACTGTTATTATTATTGCCATTTATATAGCGCCAACAGAATCCGTAGCGCTTTACAATATTATGAGAGGGGATTTAACTATAAATAGGACAATTACAAATAAACTTAGAGGAACAATAGGTTGAAGAGGACCCTGCTCAACCGAGCTTACATTCTATAGGAGGTGGGGTGTAAAACACATTAAGACAGGAATTTGCAATCAAATAAGGTGGGCTGCCCTTTAGAAGAGGGCAAGAGACAGGTATGTGAGGTAGGGGTTAGTCTTGGAGGCCATAAGCTTTCCTAAAGAGATGGGTTTTAAGGCACTTCTTAAAAGATGCAAGACTAGGGGAGAGTCTGATTGTGGTAGGCAGGCTATTCCATAGAAAGGGAGCCGCCCGCAAGAAGTCCTGCAAGCGCGAGTTGGCCGTATGGGTGCGGACAACGGACAGGAGGTGGTTACGGGCAGAGCGGAGAGACCGAGAAGGGACATACCTATGGATCTGTGAGGAGATATAAGAGGGGCTAGAGTTGTTCAGTGCTTTGTAGGTGTGAGTTAGTACATTGAATTGACTCCTATAGCATACAGGAAGCCAATGTAAGGACTGGCAGAGGGGTGAGGTGTGAGAGAAACGACTAGAGAGGAAAATCAGTCTAGCAGCAGCGTTCATTACGGACTGTAGGGGTGCAGTACGGCTTTTGGGAAGACCAATCAGGAGAGGGTTACAATAATCCATGCAGGAAATTACTAGTGCATGGACAAGCTCCTTGGTAGTATCAGGTGCAAGAAAGGGGCGGATGCGGGCTATGTTTTTAAGATGGAATCTACAGGATTTGGCAACATGCTGGATGTGAGGCTCAAAGGTGAGACCAACATAACCACTACAGTTTCTTACTAACACTATATTTATATACCGAGATACAGAGAACAAGAGGCTCAAATATAGCATTTCAGCTCTTTCATATTTTGCTAAGGGATGCCCTCGAAGCCACTAGTGATCAATACTGTTAACTTAGGAGCATTCATCTCATAGGATCTAGCGTAATCTCCTGACATTAACCCTTGACAGGGTTTCTAAAACAGATTTAAGTTGTATTTAGGAATGTCAGCTGTATAATATTCCTGCCTATTTGCACTCCCACTGCTGCATCTGTATATTTATGTATGTAGCGATACAAGTATCTAATACTTGTTGCTAAATTTGACAAACTGTTATTAGCACTATATCTTTACATCGAGATACAGAGAACAAGGGGCTCAATCTCACTGCAAAATACAGCATTTCAGCCCTTTTCATATTGCTTAAATTGAGAAAACAGCAAGGACTGTCCTCTTTAATTTAACTTATTTTATTTTTCTACACAATTATTTAAATGGTTAAATAAAAGTTATATTATATACCCCTCTCACGAAGATATGGCACACTTATAGGTAGAAATGTTTTGTTTTTCTGTTTTTCTGTTGGTTTGAAATATGGTCTGACCATGCTATATCCTGTATCTCTATTCTTTTGACAAGATAAAGCATGGTCCCATTACCCAGAATAAGGTCGATGTTGGAATAAAAATTAAATGTTCTAGAATAGCATGCATGGTCCAAGTCGGAGGGGTGAAATGTTCTCCATATATCTCTTAAATTATGGTTGTTTAGTAGATTTTGCAATCTGTTTTCTATTTTCTTCTTGCTATTCTTGTCATTCCGGCTCATTCTGTCTTTCAGAGGGTCCATTACGCAATTAAAATCCCCAATAACTAATACCAATCCTTGTTTAATCTGCTATTTGTTTGAATACATTTGTGATAAATTTTATTGTAGACTTGTTTGGTGCATAGATGTTAGCTAATGTGAACAATTTATTATTTATTTTGCAGATTAAAATGATACAATGATAACTCCCTTCTGGGTCTAATTAGGGAGACATTTTTTGCAAACATAAATACTACACCTCTTTTTTTTTTCTAGAGCAGCGCTTATAATAATGGGATGTCTTGATGAGTTAATTGGATTATTATTTAATCTTGTCCAGTGGGTTTCTTGTAGAGCGCACACATTTGTGCTTGATTTTTTGTCAGGAAATCCATGATTTTAGATCTTTTACATGGTGACTTAATCCCCTGGACATTTATCAAAATCAACTTAAATCATATTTTCTAATCTGCTCTTGTGGCTCTCTCTCTCCAAAAGTTTCCAAAGTTTTGTGAAATTTTTTAAAAACATCTTTATTAGTAATTACGTAAACGTAAGATGGCCTGATCCCAAATAAGGGTATCAGCCTGAGACAAACATAATGTATGGCATACAAGCCCAGCCATACAGTATCTCGAGTAACATGAAACATTACTGAGATATGAGTCCCACGTACCATGTTGGATAAGCCTGCTGAGGGTGGTCGATCGGGGCAAGCCATGTTTAGATCATCAGAGAGAAGAGAAAAAAAAAACACATCCTCAGTATAGTGAGAATAGTAGAGGTAGAGGAAGCCTAACCCTATAATCTAAAAGCCCCCACCATTTCAGCATGTTGTTAAATCCGTCATTGCGTACGTGTATTAACTAATTTTGTTATTATTCTTCTTTGTGCTAAAAATCTTGTTAGTGTTAATCCTAAAAACCTTCTATCAGAATGAAAAAGGGGATGACTATAAAATGGACTGAGTGAATATAGTATAATCCAAACTAATGTATGTCAGGTTGTTGTGGACAGAAGAATTAAACCAAAATAGCTATTTACTAATGTCTATTTATTCTGTGTTCACTATGTTAAAACTGGCTGCTAGAGTAAATATTCCCTTCCCCCTTTATGGTTCAGTCATTATTTCCTCTGCAAGTTTCTTGTTACACATTCTTGTGTTAATAGGTAGCCTCCTTTGCTAACTCCTCCCCCACTTCCTTTGTGCCAATTCCACGTGCAACAAAATGGAGAATCACTGTTAAAGTAACAAAGAAACTACTCACTTCCCCTTTCTTCATGTATCCAAGCCAGAGCTGGAATATGGGGGGAAGAGCTCTGTAATGATGACATCACATCCTGTAGGGTGGGACCCTTTTTGAATGTTAACCAATTGTTGAATTGATATTGTATGTTTAAACTGTGACGTATTTTTGCTTTAAGAAGGAGACCCCCCTCTGGGGAATAAAGCATTCCTTAGTATTTCACTGATCAGAAACTTTGTCTCCGGTGTGAATTACTTCTAGGGAAAGCGTGCACGCATTCATCAATCAATTTGGAAGGTGTAGATAGACAAATAATCAAAGTTTTCTTTGATCCAAAACAATTTGGCGCCCGAACAGGGACATTAAGGGTAGTTAATTCACTTCAAAGCCGTATATACATTACAAGACGGGAGAACAAAAGGACTACCAGAGATTGGAAAAGGAGACTGATCAACTCTGGCTATGGTAAATGAGTTAATTACCTACCTATATTTTCCTTTCTTTGGATTTCGTTTATTCTCCGTGGCTTCACTACGGCTTCGTGTGAATGACGTCTTCAGACAGGTATATATATACCCATATGTCCCCTTATAGAACTGTATAAACCCTGTCACTTGTCTATCTACAGCCTAACTAAATCCAGAGTTTGAGTTTTTATGTGTGAAAGTGTCTGTTTGAGAATCTGTTTTGCTTTCTTTTGATTATTTGAGGTCGGGGTGTTGAAACCTGGCGGTTGTGGCCGGATTATATTAATTGTAAATCCTGGCGTAGGTTTTATTTTGAGATCAGGGGGTGTTGAACCCTGGCGGTTTTTGGCCGGATTATATTAATATTTTAATATTAAATCCTGGCGTTTCTCTATTGTTTTTATTTTAAGTTCGGTTTTGGGAAATACCAAACTGGCGTAATTGGTTTTAGTTTGTTGAAATAATAAAAACAACAAACAAAGAGTTAAGTTGTTGTATGTGTGCTTGAGTGTGAGTTTCTATGTGTGTATGTACTGAGTTTATTTTAAGGAGTCTATTTTCAGCTGGCATTAATTTTAAAGAATTTGTGTGCTTTGGCATATATATATTGTGCTTTTGCATGTATACTGTTTTTTTGTTTGGTTTTTTTGGGGGGTATATGTTACTTGTTATATATTCTGTGTCCTGTAGTTCTCCTATTCTATCTTTTGTCTTCAGGAGAGCTGTGCTTAGGCACTCACATGGTTAAAAACTTTGTGCTTGCAACTAACTTGTCCCCCCCCTTCCACCCCTCCCTCTTTCCTTTGACTCGCTCCTTCCTCTGAGTGAGGTTTGTCCAGTTGGAATTCCTTTGTTAGTGATATGATTGCAAGTGTATGTGTAGCTTGATGTATCCTTGATTTATGTTTGTGTCCTTACTTATTTATGTAATGTAACTCCTTGTGTTTTTGTTTGCAATGAATGTAGAGTTATTTCCTGTTCTTTTGTATTCTTTATGTTTCTGTACAGCACTCATATAGTTGAATGGGTGATATGCTTGTGAGCCTCAGTGAGGACTGTGTGTGCTGGACAAATATTCTAGTTAAGAACTTTATGTAATCACAGGGACTGATTCTAATTTCCCTGAAGCTCAGTTAAGTAATGAATTGTAATTGCTAGAGAAAAAAAAAAAAAAAAAGTACTTTGATGGAAGTTGGTTTTATTCTTAGATATCAAGAAATGAAGGGGTTACACTAACTTGTGAAGAGGCAGAGAGAGGAGTGCAGATTCGACCCCCTCCTTTTTTTCCTTTAGGACTATAACTACTTAACTATTACAGTTATTTGTGTTTGGTGCAATAACCAACATTATTTAAACCAACATTATTTAAGATCTTGCAGATATTTGATTCCAGAGTTAAAAACCAGCACAAGAATAGTGATCTATGTGTGTTTGTTTGTTTGACTACGTTGTTAGTCTGTACTGGTTTTTTTTTTGGTTTTTGTGTTTTTTTTTTTTTTTTTTTTGTTTTTTTTTCCATTGTTTTTATGTATGTTATTTTGGTGTATGCAATTATACAGTAAACTCCATTCCTTTTTACGGAAGGAAAACCTTGTTACTTCTGGGGTTGAATTAAAATCTTTGATTTAATTCATGAGAATGAGATTTTAATATCATGACCAAAATGGATTACTGTATATTGTATACTGGACATACATGTGTTTTGGATATACAGAAGACAATGGAATAGTATATGAGAATGGATGAGGCAGATTTACTACTATCCACAGCCACGCCTACTCCTAACTTAACATTACTTCAACTCTTACTATGCCCTTTTACTGTAGAATTGCCCGAATCCTAATGACCCATTCCACTTCATGGAGTGACTTGTTTAAGCCTAAGATAAATTGGCTGATTAGGCTACCTGTATTACCAATGTCCTCCACGATGAGTTAGCATCTGTGGAAAGTATCACTTCAGGTTGTCCCAAATTTTCCTCTGACTTAGATTTCAGTACATTATAAGGCCCGTACCCATCGGCTATATGTGGCCTTGTATAGCAGGCCACATGGAATCTATTTGTAGCCTGCCTGACTCCTCATTCCTGTCTAATATTGTTCTCTCCTGCATACATGTAGATGGCTCTCCTTGGAGTAGCCTGTTAACTAAGTCTTGCTTTGTAGTTACCTCTACCTGTCCAATCAATCTGCTAGGTGCAGATGTCCTTCCCCCATTTGCAGGCCTCTAACACCTTTCTGCCTGATGGCCAAATTCATATGTCTGAACCAATCTCTGCTGCTGACAAAACAGCCCTCTGCTTATTATTTCTTCTGCTCCACATAGTGAAACCTGACCAGGAGGCAAGGGTCCTAGCTAGTTGCCCCAATACCCTTACCTGAATTAGACAGGCCCTGAAGATTTGCACACCTCAATGTTTTCCCCACTCCAAGTTCCTGTGAAGTTGCTCCCAGGGGCCAGCCTGTCCCTTAAGCCATACTACCCCCTCTCTATCCTCCGCCCCGAAGCCTGTCCAAGCTCTTGCTATTCCCTAACAGGTTAAGGTTCTGGTGTCAAACGGTGCCTTGGTTCCCTGAGACTCTCCCTGCAATATCCCACTTCTCCCTGTAATAGGCTAATCCTGTGCTGGACACTGTCACCATGCAGAGATGACACTCTATTACCTGGCCACTCTTCTACCACTTCCCAGGGGGGGAAATGAGATGACACTGACTCTATTATTTTCAGCCTTCTTCCTCATTACATCTTGTGGTTCAGAAGACCTGTTCCTGTTGGAGATGAAACTCACCATAACAGATCTGTTCCAGATTTACTGTCACTACAGTGGACCAAGTATCTCACCTCAACAATGTCTGCACAAGAAGCTGAGCTATAGGCTCTCACCACAGCATGCAAGACCTCTGAAGGAACTAAGAAGATTTCTTACAGCAACTGGCACACCAGTTAAGTACAGCACGGCTAAAAAGAGCTGATGGATGCCCTACACCTTCCTGAAGAAGTGGCCGTACTGAAGATAAAGGCTCACGGAAGATTGAACTCAGAGGAAGCATGTGGCAACTATTTGGCTGGCCAAGCTGTCCAATAAGTTGTAAGTGCACTAAGGGAAGTGGACAGAAGAGTGTCTGCTGAAGAAACTCCCATATTCACCATGTAAGATCCTACCCACAGACCTCAAGCTCCTGAAGGAAACACAAGCAGCTACTGACCCTGAAGAAACACAAGCTGGAAACAGAAAAGGGCAACCCTTGCAGACGGACTGTACCCCAACAATTTAAAGTTCTGCTTACCCAAGAACATATACTCAGCAGTGGTCCAGTGGGCCTACGGAGCATCATATCTGTCCAGAACCTTCATGAACTCTTTTGATCAGCAAATACTCTGAAATACTAGGAATTGCCTCTCTGACCAACGCTTACTGTAGATCTTGTGCCATTTGTACCAACAGTTACTGTAGATCTTGTGCCATTTGTGCCAAGGGCAACTCAGGAAGAATGGAGGAAAGCCCCAAGCATCTAGCCAAACTTCAGTATCTCTTCCAGAGGAGTCAAGTTGACTACACCCAGAATGCCAAAGAGTGGCTGGTTCAAATATGCATTAGTTATAGTAGACATGTTTTCAGGATGGCTAGAGGCCTACCCAGCCACCAAAGTGATAACCAAGACAACATGCTGAGTAGTGCACCTTGAAAGATACAGGGATCACCACCCCGTGGATTCATCATTCCAGAATAAAGCCTGCCTCTGCTTCATGGGAAGTAGAATTTGTTGATCTTGACAATTTTTGAAACTCCATTCTTAAAGAGCAAAGATACTTGCTGAAGAAAATATCAACAAGTGGGTGTTTTGATGGCCATAATAATGCCTGACCACCTGTCATCGATGGAAAGCCGAAAACCCTAAAAGGGGACCTCGTGAAACTAAAGAGAAACAGACGTACTCCTTACTCTGCAGCCCTCACGCCTGAGGTGCCTACGCACAGTCGAAGCTTCTTCAGAATGATCTGCTTATCATGAGTTTGTGGTGATATTAATATTGAATTTTTAAATGATCTGAGTCTGCTAGTATTAGGGTAGCATGAGACAAGATTTATAAGATTAAGAATAAGTAAATGTGCCCTAGCCAATATTATGTCCATACACATAATACATGACAATCATCAAGGTACTCTTGACATATCACATTCATGCTCCAGGACAAAAAGGAACACTCCTATAAAGGGCGGTGTTACCCACACATATATATTAATGCCATAGGGGTGTTAAGGGGGGTACCAACTGATTTTAAGGTAATAAACTAAGTTTGAATCTATTCTCCCAAGCATTACAGCTAATAAAATCTGAATTGGAAGGGAGGAGGTTCATACAATAAACAGGAGACCTTTTACTTATGGGACATGAAGGACTCACCTGAATGGGTAAGTGCCACGTACATGACTGTTAATCCCCTCAAGCCATACATTAGGACTTTAAAAGACATGGTAGTCATCCCATATTTGAGGATACTATGACTGTAGAGACAGATTTCTCTGACACTAACTTGTGACTTGAATGGATGAAATACAATGCTACTACACATAACAAGTCTACTGCTATGTCTGCGGAGGAGCGAGGCCTCACCCAGGTACTGTATCCCTGAACCTTCCTCCGGATATGAGGTATGCTTTTTAATTCTCTACACTATATGTAAACCTAAGCGGTCAGCATGCGAGTCATGGAAAATGAATACCCAATCATTACTAAAAATATTAACCCAGACGAAGGTATCACCATATATCCAGGGAACTACACTTGTTATGGTATATATGATGGGGTAGGCCAATTCTTTGGTAATTTCACTGGTAAGTACTGTGCCACATATAGCCCAATTCCAGTTGCCTTTATCCAACAACACATAAGATCCCTTGGAGATATATATTGGATTTGTGGGGATATGCAGATTAGAACCAGATTGGAAGGCGTATGGTGGGGAGAATGTGCTCTAGCTAAGGTAATTATGCCTATACACATAATCTCTGACGGACACCAAGATACCCCAGGTACGTTACACCAATACTCTAGAATAAAGAGAGATACTCCTGTAAAAGGCAGTTTTGATCCCCATATTTATATAGATACCATAGGAGTGCCAAGGGGGGTGCCAAATGAATTTAAAGCAAGAGATGAAGTGTCCGCAGGGTTTGAATCTATTTTTCCAATCATCACGGCCAATAAAAATTTAAATTGGATTAATTACATCTATTATAACCAACAACGTTTTGTAAATTATACAAGAGATGCCCTCCAGGGTTTGGCGGAACAATTACAAGCTACTTCCCAGATGACCTTCCAGAATAGACTGGCCTTAGACATGATTCTGGCAGAGAAAGGGGGAGTATGTAAAATACTCCCAGACACCATGACATGCTGTACCTATATCCCAGATAATACAGGCCCTAATGGTAAGGTAACGTTGGCAATAGAAAAGTTAAAAAGTTTATCCAACGAACTGAAAAGGAATTCTGGGGCCACAGATCCATGGGAAAGATGGTTTGGATGGATGTCTGGATGGCAAGGTGCTCTGGCCCAAATAGGTGTTGCCATTTTAATAACGATAATCATCCTCGCTCTTCTTGTTTGTTGTGTATTACCTTGTCTTAAGAAATGCCTACAAAAGACAGTTGATCAGACAGTCGACCAGACCACCCCGACCTTCCTTCACCAAGAGATTGATGACATAGACCGTGATACACCACATACACCCTTACAGTCCCACCGCACTAAATCAATAGCTACTTCTTCTTAAGGACATTCAGGGATAGCGTCTGTCTCTACGGGCAGAAGTCTGGCGCGGAAGAAGTAGTGGACAAGCTGCTATGGGTAACCCGCACAGTGAAGCGTTCGAGGCCTGTTCAGACAGATGTGCAAGATAGCCTTTTGTTATTTTTCTATAGGGACAGTATTAGAGTTAGAGATAGTAGTTATTAGTAAAATAGCCATTTTAAGGGGGGACTGTTGTGGACAGAAGAATTAAACCAAAATAGCTATTTACTAATGTCTATTTATTCTGTGTTCACTATGTTAAAACTGGCTGCTAGAGTAAATATTCCCTTCCCCCTTTATGGTTCAGTCATTATTTCCTCTGCAAGTTTCTTGTTACACATTCTTGTGTTAATAGGTAGCCTCCTTTGCTAACTCCTCCCCCACTTCCTTTGTGCCAATTCCACGTGCAACAAAATGGAGAATCACTGTTAAAGTAACAAAGAAACTACTCACTTCCCCTTTCTTCATGTATCCAAGCCAGAGCTGGAATATGGGGGGAAGAGCTCTGTAATGATGACATCACATCCTGTAGGGTGGGACCCTTTTTGAATGTTAACCAATTGTTGAATTGATATTGTATGTTTAAACTGTGACGTATTTTTGCTTTAAGAAGGAGACCCCCCTCTGGGGAATAAAGCATTCCTTAGTATTTCACTGATCAGAAACTTTGTCTCCGGTGTGAATTACTTCTAGGGAAAGCGTGCACACATTCATCAATCAATTTGGAAGGTGTAGATAGACAAATAATCAAAGTTTTCTTTGATCCAAAACAAGGTATAAGACATGACATGTAAACATAATGGAAAGGGAGAATAATAGTACAGTATATATTATGTTATGTCAGAATACATAATTATTGTATGTATGAAGCACCAAAAGGGTACAAATTAAAAAAATGATGAAATGATTTCAGAGGCACATACACCCAAAAAACATATCAAATGAAAAAAAGTTTACACTGCACTACCACACATGCCATATATATCTGCTTCAATGTGGATGTGGGGCACAATATGTAGGCAGAACTACCCGTAAACTACATATCAGGTTCAGAGAACATTTTCTTAATATACGAAACAAAAGAACTGATCACAGTGTACCTAGACACTGCAATACATGTAGGTTTTTTGAATGGTCAACTTTTCGTGCCTTTGGAATCGATAGGATAGATGTACACTGGAGGGGAGGTAACAGAATGCAAGAGTTAATTAAAAAAGAAGCAGCATGGATATATCATCTAAGAACACTCAAAACCGGTTTAAATCAAGATATTGCTCAAACCGGTTTAATTTAAGGATATACAAATTAATTTAATAATTATTCACCTTCCAAATTTCTTTGATTGCTTTTCCTCTTTTCTATATTCTGGTCTTAGTGATAACAGTTTGTAATTTGTCTATATTCACTTATATAAGTTCCATATCTGTATATATTGTATTATATGTATTATATGGATATTAATCCTTATCTCTATCTTACAGATGGATGCTGAACCTATTCCATTTTACATTTATATATTGTTTAATTGTGTTTACTTATTTATTTTATTTGAGAATGCTATATTAATTATTTTTTTATATATATTTTATAATTGATACATATATTATCTTTGATATATGTTTAGTTATTATTATTAAATATTTGTCTATGCTGTTCCCATTATACATGAATTGGGCTAAAATTGCATTGTATATTTTTATTTCATCATTTTTTAATTTGTACCCTTTTGCTGCTTCATACATACAATAATTATGTATTCTGACATAACAGAATATATACTGTACTATTATTCTCCCTTTCCATTATGTTTACATGTCATGTCATATACCTGACATACATTAGTTTGGATTATACTATATTCACTCAGTCCATTTTATAGTCATCCCCTTTTTCATTCTGATAGAAGGTTTTTCATACTCCATTATTCCCACTATATAACAGGGTCATTTTATTCCCTTTTTTGTCCCATATTTGTACAAAGGGAACCTATTGTAACTCTAGAGGGGAAGCCTCTTCTGCTGCACTTCTTTTAGTGCTAGCAGAGGAGGGCTCCCCTCGATCGGATTAGATCTGAAACCGGAAGTGACGTCATGAGTTCCAAGGTGGAACGCAAGAAGTCCGCTCAATTGGATTAGACCAGAAACCGGAAGTGACATTATGCGTTCCAAGGTGGAACGCAGGAAGCCGAATGGCCGAAAACCGGAAGTAACATGTGATCGCAAATTTCCCCGCAAATTTGAAAATTTGGCATGGTATATAAACCATGAAGATTACAAAACATCTTTATCCCTGAGGAAGTCACCATAGTGACGAAACGCGTTGGATATTACCTTGGACTTTTTATGCTAATTATTAGCACGTTATTATTATAGTCCATTTGTTTTTTGTAATTTTTATCTTTATTATTTTTTTATTATTTTGTGTATCTCCATTCTGGGATCTCTTTCCACCTTCATCTGGAGACCTGGCCACTACTTCATTATGGAGATATGATGTTTTACTTCTGATTTCTTGTAAGTGCAATATTTGGAATACATCTTGTTATTTTTATACAATCTGCACTATTTTTTTCTTTTATTCCTGAGCCAAGGAAAAAGGGATATTTTATTCCTGAGCTGAAGAAAAAGTGACATTGCCAGTCCTCATCATATATACCCGATCTTCGGTGTGGAAAGTACCCCTGACAGGGTGGCAGGCGCGATGACTATGTCTCTCTTGTAAGTGCTCTACCACGTGCAACATTTATCTTTGCCTTATTTACTTCACCATATTTTGTATTTTACTATTTTGTAGATTCCACGTTTAATACCAGCCATATTCAGGTTGTATTGTTCCTAACCACCCTCTATTTTGTATATGTTTTCTTGCTAAATCTTCTACTTTGAGTTTTCTAATCTAATTTATGTGTCTCTTTGGTTTATCTCTATTTTTTTTATATTTGTGTGAAATTTTCTTAACTTTCCCCTTAAAACCCTATTAGCATTAAAAAAAAAAACGGTGACTCTGATGTCCTTTTCTTTATCCAATTTGTATATTTTGGTGCCTCGTTATGTGTTAGCTAGCTATTGGAGCTGCATACAATTTTGTTCTAAAGTAGCCAGCTTTTTAAATCCTCTGCACAATTAATCGAAGTGATCTTGCCTTCGTATGATACAGTAATTTTTGTGGGTAAACCCCATTGGTAATTTATATTATTCTGTCTTAGAATTAGTGTGCCGTCAGAGAAAGTCTTCCTCTTTTGTCTAGTTTGCCATGACAAATCCTGGAATATTTTCAGTGTTTCGTATTCCTCTGCACAGTCATTACTACTTGTGGCTCTTGAGATTTGCGTCTTGATTTTGGAGGAGGCACAACATATCAATACTTGGGAGGTGTTCTGGGACTCCCTTAGGTTTATTCACTCTATGACATCTATCCGACATGGGAATTCTGGGGTCCCATTCCACTTTCAGATGTTTATTAAATTATTCAATGTATGGTTCCAGATTTTTGAGATTTATTTGTTTTGGTTACTCCTCTAATTCTTAGGTTTTCCCGTCTGGACCAGTCCTCTAGATCTATCAGTTTATTTTCCACATTAGTCATCTTCCTTTGCAGCGCCTTGTGTTCTTCATTGTGTACTTTTTCCTTTTGTTCTAGCCCATCTATCTTTTCCTCAATTCCTTGGAATCATTTGTTTAGGGATAGTAATTTCTTCTTAATGTCCTGTGTATTAATTTGGATTTGTTTTTTTCAATTTTCCAAATTGCATATCCAGGTGTGTTAGTAGGTCATAATCTTTTCTTCCCTCTCTTAATTCCTGATCCTCCTCAGTTTGTTCATTGCTGGTAACTCCCTCTGATGGATTTGAAAGACTGGATTCCTCCAGATCTAATATGTTGCTTGATGGGTTTGGTGAGAAGAAAGAAAGACGTTTTTCTGTTTTGTTTTCTGGCTTTTTTTCCCCTTTTTGGGGGTTTGCCGTTCTGTATTTTTTTAGTGGCCATTATCTTTCTTCTTCCTCACTTCTCTCTTCTCTTTCCTCTCTCATCTCCCCCTCTCCAAATCTATGTATTCTCTTTTTGGAGATGTTATGCCTTTTAGGCTATTTACTTTTTTGGATTTTAAGTATTTTTTCTCTCCCCTTACTTTTCTTGCCTCTCCAACTTTTGCTTTCTTGTCCCTGTTCCTCCTTGCCTTCTTCTCAGCTTTTTCAAGTTTTGTATATATATATTTTTTTTTTTGGTTTCATGTTCTCCTATTTCTATCCTTGTGGTATGTAGAGTTAGCCAGTTAAATCAGGCTGAGTATTTAGGATTAGGGGAGGTGCACCTGGTGAAGGTTCAGGAACTGAGAAAAATATAGGATTGGCCAAAAAATAAAATAAATAAATAAATAAATAAAAAAGAAAGCAGGAAGAAGGAGAAAAAAATGAAATGGAAAAAACTATGAAAAGGTTGGCTCTGAAGTATATACTATATTCCGAGCATAGAATAGGTTAAATTAACTTTTTATATCACTTTCTGTTTTTATGCAATTTCCACTTCTCTGCTAGTAGACCACTTATCCTTAACAGACCCTGTGGCTCTACAGTGTAAATACAGTGAATATTTAATACATCAGTGGGTACTTAGCTTTGGGGATATCTCCGGTCGGCTGGAGTAGATGGCTAAGTATTCTATGCGGGCTAGGAAGTAGCTCCCTGCATCTTCAGCATGACATCCGTTTTCTCTGACCCCAAGTGGAGTGCTGGAATGCCGGGTAAATTAGGTTCCAGCAGCCCTGCTCTTGATGTCAGCTCCCTCGATTGTTCCCTCAGCGGCATGCCACGTGGACGAAGAAGCACGCTCTACGTCATCTTGCTCCTCCCCCTGGCTCGCATTGATTGGGACCCAAAAATATCTTGCACCAGGATCCTCACTACATTACTCACTCCACTGCATTAAACCTTTCTCCATCCACTATAGAATTGAGGCTGGTAGGCCTAGCATCTTAGAAAGATGTAAACCGTCTATAGTGCTTTTCAAAATAAAGTATTCTTATGTTATAAAGTTGTCTTCTAACAATATTGGATATAATCCACTATATTGCACGAGTCACTTTTTGCCTTATAAATACATTGCTTATAAATAATAAGATAAGGTAATTATCATAAAATATTTGTACTGCATTGTTTTCTATTAAATGTTGTCATTATTCACCAACTCCCGGGGCGTCATGACGTGTGGGCGTGAGTGCGTGCGTTCGCCGTGATGACGGAGTAGGAGGGGAGCCCGCCATGCCTCGCCGAGGTAGCCGCGCCTGAAACTCTCCCACGCTGTGCAAGAGATCGATCATACAACCTGTTTATTTTCCCCTCAAGGAGTGTCCCCATGCTGGCCTTTGGTGTCGGAACGGAAGCAGAACCGAACAACAGTGCCAACGATAACCGCCGAAAACTGTGTGTCAACAGCCGCAGCTCAAGACTCGGAGTGCTGTCTCTCTAAAACATACTTCGCTTTGTGTCCACTTGGTTGACGTTTTGAAGCCCTGCTGGAAGCGTACTATGTATCCCTATTGTACATACGCTGGGAATAATACGGTGAAGTAGAACTTTATATACTTGAAACCTTTAAATTTTTTCTGCACTCCGTAGCAGCGAGTACAAACGCATACCTTAATTGCCTGATATTGAGTGTAAACCCAAAAGTGCTGACATTTATACCCTGAACTCTCTATACTCTGAGCTTAATCCAGCTCAATAAGTAAAAAAGGCAAAAGGAAAAATACGGGAAAAAAAAAAAAAAAAAACCAAGAGAGACACGATATCGCTATAAGCACACAGGTTTTGTATTTGTTTTTTATTTTTTTTCTCTTTCTGGCTATGGTTGAGGCACCAATTACCGTGCAATAAGGGGCAAAGGCTGAAAGAACCTTGATCACAGTATAGATATCAGGCAAATTCGACAATACATTTAAAAAAAAGAAAGGACGAGAGGAGGGGAGCAGTGCTGGAAAAGGGGGGGGGAAAAAAAAGTTCATAGAAGGTTGTAGGTAGCAGGGAGAAAGAGAAAGTAAGAGAAGGTAAAAGACAAGCAAAAGAAAAACTAAAAGAAAACGGAAAAGACTTAAGGAAGATCTAAGCAAGTCGGACTAAAGACTGAATAAAGATTGATTGGTGGGCTTGTTCTCTCCATAAGCTGTGAATTGCTATAACATGGCTACGAAAAAAACACATGAAACCAAACTCTCTTCTAGGAAAGACAAAAAAGACCTCTCCCAAGATAAATCTCAGGATAAATCACTCACAACATATTTTTCCCCCCAGCAACATAAGAACTCCAAACATAGATTAAATGAGATGGATGTGACCTTGGAAACTTTGGATCCAGGACCAATAAGTAATCCTGATAAAGAGTTAATAACCATTTCCTTGCTCCAAACTAGTTTTAAGACCAACCTGGATGAGTTCAAAGCAGAATTGGCTTCAACTGCCGCAGAAATCAAACTGGATATTAAAACTGAAATAAAAGTTCTCGCTGCAAAAATGGAAACTTTTGAAGACCATCTCAAACAACTAGACTCCCAAGTAAAAAATTTAACAGAAGATCACGATAAAACTCAGCGGGACATTCTAAATCTTCAAAACAAATTATCTGATTTAGAAGATCGCTCTAGACGGAAAAATCTACGCTTTAGAGATATTCCAGAAAAAGGCAGTCAAGAGGATGTTAAGCAATCCGTGACGGAGTACTTAATCATATTGGGTGTCCCCTTTAAATCTCCAGATTTGATAATCGAAAGATGCCATAGGACATTCAAACCACAAGCTATTCAAAATGATTCTCCTCGAGACATTATAGCATGTTTTTTTTCATTTGACTTCAAAGAAACCATCCTGAAACTTGCAAGAACCAACCCAGTCTCTGAAGGTCCTTTTCAGAAAGTCAAAGTATTTCAGGACTTATCCTTCGAAACTAGAACAAAACGAAAAACATTCAGCTTTGCCACTCGATCTCTGAGAAGCCACAATATAAAATACAAGTGGCTTTTCCCTCTAAAACTCAGCCTTTCCTTTGAAGGCAAGAGAGAAATATTTGAGACCAATGCATCTCTAATAGATTGGCTCAAAAACAATAAATTATTGCTGTAGATTTATAATCGTATAATATAGGGGGAAAAACGCCCTTAAGGGTGGTCAGAAAGTGGAATAAGAGAAATGTGATGAGAGAGAGAGAGGGAGGGGAGGGTATTTGAAAATTATATTAATTAAGGCAAATTTTTTTTTTTTTTTAACAATTTAACATAGGAAAAAGCAACATTCACTTGTTTTCATTGGGTCTCTATAAATATGCTAATTATCTTACTCTTTGATAATGTAGACACTGCCTGGGCGTCCCCCACTAGATGGATATCCATGTGTAAATAACTCCAATATTATTCTACATGTACTAAAGAAAATCTTATTTGATTTAATTAATATGTCAAAAAAGGGGGTAACAAAAAGCAAAAAAAAAAAAGGACAGGTAATGCTGTTCTCAATGCCCTAGGCGGTGGTATATAATATACTATATATTTGTGAATGTATACAAATGTAACATATTATATAGCAATTGCAAGAACAAATTAGATTTATATTATAGGCATTAAGATTAAGGTATTGATAGATAAAAGAATGCTCTGTTTTTTTTTTTTTTTTTTTCTTTACAATTTGTCCTTATTCTATAGTCGTGGGTAAAACCACCCGGAAGGGGGAAGGAAGAGAAAAGGGGAAGAAAAAGGGAAAGAAAAGGGGGAAATAACATAGGATATCACTTTTTGCGCTCACATATTGCATAATGTATTAAAAATATAAATTAGTCACCATAGGTATCCTATAGGTGTTGTATTATAAGAAGGATACCCATGTCTAAGTAAATTCACTATCACTTTATAGGTCTTATGTAAAACTGCTGCTAATCAATTAACACTTTAAAAGCTAACATTAGGGAGTGGTCCCAAGTGAGATAATTCACCACAAACTCACCAATTTTTCCACAAGCTTAAGTCACTAGCAATTAACGTTTACACACAAAATATTCTTATTGTGTGCACTATGTATAAATAATGATAGACTAATTAAGATATTTATAAATTAAATAAAAATTTGGGGATTTTTTTTTATTTTTTTTTCCTCTCTTTCCCTCTCATTGTCTCTCTCCCCCTGCTATATAATGGGAGAGAAGCAGCACAACAAAGGGAGGGCAATTCAGGGGCGGGTTTCTAACTCAGGCATGGTTCAGGGTTCCCCTCTTGTGTAGCTATGCTACTCGATTTTCATTGTACCTATATGGCTTTCAATGACTACAATAGCATTAGGTTTTTACCTAAATGGTTGAATGTAGATGGGGGGCTTATTCAGTGCCCTCCATCAGACGGTATACATGTTGGGTGTTGTATTCCTTTTTTTTATTTAAATGATAGCGTGACAAGCTATCTTTGGTTTTGTTTTTTTCAGGAAGTCAAAAAATATTGTCTATATGTATTTCTATGTTGAACTTTTTATCCCTGAATGTCCAGGGGCTTAATACAAATAAGAAAAGGCACAGACTGTATGATTCATTGATGAAACTAAACATACAGGTAGCGTTTCTACAAGAAACGCACTGGCTTAAAGACACTAAACAAACTTGGGGTGGAGAAAATTTTGCAACGGTGATTCAGGCCTCACTAACAGAAAAAAAAAAAAGAGGTGTGGCAATTATATTCAGAAAAGATATTAACTTGGATATTCTCCATATTGAATTGGATTTAGAAGCGAGGTTTATTATTCTATTATGTAAGATTGAAGATAGAGTTTATACTCTGGTTAATGTTTATTTACCTAATGTCGATCCAATGACCAAATTTTCCCTGATAATGGATAAAGTCGATAAAATCTGCAGGGGACATTTGATCATTGCCGGGGACTTTAACTGTGTTAGTGATCCAGCTATGGATAGAACTTTTTTATCTCCCTTATCAAACAACAAAGGAGCTATCAAACAAGCAAAAAAATTGAATAATATTTGTAAACAATATAATCTATACGATATGTGGAGACTATTACACCCTTCTGAAAAAGATTTTTCCCATCTATCCGGGGTGTATGGTACTTACTCCCGGATAGATTTTTGCTTAACAAATGCCAACACCATTCCGATCTTTAACCATATTAATCTAAGGGAAAACACTTGGTCAGATCACAGTTTCGTCCTATTTGATCTTGGGGATTCTCCCCCTCTACATCGTAATACTTGGAGACTAAATGATAACATTTTAAAAGACCCTAGTAATAGGGAGGACCTTACCAAATTATTGAAATATTTTTGGGCAGAAAACGACCCGGGAGATACCTCTCCGTTAATAAATTGGTGCACTCATAAATCGGTAATGAGGGGCTATCTAATTAAAATAGACCACTTTCTTAAGAAAAAGAACGGCACAATACTGCCTGACTTATATATCGAATTCTACTCATGTTCTAAAAAGAATAAATTAAAATCTTCTCCGGAGTTGAGAACCCAATTAAAAGTTTTACAAACTCAAATTAACTTAAAAGAAGAGGAAAAAATTAAGCAAAATATATATAAACTAAAATTAAATCATTATGTCTCGGGCAATAGAGCGAGTAAAGGCTTAACTAGGAGATTACGCAATCAACAAGCAAAAAACAGGGTAGAAAAGCTGGTGGTTGACCATATTGTATACTCCACTCCATCTGAGATTGGACAAAAGTTTAACCAGTTTTACCAAGACCTTTACAATCTAAGGCTATCCCCAGAAACTAAAGACATCAAGGAATATTTATTAAATTCCCAATTGCCGAGAATTTCTTCCCAGGATTTGACCAATTTAAATAGAAAGATTTCAACCGAAGAAGTACAATTTCAAATTGAGAGATTAGCTACAAATAAAACCCCTGGTCCTGATGGTTTTTCAAACTTATATTACAAATATATGAAATCCTATCTTTTAAAACCTCTTATGGAAATGTTTAATCAACTCGCAGAAAATGAGGCCATACCTAAGGAATTATTACAATCCAATATCGTCCCAATTTTAAAATCTGGAAAAGATAGTAGGGACCCAAGAAACTACAGACCGATCGCATTAATTAATGTAGATATGAAAATATATTCCGCCATTATTGCTGAGAGATTGAAAACGGTCATTACAAAACTGATCCACCCAGATCAAATAGGGTTCATCCCCGGAAGATGGGCATCAAATAATACTCGAAAGCTTATAGATATTATCGGTTCAGCAAAAGACCATAAGGAGCCCCTCCTGGCCCTGTCCCTGGACGCAGAAAAAGCGTTTGACAGGGTCGGGTGGGACTACCTTAGAGAACTCCTTAAGGCATACGGCTTTAAAGGTTGGATATATACTGCAATTATGGTACTGTACTCTTCCCCCTCGGCCAGAACTGTAGGTCCCAATATTACTTCGTCCTGGTTCGATCTTAAAAACGGAACAAGACAGGGGTGCCCCCTGTCACCGATTTTATATATTCTTTCTCTCGAACCTTTCGCGGTTAACATTAGAAACAACCATTTAATTAAGGGGGTCCCCACTAAAACTCAGGAGATAAAGATTGCACTATACGCTGACGATGCCTTGGTTATTCTCATATCTCCGGAGGAATCATTAGCCGCACTCATGAAAGAAATAGATACATTTTCTAATATTTCTAATTTCAAGTTAAATGTATCTAAATCCACAGCTTTAACCATCAATTTATCTTCGACACAGGTTGAAAGACTATCCCAAAAATACCAATTTATTTGGACTGACACAGAAATTAATTATCTCCCCAATATCGCTGGCCCACACTTTGGAAATATGGACAGAAATTAAGAAAATCTTGGGTTTAACCAATCGAATCCTTAGAACCTGCAAATTAAATATATTAGAAGCTAATGTAGAAGATTTATCATTGAGACACTGGCCTAATAAGGACACTTTAACCATAGCGGATATTATGCAGGGTGATAATATTTTACCCTTTCAACAGTTAGTAGATAATTTGCATATTCCATCTAAAGAAATATTTACTTACTTTCGTATCAAACACTATATTCAGAAACATGTTGTTCAATCTACATTCCCATGCGTTAAAGAGCTGCAAACTCTATTCTCTTTTCAAACTGTACCCAAGATTATCTCGGTTGCCAACTCGCTACTTAAAGGCTTAGATCCCTTCCCGCATAGACTGGTTAAAACATGGGAAAAGGAACTTAATCTAGTGATCTCCCCAAACGACTGGTTTTCCTCCTTAATTTGGGTAAACAAATTTGTTCATGGATTGAACCTGACTGAGTGCCACTTTAAGCTTTTATATAGGTGGTATTATACTCCAACAAGGTTGGCTAAAATGTACACTTCTCAAGACTCAACTTGCTGGAGATGTGGCACCTATTCAGGCACATACATTCATATTTGGTGGTATTGCCCAGCACTTAAGCCATTATGGGCCTGGACCTTCAATATCTTTTCGGAAATATCAATGAATGAGGCTTCGTTTAATGATTCAAACAAAAATCCAGCCTCGGCCCTCCTTCATCTGAATTGGCCTTTCAAATCAAGTAAATATAGATGTTTAGCTACTCACTGCTTTATTGCAGCCAAAGTTACCATTGCAAGACAATGGAAATCTTCCGAGCCTTTTCCGAAGGCCTCTCTAATTAAACAAGTTAAACTTCAATTAACAATGGAAAATGATATTCTTAATACCTGGTCACTGGCCTCAAAAAAAAGAGACTGGTATTTACTTTGGTTAAACACCTGTTCCCTACTATATGGCAATTTATAAATTTTTCATGTGACGGGGGAGGGGACGGGGGTCTGACCACTCAGTAGATATACCTCTATGGACAATAGCTTTCTTAGTTTGTGGTTATCTTCTAGGGATATACTCCCTATCATATTTCCACAGACTCTGCGTATATAATATAATAACGACTTCCTCAGTTAATTTTTTTTTTTTTTTTTTTTTTTTTTTTTTTTTCTTATTGGCATGTTTTCTTTTTGTGTTTGCGTGGGGGATGGCCTGTTGCACCTTAATTAACGTATTCTCTCTATACAGTAGGAACTATTTATATCATTTGGTGTAATATGCAATATGTATGTTTGTAATGTATGTATTTTTCGAATTGTATTGTAATATAAAATATGAAAAAACATTTTGAATAAAGAAGTATTGAAAAAAAAAAAAATAAATGTTGTTAAGACACTCCCAGCTTAAATGAGTGAAACCGCCGTTTAGTTGATCTTCCCCCTTTAGAGACACAGGCGTTGTTGTTGTAGACCGCCAAACTCCCGAACGGAGTATAAGGGAATGCTTCCAACTCCCGAACAAAGAATCAGCCGAACTCCTTCTCTCCTAAAACAGGCGAAATAATACTTCCAAGTAGCAATCTCACCCAAACACGAGACCAAGCTCCGTCTTGAGGGTAAAACAGGAATCTGCTTTAATGAGGACTACCTGCCCGGTATTTATGCAGGTCTCCCACCTGGTGGAAACTCCCCTAGGGGACCAGATGGAAGACTGGGACACATAACGTACAGTAGCAAATCACAGTGGCTCGGGTATAAACACTCACCTTTGCACAAGTAAATCCCTCCTCTCTATCCTGGAGATAATTGGTAAAAACACCAATTATCTCCAGGGATAGAGGTAAACCGCCATTTTACATGGTATAATAAAAACACATAAAAATCCATAACTTTAAAACTACCGAATGCATTTAATTCGTATAACGTATCCCCAGATAGCCTGGATCTGAGTGCACATTACTACTGAATAGCGCTCAGACCCAATGCACACAGTTCAATCGCCATGGAGTCAAAGTCTTTCACATTGTTCTTTCGGTATACGATTGACTCCATGGGATGGCTATCTGGGTTAAGTCCATTCGTATATTAAAAAGTCCCGAACGGACCGGCGTTCGTATGCCTGATGATAAGAAGGGCGGTCGGCAGTTTCAGTGGTGTTCGGTTGAAAAAGTGTCCGTTTAGAGTTCCATAAGTTCTTCGCCGAACACTGCTGAACGACGACCAACCTGCATACAGTTAGAATGAAGAGGTGTCTGCGGTTAACCACAACGTTCTAATTGAAGCCAATAGGTTAACCAGCAGCACACTTCTCTTCTGGGTGGCCGTCCGTTCGGTAGTTTTATTCGATATAACTTTCAATAAACGAACAGGGACATACGGGCAGGTAATTCCACGAATGTAGACAAAATAGACAAACCAGCAAATAGTACTTAGACAGATGGATCTGTCACAAATGTATTTACATTTATAATATCTTATTCAATTCATTTTTTTCATTTTTTAGTAAGCTTTGAAAAACACCTTCCACAAAAAATGGACAGTTTAATGAGAATTTTCTTCCACGAGCGTACTGAAAAAAATGCTTTGACCTAATAGAAATAAAAAATATAAAAGTAAAGCTTCGTATCAATCAAACACATATATGACACAAATTGTTTTTCTATGTTCCTCTGTCCTCTTCCGGAATTGGTAGTGAGTGCAAACCAAGTAAGATTTGGGTGATATAACACAGGAACACAAAACATAGCACAAATATTGTGGTCTCTATATTGGTGGTAAAAGTTTCCTATAAATAAATGTTGTTTTAAAATGTATTCATATTTTCATCAACTACAGTAAGGTTATTCAATAACTGTAAATGACAAGATTATATGATCCTACCCCAAAAAATGGTTTATAAATAAACCATTAAAAGAATATGTTACTATGGTTACATATTTCATTGCAGCTCATAATTAAAAATTTGTCCAATAATTAAAATATGCGAAAATTGGTTCAATTTACCTTAAATGAGAATTCCCACAAAAAGTAATGCATAAAACGATGTAATTTGCTACCATTTTTAAAAAAAACTGCATGCATTTACATAATTTCAATGTTCTTTGTTAGATTATGCAGTGAAGAAATTGCAATTGATCCACTTTAATGATAACACACCATTCACAGATTCTCCATTATTTTTTACCTGAAAGCTATCAAGACAAGTTACACATTTGACATGCATTCTTTATGGGTGCAATCCAGATGAGGATTATATTAATAACAAAAATATAGAAAAATATACTGATGCAGTCTTCATACTGAATTGTGTATAAAAACATTAATTATCTGAATGTTTTTTATGCTAATAAATATATAAACATTTAGTTATTCGATATTTGTATAGATGGAAAGATAGACAGACAGACAGACAGGGAGGAAGGCAGGCATGTAGGTAGGTAGATGGACCTGGTAAATTTTGTTGGGTGCATATAAAGTGAGGGGGAAAAGTATTTTGAATGTTTGTCCACTGACAAAGAAATCACCAGTGTATAATTTTAATGGAAGGTGTATTTTAACAGTGAGAGACGGAATTACAAAAAAAAAAACGCATGTCAAAAAAGTTATAAATTGATTTGCATGTCAATGAGTGAAATACGTATTTGATCCCCTATCAATCAGCAAGATTTCTGGCTCCCAGGTGTCTTTTATACAGGTAACAAGTTGAGATTAGGAGTACTCTCTTAAAGGGAGTGCTCCTAATCTCAGCTCGTTACGTGTATAAAAGACACCTGTCCACAGAAGCAATCAATCCGATTCCAAATTCTCCACCATGGCCAAGACCAAAGAGCTGTCCAAGGATGTCAGGGTGTGGTGCTTCCTGCAAGATCTCACCTCGTGGAGTTTCAATGATCATGAGAATGGTGAGGAATCAGCCCAGACCTCTGAATATATCCTGTGATATCTGGCACCAAGACATTGTCCTGAAAGTTGTAAGGTGGGGCCTACATGGATCAGATTTGTAGTTTAAGCTCATCTCACAGATGTTCAATTAGATTGAGATCTGGGTAATTTAGAAGCCAAGGCAACACCTTGAACTATTTGTCATGTTCCTCAAACCATTCATGAACATTTTTGCAGTGTGGCAGGGTGCATTGTCCTTTTAAAAGAGACCACTGCCATTGGATAACACCATTGTCATGAAGAACTGTAAATGGTCTGCATCAATCTTTTGGCAGGTGGTACATGTAAAAATAATCTACACTTGAATGCTAGGACCCAGGGTTTCCCAGCAAAAAAATGTCCAGAGCATTACACTGCCTACACCAGCCTGCTTTTTTTTCCCAAAGTGCACCCTGCTGCCACCTCCCCAGGTAAACAACGCAAGCGAACCCAGTTATCCATCTGATTTCAAAGAAAACATGGTTTATCAGATCAGGCAACCTTCTTTCATAGCTTCATGGTCCAGTTCTGATGCTCATGTCCCCACTGAAGGAACTTTCAGCGGTGGATAGGAGTCATCATATCTGTGGTCACCAGCCCCATATGCAGCAATCTTTGATGCACTGTGTGTTTTGATACATTTCTGTCATGGCCAGCATTAAATTGTTCAGAAATTTTAGCTACAGTAACTCTTATGTGTGATCGTTTAGACATACTAGCTCCAATAACCATGTAGTCACTTCACCGGTTGTTCTTCCTTGCATCACTTTTGGTAGGTACTAACCATAGCATGAACAACACATAGGACTTGCTGTTTTGAAGATTCTATGATTCAGTCATCTAGCCATCCCTTTTTGAACCTTGTCAAAGTCAGATCTTTTCACTTTCCCATTTTTCCTGCTCCAAATCATGAAATTCAAGAACTGGCTGTTCACTTGCTACCTAATATATCCCACTTTTTGACAGGTGGAATCAATATAATCAATGTTTCTCACTTCAATGGCAGTGGTTTGAATATTGTGGCTGATCAGTGTGTGTGTATATATGTTTTATGTATATATATATATATATATATATATATATATATATATATATATATATATAAAAATCAGACATTAGAATTTTGAAATGTATTTAAAAAAAATAGAAATATGAAATCTCACATTGCATTTTTGCTATGAAACTGAATTTCTAAAATGATTTAAGCAGTAAGTATTGCAGTTAGCATAATAATCTCCCATGTTAAAATTAGCGTAGGACACATCTATATTAGGATATTGTGACATAGTGGTGGGCTTAACACAGTATGGCCATATAGTGTAACTGAATCCCCATATTTGTTTGCTAAGATAGGCGAATTTAAGTAGCCTTGTAAAATTAAAACGATATATATTTTGTGTGTATGTGCGCTGTTACCTAATCTGTACAATGACCATAAGCATACAGCCAAGACAACGCAGCCAGTGGCTAAGGTGCAATTCTGTGAATGTCCATGGGTGGCACAGCCAGACCCTGTCGTATCATACACAAAATGATGTGTGGCTGTAATCGCTTCCAAAGGTGCTTCAACTCAATAATTACCCAAATACTGGTATGCAAAGCTTGTTGTACCACACCCAAAAAGACTTGAGGTTGTAATCATTGCTAGTGTTGTCGCGAACCCGGAATTTTCGGTTCGCGAATGGCGAACGCGAACTTCCGCAAATGTTCGCGAACCGGCGAACCGCGCGAACCGCCATTGACTTCAATCGGCAGGCGAATTTTAAAAACAACAGGGACTCTTTCTGGCCACAATAGTGATGGAAAAGTTGTTTCAAGGGGACTAACACCTGGACTGTGGCATGCCAGAGGGGGATCCATGGCAAAACTCCCATGGAAAATTGCACAGTTGATGCAGAGTCTGCTTTTAATCCATAAAGGGCAGACATCACCTAACATTGACACCTGTCCTCAAAGCCCAGCCCTGATACACACTGACACAGAGCAGAATAGAGACTGTTCCCCCTACATAGGGTCACTTGGTAGATATGGATTGACACCTGTCCTCAAAACCCCTGATACACACTGACACAGAGCAGAATAGAGACTGTTCCCCCTGCATAGGGTCACTTGGCAGATATGGATTGACACCTGTCCTCAAAACCCCTGATACACACTGACACAGAGCAGAATAGAGACTGTTCCTTGTCCACAGAGACCATGATACACACTGACACAGAGCAGAATAGGGACTGTTCCCCCTACATAGGGTCACTTGGCAGATATGGATTGACACCTATCCTAATGATCCCTGATACACACTGACACAGAGCAGAATAGAGACTGTTCCCCCTACATAGGGTCACTTGGCAGATATGGATTGACACCTATCCTAATGATCCCTGATACACACTGACACAGAGCAGAATAGGGACTGTTCCTCCTACATAGGGTCACTTGGCAGATATGGATTGACACCTATCCTAATGATCCCTGATACACACTGACACAGAGCAGAATAGAGACTGTTCCCCCTACATAGGGTCACTTGGCAGATATGGATTGACACCTATCCTAATGATCCCTGATACACACTGACACAGAGCAGAATAGGGACTGTTCCTCCTACATAGGGTCACTTGGCAGATATGGATTGACACCTGTCCTAATGATCCCTGATACACACTGACACAGAGCAGAATAGGGACTGTTCCTCCTACATAGGGTCACTTGGCAGATATGGATTGACACCTATCCTAATGATCCCTGATACACACTGATTTAGAGCAGAATAGAGACTGTTCCTCCTACATAGGGTCACTTGGCAGATATGGATTGACACCTGTCCTAATGATCCCTGATACACACTGACACAGAGCAGAATAGAGACTGTTCCCCCTACATAGGGTCACTTGGCAGATATGGATTGACACCTATCCTAATGATCCCTGATACACACTGACACAGAGCAGAATAGGGACTGTTCCTCCTACATAGGGTCACTTGGCAGATATGGATTGACACCTGTGCTAATGATCCCTGATACACACTGACACAGAGCAGAATAGGGACTGTTCCTCCTACATAGGGTCACTTGGCAGATATGGATTGACACCTGTCCTAATGATCCCTGATACACACTGACACAGAGCAGAATAGAGACTGTTCCTCCTACATAGGGTCACTTGGCAGATATGGATTGACACCTGTCCTAATGATCCCTGATACACACTGACACAGAGCAGAATAGAGACTGTTCCTCCTACATAGGGTCACTTGGCAGATATGGATTGACACCTGTCCTAATGATCCCTGATACACACTGAAACAGAGCAGAATAGAGACTGTTCCCCCTACATAGGGTCACTTGGCAGATATGGATTGACACCTGTCCTCAAAACCCCTGATACACACTGACACAGAGCAGAATAGAGACTGTTCCTTGTCCACAGAGACCATGATACACACTGACACAGAGCAGAATAGAGACTGTTCCCCCTACATAGGGTCACTTGGCAGATATGGATTGACACCTGTCCTCAAAACCCCTGATACACACTGACACAGAGCAGAATAGAGACTGTTCCTTGTCCACAGAGACCATGATACACACTGACACAGAGCAGAATAGGGACTGTTCCCCCTACATAGGGTCACTTGGCAGATATGGATTGACAAATCCCTGACAAACAGCTACCACATGCAAGGAAGGCAGCAGGGGCGCAAATGACCCATTCCCGACGCGGGAAGGTAGTGACGACAAATAGCAATACAGGACTCTTTAGAGGCCCTGTGATTGTAATCAGTCCACTTGAAATCCTTTAACTTTGATCAATTGGAGGGAAGTCTGGTGCAGAGCCACTGACCCATGCACAGGGCCAGCCTTAGGCCTTTGGGCGCCCTGTGCAAGAAATCTTCCCGACGCGGGAAGGTAGTGACGACAAATAACAATACAGTACTCTTTAGAGGCCCTGTGATTGTAATCAGTCCACTTGAAATCCTTTAACTTTGATCAATTGGAGGGAAGTCTGGTGCAGAGCCACTGACCCATGCGCAGGGCCAGCCTTAGGCCTTTGGGCGCCCTGTGCAAGAAATCTTCCCGACGCGGGAAGGTAGTGACGACAAATAACAATACAGGACTCTTTAGAGGCCCTGTGATTGTAATCAGTCCACTTGAAATCCTTTAACTTTGATCAATTGGAGGGAAGTCTGGTGCAGAGCCACTGACCCATGCGCAGGGCCAGCCTTAGGCCTTTGGGCGCCCTGTGCAAGAAATCTTCCCGACGCGGGAAGGTAGTGACGACAAATAACAATACAGGACTCTTTAGAGGCCCTGTGATTGTAATCAGTCCACTTGAAATCCTTTAACTTTGATCAATTGGAGGGAAGTCTGGTGCAGAGCCACTGACCCATGCGCAGGGCCAGCCTTAGGCCTTTGGGTGCCCTGTGCAAGAAATCTTCCCGACGCGGGAAGGTAGTGACGACAAATAACAATACAGGACTCTTTAGAGGCCCTGTGATTGTAATCAGTCCACTTGAAATCCTTTAACTTTGATCAATTGGAGGGAAGTCTGGTGCAGAGCCACTGACCCATGCACAGGGCCAGCCTTAGGCCTTTGGGCGCCCTGTGCAAGAAATCTTCCCGACGCGGGAAGGTAGTGACGACAAATAACAATACAGTACTCTTTAGAGGCCCTGTGATTGTAATCAGTCCACTTGAAATCCTTTAACTTTGATCAATTGGAGGGAAGTCTGGTGCAGAGCCACTGACCCATGCGCAGGGCCAGCCTTAGGCCTTTGGGCGCCCTGTGCAAGAAATATTCCCGACGCGGGAAGGTAGTGACGACAAATAACAATACAGGACTCTTTAGAGGCCCTGTGATTGTAATCAGTCCACTTGAAATCCTTTAACTTTGATCAATTGGAGGGAAGTCTGGTGCAGAGCCACTGACCCATGCGCAGGGCCAGCCTTAGGCCTTTGGGCGCCCTGTGCAAGAAATCTTCCCGACGCGGGAAGGTAGTGACGACAAATAACAATACAGGACTCTTTAGAGGCCCTGTGATTGTAATCAGTCCACTTGAAATCCTTTAACTTTGATCAATTGGAGGGAAGTCTGGTGCAGAGCCACTGACCCATGCACAGGGCCAGCCTTAGGCCTTTGGGCGCCCTGTGCAAGAAATCTTCCCGACGCGGGAAGGTAGTGACGACAAATAACAATACAGGACTCTGGACTCAATACAGGACTCTGGACTCAGGACTCAAAGCACGCTGGCAGGGTTGTGCAGGGCACACGCTGAAGGAAGGCCTGACAGAGCCGCTTGAAGGACACTGACTGGCTGCTATTAGCTTACACTGGAGACCTTTTTTCTTTGTAAAAGCACGCTAAAGAGACACCAGATATGATTGGCAACTGTCAAAGCACGCTGGCAGGGTTGTGCAGGGCACACGCTGAAGGAAGGCCTGACAGAGCCGCTTGAAGGACACTGACTGGCTGCTATTAGCTTACACTGGAAACCTTTTTTCTTTGTAAAAGCACGCTAAAGAGACAGCAGATATGATTGGCAACTGTCAAAGCACGCTGGCAGGGTTGTGCAGGGCACACGCTGAAGTAGGCCTGACACCCAGATGCTTGCAGACAACTAACTGCTCTTCTATTACAGTGAAAAAAAATTATTTATTTTAAATCTAAAGCTTAACCGATTGTTAAAACAGATATGAGTGGTGGCACTGACTGTGCAAATGGGCAAGGCATCCAACCTCACACAGAAGCTGGCAGGCAGGCAACTGCTCTTCTATTACAGTGAAAAAAAAAATTATTTTAAATGTAAAGCTTAACCGATTGTTAAAACAGATATGAGTGGTGGCACTGGGCAAGTGGGCACAGTATATGCTGTGAGCCTGACACACAGGCTGGCAGGCAGGCACCTGCAATTACATTACACAGGAAAAAAAAAAAAGCAGCCTGATGTTCTAGCCCTAAAAAGGGCTTTTTGGGGTGCTGTCCTTACAGCAGAGATCAGATGAGTCCTTCAGGATTGTAGTGGACACTGAATACCCTAGCCTAGCTATCAATTTCCCTATGTAATCAGCAGCAGCTAAACTTTCCCTCCTCTCACTAAGCATGCATCTTCCGAATGAATCGAAAATGGATGCTGGGAGGGAGGTTGGAGGGTGTGGAAGGGAGGGAGTGCTGCTGATTGGCTGTAATGTGTCTGCTGACCGAGAGGCACAGGGTCAAAGTTTGCCCAATGATGACGAATAGGGGGCGGATCGAACTGCGCATGTGTCCGCCCGCCGCGGCGAACGCGAACAAGCTAATTTCGCCGGGAACTGTCCGCCGGCGGACAGTTCGGTACATCACTAATCATTGCCAAATGTACTTTAATTATGTACTGAGTTAAGGGTCTGAATATTTATGTTAATGAGATATTTCAGTTTTTTTCTGTTTAAAATATTGTATTTGTGTAAGAAATCTCATTTTTGGCTTGTCATTATGAGCTATTAAGTGTAAATGAATGTAAAAAAAAAATAATTTAAACAATTGTAGGATGTAATAGGCAGATAGACTGGCAGACAGAAAGGCAGATTACCAATGATATCAAAGAAAACCTGTTAAGATCATAGTAGTATTCAAATGGATTACTATTGTGAACATAGTTATGACTGCTAAGAATTTTTACAGTTGAAATAGGTGTAAGGTCAGTAAATAAATACAGAAGTAAAAAATAAGAGAAGTCCAGGAATTTGGAACATGAAAAATACATGCACGACAAACAGTCTTGTTGATAAGCATAAGGACACGGTTAAAAGGTTAGGAAAGCTTTTTAACCCCTTAAGGACCGGACTGTTTTTGCGATGTTGTACATTTGCGACCAGGCATCTTTTTACACTTTTGTGGTGTTTGTGTTTAGCTGTAATTTTCCGCTCTCTCATTTACTGTTCCCATACAAATTATATATTGGTTTTTTTCAGGCAAAATGGGCTTTCTTTACATACCATTATTTATATAATCTCATGTAATTTAATTTTTAAAAAATGAAAAAATATGATGACAAATTTTAAAAAATACATGTTTTTTTGACTTTTATGTGAAAAATCTTTTACTCATCTACAAAAGCGAATGAAAAAAACTGCTAAATAGATTCAAAATGTTGTCCTGAGTTTAAAAATACCCAGTGTTTACATGCTTTTTGCTATTTTTTTGCATGTTATAGGGCTATAAGTACAAGTAGGATATTGCGGTTTCAAACCATACATTTTTAAAATGTACCAATAGTGACATTGTAACACTATTATCTGTCATAAATCGCTGAATAACACCCCACATGTACATATTTTTTTAAAGTAGACAACCCAGGGTATTCAATATGGGGTATGTCCAGACTTTTTTAGTAGCCACTTAGTCGCAAACACTGGCCAAAGTTAGCGTTCATATTTGTTTGTGTGTGAAAAAAGTAAAAAACTAAATTGAACGCTAATTTTGGCCAGTGTTTGTGACTAAGTGGTTACTAAAAAAGACTGATCATACCCCATTTGCAATACCTTAGGTTGTCTTCTTTTGCAAATGGTATGCCATCATGGGGGTAATTCTCATTCCTGGGCTACCATACGCTCTCAAAGGCAACGTAACCAACCTGGCCATTTTCAATGTAAAAATATTTGACCCATATATTTGACCCTGTAACTTTCAAAACGCTATAAAACCTGTACATGGGGGGTACTGTTATACTCAGGAGACTTTGCTGAACACAAATATTAGTGTTTCAAAACTGGAAAATGTATCACAACAATTATATCATCAGTAAAAGTGCTGTTTGTGTGTGAAAAATGCAAAAAAGTCACTTTCACTGACAATATCATCGCTGTGATATTTTTTACTGTTTTGAATCACTAATATTTGTGTTCAGCGAAGTCTCCCGAGTAAAACAGTACCCCCCCACGTACAGGTTTTAGGGTGTCGTAGAACGTTACAGGGTAAAATACAGTGATAGCAAATTAAATTCTCTGGACTTTCGGCCTGGGTTGGCAGGCAGGTCCCTTAAATTGCAATCAATAAAATAACTTAATTATGTAAAAATATTACATAAATACGCACATAGAATTTAAATATATATGCTTGTTTATATATTCGAAGTCTACGTGTATATTTATATAATTATTTATGTAATTTTGTATATGCACATATAAATAGTTTGTATTCTTTTTATTTATTTATATATACATAGATATATACAATTTCATTCTAAGTGTATTTTGATATAAATATATATATATTAATATCAAAATACAGTTAGAATAAAATTTTGTATAGATATATAATTTTTTTGAAAAATTGTATTATTATTTTTACATGTTTAATTTAATTTAAATTACTTATTATTTGTATATTAAAATACTATATATATACAATAAATATAGTTATTATATATATTATATATATACGTGTGTAATTTAATTATAAGTGTAGTTTTATATTAATATTTGTACATATTAATATAAAAATACACTTAGCATGACATTATATATATGATATATAGACATATATTATATAGGTATAATATATGTCTATAAATCATATATATATATATATATATATACACATATATAATAATATTTTTTTTTATTAACTTTAACTTTAATTTTTTTATGATTTTACAGTTGCAGGGAGACTGCCTGTCAGCACAGACAGTCCCCCTACAGGCAGACACATGGACACCTATTGTGACCATGTGGTCGCCCTATTGAGCGATCACATGGCCACAGGGGTCCTAATCCGCCATGGGGAGACTGTCTGGGCTGCAGGCAGTCTCCCCACACCGGGACCAACGCCGATCGCCGACGGGGGAACGACGGCGATCAGGTAAGTACATCCCAAAGTTAGGACGGTTCAGGACCGTCGTCGGTCGGCAATGGAAAAATGCCAATGACGGTCCTGAACCGTCCTCCGTCCTGAAGGGGTTAAATCTTTATATGTCTCAATTATCCCCATATTTAATTCTATTGTAAGAGAATGGACAACTTTTTCTCTTTGCACCTGAATATCATGTTATTATCAGATAAAACACAAGAAAGCAAGAATATACAAGTTTTTGCATAGGTGACAGTAGGGTATATACAGCAATTTTGCCACTGATTTGTTGAATTTCTTTATCAGTTGATCTGAGGAATTGATCTTGTTTTTTGTTGAATTATCTTTTGTTAGTAACCCATTTTACTTAAAGGAGCACTATAGGGCCAGGAAAACAAACGCGTTATCCTGCCACTATAGGGTTATTGGGTCCCCCCTCACTCAAATTTTATTTACTCTTTTATTACCCCACCTTTCACTACTGACCATATGCTTAATACTTTAACTATATATGATTATAAGATAAAGCACTAAGGCATTGCACATTTCCCTTCTCTTTGCAGAAGTTAAGTTGCATAACCACTTTACAACTGAGCAATGTTTGAAAAAAATATTAGCATAACATTTATTTAAAGCTAGGGATGCAACGCTAGCATTTTAGCTAGCAACATTTTATAATGCTGCTATTTTGTGTATATTTTGCTTTGCAGACAAACTTAAAAATTAAAATGATGTACATTTTCATAATTTCTATTTTTTACTTATTCATTCAGCCTTTCTAAAAACATTTTGGAAATAAAAAGCTTTAGGCAATATACAGTGTCCTTTACCTTGCAATATTTCACACAGGATATGAAATGTTATACAAACAAAATAATTTGTTATCTAACATACAGAAGCAGTAACATAAAAATGGGCAAATACCTTACTTATTATATTTATAAGACCCTGAGTACTAGCAGTACTGCTTACTAAAAATGGTTACAGAATGTAAAAGGAATATCTGTATTTAAAGCTGTTACAGCAATCTTTACTCTTCTCTGGAATGCTAATGTAATCTCCCTGACTGTAGAAATGATAATACCAATGGAAACCTCCTGTACTGTTTTCAGACAATTTGCAAGCAATTTATCAGTGACCAGTGGCTCCTGGCAGAGAAATATTTTTTTCTTCTTTTCTACAGGCTAATAATAATAAATTAGGATGTGTGAGACTTTATGCACTAGATTTCATTCTGCAAAAATATGTAAAAATAAAATAATTTATACTAGATTTAGACAGTGAAGGGTTAAAGGGACACTGTATATACTATATCCATTGCATTAGTTATAGTGCGTGGAGTCCCCTGGCACAGTCCCTCTATACAGAATGTAACCATTTCTCAGCAGTTTAACACTGAATAAGAGTCCCTGGCCACACAGTCTGGCCCTTACTAAAGGTATGGCCTTCTAGATCTACCAATTCATACCACCAATTGGTGCTTGCCAGATTTAAAGCAGTCACTGACACTCTCAACCAATATAAATGCACATTAATGACAGGCTAATGCTTCCATGTTCATTAGCCTAAACTCTGCACTCACTCTGCTCTTCTGAGCTAAACCCTTCTGTGCAGGGTCAGTTCATTGGTTGAGTTGGTCAACTGATCACTCTCAGCCAATGAGCAAAGCTTAGTTCAATCCAAAATTCTTCTCGCTCTTATAGAGGAGGTGTGAGATACCCAGTGGCTCCCAGGTAAGTTGTCAAACCTTTACCAAATGGTTTAACTACTTACATTGAGGGAGGTCCAATGCACTTCTGGCACCATAATCACTACAGCACACTGTTGTGGTTATGAAGTTTGAAGTGTTCCTTTAATATGTACGTGCACTTCAGTTTGCCTGCTACATCCCAAGATTTAGCAGAGATTCAGCAACACCTGGTTAGAATTCTGTGCATTAGGTTGTCTCTTTACCCAATGAAATATTTCAAACTTTACGTAATATTGTCCAGACTGGGTCATGTACAAGGAACTAGTGAACATGTTGAAGTAATTGTAAATAAAAAAGGAGGAGAGAAAATCATTTAGCAGAAAAGAAGAAATGTCCATCAAAAAAACTCTGATTCTCAATGCAAAAAGAACATGCAATATAACAGAGAAAAACAAAAAAAAGTTATTTTTGACAAAAACTAAATATTTGTTAGATAATCTTTAAATGAGGCACATTTAATTATTGTAAATTACACATATAATAAAGTAGACTTGAACGCCGCTGAAATTTTCATTTTGTCCGAACACATTCATTATTTTTGTTTTAGAATATCATTCCGTGGCTGCATCTTTTTTTTTTTTTTTAATATAATTTTTATTAGAGAAATTTTCCCTTTTTTTTCCTTTACATATACAACAATATACTGGTCTCACATTTTGTTTAACAGACAAATACAGAATCCAATATCGTTCCATTAAATTATATATCTTCGAAATTTGTCTTGTGATCAATTGTAGCTCAGTATATATCACATACAAACATGGTCTACAAACACAAAAAAAGAAAAAAAAAAAAAAAGTTACAAAGAGGAAACCAAGACAATAAACCCCCACACCAAATCTAGAGCACAAGATCAATTAATTTCAATACTCGCTTATGTGTATTCTATCGTCTCTTTTCTATATTAATCTCTTTCCGTATACCAACTGCTAAATTTCAAATAGTGGTGTAATTAAGAAAGCCGATTAGAGGAGCAAAATAATATCTTATATTTATGCAACCAATCACCATACCATTGTTTTTTCTTTGAATTCTCATTGTTGATCATCTCGTGTTCCATAGATATTTGGAACAAGACCTGATCAATCAATAAACGTTTGTTATACGGCTTAGATGATTTCCATTGTCTCGCTATAATAATTTTAACAGCGACTAAACAATGAATAGCAAAACAAATGTCTTTTTTTGAATCAAATGACAAATTTAGATGTAAAAGAGCAGAAGCAGCATTCTCCATAATTCTATTAGTCGTCACAGTTGTGAAAATGTTAAAGGCCCAAGACCATAGATACTTAACAGCTGGGCAGGCCCACCAAATATGTATATAAGTACCTGGATGTGTACCACATCTCCAGCAAGTTGGGTCAGAATTATGGTACATTCTCGCCAATCTAGCCGGAGTATAGTACCATCTATAGAGGACTTTAAAGTGGCATTCAGACAGGTTCAAACAATGAATATATTTATTCACCAGGCTCAAAGAGACGTTCCAGTCATCCAAAGAAATTTGCAGTTCTAGTTCTTGTTCCCACGTCCTAATCAAGCTATGGGGAGACTCCTTAAGAGCTTCGAGCATTGATGCGGCAACAGACATAATCTTATTAATAGATTGGAAATTAAATATGACTTCTAACTTTTTAACAAAAATGGAAGATGATTTAATCACATTTTTATGAATAAAGTTTTTTATGCGGAGATAAATAAAAATTTCTCTGCGTGGGATATGCAAAGTATCAATAATAGTCTGGAAGGGTAGAATAGTATCCCCCTGCATAATTTCTGCAATTCTTAATTTATCCGCATTGACCCAGTTCTTTAAAGAAAAGTCTTGTATAAGTAGTTGCAATATATCCAAGGCACATGTCTTAGATATCATATTTATTAGGCCTAATTTTTTTTTAATTAGTATCCACTCTTCTAATATTTGGGATAGTATCGCTGAATTGTTTATAGGCGAATTTATTAAATTGTTACTTGTAACTGTCCACATCAAATATTGTAATTTGTCCACATAGGCCACTTCAGCCTCCATAATGTACCATGGTTCCAAGACCTGTTTAGGGTCCTGAAGGAAATATATATGCCTAATAATGCTAGCGTGATAACTATAAAGAATACTAGGAAAATGTAGGCCTCCATTTGTCAATTTTTTGGTTAAGATTTTTTGGGCAATTCTTGGTTTTTTGTTATTCCAGATAAAATTGTTGAAGTATGTTTGGATCATCGCCAACCAAGGTCTGGGAACCCCAAGCGGAATCATAGAAAACAAATATAGCCATTTAGGCAAAATATACGAATTAATGATGTTTATTTTTCCTTGCCAGGAATTTTCTAAATTTCTCCATTTTCTAAGTTTGAGGTTCATATTTCTCATAAGAATCGCGATATTCCGCTCCATTATTTCTGACACTTTAGATGTTATAACTAATCCCAGATAGTTTATTTGTGAATCGGTCCATATAAATTTATAGCTTAGGGCTAAACTATTTATTATCTCATTATTCAAGTTCATAAACATTGCCGTAGATTTATTTATATTTAGCTTGAAATTTGAGATAGCAGAGTATCTGTCGATCTCAAACATTAAAAATTTTAAAGACGGCTCAGGAGCTGACAGCGTAAGTAACGCGTCATCCGCATAGAGAGATATTTTAGCATTCAACGAATTGGTTTGTACACCTTTTATTAATGCATTGTTCCTAATGTTAATAGCCAATGGCTCAATAGACAAGATATACAATGTCGCGTGCCATTTTTGAGTGCAAACCACCCTGCTGTGATGTTCGGACCCACAGTTCTGGCAGAAGGAGAAGAGTAGAGAGCCATAATGGCGTTGTGTATCCAGCCCGTAAGGCCGAAAGCCTTAAGGGCTTCACTTAGATAGCCCCACCCGACCCTGTCAAATGCTTTCTCGGCATCTAATGACAGGGTCAGGAGGGGAAGCTCATTTCTATTGGCCCAATCTATAATGTCAATTATTCTCCTGGTATTGTTGGACGCTAACCTGCCTGGGACAAATCCAATTTGATCAGGGTGAATCAGTGACGAAATAATTTTCTTAATTCTGTCGGCAATTATTGCCGCATATAGCTTCATATCTGTGTTGATTAACGCTATGGGTCTATAATTACCGGGATCAGAACTTAATTTATTTTGTTTCAATATTGGGATAATATTCGCCTGCAACAATTCAGATGGAAAAGATTTATTTAGGGCTATTTGATTGAACATTTCTGTTAAGGGATTAATTAATAGAGGCTGCATCTGTCTATAATACATATTCGTAAAGCCATCTGGTCCCGGAGTTTTGTTAGAAGGAAGTCTATTTATTTGCAATTTGACTTCATCCACCGAAATGGTCCTATTTAAAATTATTAGATCTTGCGATGTAACTTTAGGAATCTGGGTACAGGCTAGATAATTTTGAATATAGTTTAAATTAGGAGACAGTTTGAGATTGTATAGATCCTCATAAAATTGATTAAATCTCTCCCCAATTGCAGAAGGTGTCGAATAGATCTTTTGTCCATCTGTCAATTGTTCGACTCTATATTTTTTGCGTAATGATTTTGCAGTCTTTTTGTCAAATTTTTATTTGCCCTATTTCCAGTATAATAATTATTTAATTTTAGTTTGTAAATATTTAATTTGATTTTTTGTTCAACCTTCAAATTAATCTGTTTTTTTAAAGTGTTTAGCTTGGTTTTTAATACTGTAGATGGCTTCTGTTTATTAAGTTTAGATATATTATAAAACTCGATATATAAATCGGTCAGGGTCTTACCATTAAGGATCCTCATTTTATGGGCTAATTTAATTAAGTAACCACGCATAACGGCTTTGTGTGTACACCAATTATTTGCCGGTGTTGTATCAGAGGAACTGTTTTCTAGCCAGAAATTATTTAATAATTGAATTAATTCCTTTTTATTCTTTGCATCATTAAGAAGGGCATCATTTAGTCTCCATGTAGTACGGGCCATAGGGGATTTATTTCCAAGATCCATTAGTATGAGGCTGTGGTCTGACCATAGACTCTCTCTGATTTCAATTGAGTTGCACAAAGATATCGAATTTGCGTCAAGGAGACAAAAATCAATGCGTGCATACGTACCATGCACACATGATTGGTGAGAATAGTCTTTATCAGTGGGATGTAATAGTCTCCATATATCATGGATATTATATTGTTTAGAAATATTGTAAAGTCTTTTAGCCTGTTTAATAGTTCTTTTATCACAAAGTTTTTTAGAGATATGCGTCTTATCCATTTTAGGATCCCATACGCAATTAAAATCCCCCGCTATAATTAGATGTCCCTTGGATACTTTATCGACTCGGTCCATTATGGTCGCAAATTTAGTCATAGGATCAACATTCGGGAGATAGACATTAACAAGAGTGTAAGTCACTTTATCAATAATGCAAACAATAATTATGGATCTAGCTTCTGGATCTAATTCAATATATTTAATTTCCAAATCTATATTACAATTAAACACAACTGCAACACCTCTTTTTTTGTTATCTCTTAGTGAGGCGTGGACAATATTAGAGTATTTATGCCCTCCCCATCTTTGTTTGATATGTTTAAGCCAATGAGTTTCTTGTAAGAATGCCACCTGCACATTATGCTCATTAAGAGTATTATATAGTCTTCTCCTTTTTTTATTAGTATTCATGCCCTGGACATTCAGCGATAAAAACCTAAGCATCTGGAGTTATCGGAGATTGCACATATATTATACTATTCGAAGCCCCGATATCTGGAGGCAAAAAAGCTTTAGTATCATTAAATAAAATAACTTTATCAAGGATATCGTATGCTCTAAAAAAAAAAAAAAGGACAAAAAAAGAACACCCATAGAAAAACACAACAACAAACATATTGCGCCTGGTCTCGCCGAATGGATTCGTAGTGTATTCAGCGTCAATACACAACATAAAACAAACTTAAAAAGAACGTAGTTCTTTTTTCTCTTTTTTAACCCGTAGATTTCTGATTACAATAGAAATCCACAGAAACAGTGTAGTAGCACTACACCAAGAGGGGCAACTCATCAAAAGGCAAGGGGAAAGGAAAAGCAAAAAAAAAAAAAAAAAAAGGCAGCCTCATAGGATCATGCTATTTCTAATAGATAGAGAATAAACAAAAATAACCTCGTCTAGTGTCACAAGTAGACAAGATTCCGATTGTTTCAATTAATTTCAAACAAGATAAGCACAATACGTATCAGCCTTTATTTTGTGCCGCTATACATCCGAGTGGCATAGTGTACGGACACCTAGTGCTAGATTGTCCGTTTACACCTGCCACTCGGAAGTGGTTAGGCAAAACCTTGCACTTCTTTAAAAATAGTAAATAGTTATAGTAATAATAGAGGGAAAAAAAAAAAAATTATAAAAAAAAAAAAAAAAATTTTTTATATCAAACCCATGTGTCATTATATTACATGATGTTATCTATGGGTAGGCCAGATATCCTTAGATGGTTTATCCCCAAATTTAAGCCATAACCATAGATCAGGTTATTCTATAATAGTGCTATTAAATATACTATGTTATGATCATCACCGCGGAACAATATCCATTGATATAGATTTGTAAGATCCTAACATCTCAGTGTGTAGATATATTCTGTTTTATCAAAATATCTGTGGATAAGCCACATATCCTCATCGAAAGCACAATATATACATTGTGCACCACCGTCGATGAGTCGACCGTAATAATTAAGTTGTTATAGGGTGACACCATTACGCACAATATATCGTATTTAGCACCATACAAAAATATAAACAATATACATACAAAAAAAAAAATAGAATATCAAACCAGTGTGTCATTATATTACATTATGTTATCTGTGGATAAACCTCATATCCTCATCAAAACACAATATATACATTGTGTACCACCCTCGTTAAATCCACCTTAATAATTAATTTGTTCTATGGTAAAACCATTGCACATACTACATCATATTTAGGACCCTGCAGAAATATCAAACAATATACGAGAGAAGAAAAAAAGAGGGAAAAAAAGAAAAAAAAATTTCTTCTCTCTTTTTTTCTATCAAACCCATGTGTCATTTACAATACTTCGTGTCAAAATATCTCCCCACAAACCAGACCCGAATTCTTTATAATAGTGTTAAATTGACTTAATAGTCATTATATAGCGTCTCTCACTTAACATCTATCTTAACATCTATCTACCCTACATCAAACCTATTACATACATTATTTATCACCTCATTTAAGTCATCCAAAATAGCTAAATTGTTCTATATGAGTGCTATTCCATATATTATCCAATACTCAACCCCGTAGAAAGATATTGATTACAATATCTGTAGTAATGGGTCGTGCTATTACATTATTTCGACATATCTGTGCATAGACCTCAAAAAATATTTTTCCATATCCTCTATAATAGTGTTACAGTGGTACAATTAAGCTAATAGGCATTATACAATGCCTGATAATTAGTGTAAAAAGTTCCCAAACCTTACGTCAAACAACCAATTTACTTTATATCTATTGTTTACACCCTTACTTAGGCCGCAGTAGTTGGTTAACTTATTCTGTAGTAGTGCTGTTACGTATATTATACCATTATCATCCCCGCATGTCAGGAGACTGAGCATCAACCGCCCCGAAAATATTTCCCATATCGTTTCTAGTAATATTAATTGGCCTAACAAACCTTAAACCATGTGTATTGGGAGAAAAAAAAAAAAAAAAAAAAAAAAACACCACTAAGTCACATTGTTAAACGACTGCCCTATCTATTAATCATCCTGATTCACCCCCCCCCCCTCCCCCAGACCCCACACAGCGCTCTGGATCTGCTATAGTAGTTTCTTGCCCCTCAACCATTCAAGTAAATCGGAATTTGAATCAAAAGTCTCTCTTTTTTCTTCATGTGTCAGAGACAGCTTTAGGGGATATAGCCACCTATATCTTATGTTATGGGCTCTGAGAATTTGGGTTGCAGAACTAAATAATTTCCTGTTTTGACGAGTTTCATATGATAGATCCCGAATATTTTGGAAACGTCCAGAATTGCTTTGCCCAGTTCTGACAGAGTTTAGAATTGATTCTTTGAATTCATAGGAAAAAAAACAAGCAATAATGTCCCTTGGTAGATCTTTCTGAATAGATTGGGGTTTGAATATCCTGTGACACCTTTCTATTATTTGGTCATGTGGGTCGAACCGAATTCCCAGTGTTGCAACAAAGTCCAGCAGAATTTGTTTAGTGTCTTCTTGTCTATCCTTCTCCGGTATATTCCTAAAACGTAAATTCTTACGACGACTACGGTCTTCTAGATCAATTAATTTATTTTCAAGAGCCAAGATCTTGCTTTGGGCCTTCTTATTTTCATCTGTAAGAGATTTAACTTGAAAATCAATTGCTTTAAATTGGTCCTCCATCCTTTGAATATTGACCGAAAGGAGATTTATCTCTTGTTTAAATTCTGTTTTTATTTCTGCCGCAGTCACAGCCAATTCATTCTTTATTTCTTCCAAATGCGATCTTAAAGTAATGCGTAATAAAGTAGGCGTAATTAGATCTTTTTCACTAGTGGTTAACCCCTCGGCTTCACATGCCTCAAGAGTAGAGTCATTTACATTATCTTTCAATTTCGGATTTTTATGATGTTGGGGGGAGAAATAGGTATTCAGTGACTTGTCCTGTGAGACCTCTCTCTTATCCTTTCTTGATGAGGATTTATTATCAGTAGATTTCTTTGAAGCCATATTCAATTGTATTGTATTGCCACTGCCACGTATATTGTGTGGTATATAGGCAGAAATGAAAAAATTAATATAGAGGATATATAAAATTACAAAGTGTAAAATTATAATGTGCCCCACGAGGCTTTAACAATGTCGAGAGCCCCAGCTGCGTTATTCAAAGAAAAAACATGAGTTCTCCCACATGATTAATATGCATACTTGCAACCTTAAACAGCAGTGATAACCTGAAAACGTTTAGGAGAGCTCTCGACTACTCGTTTGGACAGGTTCTTAGGGTTAAAAAACCACAATCCTTGTCACTCTGAGAAGTAAACCAGATTTGAAGTTATTGACAGAAGGGTACAAAAAAACCTCATAAAACACAGATGAGGAAGATTAGATTTGTTTTGACTGATTCTGACGAATGTTCAAAAAAAAAAAAAATGACTGGGGTAAAAAAATCGCAATTAAAGAAGATATATCCAAATTTCTGTCTCAGGAGATGAACAGGGTAATACCCATGTTAGTCCTTAGGGACTAAGCAGCCCAGTTCATTCCAGTAGTCTTTAATACCATATTATAACAAATTTATGGCAAAAAAAAAAAAAAAAGCGGCCACGTGGAAAATCAAAAGTACCTTCACTTGAGAAGAGAGAAGTCTCACACAAGGCAGAACTACAGCAAAGACAAACTGCCGTTATAGCATGGTGAGTTGAGGGCTGAGTTGAGGGGAGGGGGATCTGTGTGTATGCCTCCTAGGATGAACCATCAAGGCTGACGCGGGGATGCCGACAGGAATGCAGACGCCTCATCGGAGAGCGGCCGCTTCAAAGCCCGCCATCGCCCGCCATCCCCCTCGCCGGCAGATGCCCCTCCTCTTCCGTCACGACGATACCGCACGTGGGCACGTCCACACGTCAGCACGTCATAACGCACGTCCGTGGCTGCATCTTGCAGTCATTTAGTAGATAACTCCCTAAATTGGTACCCTTGTGGGATTGCCATATTAATGAGATTACCAAATTAGGGAGCTGTTTAGTAGATAGCTCCTTTTTGCCATCCTGAAAGCACTTTCACATAAGGATTAGGGAGCAATCTACCAAGAAGATGAAAGACCAAACTTACAAAAAGCCCTTCCTTTTTGTAATTTTGGTCTTTCAGACAACTTTACTAATACTATGTAAGAAATACTTGCTATTAATATATAAGGGAGGTTAAATACTCCCTCCTGCCTCTACCCGATGTGCACCGAGTAGGGGCATGTCTCTTACCTGCTTGCATAATAAGAAATACTATTGACTGGGATGCTACTACCGCCAAGTCATTAATCCAACAAAGGGGAACCTGGCATAGTTCATCTATTCCCCACATGGTGGGACACCTACTATAATAACTAACTACGGGGACATAGTGCCCCCACCTATGACCTGCAAGTGGGGGCCATTCACACAAATAGGGGGCTCCAACTCCCGCCAGGGCCGGATTAACATAGGGGCTGATGGAGCTGCAGCTCCTGACCCATGCGCATGGAATAGGCCCATTGATTTAAAACAACAACAAAAAATTACCTGGACGGTATTTATTTGAGGCTGCCTAGCTGGTGCCGATATTGCAGTAATACCGGCAATACAAATTCAGTATTTTTCTCAGTATAAACAGAGATTACTCTGCAATACCAGCACCGGCCAGTAGGGGTCCATGTGTGTGTGGAGAGAGGCAGTAATAGGAAGTTACAGCATATAACTGCATCTCTCTACTCGCTGAACTGCGGGGGAGCAGCTACACAGCACAGAGAGTCCAGACAGCAGTTACCAGCCTGCAGAGACAGCCTACAGCTCAGGGAAGTGAGTGATGGGGTAAAAGCTGCAGGGAGACATGGGGACACTAAGACACTAGGGGACAATGGGAGACACTTGGGGACACTTGGAGACACGGGGACACAGACACACATGTTCCCTTTCTTCTACACTCCCTGCATCCACCTATTCTCTGTCTCAGACTGTATGCCAGGAGTTCTGCCTGCTAGTAAGAAGGTAAGGAGACAAGTGGACATGTGAGTGCTAGGGGACAATCGTTAGAAAGCATGGAGCGAGTGCATCATTAGAGGCATTTATGCCAAGTTCAGGATGCTGTTGGCCAGCATGCATGATTGACAGGCAGCCTGACATGCATTCATGCCAGGCTAGCCTTCCAATTCTTTGGGTAGACGCCTTCTTTTTGGGCATGTTCGTCCCTTTCGGGAGTTCTGGTTACATGATCCGCGTCAGTGGCCCACCCTTTTACACTAACCATTGACTTCCTGCTTCACTGGACACTGCTGTTAGGGGGGTTGGATTTACTTGAAAGATGAAAGAATGAATTAGAGACAGATTAGCATATTTTAGGAGAATCTGAGTTTTCTTATAGCTGCATCCTATGTGTTTTCCTCTTTATTTTAGAAAAGTAAACACTACAAAGAAAAACGTTTAGTAATGGAAATTTTACCAATACCGATCAGCAATTTCTCTAGACTTCATTCTCACACTTTTTCTGTCGCTAATGAAGAAGCAACAACAATTAATGTGCAAGCACCAAATCCGTTACAGTGCTCTATAGTGATTATGTGCCAGGAATCCCCTTGAATCCCTCCAATGTAAGTAGTCAAACCATTTTAGAATTCCTCTCTTCCTGCTTGAGAGCCGAAAGCTCCTGCTAAGAACACCCATTAGCTCTCCTGATGCTTTCAGCCAATAAATGACCGGCAGAATCAGTATCTGGGTTCTGCAGCTCTGCAGAAGCTAAATGTGACCATGCTGGCATTGAGGGAGGCTCTGAGCCCTGCATGATCCAGGGAACATGTGTGCCATCACAAAATTGTTTGCCCACTTACAGGAGATGGTTCCAGGGAATTTCTTACATCCTAACCAATTCAATTCAGAGTAACCCCTTAAATTTCTTTATTTAATCATTATCCAGATATATAGACTGGACTGATACTATATAACAGCACAATTCAGTTTACAGACAATTTCCGAAGAAATGCTTCTACTAATAGTAATAACAATAATAATAGTAATAATAAATGATCACAGAAAATCTTCTTTCAAAATGCTTCAGTTCTCATATTGAAATGTATTAAGTACAGTGTGAAAAATTGTCTTTAAAATGTATCTGTGTCTTCTGTGCATATTTTAGTCTTTATTTGTTGACACCCAGTCTCTTGGTTTTACACCTCTGAGTGAAAGAAAGTCAAAGTGAACAACACATATGAGCATAAGATGCAAGTAACTCAACGCCAGTTTATGCTAGATGGGTATTTGGCCAAATAAACAAAACATGGAACATTGCAAAAATTAAATTACAAAACGCAGACACTATTTGACAATATTTAAATGTTTTCCAAGTTTGCTTTGAGAGCCAATATTGAATGTAGGTATCACACTTCTGCCATAGAAGGAACTCTAAAAGAGACACGTGTTAAAGGAGTACATTTTATATACACAATGCCAACAATTATTCATCCATTCATTTATCCACATTACTTGATATGTCTTGTAAGTCTCACAGTGCTCAAACTGATATTCAAAACTTTGGAAAGCCTATGTAAAAGCTTTGTATGATTTACCTATCAGTCTACATGGAGCTTTTAATGGATTACCTTTGGACTTTTACTTATTTTGCACCCGGACGTTTATTTTTTCAGGACATTTCTTTTACAATGTGGCAGGGGTGTACAATATCATGTCACCCGGACAGATGTGACTTTCTATGTAGAATGTGAGAAAAATAGTTCTGTGACAACTCTTGGTTGACCATTGTTTCTGGTCTGTTAAAAATGTACACACATGAAAATCATAAATGGAGGATAAGTGTGGATAAGTTAGTGGGACATGGTTAAGACACTGTTGTTAAGAGAAAATATTGAAATGTGGGATGAAAATGAAAGTAGCAAAGAAAGTAAGAAGCAAAATACTAAAATAAAAAAAAACATCACTCCACATAATGTGATATGTGAAAATGGGAGATATGGACAGAAGGAGGCATACGTTGAGTTGGACACATACGAGGAAGGTACGTATGGGTAGACGTACACAAGTGGGAGATCTGTGGGATGGTACATACATGGGGTAAGGGGGGATGTGGGGAGTGGAGAATGAACAGGGGAAGAATTGGAAGGGAGATAACTATGAGGAAGTAAAGTATGATTTGAGGACAGAGGGAAGTTTATGCTCTAATGAATGTAGCAAGTGTGTTGTAGGGGGCTTGATTATCATGGCTGTGTATAGTGGGGAGTAGCATCTTGTTCTTGGACCCAGTCTTGGACTATCCCTGCTCCAACACCAATGTGGATAAAACACAAAACACAAATAAGACATGTGGTTGTAAACTATACATCAGTAACATATTGTGGCGAAACCAACTTCGCCACTGTGAACTGGAGAAGCCTGGTTGCCCGCCTGCTGCCTTTGGACTATGGACCAGACTTTATGTGAATGTGATACCCCAGATAGCTATACCATGGAGCCTATTCATATAATGAAAGACTATGGGAAAGACTTTAGCTCCATGGCAATTGTACTGTGTGAATAGGATCTGCGCGCTATTCGGGAGTTTTGTGCGCTCAGATCCCAGCTATCTGGGGATATGTGAAATGTCTGGGTGTTATGGATAAAAAGTAACTTGCTGTATTTTAAAGTGTTTTATGTCTTTCTGTAACCATGTGGTTAATGGAGTCTGTCTCTGTGCTGGGAGGTAATTGGATTACTTCTCCAGCACAGAGAAGGAAGCTGGAAAGCTAGGGGTTTTAAAAGATACTTTACTAACTTTTGAACCCCTGGTCTGATCCATGCCATTTTTTAATATGTTGTTCCCCTGAATGGATTGATTGTGGATATGTATTTTTATGTGAATGTGATGTATGGTTTTAAAGTTATGAAAGTTGTGTAAAAGTATATTTTAAACTGTATGCATAATGGGATTATGTGTCACACTAAGGGGAGGGGATGTGTGGGATGTAACATCTATGTCATTGGTTCTTTTATGCCTCCCCCTGGGTGTGGCCTGTATGTGTGAGTTGGAAATAAAAGCCAGGCTGGATGAGCCAGTCCTCAGTTCCTGTTTAACCCTCAAAATGAAGTGTCGTCTCGTTCTTGGGGGGAATTGGATTGTAAGCTGACTGCCAGGAGTGTAAGCGGATTGTATGCTTTTCTTGTTCAGCTGTTCCAGTTCGGAGTGTTATCTTGTATCCAGTTCGGGAGTTTGGTGTTCTGCAGTAGCTGTGCCTGTCTCTCAAAAGGGGATTATCGCCTAAACGGATTTTATCCTCTTGTAAGTGAAACGGTCCGTTACAATTGGTGGCAAGCAGCGGGATCGTTCCTATAACCAGAAGGACAGCTACAGGTAACACCATCCCCTGGATTTACAAAGTGAGGGCAACGCCAGTACCCGTACAGCGTCCCCACCAGCAGTCATGTTCTATCGATATGAAGGCGTAGATTTTGATACTGAGGTACTGAGAAGAATAGCCAAATATGGCCCGAATCCCCGGAAGGAGATTGTTGATGCAGCTGTGCAGCAACTGCTTCAAGAGAACCAGAGGTCACGTGATCTTGAGTACGATTTCATCCTGTTAATGGTGAGACATGGTCAAGGAGATGAGGTAGCCGATATCCTCCTCCAACACAAACCAGAGAAACCCAAAGTAGAGGACTGCATGGAGTGGTACTGGAAAGGCCCCCAGCAGGCAGGTGGAGATGGGACCGAGGTCTCTCTACCGGCCCTACAGGGATGCTGGGCAGTCGGCCCAGATCCCCAGCGGCAGTGTGTCTCCCAGGGAGCAAAAGGTGCAGTCCTTCCTCCCCAGCAGCAGTGTGTACCCCAGGGAGCTGATGGTGTCGTCCATCCTCCCCAGCGGCAGTGTGTAACCCAGGGAGCTGATGGTGTCGTCCATCCTCCCCAGCGGCAGTGTGTAGCCCAGGGAGCAGAAGGTGCCGTCCTTCCTCCCCAGCGGCAGTGTGTACCCCAGGGAGCTGATGGTGTCGTCCGTCCTCCCCAGCGGCAGTGTGTAACCCAGGGAGCCGAAGGTGTCGTCCTTCCTCCCCAGCGGCAGTGTGTACCCCAGGGAGCTGATGGTGTCGTCCATCCTCCCCAGCGGCAGGCTGAGTTACAGGGGGCAGAGGTAGTTGTTCCTGCCCCCCAGCAGCAAAGTGATATGCCAAGAAGGCAGTGTGAAGTGAAGGGAGCGGAGAGCAGCGTCCTCCCTCCCCAGCGGCAGTGTGTACCACCGGGAGCTGATGGTGTCGTCCATCCTCCCCAGCGGCAGTATGTGTACCAGGGAGCAGAAGGTGCAGTCCTTCCTCCCCAGCGGCAGTGTGTACCCCATGGAGCTGATGGTGTCGTCTATCCTCCCCAGCGGCAGGCTGAGTTACAGGGGGCAGAGGTAGTTGTTCCTGCCCCCCAGCAGCAAAGTGATATGCCAAGAAGGCAGTGTGAACTGAAGGGAGCGGAGAGCAGCGTCCTCCCTCCCCAGCGGCAGTGTGTGTCCCAGGGAGCAGAAGGTATCGTCCTTCCTCCCCAGCGGCAGTGTGTACCCCAGGGAGCTGATGGTGTCGTCCGTCCTCCCCAGCGGCAGTGTGTAACCCAGGGAGCAGAGACAGTCAGTCTCGCACCCCAGCAGCAGGACAAGAGAATGAAAGGGGAGACAGCTGGTCTCCCTTTCCACCAGCAGAGAGAGTGGCAGGGAGAGGAGGCTGCTAACCTCTCTCCCCAGCGGCAGTTTACCGTCCAGAGGGAGGAGCTTGTTACACCCTCTCTCCAGCGGCAGCCTAACCCACCAAGGGGAGATGTTAAGCCCCACAACTGTGCAGATGGGACCGAAGTCTCTGCACTTACAGCCCAAGGGGTAGGGACGGACGGTCCTGTCCCCCAGCCACAGAGCGATATATCCAAAGGGGAGACATCCGGTCTCCAGCAACCAGGCTCCAACCAGACTACTCCCGTGGTAGTGCTGGCAACAGGACAGAGTACCGCTGGTCTCTGCCCCCTCAGCAACCCACCAAGGCAGCCTACCAGTCCCCCACACAGCCGTGGTGCGGCACCTGAACCTGGACAAGATTCTCCCTCACCCAGGTGTAGTAACTGTTTATTGTGGGTGGGCTGCTCTGCGGTTTCTGTTTTGTGGGTGGGTTGCTGGACTAACCAGGGCACTGACCGGCAGGAGGTCAGGTACCCTGTTAGTCTAATTGGTAAAGGGGAGAATTGTGGCGAAACCAACTTCGCCACTGTGAACTGGAGAAGCCTGGTTGCCCGCCTGCTGCCTTTGGACTATGGACCAGACTTTATGTGAATGTGATACCCCAGATAGCTATACCATGGAGCCTATTCATATAATGAAAGACTATGGGAAAGACTTTAGCTCCATGGCAATTGTACTGTGTGAATAGGATCTGCGCGCTATTCGGGAGTTTTGTGCGCTCAGATCCCAGCTATCTGGGGATATGTGAAATGTCTGGGTGTTATGGATAAAAAGTAACTTGCTGTATTTTAAAGTGTTTTATGTCTTTCTGTAACCATGTGGTTAATGGAGTCTGTCTCTGTGCTGGGAGGTAATTGGATTACTTCTCCAGCACAGAGAAGGAAGCTGGAAAGCTAGGGGTTTTAAAAGATACTTTACTAACTTTTGAACCCCTGGTCTGATCCATGCCATTTTTTAATATGTTGTTCCCCTGAATGGATTGATTGTGGATATGTATTTTTATGTGAATGTGATGTATGGTTTTAAAGTTATGAAAGTTGTGTAAAAGTATATTTTAAACTGTATGCATAATGGGATTATGTGTCACACTAAGGGGAGGGGATGTGTGGGATGTAACATCTATGTCATTGGTTCTTTTATGCCTCCCCCTGGGTGTGGCCTGTATGTGTGAGTTGGAAATAAAAGCCAGGCTGGATGAGCCAGTCCTCAGTTCCTGTTTAACCCTCAAAATGAAGTGTCGTCTCGTTCTTGGGGGGAATTGGATTGTAAGCTGACTGCCAGGAGTGTAAGCGGATTGTATGCTTTTCTTGTTCAGCTGTTCCAGTTCGGAGTGTTATCTTGTATCCAGTTCGGGAGTTTGGTGTTCTGCAGTAGCTGTGCCTGTCTCTCAAAAGGGGATTATCGCCTAAACGGATTTTATCCTCTTGTAAGTGAAACGGTCCGTTACACATATAAAATAACAAAACAAAACAAAAGAGAAGAAAAACTAAAGTATAAGTAAAAATAATATGACAAAGGGGAATTTAAGTAAGAAAAGGAAGAGAAAAGAGCACAAATGAAAGAATAGAAGATGTCAAACTGGAATAAATAAAAAGTAGAAAGTATTATGAAAAATACATGTAATTGGTAAGGCCATCACTTTAACACAAATAGTATTGGAATACTATGGAACTGTAACATAATAGAAGGAGATGGTCATGTTATACGCTATCCACTTGGCCTAGATCTTTGCAAATGCCATGAGTATTACAAACTGAAGTGGAAATCAATCTTTAAATTGATTATTTTGTGTATCTGCCCCTGGCCAAAGTAAAGAAACAGTGCGTGCACGCTCCCTGAAGTAATTCACACCGGACACAAGTTTAAGGTTAATGAAAAACTTGAGGACTGTTTATTAGAGGGGTGGCATGCCCCTTATAAAAATTGAATCATAAGCATTGTCAGAGATAACATTGATTTATACATCAATAATTGGTTAGGGGTAGTGATGTCCCGAACAGTTCGCCTTGAACTGTTCGCCGGTGAACATAGCGCGATGTTCGGTCCGCCCCCTATTCGTCATCATTGAGTAAACTTTGACCCTGTACCTCACAGTCAGCAGACACATTCCAGCCAATCAGCAGCAGACCCTCCCTCCCAGACCCTCCCACCTCCATGACGAATATCACGCTATGTTCGCCAGCGAACAGTTCCTGGCGAACTGTTCGGGACATCACTAGTTAGGGGTTAAGTGGTTGATTCATTGCTCGTCCTACCGGGTGTGATGCCACTGGCATCTTGCGGGTCTCCCCCAGATTCACAGCGCCATCTTGTTAGTGAGGATGTTATTTGATGACTAAGGGAAACTCCCTGGCCCTAGCGGCCATTTTAGGTAAACTAAGTAAATCACATTATGAAGTTATAAATGCTGATTAAGAACTATATAAAGTAAATAGACATTTTACTAACTAGAAAAATTAGAGTAATATTTAATGTCCACAACACAAACGATTACTAAGGATTGCCTGAGACCTCCAAAAGTAAACAATAGCAAGTTTGGCAACCAGGAAAATGTGACATTAATTTCAGTGAAGGAGATCATATTCAAGAACAAATGGTAGGTCAATGAATGATTCTTTGCAAATTAAGTGAATCATGTGTTCATACAATAGTCAAAGAACAGGGCAGATCAGACCTAGTAAAAAAAAATATGACAGAAAATAAGATTTCCTCCTGCCCCATCTAAATTATAGTCTAAATTGTAAAACTATTTTTAGAATTTTAGTAATCACAGCCCAGTCAAGCTAGTTGTATTTGATTCAACCATGTCAGCTTTGTTGCTGTTTTGATAAGAATATTAGTATTTATAATAAAAAAAAAATAAAACCAATAAGATTCACACCTGATAGCTTGATACATGGACATGATCATGGTCATGCTGATGAAGGAGGTATCACGAGCATAGTTGAAAGCATAATGAAGAATTCAGCTGGAAAGATAGACAGCAAAATCAAGAGGTTATCAGTCATGGGTTTCCAAGCCACGACAATTTCACTATTTGAATGTGAGCTGTTTTGGAAACCAAAAGTAGGTAACTTTAAGGTGGTTAATTTCAAATGGTGTTCTGGAACATAAAACCCACATACATTTCTGGTAAACCAAAACACCACATCCTTAGCTTAACTTTATTGCAGTCTTTTTCAAATTGTTTTGGAATAATATGTTCTAGAGCAAAATAATTGGTCATTCCATTGTCATAATTATTTTCAGCAAACCCAGATGACAATTACACTATGTAAGGTAAAGTAATGGTAATAAGTATTATGTATATATATATATGGTTGGTTATGAAAAACTAGAGCCCTTTTTTCCCTCTCTATATGTTTTTAAACTATGGCGCTGTAGTTCACCAGCAGCTCTAGCTCTGTTTCTCCTAACCCCAAGAGTAAGTACATATGAAACCTGTAAAACTTTGGAAGAAAATTCCTTTAAAATGCAATAAAACATTAGGCTATGCACCAGAAATAATTTATCTTAGTTGAATATAGTGGTTTTATTGCAATTCCAATGAAAACAAAGTGAAGGATAAATGCTCCATAAGTACTATAGCTCACTATAGTATAGAGCATAATTGGCTGAGAGCATAGTTCTAATTGAATAATGACAAGCACATGTCAAAGCCATGCTGACTGGTCTCAAGAAGAGAAAAAAAAATCAAATAACACTAAAATAGAGTCGATTGCCTTAACGTCTTGGCATCTGCATGTCCTAAAGAGAGACACTAGAGTTATTGCAGCCCTGCACATGTTCAGAAAACCTGAAAGTAAGTTTAAATTTATTTTGTAATACTATTCTACACAAAGGGAAGCTGCAGATAAGATTTTAGTCTGGGTTTGTCACTTTGATGCCTCCTATATCATAAACATAGAGAAACAATATAAGTGTAGATTACTATTAGTGAACCGATGTAAAGATATGTTAGGCAGTTCATACGGCCAGTGGAACCAACTTGTGGTCCACAAACTGCAGAGTTAGACAGGACAGTCTAATATGTAGACATTGTGACATTGCCTTTACATTCGGCCTACCCTTTGTGCACATCTGACACTCTTCTAATTAAAACATTTTGGAAATAGATCTTTAACCCCTTAAGGACACAGCTTCAGAAGCTTGTCTTACGCTTAATGACACAAGCAATTTTTGCATTTTCTTGCTGTATGCGTTCAACTTCAATTTGCATCTCTCTCGTTTATTGCACCGACGCATATTATATACTGTTTTTTAGAGGACAGAAAGGGCTTTAATTTGATGTAACATATATATATATATATATATATATATATATATATATATATATATATATATATATATATATGCTTATTTATTATTAAAACAATACAGAAAAATGCAAAAAAAAAAGAGAAATGTTGTGTTTTTTGTACAGTTTTTTGCAATAATAATGTGTGCCTAATTAGTGCAGGTTAAAGAAAGTAATTAAAAATAAATTCATTTAGTTGTTCTGATTTACAGAATATATAATGTTTCTGGGATTTTCAGGTTTTTTTGGTAGATTCAGGTCACAAAGCACAAGGAGTAAAATAAACTTTTAATATGGAGCGATTTTAGAATTTGGTATGATTGTCTTGTAAGCTTAATAGCCATATAAGAAAACAAAATTGCCACACAAAAGTATATATTTATATAAAGTAGACATCACAGGCTATTGTCCTAAGGTTGTTTTGACACTTTCTAAGTAGCCATTTCACCGCCAATCTCTGCTAAATATTGGAGTAAAATTTAGTATTTTGGGGTTTTTGGCACACAAACTTATAACAAAGAACTTCTCATGTGTATTTTGTAAAGTTGGTGTGTGCTATTCCTGTACAAGGTTTTATTATGTGTTCAGTTACTTCTGCTGAGTACAACGGTACCCCCATTGTATGTCTTTGGCACTATTTCGTGAAGCTACAGTGCCATATAGGAGACCTGTCCGTTTCAACATTTACAGTAGAATTTTGAGAGGCGGATTTAATGGGCCTATGCTTCAATTTGGGGTATTATAGCAGTTTGACTGTTCAAAAGAACCTCACAAAGGCCTACCATTTGTAAAAGTAGACACCTCAGGGTATCTCATATGGTGCATATTGTGCTTTAACATGCCCCCATTTTTTCACCAATATATGCCAAAGTATGTGGTAAAATATAATTTTGGGCATTTTTTACATATGGATTACATTTTTGCTGGGCATTTTGTACATTTCATATGTGCCACTAAGTTCAAACCCCCCAAATTATGCTCAGCTAAGCCTTCTGAGTAAAACAATATGCCCAATGTATGACCTAGACACTATTTTGTGAAGTTACACTGCTGTAAAAGAGACATAACAAGTTTTTTAAGTGTGAATTTTCATGGAGGGTTTTGATGCGTCCGTGTCCCACTTTGGAACACTTGAGCAGGCTACATATTACAACTACACTATAAAGGCATACCATTTCTTAAAGAAGACATCACAGGGCAATTCAAAAGGCATTTTTTTAACCTTAGCGTGGGATAATTTTTCCGCTAGCTTGTACTAAGTGTAGTGGTAATACGCATTTTTTCTGCCTTTTTGACACACAAAGTGAGTTTGCGCAGTATATTTTTCAAACCTTATGTGTACTACGACTGTATAATACTTCATATGTTGCTCAACTATGTCGACTGAGTACAGCAATACCCCGTATGTACCTTTGCCAGGTATATGTGGACATTGAAGGGGCACATTTGAGACACAGCCATTCCAGTTTTTTTCAAACTTTGAATTTTTACGCTGTGTGCATGTCCCATTTTAGAGTATTTTACAAGGCTATATAATCCAATTACCCCATAAAGGCATACCATTTCTTAAAGAAGACATCCCAGGGCAATTCAAAAGGCATATTTTGAACCTTAGCGTGGGATATTTTTTCCGCTAGCTTGTACCAAGTGTAGTGGTAAAAAGCATTTTTTCTGCCTTTTTGACACACAAAGTGAGTTTGCGCAGTATATTTTGCAAACCTTATGTGTACTACAACTGTATAATACTTAATATGTTGCTCAGCTATGTCGGCTGAGTACAGCAATATCCCCGTATGTACCTTTGCCAGGTATATGTGGACATTGAAGGGGCACATTTGAGACACAGCCATTCCAGTTTTTTTCAAACTTCGAATTTTTACGCTGTGTCCATGTCCCATTTTAGAGTATTTTACAAGGCTATATAATCCAATTACTCCATAAAGGCATACCATTTCTTAAAGAAGACATCCCAGGGTAATTCAAAAGGCATATTTTGAACCTTAGCGTGGGATCATTTTTCCGCTAGCTTGTACCAAGTGTAGTGGTAATGAGCATTTTTTAATGTATTTTTGTACTTTGTAAATCTTTTTTTACTTTGTAAAACTTTTTTTACTTTGTAAAACCCGTTTTTACTTTGTAAAACCCGTTTTTAAACGTTTTTTTACTTATTAAATTTTTAAATTTTCTTAACTTTTTTACACTTTTACATTTTTTTCTAAACTTTTCTTTTACCGTTAACCCCTAACTAGCAGTAAGCAGCACTAACAGTAAATTCCCAATTTTCCCATAACTCCCACCCACCCCAGCTAGCAAAATATATAATTATAAAATATTTAAATGAATTAATTAAATAAATTGAACCCATGAGGGTTAAAAAAATAACTAAAAGTTAATCCTCAGGGGTTAAAAAAAAATTAGATCACAGTATAATACTGCAATCTGTATGTTGATCACTGTAGGCAGTGATCAACTGGCAGGGAAGGGGTTAATTTTTATTTAGACTGGGTAAAGGGGGTGGTATTTTTTTTCCTAAAGTTACTTAAACAGTTACATTTTTTTTTTTAACCTTTTTAAAACTTATTTTAAAAAAAATTAACGTTAACCCCTAGTTAGCCTAACACCAAATTCCCCAATTCCCCACTAACTTCCACCCATCCCAGCTAGATAAATATATAATTTTTTAAATATTTAAATTAATTAATACAATAAATGTAACCCCTGAGGGTTAAAAAAAATAATAATTAACCCTCAGGGGTTAAAAAAAAATTAGATGACATTAAAATGTATACCCTGCCAATTGATCACTGTAGTCAGTGATCAATTGGCAGGGAAGGGGTTAATTTTATTAAAACAGGGGAAAGGGGGGTGGGATTTAACTTTATTTTTTATTTTTTTTACACAGGGAAGCAGATCAGCACAGAACCCGGAAGTGCAGGGAGGCGGAAGGTGAGTATTTGGAGCACATGTGCTCGCTCTGACATGCTGTCAGAGCGTGCACCAGTGCTGGGGCAGCCCGATCGGGTGCTCCCGGTCTGCCTCTAATACAGAGGCAGACCGGAGCACCATTAACCCCGCGATCGCCGCTATTGCGGCGATCTGGGTTAACTTTAGTAAATGACAGAAATTTTCCGTCAACGGTCCTTAACTGAAGGTCAAGGTTGACGGAACATTTCCGTCACCGGTCGGGAAGGGGTTAATGAGTACACCCTACAGTTTGTTTACATAAGTATTTTTTAATCCCATTGCTGTTCCACTCAAGCTATCAAATGCAAATTGAATATACTTAAAATGTGAATATTCCACTGATTATTTGGTCTAGTCAATAGATAGCTGTCTATGAGCAAAATAATTTATTGGACAATATTGTTAATTTCATCCATGGTGCTGATCCACATTTTGCGGGGTTATTTACAAAAGTGATATAACGGAACTCCCCGTACTCCGACCGAGTACCTTCCATTGATGGACGCTTCCAAGCCTGCGCCTAGGACCACAAGCACTGCACCGGACACCACAACCACCACAGACTCCACAACTGCCGTAGCTTAACTAGAGTCTCGCCGTCTTCTGTCCACCCTGGATCAGCTTCTGTCCTCCAGGACTGTGTGGTTTTCCCTACATAGGACCACCCACAGGGTTTTTCAGAACAACCAATAAAAACATTACAACACATACAATAAAGTAAACCACTCCCATTCATCCCAGCAGAAATCCTTCCCTCTGCCGGTGATGCAATTATCTCAACACAATAGACTAACTTAATTTTACAGGCAGAAAATATACAGATTTTACACATACACTGTAACTTTAAAACCACACATCCAATCTTCATAAAAAATATATTATTAATCAGCATCCTTTAAATATAAACATACTCAAAAATCATAAAAATCCGTCCAGTAGATGACAAATTAGACGGAAGTCCATTGTGACCGACCGCAAGCACATTTTCATGCCCAAAACAGTTCCATGGATTTAGGCTGTGCGGTCGGTCTATTTTACACTGAAAAAATTAATCACTGAATCTTCTAACGGGACTTAGTCTCCAGCCACAGTGTCGAAGTGGAGAAGAAGATACGGGTCAGCGGTGTTCATCTAAATGTGTAGCCGATTTCAGTTCCATGGATTTGGCTACACATGAACAAAGATGGCTGCCGCCATGTGTTCGTTTGCACGAACTGCGGCCACCCAGCAGTCAGCAATTTACCTACAGCAGGCTCCCAGCCTGGGAGGTAAATTGCCTGCACAGTTCCACTTCTGGGTGGTCCGCCTGCGTGGTACTTGGTTCAGTAAGCCCCATTTACTGAACCAAATGTAAAGAAGCCATGAATAAAGTACTTTAAACAAGTCTGGGGACACTGGGGACATAGGCATAAAGGGGCAGTGCCCCAAACATGTCTGGGGACACCATCTTAAAGGGGCATTGTCCCAATTTTCCCCATGTCCCAAAAATGTGCTTAAAGGGCCTGCACCAATCCAATGAAAGTCCATAAGCCCCAATAATGTTCTTAAAGGGCCACACACCCCCGGGCCATAGTCGCAGGGCATTAGGCTGACAAGCAGCCCTCTCCAGGACCAAGTGTCGAAGGGCACTTCGTCACAAGTGAGAATTGTAGGAAATTCAAATTAAATTTCAAATTTAAGAACAAAGTAGCTAACCTGGAAGCATAGCTCATTCTGAGATTTTTTTTTCCAATTATGCTACTTTGACCTTAAATTTAAAAGTCAGTTTGAATTCATTTTGAATTCATGACAATTCCCAATTACAGTCTATATAGACTGTAAGCTTTTTTTGTCATGGCCCTCATCTACCTATTGTTCATATGTCACTGTGTAATTGTCTCATTTATTGTAAATTCTCCCCCCTCCCCCCTTCCGTTTCATAATATTTTAAAGAGCTGGGGAATTAGTTGGCGCTATATAAATACCAATAATAATAATATTATCAAATTAAATAATAAGGGAATATATCAAAGTGCTCAGTAAGCATGACATATTTTAAATGCCTTCCTTTACCTATTGTTTTTAAAATAGCAACAGTTTTAACCAAACCAGAATCCTTAATAGATAAAAGCCTTCACTTAACCCCTTAAGACCGGAGGGCGTACTATTACGTCCTTTTTAAAGCGGCTCTAAACGCTGCAGGGCGTAATAGTACGCCCTCCGGTTTTTAGTAACTTACCCGGTCGCCGGCGGGTAAGTTACTAAAAAGTCCCAGGGAGCCCCCCCGCGGTAAGTCCCAGGGAGCCCCCCCGCGGCACATCTTCCTCCTCCGGTCCCTCCCGGTCATGTGAGAGTGAGGTCCTTGCGAGGACCTCACAATCACATGGCCGGTATAGCTGGCTGCAGCAATGCCAGCAGGGGGACCAACTGTAATGACAGTTGGTCCCCCTGCTGGCTGAAATCAAATCAAATAAATGTTAAATAAGTGTAAAAAAAAAAATTTATACTTAGATCATATATATATATATATATATATATATATATATATGATCTAAGTATATATATACACATATACATACACACACATACACCGTCTAGGTGTATTTTAATATTAATATATATATATATAATTATATATATATTAATATCAAATTACACGTAGACTGATACTGATTAAATATATATATAATTATTGTTATATATATATTTATAAATAATATAAAAAAATAAATATGTAAATACGTAAAAAAATAAAATAAAAAAATAATTAAAAATAAAATATTAAAAAATATATAGATATGTTTTATTTCGTTCTAACTGTATTGTGATATTAATATATATATATTTATATCAAAATACACGTAGAACGAAATAATATATATATCTATATACATAAATATATACGTATATATCACTATATATGTACCTATATATAAATAAAAATATTAAAAGAAAAAAAAATATATATATACGTATATATACACATATGTATATATATACATATATTAATTCTACACATATATTTATGTAATCATTTTACATAATTAGGTATCCTAATTAATTACAATTAGCGGGACCTGCCTGACCACCCATGCCGAAAGTATAGGGAATTTAATTTGCTAGCACTATATTTAACCCTATAACTTTCCAAGACACCATAAAACCTGTACATGGGGGGTACTGTTTTACTCGGGAGACTTCGCTGAACACAAATATTAGTGTTTCAAAACAGTAAAATGTATTACAACCATGATATCGCCAGTAAAAGTGAAGTTTTTTGCATTTTTCACGCACAAACAGCACTTACAGGGACAATATTATTGCTGCAATACTTTTTACTGTTTTGAAACACAAATATTTGTGTTCAGCGAAGTCTCCTGAGTACAACAGTACCCCTCATGTACAGGTTTTATGGTGTTTTCAAAAATTACAGCGTCAAATATAAGGCTTGTGTTTAATTTTTTTCACATTAAAATTCGCCAGATTGCTTACGTTGCCTTTATGACCCTATGGTAGCCCAAGAATGAAAATTACCCCTATGATGGCATACCATTTGCAATAGTAGACAACCAAAGGTATTGCAAATGGGGTATGTCCAGTCTTTTTTAGTAGCCACTTAGTCACAAACACTGGCCAAAATTGGCGTTTTTTGCATTTTTCACACACAAACAAATACGAACGCTAACTTTGGCCAGTGTTTGTGACCAAATGGCTACTAAAAAAGACTGGACATCGCTTATTTGCAATACCTTGGGTCGTCTACTATTGCAAATGGCATGCCATTATGGGTGTAAATTTATTTCCTGGGCTACTATACAGTCTCAAAGGCAACGTAACCAATCTGGTGAATTTCAATTTCAAATGTAACACGCTATATTTGACCCTGTAACTTCCCAAAACACCATAAAACCTGTACATAGGGGGTACTGTTTTACACGTGAGACTTTACTGAATACAAATATGTGTATTTTATTGCAGTAAAAGCAAACAGTATTATGACATTGACAGTTAAAATGTCATGTAGAACGAAAAAAATCAAAAAAAATCTTATTTTCTCCCATTTTTTTCATATTAAATTATGTTTCATAGCTAAATATTTGATATTAAATGAAAGCCCTGTTTCCCCTGAATAAAATGATATATAATAAGGGGGGGTGCATTTAATATGAAAGAGGTGAATTACGGTTGGACAGACATATTGCGCAAATGCCAGGTTTTGTTTACGTTTTGTTTCGTTCACAACTTGTACATTTGGCTGCGGTGTTAAGGGGTTAGATGTCACTGTTAAACTATTGTGGCCAGTTTTATGGTTTAACATATCTTACTCTATAAAGCCAATATTTGGTAGGATATATTTTTCATATGTATTGACATAATGAGTCAGTGAGACCAGAAAAGTGTTCAGGGGTACATTACTAGGATTGTGGGTACCCCTCTTTTGTTCGGAAATACAATGAATATGTAAAAACGATTTATGGATAGAATAGTCTTGATCCACAGCTCAAATCCTGCTTTTACAGCAGCACTGATTTTTAAGCTATATTTAATGCAGTCCACATCTAAATATGTATTTTTGTCACCTTGTAATGCACACTAAATATGTATTTTTGTCACCTTATATTGCACACTGCATATATCATAATTGCTTATAATTTATATGTGTCAAATTTGTCATACCTTATCACACTCATACGCACCATACCATGTCTACAATAATGAACCTTTCCATGGCTGTCACTTGAATTGTCATATATATCTCTAGTTTTTCACACTTACTGTCAGACAGGTGCACTGATGACTGCACAATATAGCCTCTGTCATCACAAAGTATCCATTCTTCCAAAGTTACTTCTAAAATGTGACATCATTTTGGGTTAAAAAATGTATCCAACTCAGAGTATTTAAGAATGCACAATTACAATAAGCATACAACCCTTAATTAAAAGTATGTACTAACGTAGTGGAATTTGCCTAATCTGTTGTAACTACAGGGTTAAAATAATATTAGATTTTATATTATGCATACATGTAATAATATAAATGGAATTTGCTTAACCTGTTGTCACTAAAGGATTAAAATAATAGTAAGTTTAATATAATAAATTACTAATCTATGGATGATAGAGAGAAAGAGAGAGAAAGATAGATAGATAGATAGATAGATAGATAGATAGATAGATAGATAACTATATAAAAAGGTATATGTATGATTGCATTTATACAGATGTTTGGATCATGTTTGGATCAACAGCAAAAAACAAATGTGAGGAAGGCTGAACTTGATGGACACATGTCTCTTTTCAGCCTACGTAACTATGTAACTATGTGTGCGTTATGTCAGATAAAGTTTTTAATAAAACGTGTATCAGTAATATACTTTTAATAGAAGATTAACCTTATAAACCACTCGCTGGTTATATATGTTTGAATTGCATAAAGGAATTGCATAAAGCGTGTAATAGTCTGTAATTTGAGTCTTTTGTCAAATGTTGCTTATTGTTTATTCCATGTGAAAAGTGCCCCTGTGCAGTTTTGCCATATTTAGTAAAGAGAGACGTGTACCATAATGGCAGTTTCCCTTCATATCCCCGTCAAAATCTGACCTCCAAGGACCAGCCATTTCTAGAAGCGGAGGATGATACAGTCCCTGTGTTCATTCAGTCTGAAGACCCCCTCTGAGGAAAAGATCATAATTTCTGACTTATGGTGCCAAATCATTTACTGTGGTTTTGTGATGGGACTTTGTATCCGTCAAGGGAAACCAAATTGAGACATGAACTTGATTCTTGCAAGGCTTGACCTGAATTCCCTGAAGTGAAATGTTGGTCTTTTACCCAGTAAGTCTGCCTCTTTTGTATTTAATCAACTACTAAATCCTCTGAAGTGAAAAAATGCACATTTTGTTTTCGATCACTTGCTAACGCTGAATGCTTCACACACACAGTATTCCCATCCAAGTAAGATTTATTTGGGTTGAGTGGTTTATGGCATTTAAGTTGTCTTCTAGGGCTTTCAATTTGCCTGTAGTGTTAAACTATCATTTTTTTTTTGTGCAAATTAAGATGACTTAATTTTTCCAAAATGAAATACCACAATATATTCTATGTTGTCATTTATATTTGGTAACTTCACTATAAATAATGTATACATTTGTGAAAGCTGACACAATTTGTATTTTGTGTAATTGTGACTTTACCCTAAAATGAATAGGTTTTCGTTCAGAGTAAATAACCTTAAATAAACTAATGCAGTTTTACATGTAATTAATGCTCTGCAGGCAATGTATGAGTAAGGACTCACTAGGCTACCTAACATCACAATTTGTATGATGGATTTATAGTGGCTTATTAACTTTGTATTGTTTTCAACTTTGCTTTTATTTATTTTCTTACACGTACTGCTTCTTCTGATGTCACCGGCTCTGAAATCCGCTGTCAGTGTAAAAGAAGGGCAACCATATGTATACATGTGGGTAAAGGAGTCAGGGAGTATAGACTACTTCTTTCTAAAATGTTATATTGTATTATTATCATTATACTTTATGTATAAAGCATCAACATATTCCATTGCACTGTACTGGTAAAATTAAACATTAAAGTGAACATGTCTGGTTCGAACTGTATGGATGACAGGGTCACATTTAGCTAAGTATATATTTTAAAGGGACACTATAGTCACCAGAACAACTACAGCTTATTGTATTTGTTCTGGTGAGTATATTTTTTCCCTTCAGGCCTTTTACTTACACATTGCTTTTGCATAAACACCCTGCCAATTCAATGCTTTCCTCTAGGAAAGCATTGTGGCTGGCTCTGATCACCAGTTTTGATGATGTCAGCCAATGAGGCAGATCAGGGGCATAGCCAGCAGCAGCAGACTGGAATAAAGGCAAGATTTTACTATATTTAAGGAGGTAAGGTGGGGGCTGGAGGGCTATATATTGATTGTAACACCATAGGGTCTTGAATACATGTTAGTGTTCCTGACCCTATAATGTTCCTTTAATATGTGATACCTATCTGTTCCTCCAACACTGGATTATGATTTCATGTTAATTCTTTATTGTTTTATTATACATTTTACAATTGAGATATCTAGATGAAGTCATCAGTATATGAAAATAATATCTGACATACATTGCATGACGACTCTTAAAAGCCATCTCATCTTGCATTTATTTCACAGTTACTTCAAACCCATTTAACGTAAAGGGGTCAAACTAAGGGTGGGCTACTCCTTTCTAAAATGATAAAGGAAGGGAACAACTGGGGAAATTATCAATTGTATTTTACAAGCAAATTTAACATTGGCATTCTCTCTCAATTTGAAGTGGATCCTGGTGTACACTTGTTGTTGTTACCCAATAAGGCTAATTTCCTTGACCTCAGAAGGATGAAGCATTCACTCAAACCAGCATCCTTATTTAGAATGAGATTATCATAAAGGACCGTCATGAAAAAAACCCAAAAAATAACTTTACATAAGTATAAGCGAGAATTACTTTGCAGAGCTGTAACGGTTTTGTTTGTTTAAATAACATCAAAATTTTAACTGCCTTCTGTAGTTTCTCTTGATAATATAACAGTCAGTGAACAAGGTTTACAGACTCATGTGTAGCCAGTACATACAAAATTAAAAAAGGATATTGAGATTCTGTAGATGATACACACTTCTGTTTAAAGCTAATGAAGCACTAGTTATTAGGCTCTGTCCATATAATCTCATTCATTCAACCCAGTGAGATGTCATATCGTGTTTGCCACCATAAATCTATATATACACATGTATTTAGGGATCAATGTGTCCCAAAATGTTGAGGACAGAAGAGTCTGTCATGTAACTAGCTTTAACTAATATACTATAGTGTATTTTTAGAAATAGAAATTGTCCACTTGTGCATTTATGCAAGATATTCATGTAAGCTTTTTTGTTAAGGTTACTTAAAAAAAAAAAAAAAAAAGAAATGTGGTGACAATCCATCTGTACATAAAAATGTGTTAGTGATAGGTTGGATATTAGGTTTTAATTAAATGTAAATAGAGTACTGATACTTTAGACTCTCAAGTGGTGGCACTGGCACTGTCTATTCCTCTCTCAGAGAGTGGATAAATTCATTATCTTCTTCTTTTGAAATGAGAATAATTACTCTTACTACTTTCTGGTGGTTACACACCTAAATCAATAAAATACCTTGCTAGGTCAAATAAAATAAACACTGGCTATTTTTGCTAGCTCAGATAAGCAAGAAATAATTAACATAACAGTTTTTTTTTGTCTTTGAATAGTAAAACGTTATTTTTCTATAATCAAATTCACAAATACCACTCATCGATCAACTTTCACATATTAAAGCAATACCCCAAGCACTATAACCACTACAGCCTGGTAAACTGTTGCATCCCCACCTCGGAATCTCCTGCTCCCAGCTAAGAAGTCAAAATGTTCTAAAATGGATTCACTACTTACAATGGAGGGACACAAAGGAATTTCTAGTACCATAATCATTACAGCACACTGTAGTGGTTATGGTGCTTGGAGTGTTCCTTTAACAATAATTCTCTATCAGGTAACATTGCAATGCACAAATCTAACATTATGTGATCAAAATTTACTTTGTGACACTGAATGCCATGTAAATGTATTTGAAGCATTGGATAATATGTGACATGAACAGACACAGACAATTCAAAATATTTTAGCAAACAGCTGCACATGTGAGTAAAGTCATAATGCAATGTACTTATTCCGCAACATATTGCATATGACTACAAACAGCAAAATGACGCTCCAATTGAAGATGACTAATGCACTTATGAAACAAAGAAAAACTTTAGCTCATATAGTTGTACAATTACTCGAAATGCACAGTATCTCGCCCTGATCAAGGGGTAAATACATTTTGTCTATATCCTAAGCAGACCAGTCATCTTTACATCCTTAGTCCCTTCAAATTCACACCTGTGGAAATCACCCATAGAATGAGAGTATCTTTAAGGAGGTAGATCAGTAGGCAGATGTTTATAGTATGAAAACCCCACAGAATGACCAGCAAATAGAATGAGCTCAGTAAGCTCCATCATCTATAGTATATATTTACCTAAGGTAAGAAAATATTTGTAACATTTGTTCTTACAACTTACATTTTTGTGTTTGTATTCTTGCCCTAATGCTATCATGTAAAACTGCAACATTAACTCTATTCTCACTATATATCTTACCTTGCCTTACACAAGATTTCCTGGTTTTAAAAACAATAGTTTAAACTATTAAAAAAAACTTTTTTTTTGTTTGCTTGTTTTCACTGTTAACTATTTGTTGCTTATATAATTTTGTAGGGATGAGCATAGGCAAAAAAATGTGTCCAGTTCGCAGGGCTGATGGAGCTGCAGCTCCAGGCCCATGGAATAGGCCCATTTAAAAAAAAATTTAAAAAATTATTATTATTTTTTTTTTACACACTACTCTTAAGTTTGCCACCTGACTGGTATTTTACAGGCACAGCCGGTATTTGAGGCTGCCTGGCTGTGCTGGTATTGCAGTAATACCGGCAATACAAATGCAGGTAATTTTCTCAGAATAAATGGAAATTACTCTGCAATACCAGCACCGGCCAGTAGGGGTCACTGTGTGTGGAGAGAGGCAGGGATAGGAAGTTACAGAATATCCCTGCCTCTCTCTACTACTCACTGATCCGTGGGGGAGCAGCTACACAGCACAGAGAGTCCAGACAGCAGCTCTACAGCCCAGGTAAGTGAGGAATGGGGGGAAAGGCAGCAGGGACACATGGGGACACTGAAACACTAAGGGACACATGGGGATACAGACACTAGGGGACATATGGGGACACTGAGACACTAGAGGACACAGACACTAGGGGACACAGACAATAAGGGACACAGACAATAGGACACAGACACTGGGAGACCTGGGAACACTGAGACACTTGGGGACACTGGAAAACATGGGGACACTGAGACACTAGGGGACACTGAGACACTTGGGAACATATGGGGACACTGAGACACTAGGGGACACAGACACTAGGGGACACATGGGGACACAGACACTAGGGGACACTGAGACACTAGGACACATGGGGACACAGACACTGGGAGACCTGGGGACACTGAGATACTTGGGGACACTGAGACACTAGGGGACACTGGGACACATGGGGATGCTGAGACACATGGGGACACTGTGAGACATAGAGACATTGGGAGACACTGAGACATTGGGACACGGAGACACTATGTTCCCATGTCCCCCAGCCAGTGTCCCTAGTGTCTCAGTGTCCCCAAGTCTCCCAGTGTCTGTGTCCCATGTCTCTTAGTGTGCCTAGTGTCCCCATGTGTCCCAGTGTCCCTATATGTCCCAGTGTCCCCATGTCTATGTCCACAACTGTCCCCATGTCTCCCCAAGTGACTGTTTCCCAGCCAGTGTCCCATAGTCTCCCAGTATCCCCTAGTCTCCCAGTGTCTGTGTCCCTAGTGTCTTAGTGTCCCCAAATGTTTCAGTGTCTCCATGTCTCCCAGTGTCTGTGTTCCTAGTGTCTCAGTGTGCCTGGTGTCATCATGTCTCCCAGTGTCCCTATATGTCCCAGTGTCCACATGTCTATGTCCACAACTGTCCCCAAGTGTCTGTCTCCCAGCCAGTGTCCCCTAGTCTCCCAGTGTCCCCTAGATTACCAGTGTCTGTGTTCCCATGTCTCTGTGTCCCTAGTGTCTTAGTGTCCCTAGTGTCTCAGTGTCCCCATTTCTCCCAGTTTCCCTAAATGTCTCAGTGTCCCCATGTCTCCCAGTGTCCCCATGTCTCTGTGTCCCCGGGTCTCTCAGTGTCCCCAGGTCTCTCAGTGTCTCCATGTCTCTCAATGTCCCCAGTATCCTAGTGACATGGGGACACACTGAGACATTGGGACACTGGGATAAATGGGGACGCAGACACTGGGAGACTAGGGGACTGGGCAACATGGGGACACTGACACTGTGATACATAGGGACACTGAGACACTAGGTGACTTGCGAGACTGAGACACTGGGAGACATGGAGATACTAGGAGCAATCCATCTATACAGCAGAATCTAACTGTGAGTAGTTTGTTGGTGATTTTACTGAATTTTCTATGATGTCACTCCTTGTGATTTACATCATGTGATGTCACGCATAACTAATTAATTATACAAATGATTAAGGCTGGTATTTTTTTCCAAGAAAGGTGGCAACCTTAACTACTCTTTACATACTCTTGCTTAAAGGAGCACTATAAGGTCAGGAACACAATCATGTATTTCTGACCCTATTATGTTAAAACCACCACCCTGGCCCCTTCTTGCCCCTTAAATATAGTAAAATATTACTTGTATTCAATTCTGCAGCTGCTGGCTCAGAATTGGTGGTCTGAGCAAATTACAATACTTCCCCATAGGATTGGCTGAGACTGTCAACTAGGCAGATCAGGGGCAGAGCCAGCACAAGTCCAACATAGCCCTGGCCAATCAGCATCTCCTCATGAAGATAAATTGAATCAATGCATCTCTATGAGGAAAGTTCAGTGTCTGCATGCAGAGGGTGGAGACACTGAATGGCAGTGCTGCACTAGGCAGTCAGGGACGTATTAGCCGTGAGGCAAACAAGGCATTTGCCTTGGGCAGCATTTTCCAGGGGGCGGCAAAAAAAGCTGCCCCCAAATGCCCAGGGCAAATGCCTTGTTAGCCTTGCGGCTAACCGACATGCCGGAACGGGCTGATGGGCGGGCGGCTGGCGAGGGAGCACTTCCCCTGAGCTCTCTGCTCAGCTCCCTCGCGCGCCGCCCGCAGAGTGAGGCTGGGAGCCGGAAGATGACGTCATATTCCGGCTCCGCCTCCCAGCCTCACTCTGCGGGCGGTGCGCGAGGGAGCTGAGCAGAGAGCTCAGGGGAAGTGCTCCCTCGCCAGCCGCCCACCCGCCAGTGCCGCCCAGCAGCCACTGGACTACCAGAGAATGGGAGAACCACCCCCCCACAGCATTCCCAAAGGTAAGGAGGTTGGGGGGGTTGAATAAAAAAAAAAGAGACGTGAGTATTAATGTGAGTGAATGTGTGTGTGTGACTGTGTGTCTGTTAGTGTGTGTGTCTGTTAGTGTGTGTCTGACTGTGTGTGTCTGACTGTGTGTGTCTGACTGTGTGTGTGTCTGACTGTGTGTGTCTGTTAGTGTGTGTGTCTGTTAGTGTGTGTCTGACTGTGTGTGTCTGTTAGTGTGTGTGTCTGTTAGTGTGTGTGTGTCTGTTAGTGTGTGTGTGTCTGTTAGTGTGTGTGTCTGACTGTGTGTGTCTGTTAGTGTGTGTGTGTCTGACTGTGTGTCCGACTGTGTGTGTCTGTTAGTGTGTGTGTGTCAGACTGTGTGTGTCTGTTATTGTGTGTGTGTGTGTGTGTGTGTGTGTCTGACTGTGTGTCCGACTGTGTGTGTCTGTTAGTGTGTGTGTGTGTGTGTGTGTCTGTTAGCAAGTGTGTGTTTCTGTTAGCTAGTGTATGCGTATCTGTCAGTGAATGTGTGTGTATTTAGAAGGCGGGGCAGGGGGGAAGGGTTGGGTGGTGGTGGCGCACGCGGGGGGGGGTCTGAGTTTTGTCCTGCCTAGGGTAGCACAAAACCAAGATACAGTACTGCCCCAGGAAGCACCTCTAGCAGCTATCTAAGGAGCGGCCAGTGGAGATATTTTCTCTGAAAAGACAGTGTTTACTGCAAAAAGCCTGAATGGAATGATTCTACTTACCAGAACAAATACAATAAGCTGTAGTTGTTCTGGTTACTATAGTGTCCCTTTAAGTTTGGAAGCTTAAGAGGGATGTATGGGAATAAAACTTGTGTGGACTGGCTGACATTAAAATTAGTTTATGTAATGCAGACGTTGGTCTCTCTAACACTGTGGCATGTACCCTTTCTTCTACACTCACTACATACACCTTTTCTCTGTCTCAGACTATATACCAGGAACTTCTGCCTGCTAGTAAGAAGGTAAGGAGACAAGTGGGCCAGCGAGTGTTAGGGGACAGTACTTAGAAAGCATGGAGTAAGCGCATCATTAGACGCATTTATGTCAAGCTCAGGGTGCTGCCTGCATAGCATGCATTCATGCCAGGCTGACCTTTCAATTCTTTGGACAGACATGCCCCCTTTTTGGGCATGTCCTCCCCTTTTGGCAGGTCTTGTCACGTGATTTGCGCCAGTGGTACACCCTTTTACCCCGCCCATTGACTTCCTGCTTCACTGGACACTGCAGTTAGGGGTTATGGATTTACTTGAAAGATGAAAGCATAAATTAGAGAGAAATTAGCATAGAGTATGTGTTTTCTTATAGCCACATCCTATGAGTTTTCCTCCAGCACCATCCCCATCAGATACATGATGCTTGGGAGGTATGACTGTTTTAGTGTTTTTGGTCGATAAGATTCCGTGATTAGGCCCATCATAATTGTCATCACCAGGCCCAATGTGCTCTTAATCTGGCCCTGTGTCCATCCCTTTTATGGAACAACAACATAAAGAAGAGCAATCACCTTTTAGACGAGTCAATTACATGAATTTATAGGATTTTATTTATCAAAATAAATATAAAGATGTTTGCCAGTCTATGCAAAATACCTTCAAGAAAATTATTAGTATTAATATGTATAAAGTGTCAACAAATTCTGCAGTGCTGTACAATGGGTGGACTAACAGACAAGTATTTGTGAACAGATGAGTTGGATGCACAGAAAGGGGGTTGAGGGCCCTGCACAAATGAGCTTACTTGCTAGATGGAGTAGGGTATTGTGACACTAAATGAAATAATTATCCACAATGAACAATCAAGCTGCATCACCAAAACAGTGGGATAAGATAATATTCAAAAGATATATGTAGTTATGGAAACATAACAAAATATGCAGCACAAATGTATGGCTTAATGTATAACGCAATAATGATTTATAAATCTCAGCTAGCAGTTACTTGTATATTAATTGTCATTGATTGTAAAACAAAAATAAACAGTGGGAATGGAAAAGGTTGCCCACTATCTCCCTTACTGTGTTAACTATAGATTTGAGGGCATATTCAGAACATGTATTATGTAATAGTGTTGCTGCTGGAGCCTGAAATGATCAAAGTTGATACTTAATTCACAAGTGTGGCAAAGCTCAGTGCACACACAAATGTATTTATAATTTTTTTTTCAGGCTATTTAAGGTCCCCAATCTCATATACAAAATGTTTAATTAGTTCACACCACATTGCAATATTGTGTCTGAGCCCACCACTTCAACATATTGTTTAAGCATGGGAGAAATATGTGTTCCTAGCTATATCACTTATTTACACCACTGCTTATCTGCTCCAAAAAAACTCTCCTACAATCTGAGTATTGTTTAGGATCCTTAATATTACTAAACAAGAATTCTTAAACTTGAATTTAAAGTTGGATTTTGTTTAGTGTGTATAACAGCAGTAAATTAAAGTGCTGTTGCTATCATATTAGTTGATAATTTATAGTTATATCATAATAATTTTGTACATTAGGCATAGATAACCAGGCAATTTAATATTAAACTGTTCCTTTACAGCAATTCTTTTTTTTTTTTTTTGGTTCTCATTGATAATTTAAAAAATATATGACAGTTCTTTTAGTTATACATAGTTACATAGTTACATAGTTACATGGCTGAAAAGAGACTTGCGTCCATCAAGTTCAGGCTCTCACATTTGTTTTTTGCTGTTGATTCAAAAGAAGGCAAAAAAACACAGTTTGAAGCAACATTTTGCAACAAGCTAGGAAAAAAATTCCTTCTGACCCCAGAATGGCAGTCAGATTTATCCTTGGATCAAGCAGTTATTACCCTACATTGAAAGATTATATCCTTGAATATTCTGTTTTTGCAAGTATGCATCTAGTAGCTGTTTGAACATCTGTATGGACTCTGATAAAACCACTTCTTCAGGCAGAGAATTCCACATTCTGATTGTTCTTACAGTACAAAAAACCTTTCCTTTGCCTTAGACAAAATCTTCTTTCTTCCAGTCTAAACGCATGGCCTCGTGTCCTATGTAAAGTCCGGTTTGTGAATAGATTTCCACACAATAGTTTGTATTGGCCCCGAATATATTTGTATAATGTTATGATATCCCCTCTCAGGCGACGTTTTTCTAAACTAAATATGTTTAAATGTGTTAACCTTTCTTCATAGCTGATGTTCCATTCCTTTTATTAATTTTGTAGCCCGCCTCTGCAATTTTTCTAGTGCCATAAAATCCTTCTTTAGCACAGGTGCCCAGAATTGCACAGCATATTCAATATGTGGTCTTACCAGTGATTTATAAAGATGCAAAATGATATTCTCGTCCCGAGAATGAACGCCCTTTTTCATGCATGACAATACCTTACTGGCCCTGGCCACTTCTGATTGACATTGCACATTGTTGCATAGTTTGTTGTCTATAACAATTCCCAAATCCTTATCGTGTGTTGTTATCCTTAATTCACTTCCATTAAGGGTATACGTTGCTTGTGTATTCTTTACGCCGAAGTGCATAACTTTGCATTTTTCAACATTAAATTTCATCTGCCATTTGAGTGCCCAGTCCTCCAGTCTATCTAAATCCCTCTGCAGCAAAGTAATATCTTGCTCACATTGTATTATTTTACAAAGTTTTGTGTCATCTGCAAACACTGAAACATTACTTTCAATGCTGTCTTCAAGATCATTTATAAACATGTTAAATAGAAGGGGTCCCAGAACAGACCCCTGAGGGACACCACTTGCCAAGTTGAAAATTTACCATTAACGACAACTCTTTGTACTCTGTTTTTAAGCCAATGTTCTACCCAAGAACAAGCATTTTCATCTAGACCGATTTCCTTGAGTTTGAACACTAATCTATTGTGTGGAACTGTATCAAATGCCTTGGCAAAATCCGAATAGATCACATCCACTGCAACACCCTGATCTATACTTCTACTTACTTCTTCGTAGAACGCAATCAAGTTAGTTTGACATGACCTGTGCTTCATAAAACCGTGCTGATTTTTGCTGATAACCATGTTCTTCTCAAGGAATTCTTGAATATTATCCTTTCATAACCTTTCAAATATTTTACCAGCCACAGAAGTTAAGCTCACAGGTCTATAATTTCCAGGCAAGGATTTTGAACCCTTTTTGAATATAGGAACCACATCTGCCTTCCTCCAATCCTCCGGAACACTTCCTGAAAGAAAAGAATCTTGAAAGATTAAAAACAGAGGTTCACTTATTTCTACACTTAGTTCCTTAAGTACACGTGGATGGATACCGTCAGGCCCTGGAGCTTTGTTTATATTAACTTTCTTTAGTTGCTGCAGCACCTTGTCTTGAGTTAACCAATTACAATTATTCTGCAAGTTTTTAGTAGCAATCATTTGCACATCTATTGCCATGGGTTCTTCCTTAATATATACGGAGGAGAAATAGTTATTTAAAATTCCTGCCTTTTCCTGGTCTTCATTAACTAACACCCCTGTTTCAGGTTTTTAGTGTACCAACACTTTCATTTTTGTTTTTTTTAGAATTTATGTGCTTAAAAAATGCTTTGGGGTTGGTTTTGCTCTCTTTAGCTATCATTTTTTCATTTTGAAGTTTAGCAAGTCTAGATGCCTTTTTTGCACGCATTATTTGCTTCCTTACATCTTTCATAAGATGCATCTGATTTGTCCGATTTAAATGCTTTAAATGCCCTTTTCTTATTTTTAATCTCTTGTTTTACTTCTCTACTAAACCACATTGGTTTTAATTTGTTTCTTTTATATTTATTTCCCAATGGTACATACTGAGAAATGTACCTTTCTAATATTTTTTGGAAGATGATCCATTTATCCTCATTGTTCTTTTCACCAAAGAGTTTATGCCAGTCAATATATTGTAAAGCTTCCATTAACTTATTGAAATTGGCCTTATTAAAATTATATGTTTTAGTATACCCCATGTGCTTTTGTTTTTTTGAGTATATTTCAAAGGACACTACTGTATATTGTGATCACTATTTCCCAAGTGCTCACCTACTTGAATGTTGGTCAAAAGATCAACGTTGTTTGTTAAAACCAGGTCCAGACAAGCATCCATTCTAGTTGGTGCTTGTACAAGTTGTGACTAGTGAGGTGACGAAGATAAAATTTTCGGTCCGCGAACGGTGAACGCGAACTTACGCAAATGTTCGCGAACGGGCGAACTGGGCGAACCGCCATAGACTTCAATGGGCAGGCGATTTTTAAAACCCACAGGGACTCTTTCTGGCCACAATACTGATGGAAAAGTTGTTTTAAGGGGACTAACAGCTGGACTGTGGCATGCCGGAGGGGGATCCATGGCAAAACTCCCATGGAAAATTACATAGTTGATGCAGAGTCTGGTTCTAATCCATAAAGGGCATAAATCACCTAACATTCCTAAATTGTTTGGAATAACGTGCTTTAAAACATCAGGTATGATGTTGTATCGATCAGGTAGTGTAAGGGTTATGCCCGCTTCACAGTGACAGACAAAACTCCCTGTTTAACGCACCGCAAACAACTGCAAACAGTCCATTTGCACAACCGCAAACTCCCCATTTGCACATGTTTTAGTGCAAACTAGTCTAACTACTACTATAGTTGAAACATGCTACTTTTATTCATGCCAGACAACCATGCAGGCCAGACTAACAAACATGCCAGGGCCAATCATAGTTAACCACCTCAGATAGTAACATGGCTCCCTCTATATACAGAGTAAACATGGCTCCCTCTATATACAGAGTAACATGGCTCCCTCTATATACAGTGTAACATGGCTCCCCTCTATATACAGAGTAACATGGCTCCCTCTATATGCAGTGTAAACATAGCTCCTCTCTAAAAACAGAGTAACATGGTTCCCTCTATATACAGTGTAAACATGGCTCCTCTCTATATACAGAGTAACATGGCTTCACTCTATATACTGTGTAAACATGGCTCCGTCTATATACAGAATAACATGGCTCCCTCTATATACAGAGTAACATGGCTTCCCTCTATATACCGTGTAAACATGGCTCCCTCCATATACAGAATAACATGGCTCCCTCTATATACAGAGTAACATGGCTCCCCTCTATATACAGTGTAAACATGGCTCCTCTCTATATACAGAGTAACATGGATCCCTCTATATTCAGTGTAAACATGGCTCCTCTCTATATACAGAGTAACATGGCTCCCCTCTATATACAGAGTAACATGGCTCCCTCTATATACAGAGTAACATGGCTTCCCTCTATATACCGTGTAAACATGGCTCCCTCTATATACAGAATAACATGGCTCCCACTATATACAGAGTAACATGGCTCCACTCTACATACAGTGTAAACATGGCTCCTCTCTATATACAGAGTAACATGGCTCCCTCTATATACATTGTAAACATGGCTCCTCTCTATATACAGAGTAACATGACTCCCCTCTATACAGGGGCGTACCTGGAGCATGTGGCACCCGGGGCGGATCCTTTATTTGGCACCCCCCTCCCCAACTTTGAAATGTAAAAAACAACTGCAATTTTTTTTCAAATGTATGTGTATGCCATGTGTGTTTAGTGTATGAAGTGTGTGCAGTGTGTGTATAGTGTGTGCAGTGTGTGTATAGAGTGTGCAGTGTGTGCATAGTGTATGCAGTGTGTGTATAGTGTGTGTGTATAGTGTGTGTGTAGTGTGTGTGTATAGTGTGTATGCAGTGTATGTAGTGTGTGCAGTGTGTATAGTGTGTGCAGTGTGTATGCAGTGTGTGTAGTGTGTGTATATTGTGTGCAGTGTGTATGCAGTGTGTGTAGTGTGTGTGTATAGTGTGTTCATAGTGTATGCAGTGTGTGCATAGTGTGTACAGTGTGTGTATAGTGTGTACAGTGTGTGTATATATTATGTGTATAGTGTGTGTGTATAGTGTGTTTATAGTGTGTGCAGTGTGTATATAGTGTGTAAGCAGTGTGTATAGTGTGTATATAGTGTGTATGCAGTGTGTGTATAGTGTGTATGCAGTGTGTGTATAGGGTGTATGCAGTGTGTGTATAGTGTGTGCAGTGTGTGTATAGTGTGTGTATAGTATGTATGCAGTGTGTGTAGTGCATGTAGTGTGTGTATAGTGTGTGTATAGTGTGTGCAGTGTGTATGTAGTGTGTGTATATTGTGTGCAGTGCGTGCAGTGTGTGTATAGTGTGTGCAGTGTGTGTGTATAGAGTGTGCAATGTGTGCATAGTGTATGCAGTGTGTGTATAGTGTGTGTGTATAGTATGTATGCAGTGTGTGTAGTGCGTGCAGTGTGTGTATAGTGTGTACAGTGTATGTATAGTGTGTGCATAGTGTGTGCAGTGTGTATGCAGTGTGTGTAGTGTGTGTATATTGTGTGCAGTGTGTGTAGTGTGTGTGTATAGTGTGTGCATAGTGGATGCAGTGTGTGAATAGTGTGTACAGTGTGTGTATAGTGTGTACAGTGTGTGTAGAGTGTGTGCAGTGTGTGCATAGTGTGTGTGCAGTGTTTGCAGTGTGTGTAGAGTGTATGCAGTGTCTGTAGAGTGTGTATAGTGTGTGTAGAGTGTATGCAGTGTGTGTAGAATGTATGCAGTGTGTGTATAGTGTGTGTAGTGTGTATGCAGTATGTGTGCAGTGTATGCAGTGTGTGTGCAGTGTATGCAGTGTGTGTGCAGTGTTTGCAGTGTGTGCAGTGTATGCAGTGTATGTAGAGTGTGTATAGTGTGTGTAGAGTGTGTGTAGAGTGTATGCAGTGTGTGTAGAGTGTATGCAGTGTGTGTATAGTGTGTGTAGTGTGTATGCAGTGTGTGTGCAGTGTATGCGGTGTGTGTAGAGTGTATGCAGTGTGTATGCAGTGTGTATGCAGTGTGTATGCAGTGTGTATGCAGTGTATGTAGAGTGTGTGTAGAGTGTATGCAGTGTGTGTAGAGTGTATGCAGTGTATGCAGTGTGTGTAGAGTGTGTGTAGAGTGTATGCAGATGCAGTGTGTATGTTGTGTGGAATAAGTGCTGCCACTTACCTGTCCCTCCCGTCCTCCTCGACTGGTGGTCCGGTGGCACAGCATCACTGGGCAGTTTAGAGGGGCCCAGTATTCTCCATGCTCGTTAATAAGACTATCTACCCCAGTTTCCCATCCAGCAGCAGCAAGGTCCTCTGTTCTCGCGATCCGAGAGAGTGTTGCTATCACGGATCACGAGAACAGAGGACCCTGCTGCTGCTGGATGGGAAACTCGGGTAGATAGTCTTATTAGCGGCCGGTGCCTTTACACAAGACACAGGGCGGCATTTCGCCACCCCTGCAAAAGTTTGCCCCGGGCACCCCCCTAGTGAGTGGTACCCGGGGCGGACCGCCCCCGCCGCCCCCCCCTTAGTACGCCACTGCCTCTATATACAGAGTAACATGGCTCCCTCTATACAGAGTAACATGGCTTCCCTCCGTGTAAACATGGCTCCCTCTATATACAGAATAACATGGCTCCCCTCTATATACAGAGTAACATGGCTCCCTCTATATACAGTGTAAACATGGCTCCCTCTATATTCAGAGTAACATTGCTCCTGAGCTGCGGGTGGGGGCCCTATAAAAGAATAATGGGGGGACCTACTGTCCTCCCCCCTGCCCCCACCCCTGAGCGGCGGGTGGGGCTCCTAAGTTACAAAAAGAGGGGGGACCTACTGTCCTCCCCCCGGCCCCCACCCCTGAGCTGCGGGTGGGGGCCCTAAACAACAATAAGGGGGGGGACCTGCTGTCCCCCCCGGCCCCCACCCCTGAGGGGCGGGTGGGGGCCCTAAATGAAAATCCCCCCTCTCCCATCAAAGGTGACTAGGGGTCCCCAAGCCCCTATGCAGTGTATGTAGAGTGTGTGTAGAGTGTATGCAGTGTGTGTAGAGTGTATGCAGTGTATGCAGTGTGTGTAGAGTGTGTGTAGAGTGTATGCAGATGCAGTGTGTATGTTGTGTGGAATAAGTGCTGCCACTTACCTGTCCCTCCCGTCCTCCTCGACTGGTGGTCCGGTGGCACAGCATCACTGGGCAGTTTAGAGGGGCCCAGTATTCTCCATGCTCGTTAATAAGACTATTGTAGCGGATTGGTACCGGGCTGTCCTACAACATGTATGGGGATAATTGTATTTGGTCATATTGCTAGTTTAATGTGTGTGAACATGCATAGAAATCATTGTATCCGGGTATATTGGCAGTTGAATGTGTGTAAAGTACTGTATTCCTCTGGTTGTTCGGTAGAATCATTCGAATGAAACAAGGGAATGAAACTACCGAACAACCAGACCACCCTGTGTAAAGTGTGCCTTCAATTACCGTTTGCAACAATGTTGCAAACGGGTAATTACCTATTCGTGCAGTGTGGTCTTTGTCCTCTGGGTGGCCGCCATTCGGGATACGAACACGTGGCGGCGGCCATCTTAAACTACCGAACAGCGGTGTTTTGCCGTCGAGTGTCTGGAACTAAAATCGGACACTTGACTAGGCAAACACCGCTAAGACCTCCATACTTCCAGAAATTCGTATAGAAACTACCGAATGACCCGCCGTTCGGTAGAAAGAAACTCACGAACTAGGGGATTCATGCGAATTCCCCTTAGTCTCTATAACCCAGGCAATTCGTCTGTTTCATTCCCTTTTCTGTGACCGACCGCAGGGCCAAAATGCATGGAACTGTTTTCGGATACTTTACCCATGCGGTCGGTCAAATCTTTGGAACCCCATATCTCACGAACCGTTTATCCGAATGGGCTGATTTTAAAATATGTTGTTCCTCCAGACTAGGGCTATCTGGAGATATTGGATTTGTAGATGTACCCCAAGTATTTAGGGTACATCCAAAACTTGGGTAAAACGATGTACATGATAAGGGGATTATGATGCTAGAGGAGGGGAGGAGATGTGTGGGAGGTTACTGTTCACAGATTGGATAATGTCTTAAGTGATAGAACCTCCTCCCTTGCATGGGAAAGGGCTTTATAAGGAACTGTGGAATAAAGCTTGTCAGTTCTACTCCTGAAACTGTGTGTCGTCCAGTTATTGGGATTGCGATGGGGATATTGCTGTATTACTCTACCTGCTAGAAACCTTGCCTGTGGACTTATCATCACCTTGTTCCTGAGCCTCACTGGGATCTCTAGTGGAGAATAGCTGTGAAAGATCGGCTCTCCGCTACAACTATCTACCCCAGTTTCCCATCCAACAGCAGCAAGGTCCTCTGTTCTCGCGATCCGAGAGAGTGTTGCTATGGCAACATTCTCACGATCCGCGAGAGCGTTGCTATGGCAACCCACGGCAACGCTCTCGCGGATCGCGAGAACAGAGGACCCTGCTGCTGCTGGATGGGAAACTCGGGTAGATAGTCTTATTAGCGGCCGGTGCCTTTACACAAGACACAGGGCGGCATTTCGCCACCCCTGCAAAAGTTTGCCCCGGGCACCCCCCTAGTGAGTGGTACCCGGGGCGGACCGCCCCCGCCGCCCCCCCCTTAGTACGCCACTGCCTCTATATACAGAGTAACATGGCTCCCTCTATACAGAGTAACATGGCTTCCCTCCGTGTAAACATGGCTCCCTCTATATACAGAATAACATGGCTCCCCTCTATATACAGAGTAACATGGCTCCCTCTATATACAGTGTAAACATGGCTCCCTCTATATTCAGAGTAACATTGCTCCTGAGCTGCGGGTGGGGGCCCTATAAAAGAATAATGGGGGGACCTACTGTCCTCCCCCCTGCCCCCACCCCTGAGCGGCGGGTGGGGCTCCTAAGTTACAAAAAGAGGGGGGACCTACTGTCCTCCCCCCGGCCCCCACCCCTGAGCTGCGGGTGGGGGCCCTAAACAACAATAAGGGGGGGGACCTGCTGTCCCCCCCGGCCCCCACCCCTGAGGGGCGGGTGGGGGCCCTAAATGAAAATCCCCCCTCTCCCATCAAAGGTGACTAGGGGTCCCCAAGCCCCTAGTCACACACCGAAATAAAAAAGCCCCTACTTACCCCCCTCACCCTAAAAAATAGTGAGGGGGGAATAAAATTACTACCCTGTAAAGTAAAATTCAACTTACTATTCAACGTCTTCACCCATGGAGGGCTCCGCGCAGACTAGGGTATTAACATATACCCTATTGTTACAATTGTTACTTGAAAAGCATGAGGTATGCCGTTGGGGTACCACATGCTCATTTGTTATACCTCCATGCACTACAAAAATAAAGAATGAAAAAAATAATTGAATAAAAAAATAAAAATAATAATAAAAAAAATTAAAAAAAAATGTATGCAGCTTCCAAATGAATCTAAAATGGATGCTGTCCAGGAGGTGGGAGGGTCTGCTAGGGAGGGTGTGCTGCTGATTGGCTGGAATGTGTCTGCTGACTGTGAGGTACAGGGTCAAAGTTTACTCAATGATGACGAATAGGGGGTGGATCGAACCGCGTATGTGTTCGCCCGCCGTGGCGAACGCGAACACGCTATGTTTGCCAGGAACTATTCGCCAGCGAACCGTTCGGTACATCACTAGTTGTGACATGAAGGTGTCATTTAACAAGTTTAAAAACCTAATTCCCTTTGCTGAGCTACTAGTCCCTCTGTCCCAATTTATGTCCAGGTAATTAAAATCTCCAATAATTAAAGTGTTACCCAGATTTGCAGCTTTCTCAATTTGCTCAAACAGCTGTCGTTCCTCGTCAATATTAACATTAGGTGGTTTATAACATATCCCAACCAATAGGTGGTTTCCCTTCTTTTCCCCCAAGCAGATATTTACCCATAAAGCTTCCACATTTTCCTCATCGCATTCCATTTGCTTAAGATTTGGCTTTAAATCATGGTTGACATACAAACATACCCCACCATCCTTCTTGTTTTTCCTATCCTTCCTAAATAACATGTACCCATTTAAGTTAACTGCCCAGTCATGTGTCTCATCCCACCATGTTTCATTTATGCCTATTATATCATATTGTTTAGTGTATGCTAATGCCTCTAGTTCCTCCATTTTGTTATTAAGGCTCCTTGCATTAGTAAGCATACATTTAATATCATGCGTCACTTTATTTTGTGAATTATCAACATTACATAGCTTCTCTGTTCTCAGCTTGCCCCTCCCCCCGTCTCCACCCCCCTTATACTGTGCTGAAGCCCATCTCCTTTCTGTCCTATCTCCATTTTGTAGATTGCTATGACCCTCCCCCCCTACTACTAACCATCCTACCCCCCCAGCACTGCAGACCCTCTCCTGTTTAGATGCAATCCGTCACTACTATAAAGGTTGTACCCAATTGCAAAGTCGGCCCAGTGCTCTAAAAACCCCAAACCCTCCTTCCTGCACCAAGACTTCAGCCACGCATTAACCTCTCTAATCTCCCGCTGCCTTTCCACTGTCGAGCGTGGCACAGGTAATATCTCAGAGAATACCACCTTGAAGGTCCTTTTCTTAAGTTTGCTACCTAATTCCCTGAAATCATTCTTCAGGACCTTCCATCTTCCTCTTACTTTGTCATTAGTACCAACATGGACCATGACCGCTGGGTCATCCCCAGCCCCTCCCAATAATCCATCCATTCTGTCTTCCTATGAATATGCCTACTGCAGGGGTAGGCATACTAATAGTAGTATTAATACAAAAAAAGATCTTGAAGTACCTTGGCATGCCAGTCCTATTATCTTAAATTGAGGTGCGTATGTTGTGCTTGTGTTATTTATGGGTGGTGCGGTTTATTTCTATCATTGTATTTGTGCCTATGTGGGCTGTTATGTTCTATATGTTCATGAATAGTTTGTGGTGTTGTGTATGATACATATGAATGTGGGTTGTGTATGGGGCTTGCTTCTGGATTTGTCTGCGTGGTTGATATGTCACATTCTGTGTTTGGAGGTGTGTGGTGCTGCTTGGGTATTGCATATGAGAGGCTGCATGTGTGGTTGTGTGCGTGTATGTGGATTGTCAGTGGTGGTGTGTTTGTGGGGACTGTGTGTTTGTGTGTGAGCCATTTGAATTATTTGTATGAGGGGGAGGCTTATTCTGCAGCTCTGTGTGGGTGGCCTCCATGGGATCCAGTGGGGACCATTAGTTGCAATAGCTGTTGTGGGATGTGCAAATTAACGTTCACAAGTCTTGGAGGAAGTGATCTTAGATCACTTCCTATACATGCTGCAATGTCTGGATTGAGGATTATCCCTCACCACTTCAATGACCGCTCATTTTTCACTAGCAGATATCTAAAATCCCACTGGGACTTCTGAAAGACCAGAGCCTGTTTGTCTCTGGCAGCCTTGAAATCACTTTTATCTCTAGGAAATGAAATATTGGTGTGAATCAAAAACTGGATACCCACAAGCAAAATGTAATTTTCCTCAGGAAAAATATATTCCTTTTGTCCCCAAAACTCATCCAGGTAGAAATGCACTCACTAATGATTTGCTGGGATTTTCCATGGAAAATGCAATATTTACCTGTGCAGATATGAAAATTCTTGCAAAACTGAGAAGGAAGTATACTTAAACGTACATTAAAGAACTTTAATACTAGAACAATGGAAGAGCTATGGTTAAATGACATGAAGTAGGGTTGCAAAGTAAAATAAAAGCATAAGTTCTCTGATGATAAGAATACGTTCTTAATCAACCATTGCTTAACATAAGACTAACTAAACCATATGAAGCTAAAAGATGAGTTTATTCTAACAATTGCTTTATCGTAGTTTTCTTAAAATTAAAAAAAAAGTTATCTAACTAGCTAAATGGTATTAATGTTAATTTTTTTAATCTGTTTCTCAATATAGGAAGGAAACATTAATAATGGTAAAGGGCATGTCAGTCCAAGAACAGTATAAAATCCCTACAAATGGTAATTTATTTCCTTGTCTTAAAATCTAAAATAAGAATTAAACAGGAGTTAAAAGCAATTAAGTCATTCATTTTTAATTAGGGCTTTAATGTATGCCATTGCCTAAAGCAGATGTAATGTTCTTAGCTTTCATCAGTATTCATTTTAAATGGTTTAATGCTGTCTCCAATTGTTAAGTGTTAAAATATGAATTTTCACACATCTGAATCATCGGTTTACCCAACTTGTGGCTGTAAAATAAAAGAAATGAACTGAATGATACAGAGATAACTGTTCTTAATACTTACTCCATTAAAATTTATAATAGCATCTAAACCAAGATTTTCATGATTTTCCATTCCAACCTTGGGTATCCAACCTTGCCCCTGAAGATGTTGTCTTTCCACAGTTTACTGCTATCTGATTCTCTGGCAGTGGATTATGGGAAATATTGCTCAACAACATGTAAGTCTCATTACCACACATGGTGCTGAATATTAAATCCCCCCCCCCTCCCCAGTTCAATGTTTAGTTGAAGCATTGAGCATTGAGCATGAGCATTAGGGTACAGTTCATTTGTATAAAATGCAGATTATAATTCACATAATTGCAAGATGTTCAAGCTTGCAACATGTAAAATCACAATCTATAGGATTTAAAACAACTAAATAACATTTACCGATCTAAATGTGCCAGAGTTTTTCTTAAAGGGGAATTGTCACTTCTTTGAAATTTATTCTTTGAAATGTACTTATATCTCGTGTTAACCATTTTTTGGTTTGTTTGTGCAATGCTGTGTTTTCTATTAAGTTTTTATTAAAAATGTAGGAAATTATGTCATAATCCAGTTTAGGTGCAACAACGGTGCTTATAACAATGATTGACAAGGGGCCGTGACGGTGGCAACCATTTACATATCAAAGATAAGTATTATATTTACTTTTCACACCTCAAAAATACATATTTGTTAAATATAGGGGTAAGTAAACATACTATTACTAAGTCAATGAAGTGACTGTTACTGTTTTACACCATTTATACCTCCTGTTTATATAATGACTACTTACTCTTAAAAATAAAACAGTGTTTGACTTTTTATACGGTTCTTAAGTCTTAGAAAGAAAACAAATATTTGAAGGAACCTGTCAGTTCATCTGAAGATGGGGATTCCAACCTGATTCAACAAAATGGTGGTCCAGCAGGTGCCTTTTGCACCACTCATAGAAGGAGTGGACCCTCAGTGATTATAGAATTCATCCAGTAGTTCCAATTTAAAACCTTTAGTCATGTAAGAATAATTTTGGAGCAACGATTCAAGTGACTCTCTCACCAAAAATATTTTTTACTTAACCTGCTTCTGAGTATCTTCCTGTGTCTAATTTTCTTCCTCAGCACTCTAGTTTTAATAGAATTCATAAGGAAACTTTGTGATTAATTTTCTTTGTATATAGCAGTCAGGTTGGCAAAACTTGACAATAGACAAAGTTTCACAAATTTAGGTTTCCAATCAACTTTACCCACAGTGTATCCGTCAAATTAAATACACAGAAGGGCAAACAGCAGACAACATAAGAAGAAGAGAAGGTAATGGTTGCACCCAGTTATTGAGATCCAGCTTAAAAAAGAAACAATAATAATTGTAAATAAAGGCAAGTGGCATCATTAAGATCCAGGGCACAGGAAGAAATGGAAAACAAAATGAAAAAAAAAAAAATACACTTAGGGTAAGTACAAACTCTCTTTCTGTTACTGAAATCACAAGAAATTTGACACAGTTGATGCAAGTAGAGGGGGCTTCCACAAATGAATAATTCCCAGCGTGGCCTCCTATCATGCTAAACATCACTCTAAGAATAATGGGGTGCTGTACTTAGGATTGATTAAGTAAATGGAACAGTTTTTTACTAGACATGTGGATTCAGTTTGGCCACATTGCGATAATTTTGTGCGATTGGCAATGCATCTGGATTTCCAAATTGTCAGATTATCGAATCATTGTGTAAATGAAACAGACAGTGTCCGAATGGCTTATTTCATGAATTGGGGTCAATTGTTTGTGCACTAGCAGCAGTGCAAGAATCAATCTTACAGTCACTGGCCAACGCTTGCTAGGCAGCAGCCACATTAAATAAGTTAAAAGAAATATGACCTCCATATTTAGTAGAAATGCCCACACATACCATGCCAGTGGCTGCTTACTGTCATTATCTTCTAGTGGGCTGTTACTGGTTAGTCATTAAAAACATACGTGGGGGGGATCTGTCATAGGTGGGCACTTGTAAGCATTAGTAAGGGACTAACATTAAAGGACCACTCTAGTGCCAGGAAAACATACTCGTTTTCCTGGCACTAGAGTGCCCTGAGGGTGCCCCCACCCTCAGGGACCCCCTCCCGCCCGGCTCTGGAAAGGGGAAAGGGGTAAAAACTTACCTTTTTCCAGCGGTGGGCGGAGAGCTCTCCTCCTCTGATCCTCCTCTTCTCCTCCCCGTCAGCTGAATGCGCACGCGCGGCAAGAGCTGCGCGCGCATTCAGCCGGTCACATAGGAAAGCATTCATAATGCTTTCCTATGGACGCTTGCGTGCTCTCACTGTGATTTTCACAGTGAGAATCACGCAAGCGCCTCTAGCGGCTGTCAGTGAGACAGCCACTAGAGGAAATAGGGGAAGGCTTAACCCATTCACAAACATAGCAGTTTCTCTGAAACTGCTATGTTTATGAAAAAATGGGTTAACCCTAGAAGGACCTGGCACCCAGACCACTTCATTAAGCTGAAGTGGTCTGGGTGCCTAGAGTGGTCCTTTAAATATCAGGGTTGGACCGGTCACCAACTATGCCCCCACCTGTGGCCAGTAAGTGTAGGCTTTACTAAATAAAAAGAGATTGGGGGATATTCCCAGTGGTGGTTGGTGGTTATTCTTTAAATAAATGGAGAAACATAGTGCCCGCCCCAACCCCCATCCTAGAGTGGCGGGTAGGGTCTATTAACATGATAAAGGGGCAGATGGGGGCTTTTTGAAAAATATTGCAAGAGGTGGATACCACCATACCTGCCCCCTCCCCCCCCCCCCACACACACACACACACCCATACACCTTAAGTGAGGAGGTATTAAGGACAATATGGGGTTGGACTTACCACTGCCCCCCAAATGTGTATGACTAGAGGCCCCCAAGCCCCTAGCCACCCCCTTAACAAGTAAAAAAGAATCTGCCAAAATGCAAACACAAATAGCTACAAGTAGAACACAGAAGGCAATATAGGGTAATATTGTTAATACATCTGTACACCTGAAGATTGTTAAGTATTGTACTCACAAGAGGTTAATTGATATGTCACTCAATAATGGGTATAAACCTTTTCTCTCACTCACAGGTTACTTAGACATGCAGGGATAAAAAGAAAGCAGACACATAGTTTAAACCTTCTAGATAAAATAGCTAATTCAATATATATTGCACTTACAAAATATAGAATAACATGGGCATGTCACCACTTCAACCATTAACAGTATTTCCGAGCTCTACTTTAAAAGTACTCCCAGAATGCTCACATGGTTGGTAGATAAAATCCACATACAAAAAAAAATTAAAAAAAAAATAAAATAAAAAATACAATAAAATAAAATAAAAGCAGTCCTACATATTTCTTCCAAATGCTTTGACCTCTTCAGGGTCCTAAAACATTATTATTATTTTTTTTTTTTTAAATGCAGGTGATTTTAAGTTATTAATAATTCTTAAATCTTTTTTTTTTCATCCCCACAAATAGCCAAATAATAAATCTATTGATTACCAACTCTAGTATTGTAAAATAAAATGGCCAGATTCGCAAAAAAAAAAAAACTAGGCTAAAAATGTTGCATTAGTTATTTAATATTTTTATTTGGCCTTATTTTTGGCTTGACTTAAGAAAAGAAGATTTAAGAAAAACGAAGACTTATGATGGCAAGTATTACATTTTATTTTACAGCTATTAGATTTATTGGACCCCTCTTCCTATTACCAGGGTGAGGGGGTAAGTAGAATTGTTTTAAATATAGATGGTGGCTAGGCCTTACGGACCACTAGCCAACCCGAGGTGAGTAGATGGTATGTCCATCCCCCTATTGTCATTAACAACCTATCGCCCAAAGCCTAAAGGGGGTACAGCGATGGACAAAGACATGTCCACAGCCCTTCAATATTTTTACATACAATCCCAACTACTACCCATGGGTGGGCATTGGGGAGACACTAGTTCTCCCCCATTTATTTAATGAATAGCCATCACCTGCCGATAATGTGGGCACTAGGATGGCCTCTGCATTTTTTTTTTATTTACTAGACTCGTCCACCCATTGTTTAATTTTAAGCCCCCATGGGATGTCCACTGGTGAAGGCAAGGGGGGGACTTCTACCATGTTCCCTCCCCTGTACTTCATTAGCGACTGGGCAGCAATAGCTGCTCTGTCACTAGTGTTAATGACAGTGAGGATCTTCTGACTGCTCACTGTTTATCGAATCATGGTGTTCAGTTGACATACCCCCACCTGCAGCATGATGGGTGGGGGCGTAAGGACAGTATTAAACCTGCCTTATACTAGTTTAGGAGGACATACTGGCCCCCATAGGTTCTTTTTTTTTTTTTACATTTGTGGTAAGTCCAAATCATTTTGTGTGAACAAAGTGATTCAGACAAACCATAACCTGGTTCAAAATATATTTTCGCGCAAATTGATTTATCTGAACCATTTTTTTTTGCCATTCATTAGTCTAATTTATATCTCTGTGGCAAGATAGTTTAACTAAGGGCTACAATGAACCATTAGAATAAAATAGTATCTAGATCAGGGGTACCAAAAAGGTAGATCACCAGATTTTGTAGAAATGCAATTCCCATGATGCTTTGCATGCCTTTAGAATGACAGAGCATCACAGAAGCTGTAGTTTTAAAATATCTGGGGATCTACCTTTAGGGCACCCCTGATCTAGTAATTTGCCAACAAATTTGGATATCAAAATGTATTGATGAAAATGCTATTATATTTAAAGCTAAGGGATACTATGTCATTTTTGCATAGCATGTACATGAAATATAGCTTTTCATGCCTACTCAAGCTCAGTATGTCACTTGTTCCACAATATGACTCACCATCTTACATGTGGGTGACAAGAATTTTAATTTAATCATTGTAAACCCATTTTCTTAATGTAAACATATTTATCTTCCTGTTTTAGCTGTCTGTAAAACCGTACATTGTATACCACAGCCAGGAAACAAGAGTAAAATATTTTCCTGTGTAGTTGATTTCATTTTCACAACTCACTTTTAAATGGTTAAAGGTTTTAAAGCTTGAACTCAATGGCATACATGTATCAATTTCTAAGTATAGAATGTTCAAAAAAACAACAATAACTAGCAATGTAACACACGTGTGTGACTTGGCAATGGCTAAAGTCAAATAGGCATTTATTTAAATTGTAAGTTAACAGATAATTGGGGGTTTGAGGTGAAAAAGGCTTTTTCCAAGCAGTTCATACTTTACTCATAACAATGAATGGAAAATAGGCATCGCCTTTAAGATGTGATTAATAAAATATTAAACTTCAGATACAGTTTAACAATGACTCTTTTAAATATTGTAATAGCAAAGACTCTCGAAATTATTGTTAGGAAAACTTGCCTACTAACAAAAGATTCAAAACTTTCCAAATGATGTATCTGCAAATAATCCCATGCATGGTTATTCACTAAATGGCCTGGTACGGAATAGGGCAAAATCATCTGGCTGCATAAAAAGGCCATTCGGGCTGCAAATCCAGACATATCCAAATTTTGCAAGTTGGTTTGGATTTCAGTGGTACCAAACCACTGCCAGACAATTGAAACCCGGACATGATGAATAAAATCCGGGCTTCAACTCTGGGGATTTAAATAAAAAAACTGAACTGTTTACCTTCTGGCCGTGCTAGCAGCCAGCGAACAAATAGTTGCAAACCCTCGACCACGCAAGGGTTAATTATGTGGCGGCTTGCCACATTTAAGACCCCCATATTACTTTAATGAGATTGTTTTTACCTCCATATGCCCCCACCTGCGCTGCTCAGTCACTAGAAAATACAGGGTTCGCGCCTGTAAAATAACAGAGGGTGCATAGTCGCCTTTAAATGTTGGGCTACTTTAAATATTTGGGCTATTTTAAATATTTATGGGGGGAACCTAGTGTCACCACCTGACTTCCACCCATGGGGTATGGGTGGAGTCCCTACTGACAATAATAATGGCAGGTGGGGTATATGGAGGTAAAATACCTCCATTATTGGTTTATCTTTGGCTGTCATGTGGTCATTAATAAATCTCCAATTACTTTGCTGGAAGATGGTTCGGATGCGGATATTAATGATTTTACAGAATTGTTACAGAATTGGCCAGGCAGACAGAATTCTTACAACATCTGACTGTAGCAAATCTGAAAATTGCCAATGCGATCAGAATTCGTCATTTATTTTTCCAGGTTTGAAGATGGCACTACAAGTTTGTTGCTTGACAGATGATGCTTACTTACGCAAATATCATTACTCATATTTAGGAACTGCCATATTATCTAGTAATTCCCATAAAAGTTGATTTTGGCTACATCTGCTAGAATCGGTTTCTCAATCCTCTGCCAACCAGCCTAACACAGGCTAAGGATGCTCATTCAGAGATAAAGAATATCATTAAACAAACATTTTGGCCTGCTTAACTCTAAGTGTAAATGTCTGGATACAGTACATCATTGTGAAAATACTGCAAATGTGTGCAAAGTTATACGTAAGTATTTCAGCTATAAATGGTGTAAATTGTACTGATGTGCTCTCTGAGACACCTTAACTACTGACTTTCTACACCTTAACTACATGACTTTCTATAATTTTTACCGATATACAATACCATCTTGATCAACTATTCTGAAGATGTCACCTGCAAGACTTACTCAAAATTTAGGTTTGTTTGCTTCTAAACCATTTCACTGTATCTCTCTAAACATGCTACATTAATATCCCACTAAGCATACATTTCTTCTCATAGTTAAAAATGTATCACAAAACATTGACTGTGAGTGCCTCACTACAGAAACCTGCGTGCCTCCCGTAAAATTATCAATTATGTAAAAACCAGTACATCATGTATGTGTTATTATGTCTACATCTAATATATGTCCATGACATTACAGATTTAGAATTACAGTTCACATTGATTTACAGTTCACAGTCAATGAAAAGTGTAGTTGAGCAAGCTAACCAGCTATCATTAATCTTGGTTCTTGGAGAGTGGAAACTAAATTATCTGGGATCTAACCTAAGTTAATGTTTCACGTGCACCAGAACAGGTACATGAGCTCTCCTGCTGATATAAGTTTAACTCTGCATGACTAACTCAAGGGCCTCCAATATTATACTGGATAAAAAATGACTAATAAAGGAATTCTTTAACTAGTTATTAGAAAATCATAATTAAAACAGGGTTTCTAAATAAAGGCAGAGGTAAAGGAATGAAGGGAATGTTTGGAGTGAGCAGCTCACATTTTTGATCCATGGTTTTAGTCAGACTCTGAACAAGTGAATAAAGATGTTTTGTTAGTGACTATTAACCTGAAAAGGTAAATTCAGAATATCTTGACTTAACGCCCTTGTTCCTGTACCAATTGCTAGAATCCATGTTACTTATCTCTACGGAATTCTTGCAGGAAATCTAAAGAATATGAAGTGGAAAAGCTGTCTTTATTGGTTTTAATTTGTACAACTACCTTGTTTCATAGTGAATGTGTTTGTTCTACTTTATCTGTACTTTATTCTATTGAGATCATTTTATTGTTGGCTGTGAGTAAGACTTGTAACAGTCATAGTAGCTAACATTTCTTGAAATGCAACACCTTGTGCAGAGAGGAGATCTTTAAGTTGATGTGATGGATAATTGATATGGCCTTGAGTCTGTAGCTGGTGGTAAAAACACAGCTTGTGTTGAAGAACACGCATATCTCTATCCTGGTTGTCTTCTTTGTGTCAAAATGCATCATATGGACAATATGTCGATTATCACCACAATCCTTTGAGGCACTGAAATTTGTTTTTTAAAACAGAGCATGTACTCCATTTAGTGTTCATAGAGTCCACCTTTACATATTTTTTTTAAAACAGAACATGTACTCCATTTAGTGGTCATAGAGTCCACCTTTACATGCTTCTGTGATAGAATTTATCTTGATTCCAAGGCTCAAGCTTATAGGTGTCATATAATGATATCCTATATTAAAATTGGCTAACTTGGACTCAGGAAATGCTTGATGCTTAAACAACACTTAAGACCATATATGTCTAGTTCCGGGAGCAGAGAGCCCCCACCTGAGATGTCTCTTCTCTAATCTTTTTGTTCTTTCTTACCTTGGAACTTATTTGTTATGTGTACATGGCATTCATCCCTATGTCTTATCTGTACTCCCTTCCTATTACCGTTCTATGAGTATTTGCACGTAAGCACTTACTTTTTAATGTATAAAACCCAGCTGATGAATAAAACGGCAGAGGCTTATTATGAATACCAACAGGTGTCTGGTGTCTAATTCTCGCTTCTCCAAGAGAACTTGTAACAACAATTTGGGCTTCCTCTCAATATAACAAAGATCAACATTCTGATCAACAACAATTTGGTGCAGTGACCCCGGGATCTGACAGTCGAGAGACTCTGACACTAGCGTACAGGTGGACGTCCCTCTGACAGTGAAATCAGCTATACAGCAAGGTAAGAAAAACTTTTTTTCTACCTTTATCAATTTCGCTCTCAGATCCATGTCCTACTAGTCTGTCTGGGTAAAGAACGACTTAAAAACGTCTGATCTAAAGAACTTGTTTTCTGTGGTATAATGGTTATATTCAGGTGGAGGTAGTGGAATATAACTGTGGGTTGTAAGTTATTTTTATTGTTTGCCTTGTCATTTATTTTATAATTTGAGTTAGAATCCTCCAAGTGCAGTTCTCCTGATCTGTGTTGAGAATAACGAAGACAAAACTGTGAAAATTCCACTGCAGCGCTCATAAGTGTAGCTCTGAAAGCACCCAAGGAGGATTTAAGGCTTTGACTATTGTCAAGCATCACCAAGGACAAGGAGCAATTAAGAATGTTAAGAGGTTACTTAAGAAAGCTGGCATGCCCTCAGAGGGCACTCTAGACCCACATATATGGAGTGAATTTATAGCAAATTACAGAGGTTGGTTAGAAGATAGTGACTTAGTAGAAGTTGCACAATAATGGCATGATACTGCTGTTGAATTAACTAAATGTGGTTGTAGAGAAACCACCAGGAAAGGTGTACCCTATTATCAATGTTTTGGACCTCTAGGGTCCCAGAGTAGGCAAGATCCTGGGAAAAATCTTGTAAACCCACCCCTTTACCAGGATACTGCAGGGACTCCTTTGGTCCCTAAAGGCCAGGCGATTTCCCTAGTTACGGAGATCAAAACCTCTCTTTCCAGTAATATCCAGTGTGACTTTATATGGTTCCCTAGTAGTCCCAGTAAGACATATGGGTTCATTAGAGCAGGCAGGTAGTCCAGACTTAAGGGAACCCCTAGTTGCCCCCTAGTAATTTCCAGTGTGACTTTATATGGTTCCCTAGTAGTCCCAGTAAGACATATGGGTTCATTAGAGCAGGCAGGTAGTCCAGACTTAAGGGAACCCCTAGTTGCCCCCATAGACACCCCAGTGGGGCCATTAGCTCCACACTTTTCTACTCCCATGATACCCAAAGTTGAGAGCGTATACCATGAGAACAGACAGCCGAGCTCAGGTATCCAATACTGGGAAGAATATAAGCCCTGGACACCCAGTGAACAACTGGCAATAATACAGCAGTTCGCAGATGTTGAAAAGGCCCCCTTAGCCCAGTCTCTATCCACAATTCAAGCTACTTACCAGTGTACTTGGATGGATTTAAAAAAGATTGTGGCACTAAAAGCTGGCCCCATTTGGGCTAGAATAATTGCTAAATATACGGATGCCCATGAAGATAACCTCAGAAAAAGCAACATGCAAACAGATGAATGGTTTAGAACCAAGTCTGCATCTGGAGCATGTTATGTCACTGCAATGAGAAAATGGAATAAGGTAAAGACAGAGGAACTAGCCCATAAATTAGGAGATATACTACAAGGGAAAGATGAATCTGTAGAAACATTCTTCACCAGACTACAGATGGCTTGGGAGGCATTGGGTTACACTGATGTTGTAACCACTTCCACCAGACTGCTTATTAACTGCTTCATGGATGGTATCCACATACCCATAAGGACTGGTCTCCAAAATGCTAGACCTGAGTGGAGAAGTTTAACCTATGGTGATCTGGTGAAGGTGGCTAGGGGAGTGGAAGCTAATCTAAATACTAGAAAGAGGAGCACACCTCTAATGGCTGTAACTGTCCTTAGAGCTGGTGGAGACAGAAGGCAGGTAGACTGCTGGAATTGTTGCAGGAAAGGACACATTAAACGTAACTGCAAGTGTCTTCCTAAAAATAGAAAACCCCAGGATTCTAATGATAACTCCCATGAGAGCCAACCACCTCCACCACCGCCCTCCCCCCATTAGGAAATTGGCAAACCAGTGTCCTTACATATTATAAATATCCCTGACTCTGCAGGACCCTCACCCATTATCAATGTTACACTGCCCAGGGACTGAATAGTCCCTTTCCTGTGGACACTGGCACTGCTAAATCAATGTTACAGGAAAAATATGTGTTCCCGTATGAGAAATCTAATGATGTATTATCATGCGTAGGGGTGGATGGTATCAAAAATGACATTCCCCTTACCCACAACACTTCTCTCCTAGGCGCCAGGGACATTCCAGTACCCCTGCAGCATAGACAAATTCATATTTAGTCTTGGAGAGGCCATAATGGCTCTGTATAATTTCTGTTTAAGTGGTTCTTACCCATGGCCGATCCTGGGCTGGTGCACAGGGTGCACTGCGCGCAGGCGCCAGGAGGTGGCGAGCACATCGCAGAGCAGGCCTATGGCCTGTCACAGGGGGGCCAGGAGGTGGCTGGCTGGCTGGCTACCTTAGGGCGACCCCAGAGCAAGGCAGAGTAGGCACCTGCTTATCCCAAAGGGCAGATTGCATGTCTAGACATCTATGCATGTGACTGTGTTTATGTGAGGGCAAAAAAGGGTTTTAAAAGGGATTAAGAGACACACAAGAAGTAAAAGTGGACTAAGAGACATGACAGTAAAAGTAAATAAGGTGGAAAGGTGAAAAGAGGGGATTAGGAGAGGCATTCATGCACAAGTGGTTGAGGAGATGTGAAGTAACACGAAAACGTTTATTCTAATCTTTCAATATGAGCTTGATAAAGACTCAGTACGGTCGAAACTTTTCTGTTTTTACCCCCAATGAAGCTACTATTTTTTATTATCCTGGAGTGCCTGAAACCGTTATTTATTTTGCATATTTTAATCTAAAAATCGAATGGCATGGGAAGGACTAACCTATTCCAAAACAGCTAAACTGAAAGAAAATATCCAATTTATTGAATTTTCAGATTAGCTATATTGTCCAATATATATTGTTTTGGCCAAGATATTGCAATATCTTTAGGTAGGGCAAGGGGAAGGATCAAGGAGGGACGCTGTGATGATTTTTTGCACAGGGCGCCTAACGACCTAATGTCGGCCTTGTCTCTGTGTGTGTATCTGCCAGTGAGTGTATATGTGTGTCTTTCATCACTTGTGTTTGTCAGTGAGTGTTTTAAATCAGTGAGAGTGTGTGTCTGTTTTCGAGAGTGTGTGTCTGTCATTGAGAGTGTCTGTCAGTGTGTGTGTCTGTCTGTCAGTAAGTGTGTATATGTCAGCGTTTTTGTTTGTCAGTGAGTGTTTCAAATCAGTGAGACTGTGTGTCTGTCATTGAGAGTGTGTATCAGTGTGTCTGTCTAAGTATGTTTCTGTCAGAGTGTGTCAAATCAGTGAGTGTGTCTCTCCGTGAGTGTGTGTCTAGGTAGAGAGGTGGCGTTGTTGCCATAAAAACATTCATGCCTGGGCTGTACATTTGCAAAGGGGAGGAGCTAGTAAGATAGTCACGCCCGCACCCACCTGGGGGCACCAAAACAAATTCTGCACCCAGACATCTGTGACCCTAGGATTGGCCCTGGTCTTACCTGGGCCTATTTGATGGAGCTGTGCCTAAGTCTGCTTTGTTTCACGTTTCCTAAATCCTCCAAGTATTGTGTAGAGCTGACTGTTGCGTGACATACTCCGAAGTAGGTGGCATGTTATGTTGGTGTGGATGCAGCAGTGTCGCTTACTGGATGTGGTTAGGCTTACACTCTGTCTGATATCCTTTCATCTTGAGAGATCTACGAAATCTGCAGTAGAAACTTTACACCCCAGCAATGCCTCCCACTCTTTATATTCTGTAAATCTTACCACTGCAGGCTTATTGTTGTTCAAAACTTCACATTTCCTCGCATAACTTTTTTTAAATTGACAAAGTGTTTTGGCTACAGTATTTAGCATTAAGTAAAGCATGCAGTAAATGGCAATATTTATATCAATTGTACTTGAGTCATAGAATTGATAATATTTCTTCTACATCATTAATGACAACAGAAGTGCAGTATCTTTACAAATTGTAAATTTTGAGTAAATCAAAATCAAATGTTAAAATGACTCATTGTTCAATCACAAGGGATCAAATGGGGTAAAGGTGAGGGATGTATTGTGAGTGCAGAGGAAGGGCATGTTTTCATTTGTGGCACTTTATAAGGTCAAGGCAAGTGTGTTACATTATGTAGATGTCTAATAGAGCCAGATGGAGACATGCAGAGGCTACTATATACATATATTTATATATATTTTATTTTTATTTTCTTAATTTGTCGTATTTGTAAGATCTCAACTAGGTTCAAAGACAAGGATAGTAAGCCAGTACTAGTAGTCCGAATTTATTATGGTTGTTGTATTTGGAAGGGACATGTCCAGTAATATAGGTACTGGGCTTCTCCAGTGGATGAAACCAGTGTGATCAGCTAATGATATGGTCTTATTATTAGATGGCAAAAGTGAGCTAAAGTGAGCTAAAAAATTGCCTTAATTCCCATGAGAGGGTTATTATTCATAATACAGCTTGGTGTAGCAGTCACATTGCCTAGAGTGTTTTGGTGCTGTCTCACATTTTTATTTAAAACCATTTAGAAGCACTTTCACAAAAAACTGAGCTCTCACAGGGACCCAGAGATCAGTCACATTGATAATCTGGAATGCACACACATTATCAATGTCAATTATATTTAATCTGAATGGTAGTAATTGGATGAGAGTGCTGATGGTAAGATAACTTAGCTAAAAAATATCACATTGGATTTCCAGGTTGTCTTGATTATTATTATCAATGGCTGAATATACATACCTACCTAACTTTATTTTTCTATAAACATACTCAGTTTTTTTTTACCTGATTATATATTTCTATTATTTTTAATTGCCTCTTTTTTACAGAGAGCATTAAACATAGAAGTATGTTACCGCTTTGCTTCCAGTATTTAAAAAGCCTCATTCTGGAGTCTTGTAAATCCAGGGCCCACCAGATAATGAGCCTTTAAGTCCAAAGAGGAATAAAGAACACATTATCTGGATGAGCAGACAAATAAAAACACTGGGGAATGACTGGTTTCTAGAAAATGTAGACATTCCTTCAAGAGTATTAGACATATACAAATAAAAGGCTACATAACGCTCCAAGTAAACTTTCCCAGTCATCCACATTCAGAATCACAATAGAGAGTGTACTTCTAATCATCCATTCACTAGACTTGTCTTAGCCTGCACATGAAGGTCAATGAGGCATTATTCTGAAGGTAATTCCTAACTCATACAGAATACGAGTGTCACAATGCCAGAGGTTAGAATATATCTGATTTTGCAATGTAAAGAAAACAAGATTATTTTCAATGGTCCATACATTGGAGAATAACTGACTGATTCATAGATCTAAAATATATATATATATATATATATACTGTATATTAGACTTGGAGATGCGTTTTGTTACAGGTGATCAAATGAAGTCCCAAAGTCCAAAATGTAGCCAGATCACAAAACCAAACAAATTGTGCAATGACGAGTATGTTCACTTTGGGACAAAAAAAGAGATGATTAGGGCGTGGCCTGGCAGTGCGCGAACATGGACGCGTAAGCTCCCAGCTCCGACAAGGGTGACTACTTACACCGCAAATAGATGAGCATAAACTGCCTTACCCAGCACGCAAATTGAGCGGTAAGCTGCACAGATAGACAATGTCCTTACGGACGGCTAAAAAAGCTAAATTGCGCCCGGCAGAGCTACAAATTACTTCGCTCACGCCACCCAGGAACCGGGCCCAAGGCGGCGGAGACCCCACATCACCAGCAGCATGCTCCGATCGGAGCGACAGCACCTCTATCTCCGTGGGGAATTCAGCACCAGCTTCTGAATCCTCACTGCACAGAATGCTGCAGGAGCTGCAACAAAATCTACAAACTGAATTCAGCAAGCTAGCACGAGATGTTAGAGCTGATATCAAAGCCATTGGGGAGCGTACAACTATATTGGAAGAAAAAACTGAGGAAATCATAGAGGCCCATAATAACCTAGTGGAAGCCTATGACTCCTTTGGTGCTAAAATCGACACTTTGATTGCAAAGGTGGCGGACCATGAGGACCGCGATAGAAGAAACAACATACGCCTGCGCGGAATATCGGAGGATATTAAACCAGCGGAATTACAAGACTTCACCATAAAATTATTTAAAGCACTATGCCTGGATCTTCCAGAGGCAGACTTGCGCCTGGATCGCATACACAGGCTTCCCAAGCCACGATTCCTTGCAGCCTCCGTGCCAAGAGATGTACTCACTAGAGTACACTATTTCACTTCTAAAGAAAGTGTCATGAGAGCGGCAAGACACAAGGATAACATCCCAGGGGAATACGACGGCATACAACTCTTCACAGATCTGTCGGCAACTACGCTAGCTAAACGCAAAGAGATGGCACCGGTCACCAAAGCGTTAAGGGACGCTGATATGCCTTACAAATGGGGCTACGCCACTCGGATCATTGTCAGGAGGAACGGAGTGGAGCACCAAATCCATACCACCAGAGAAGGCGTCCAACTGCTCAAGGATTGGAACCTGCCCGTTGCACCCCAAGAGACCGCAGACCCGCCTAGCAAACAACGCAAATCGCCTACAAAAGGGTCCAAAGACTGGATATCAATGTCTAAACACAAATGACAAGGACTGAGTTACAAAAAAAATAGAGAAAAAAACGAACATTCTTTTGGTTGCCGTTCTCTACCATGGACCTGGTTCACAGACATAGAGATGCGTGAGCATATACATACCTGATTGCATATGATGTTCTGTTATGAGTGGACAATTATGTGGTTTTTTTTTGTTTATTTTAATGTCATCTTACAGACAGGAATGTTATATGTATGCGTAGCAGTGTATGTAGCCAACCAACCTAACATTCTAACTCCCAAACTACCACAAGAACGTGAGATATCACAAGGGTATTGGGCAGTTTCTCAAACCTCACGAACACCCTCCCCCACTTTGGCTCCATAGAGCCGCAAGATCAGTTCTCGTTCACAGACGGAGACCATCTGTACTCCATGTTGTATATAGTTGCCAATTGGCTATCTACCCCTCCCCCCTCCTCCCTCTTCAAAGCTCACCTATTTCATGGTACCCACCAGAAAAATCCTTGACTGGTCAGGTAAACGCACAAGAAAGGATAAGACAATACACATTGACTCTTGATGTACACATACCAAAAAAAGGTTATAAATATACTCTAATAACTTCCAAATGGGTGTGATATACACAAAAAAGGATTAGGGATAGCATCAATATACCACATAAATGGCTCTAACTATTCTTTCACTCAACACTAACGGGCTTAATTCACCTCATAAAAGGAGATTAGCTCTAGCCGAAGCAAAGAAACTACTAGTTCACATAGCTTTCTACCAAGAAACTCATTTTCTCAGGAACAAAATGCCTAGATTCTCGTCTAAATTCTACCCTATTGGGTACCATGTAGGATACACAAAAAAGAAGAGAGGTGTATCAATATTGGTCAGTAAGGATGTCTCCTTCACGCTTCATAAGAAAGTAGGGGACAAGGAAGGGAGATACCTTTTAGTACAATGTCAGATTAATAACGAACCGTACACGCTTCTGAATGTCTACGGCCCTCACGATAACCAAGGCACATATTTAGACAAAATAATTCTGCTCACCCAAACACATACATATGGTAAACTGATTATAGGGGGAGACACAAACTTTCTTCTAGATAGTAACCTAGACACAACATCAAACACCACAGTGTCACGCGCCACTGCTCAGAAACGAGATGCCATTGCACACCAGGTTAGGAGCCATACACACAAAGCAGGCCTATTAGACATCTGGAGAGTACTACATCCTTCGGAAAAAGACTTCACTTTTCACTCCCATGCGCACAACTCATATTCTAGGATCGATAGATTCCTGATCCCTCACTCCTTAACTCTGATAGTACAGAAAACAAGCATAGGACAGATAACATGGTCAGACCATGCACCCATAACCCTGACGATAACAGAGAAATTCCCGAACAAGAGCCAAGGATCCTGGAGACTTAACGAATCCTTATTAAAAGACCCCCAAATTGTTCAACACATTAGAGATGACATTAAAACGTACTTTGATATAAACTGCTCAGGAGACTCAACAGTTGACACAATATGGCAAGCCCATAAGGCGGTCATCAGGGGTTCGCTGATCAAATACGGCAGTTATGCTAAAAAGCTGAGAACGGCTAATTACGATAACCTTCTCCAACAAATCATGGTCATCACACATGCCAATAAACAAAACCCCACACAAGCACAATATGACAAGCTTCGAACACTACAAACCCAGCTCAATGAGGTGGAACTAGACAAAACCAATCATATCCTACAAAGATTCAGACACAATTTTTTTGCGCAAGGCAACAAATCAGGGAAAATCCTCGCCTCCAAACTTAAAACACGTACTTCCCACTCACGAGTGGAATTTCTTTTACCCTCTGATAAGCGCAAATTGATGAACCCCAAAGACATCGTGGAAGAATTTGCAAACTATTATAGCTCCCTTTACAATTTAGAGAAACAAGAGTCTACTCACGTTCCTTCAGGAACTCAAATACAACACTTCTTAGCTGACATTGACTTACCTAAACTCACGGAAGCAGAAATAGAGACCCTTACTCGTCCCATCACTAGCACACAAATACTAAACATCATAAATAATTTGCCCACACACAAATCCCCAGGACTGGATGGCTTTACCAATGTATATTATCAGACATTCTCTGACCTACTGTTACCTCACTTAACAGACCTCTTAACTCACTGTTTAAGACAGGGTCTATGCCTCCGGAAATGCTACTAGCACACATTTCCACACTACCCAAACCTGGAAAACCAGCAAATTTATGCCAAAACTTCCGGCCAATCTCTCTCCTCAATAGTGATACGAAAATTTACGCTAAAGCTCTAGCCGAACGTTTGAGAGACATTCTCATCAGAATAACGCATAACAACCAATCGGGTTTCGTTAAGTAAAGACAGGGGTCGGACAACACTAGGAAAATCCTCAACATACTAGCCCATATGGAAACACAGAAAATGGAAGGTCTTCTACTGGTGCTGGACGCAGAGAAGGCCTTCGATAGATTGAATTGGAGGTACATGGAGCAAGTTCTCCTAAAATTTTACTTCCCCGCAACATTCATTACAGGCGTATTGGTTTGGTATTCCAGTCCAGCAGCTAGGGTCTCCAGTGGCGGCTTCTTATCGAACCCCTTTAAGATCACAAACGGCACGCGCCAGGGGTGTCCGCTGTACCTCCTGTTGTTTGTATTATCCCTTGAACCACTAGCATACACAATCCACAAGAACACAAACATCAGGGGAATACAGATAAAGCACGAAGAATACAAATTGGTCATGTTTGCGGATGATGTCCCAATATCCATGACTCCGCCCACGCAATCCCTACCTCATCTTATGCGCACATAACTTTGGACGAATCTCGTACTACAAACTAAATCAAGCTAAGACCCAAGCACTCCCAATCCGACTGCCGACCACAACTGTGGCTACATTGCAAAACCACTTCTCCTTCGACTGGAGACACTCTCACATTACATACCTAGGGGTCAAAATTGCTGCTACTCCTAGGAGAACAGCCATGCATAACATATCCACACTCCCTCAAATGTGTAAGCAGCTTTTACATAAATGGTAAGATGTGCAGATCACATGGCTAGGCAGGATAAATACTGTCAAAATTATGATACTACCGAAATTACTATATGTTTTCAGAATGTTGCCACTACCTCTCTCACCCTCGCTGAGTACTCAGATTCAGAAATTGATATTGGTTTTTGTGTGGGAAAAAAAAACCTTGCATTCCCCTATCCCTGCTGCAAACACCGGTTAGCTTGGGAGGATTGGGCTTCCCTAATTTTCTACAGTACCATAAAGCAGCAGTACTAGAAGCAGCTATTAAATTACATGCTCAAAAAAATACACTACAGTGGGTTGACATGGAGAATAAATACTGTTCAGGAAGCTCAGCTATACACTATATGTGGACGCCTAAACGCCTATGAGACAAATCCCAAGCACTATTACCCCCTACTAGGACCACCATACAGGTTTGGGACCAGTTACACCGCCTGCAAGCGACTAATAGTAAATTCCTAAAATGGGCACCCATAGGGGCGCTACAGTCTATATCTCCATGGTTATCATTAGTTAAATGGTCTGAACTGGGAATTACCCATACCCTTCCCAGATTTACGAGCCACATACAATCTTCCATCATCCTTCATCTTCCGATATGTTCAACAAAAGAGCATAATCAAAGACCGAGTAATACTTACACCACAACTTGCTGATAACTCCAGCAAAGAGAAGTTGGCGCTGTATGACAGATGCCGTAAGGCCCCAGTCAAAGCCCGCTCCCTATCCCTCAGTTATGCAGCCCTAAGACATAATAACACGATGCCAGAATTCGCCTTTATGGCACAGTGGAATAGGGAGCAAGCTATTCACTTTACCAGGGATCAGTGGTTGCGATCCATCTTAGCACTAAAAAAATCCTGCTACTCGCATGTAGAAGCACACAAAGAATTGATTTATAGATGGTATCTCACACCAGATAAACTAAACAAAATCTATCCACTATCCTCCGCACAATGTTGGAGGTGTGAACAGAACAGAGGTACAATGAGTCACATATGGTGGCACTGCCCGGATATACAACCGTTATGGACTGAGGTCCAGACGATCTGTAATTCCTTAGGGGTCCTCCGGGGTAAGATCACGCCTGAGATAGGTCTATTTCTTCTAATACCTATAACCACCCCTTTCCAAGATAGACAGCTAATGATCATTGTAATCATGGCAGCACGTAATCTCCTAGCATATCACTGGAAGCAGAAAGAATGCCCACCGTCACAACTATTGTACAGCAAAATACGACAATACCTTAGGTATGAGCAATTATCTACAGCTACGCCTAAACATAGGAATGCCACACACAATAATTGGCACAAATGGACAACTTTTGACCCACTGTCAGTACCATAGCCTAGAACTTACATCCCACACAGGCACTGGACAACCAGGTATAAGGGAGGGGCAGTCTAGAAGGCCCCACGATAACAGGGGGCAGCACAAGTAAACATATGTATACTCAGCAGCAACAATAGCCAAAGGGCGACCGCCCTCGATCATAGGGGCGAATTGTCCAACCTTAGACTGAGGAACAACCTGCAGGCAATCATGCAGATGTGCTCTTTAGACAGGAGTCGTACCTCAATTAGACCGCAGGGCAGAGATAGGCCGTAAGGGTACCACTCGAGATAACACCCATAACACATTCACCCGTAACACTATACTGTTAAGTATGGTATATAACTAGAAAGCAAAAAAGTTCCCAACCACTAAAGAACACAACTGCAAACAGCAAACCTACTAAACAGTGTGCCCTCTACAAACACCAATACAATAATATAAATACAAAGGGGGAGTAGGAATGCAAAATGAAAGATAAACACTTTTAAGGTGCAGATATAAAAATATATACAAGCTTATAATGATGAAGTAAGCGATATCTATATAAAAATAAATTGCATATAGTGTATTACAGAACCAAAGTGTTATAACACGCAAGATGATTATTGGAACTCACAAGATTGTAATGTAAAACAGGCCCATCATCCTCAGTCAGGCAGGATCTTCAGTGTATATGAAGTAACAGACTCTTCTATAGACTTGGAATAGAAGAAACCAAATGATAGTGCAGACAGAAATTATATAGAAATGAATTTAATATACAAATGCACTTACAAAAGGATTCAAGGAAAACAGCATAAAAAACAAACTAAGGTGGTATTAACAGCATCAAAGTAAGTCCCCAAGTGATGTAATCCGACGCGTTTCGTCTAGTTGACTTCCTCAGGGATTGAGGAAGTCAACTAGACGAAACGCGTCGGATTACATCACTTGGGGACTTACTTTGATGCTGTTAATACCACCTTAGTGTGGTTTTTATGCTGTTTTACTTGGATCCTTTTGTAAGTGCATTTGTATATTAAATTCATTTCTATATAATTTCTGTCTGCACTATCATTTGGTTTCTTCTATTCCAAGTCTATAGAAGAGTCTGTTACTTCATATACACTGAAGATCCTGCCTGACTGAGGATGATGGGCCTGTTTTACATTACAATCTTGTGAGTTCCAATAATCATCTTGCGTGTTATAACACTTTGGTTCTGTAATACACTATATGCGATTTATTTTTAGATAGATATCGCTTACTTCATCATTATAAGGTTGTATATATTTTTATATCTGCACCTTAGAAGTGTTTATCTTTCATTTTGCATCCCTACTCCCCCTTTGTATTTATATAACTAGAATGCCACTAAATATAAAGTCAGGACTTGCCAGTTCTGAAATATGTTGACGTAAATTGAAATATATTTGAGTATCCTTTTTTTTGGTGTGTACTTGCCTTTTGCCTTTTACCCCCTACCCCTCTTCCTTTCTGTACCCCAATTGTAATGAAAAATTCAATAAAAGTACAAATTGAAAAAAAAAAAACAGAGATGATTAAAGGTAATAAAATATATAATTGATGGCTAGGGGACAGTCACTAAATGTTGATTTAAATGTTGATTTTATTCACAGATCAAGTGAGAAGTTTCCAATAAAGAAAAATAGGAGGAGTAAAACAAATCTATATTTATATATTTACATATATATTTTATAAATATAGATTATTTTACTGCTTCTCTTGTTTTTTCCTACTATTGGTTTCTGTTTCTCACTTGATCAGTGAACCAAATGGCCAGAAAATCTATACGTAATATATATATATATATATGTATAATAAATATTATGTATATATTTTGAAGTACCCTGGTTGGCCCATTTTTATGCCCTTTTAGTTTGTCTTATTAGTTTTTCCCAAATCCCAAAATTCGTACAAGCCATAACGCCATGTGGCCGAAATTTGGGCTTTCCTATTTTTTTTCTTTTCAGACAAAGAAGTTTGACCAAAATGCTTTTTTTTTTTTCGCTGTGTGGTTGCTGTTTTTGTTATTATTATTATTATGATTTTTATATTCATGGAGGGTTGTCATATTCTGCAAGGCTATACATTCAGAAAATGATGGAATGATGCTTAATAATTAATTATATAAATTTGTTTTGTTTTTTATAGACTAAAATATAATAACCTACTTTTCCTTTTATTAGCTGATCTTTGCACAATTCTGTAATGTCATTCACTTTCTTGTTTTTGCATATATTCTACATAATATATTTTGCATAATTAAAGGGGTGACGAGCAATATGCAGTTTAATTCATTTTAACACTCATGTTCTACGAGGATACAACTAAAATCATTTCCATACATTGTAAATAACATGAATCTTAAAAAGCAAGACTCCTTTATCACACCTTCTGCTGTTTCCAGTTCATTTAATATGTAAATTTATACCTTTGTTTTTTTACATGGCATTCTAGACCAGCTGTCTCTGCTGAACTTTTCTTTGCCCCTTATAATATTGTTTTTATTTATTCCTACAATTCTGACACAACATAATCCCCATTGTTGTCATCATTACTGAAGAAAATTGCAAAGTTCATAAAAGCAGCTGTAATCTATCTAATTAAAAGTATTTTGATTCCTGTTTGCCTAAATTGTTGTGCTGTAATATATTAGTATTTTAGCAATGAATAAATACTATTTCTATGAATGTGGATGAACCTAGAAAATAAAATTCACAGAATCACAAATGTCTGCAGTCCATTTCTTTTTTGTTTTGTTTTATTTAAGAACAGCTTAAGTGAAAAATTTCTGAATAATAATACTAAATTTGCTTTATGTGATTTATAAAAACAGTAATAAATTATAAAATAAACATAGAAGCCAACTACAAACATGATTTAATATATATTGTTGCATATTCCAATAATGGAACACTCTGCGCAATATAACAACTTCATCACATTTACGTTGTTATGGTGCTTGGAGGTCCCTGGCACTAGCTTGAATGGTTTAACCCCAAAGTAATGTACATTTATTAAGCCCGTTTTATGAATGGGGATTCTGTGATTGGCATTGAGTGTCAGTTGACTGCTCTCAATGCCCGATTTTACAAGAGCCTTCCAGTTCAGAGATTTTTAGAAAATGGAAGGGCAGAGAGGAACGGAGATTCAGCACTGGAACAAAGACTTTGGGGTTAAACCATTCAGGAAAAAAAAGATCAGAATGGCTTCTCCAGAAAGAACCACTGTAAAAGTGGGTTCCAAAACAGTTGTTTCAAGCCACCATACAATATTTATCAACCTGACAGAGGGATGGGTGCCATTTTTTACTTTTATATTCTAGTTCCTGGCTAGAAAACTCCTCTTACCATATTCCTCTGTTTAAATTGCTGTTCTTCCTCATTATCTCCATTGATGTCTATTCTTAAAGAATTTGGCAATATCTCCTATTACAAATTAAATACGACAAACACTCAGTTTTTTTACAGTTTTTTTATACCGTGGTTCGATTTGGATACCATGAAGATAATGTATGATTTCGTTTGGAGGGACTCCTATATTTCTAACCTGGGCATCAATCTGTGCAAGAATTTGTCCAAGATGCATAGATGTATTTTAGAAAAGGTCTGGTCCAAACTTAGGGAAGACATTGAGAGATGGTGTGGTCTCGAAATCTCTTGGTTAGGTAGGTCAAAATGACTCTCCTTCCAAAAAGTTTACATATACTTAGAACAATTCCCCTCTCTATACCTTTGTCCTTTTTTAGAAGTCCACTCTGCCCTTGTTTCATTGTTTTGGAACAAAAAACCTGCTAGGATTAAATTATCCATTTTACAAAAACCAAGGATTGGGGGACGTATGGGTTTGCAAGATTTTATTCATTACTACTATGCTACTAATGCAGCAATGGCACTTAAATTTAATTTCAATAACACCAGGCCCCAATGGCTTGAGATGGAGGCAAAGAGGATTTTACCATGTTCTATTAAAGATTTATTATGGTTGGTCATCTCAAAGCCCTAAGGTGGCAGACATGTTTCCCACTATTAAATTAACCCTTAAAATATGGAACCTATTCAAAAAATGCAACCTTTTGCCACATGGTCCAGAGCTACACCATTATCAGCAGTATGTTATGCTTTACCTGAATTAGATGTAGATTACTGGTCCTCCCATTTGATTGTCCCTATTAATGATCTATTTTCTTCCAATGGCCTTCTGCCTTTCGATCAATTGAAAGATAAATTTGATTTAAGTTTACTCGATGTCCCAACACATGAGAGACTTGTAACAAGAATTAGAGAACATTTTGCTCTTTCCGATCAGGATCCGAACATGTTGAAATTGCATATGACAAAATTGAAAAAAAATCTATTTATTAGATCCTTGTCGGAAACAAAGCACCTCCTTGTGTTACAATATTTTTGCAGGTGACATGTGTGATAAAATTAATTACATGTTGAGGTGGGAGAGTGAGCTGGGTATACACAGTAGAGGAGTGGAATTAATTTTTATTATCGTTAAAAGGTATCACTCAATGTGCAAGCCATTTGGAATCCCGTTACAAATTAATTTATAGATGGTACCTAACCCCTAACAAACTTTTTAACATGCACCTTACTGAAAATAATACATTTTGAAGAGACTGCGGTCAAATTGGTACATTATTCTACTGTCACGGGTGGCGGTCCAAAGGCCAGGAACCCTGTATGCCTGATGATGGTAGGAGTCACAGTGTGGAAATGAACTATCATGGTCTGGTGCAGGGTAACCACACGCCCCCTGGTATTGAGCACCATGTTTTAGGCGGCCACATACCAGGGCCCTGTTGCAGCTTCTGCAGATCCCAGAAGCTAGATATTATGCAGATGTGTATCCAGTACTAGAAACAAGGTAAGACTAGAACAGGCACCAAGAAGACAAGACTAAAAGAACCCAGAACTGTAGCAGGACAGAGAGCAGAACCCAGAACATGTACAGAAGACATGAGGGAAACAAGAACAGGACATGGACTGTACATGAACTGGGAATACAAGACAAAATAAAACAAGACAAGAGATACAAGGCAAAACAAGAGGAGAAATAATTAAGTACTATATATGTAATAAACATTGGAGATTTAGACATACATAAATGGCCAAGCTGTATGCAGCCCACCACTGCGCCAAAGTACTCCAATTACGGTGGGTCCTGACTGCCTAGTTATGCATGACTAAAAGTACAACAATAAAATACACACAGTACTTACCTGAAAGGGAAGGAGCAGAGGGATGAGACCACTGCTAGCAGAGAACACTGAAACAAAAAGGGAAAATGGCAAAGAAACAGGTGTGGCAGCAAAAAACAAACATTTAAAGGAATCCAGGAGACTGGGAATTCCAGGAATGGAATAAAGGAATGAACCCAGAAAACCCAGCATAAAGAAAACCAGACATAGAATAGAAAACCAGAAAAAACAAGAAAACCTTAACAAGAATTGTAAAAAGAGTACTGGATATCAGAAGCCAAGGCCAGAAATGATCCGCAACAGGAACAGGATGTGACATCCACGTCTTTTATTCGTGTCCCAAAGTTAAAACTTATTGGCTGAAAATTCTCAAATTAATTAATCACATATTAGAATTTGATGTAATATCATCCCCATGTCTTTAAGAAAATTCCATCTAACGTGCCTAGATACAAAAAAATTATAAGAGGCCATCTTCTCATATCAGATAATTCCTTCATCTCTCGTCGTTGGAAGTCACCCACTTTACCAACTCTGGGTGAGGTCTTATCTCTCATTTTTGAACATAAAAGGTGTGAATTGGCTTTTCGTGATCCATCTACTCTTCACATCTATATTGCAGCATGAATGGTGAATGTGGGAAGATGATGTGAAAGATAAATTCAGACTTTAACTATTGTCCCATCTGACTGAATACATATTCTATTTTCTGATTTTTTTTTAACACCATGTTGTTATTAATTACACTTTATTTTATTTCTGTACATAGTTTACTTATTTCATATACAAATATTTATAATATTTATGTGTATTTTATTCAATTGCTTGTTTAGTTTTGACAATGGTTCATAAGTCATTATATATATGCCAATGTTGTATGATATATTATATCATATTAAAACATTAATAAAATATATTTGACATAAATTGTTGTTCTGTTTTTTCTTATATTGGCAGTTTATTTTGTTCTACAAAGTCTGAATATGAAATGTTTATTGTAATGTATATGTTTACAGGTCTGCTGATACTTATTTGAGTCGTTCAAGGTTTTGACAATACAGCATTGGGTATTGGTTCCATATCTTCAACATTTGTTTATTTTTGGAAATATCATGTAGTCTACTGTAACGGACCGTTTCACTTACAAGAGGATAAAACCCAGTTTAGGCGATAATCCCCTTTACAGATGCACCGGCAGCTACTGCAAACACCATTCTCCCGACTGGAGACACACGAACACTGAATCCGAGAAACCTTTTGAATTCTCCCAAGCATATGAATGCTGTAGACCATTGAATAGGAACCATACGAATAGGCTTGTACTCCTAGCAGTCAACTGGAACAGCATGCAATAAATCCTTCCCCCCAATAATGAGACGACACTTCACTTTGAGGGTAAAACAGGAACTCTGGACTGGGACACCCAGTCTGGCTTTTATTACAACCAAGTACATACAGGACACTCCCAGGGGGAGGATGAATTTAACCAATCACATGGATGTACCTCCCACACATTTCCTCCCCTTAGATTAGCACTTAACATAATTATACCGTACACCCTTTTCCCCAATTCCTGGATGTACCCCAAATACATATGCTACACCTCCAAAAAAGGTATCCCCTGATAGCCCTTATTCAGGGGGACAACATATTCAAGAATCAGGTCATTCGGATGAATGGTTCGGGAGATATGAGGTTCCAAAGATTTGACCGACCGCATGGGTAAAGTATCCGAAAACAGTTCCATGCATTTTGGCCCTGCGGTCGGTCACAAACAAGGGAATGAAAACAGACGAATTGCCTGTGTTATAGAGCCTGGAGAGGGTTTGAATGAATTCCCTTGTTTGTGGGGTTCTTTCTACCGAACGGCGGGTCATTCGGTAGTTTCTATACGAATTTCTGGAAGTATGGAGGTCTCAGCGGTGTTTGCCTAGTCAAGTGTCTGATTTTAGTTCCAGACACTCGACGGCAAAACACCGCTGTTCGGTAGTTTAAGATGGCCGCCGCCACGTGTTCGTTTCCCGAATGGCGGCCACCCAGAGGACAAAGCATACATTACACTGATTGCCAATTACCCGTTTGCAACATTGTTGCAAACGGTAATTGGAGGCACACATTCCTGGGTGGTCTGGTTGTTCGGTAGTTTCACTCAATATACTGAACGGAGTGATTCTACCGAACAATCAGATGAATACTGCATATATATATCCCAGGTAACTCAATACATAAATACATACAGGATATTAAAGGCAGGGTTAAAGTACTATTTATTATTTATTTATTTATTTATTAAAAATTCTTAAGAAACGCAGTCTTATTACCCATAGGGTCTCGATGCGCATACCAGCAATAAAACAGACAAAACAATATCCAGCAAACAACAGCATTATAATCACATGCATTTGAACCAGGTTAAAAGTTTCATGTCATCCCATACGCCTGAGCAAATAAAACTGTTTTTAAGCTCCGGCGAAACTTCAGTAGATCATTCTCAAGTCTTAATGTCAGAGGCAGGGAGTTCCAAAATTGCGCTCCCTGAACATCACTCGTTCTCCCTCCGAACTTTTTCGTTTTAAAATTTGGAATCTTCAATAAGGCTAAATCAGCCGATCTCAAGGATCGACTGGGAGTATAGCGTGTGAATTTATCCTTCAGATAGTCTGGTCCCATACCATGGACTGCCTTATATACCAAACAACCATTTTTAAACAGAACCCGTTCACGAACGGGCAACCAGTGCAAGGCACTTAATGATGGAGTGATATGGTCATTACGGGCCACACCCGTAAGTAGCCTTGCAGCTGTGTTCTGTATCAACTGTAGCTTGTGTATGATGTTCTGAGGCAGTCCAATGTACAGAGCATTGCAGTAGTCCAATCGGCTACTGATGATGGCGTTGACCACCGAGATTTGATCGGAGGGGGCAATGAATCTGAAAATAGACCTCAGAAGCTTCAGGTGGTAGTGGCAAGAGCTTACCACCTGATTAATCTGAGGCTTCAGTGTCAACCTGGAATCGAGAATGACTCCCAGATCTCTGACCTTAGTGGCAGGACTCGGAGGTGGAGAAAACGAGTCCGGCCATGAGGGAAAGATACTATTCACCTCCTGGTTACTGAAGATGATGCATTCCGTTTTGGAGCCATTAAGTTTTAAATAATTGGCTCCCATCCATTCACAGTCTTAAAGGTACAGTATCACAAAAGTCCCAATAAGTTCACGGATGGCCCTTAAAGGCCCAGTAGCAGTAATATAAATTATTACATGCCCAAATATAGTTTTTATAGAGCAATATGTCCAGGGGCCGTAGTCGCAGGGCAGGAGGCTAGCAACCAGGCCTCTCCAGTTCACAGTGGCGAAGCTGGTTTCGCCACATCTACTATAGAGAAATTTGTATTATCCAAAAATATTAAATCATTTGGAAAGTATATCCAACAATATTAAATCAAGGCCTTCACCCATATTTAGCAATTCTTAAGCTTCTAAATTCCAAATCTAGTAGCTCCTGCAATTACCAAAAATAAAAGATTTTGGAACCAATTGATCTGAAACTTTTTAGATCTGTTGGTTTTCATAAGGATAGAGAATTCACAGATTTTACTATTAACATGACGTAAACTCATGATTTTATTGAAGACATGGAGGCTCCTATAATGCTTAACTCTTTCTTTATTTCCATTAGCAGAAAAGAATGTGAGAAATCATATGAACAATATAAAAAAACTGCATAAAAACAATGCAATCAATCTTAAAACAGGTGAGGGCCATAAAAGTTGTGTCTCTAAGTGACTCCTCCTTTTTCTTGCGAGACACCAAAGACCAGGATACTTGAACAAACTGGAACAATGTAGACACCCAACAGATCAAAACTGATAAATTCAGGTTAGACAACAAGAAGAAAAGAATATGGTAAGATCCAAGATCCATAACTAGGAAAATAATAGTATTATCATGGCCATGAAATGAAGGCAATCAATGAGATACTGAAAACAATCTGGAAAGACTATAATCCTTAGTAAAAACTCGCTTACCAGGAGAAGACAGAAGCCCTGTAACATCATTAATAATCCAATCACCGTGTTCACTTAATCACTTACCGTGATAATTTGAAAACCTCAATGTACCCATGGGTGGTGGGTGGGAATAATATTCGCCTTCATGTCGCTAATGAAATCATGACTTTACATGATAGCCAGCCACCAATTCAGTTCCTCCATTGATCCTGCGTCTATCAACCATGTGTCTCGTAAGAATGACTGGAACGTAGGTAGGAGGTTTTCAGTCATTGGAATGCTTGGTAAGGGAGCGAACCTGAAAATATCCCTTGTATTGAGGAAGCAAGCGATCCAATCACGCATGCCAGAAGTATCAGCTAAATATCTGAATATCGAAGTACTCGTCTGATTTCCTGGTATACAGAAGGTTTGTTGGATAAAGTTGACCTGAGAACCCAGGAATTCTATTGACTGGGTCAGTAGAAGTATGGATTTTTTCCAATTCATGAGGTTTTGGAGTTGTGAAGGAGAGTGCGAGAGGATGAGAATCTCATCTAAGTATACTATAAGAAGAACAAATAAGCTCAAAATGGGCCAAATTGAAATTACAGTGGGAGTGTGCCAGATGAGCTAGAGCAGTGGTAAGAGTTACAGAATATAAATGCCTGCACAAGTCATTTTAGACAAAGAAGGGGGAAGGGTGGCACACTCCACAGTAGCAGAAACCAAAGCAGAGGCAACCAGACATAAAGTATAATGCAGTAATATCAGTACATCTCCTAAGATAATGAACTTATGAAAATAAATGAAAATAAACAGTATTAAAAGATATATGAGATGTAATGAATATGGTAACAAATAAAGTAGTACTTAACTGGTTTGAGAGAGCAGGAAGGAAAGATGATGAGTTACTTAGAGACACACCTTTTATGGACCTAACCTATTTTGTTATTGGTTGCATTGTTTCAATGCAGTTTTTTGGTATAGTGTTCATATGATTTCTCTCATATTTATTACTGCTGAGGGAAATAAAGAAAGAGTTAAGCATTATAGGAGTCTTTGATAAAGTCTTTGATAAAATTAGGGACTTTATCTATTAAGCAACCGAAACAGCAAAATTAAGAAAAGGGCTTTTTTTCATTTTGATCTTTTAGCTTTTTAGTAGATAGTTACCTAATTTGGTAGCCTTATGTTGGATTGTCATAATTAGGGGTATCAAATTAGGGACTTATCTACTAAGCAACTTGAAGAGTAAATGTTAGAAAAAAGGCTTTTCATAAGTTTGCTCTTTCGCCTTTTAGAGTAGATAGCTCCTCTAATTTGGCACCCTTATGTGGGGGATTGCCCAGTGAAGGATACAAAATTGGAGCTCCGTTTTGTACAATATTTTGGTTCTTTCTGAATTGATAATTACTAAATTTCACCAAAACATATTTCAGAATTACCGTATTGACTTAGAAATTCACTTTGAATTCCCCAAAATTCTCACAATTCTCGCTTTAGTGAATAACCCTAATATTCTTTATTTAGTCATGCAGCTAAATAGTTGCAGGACTTTATTAATTCAAGTCTGAATTAAGAGACTGATTTTTTTTTTCAAAATTTTTTAATTCTTTATTTTTGTATTCAGTTCACAGGCATGATATTTCAGGACATGTAAACATTTGTTGTAAGCGAAAACATGTACATTTCAACAAGATAAAACTTCTGTCTGTGCCACCTACTATGAACTAAAATTTGTGTGGTTATGTTCTGAGTGATATTAAAGGATAAACATCAGAGATTATCTCCCATGTAGTCATATGCCGTTTGGGCCTCGCTAGGCAAGAAGGTATGAGTCTCAAAACTTTGCTGTCTATGGGACATATTGCTATGGTGTTAAAGGTACTCCTAGGAATGGGAGAACTTGGCTTGTGATGTTAGCTCTTTTCAGAGCCAGTTAGTCAGGGGTGGGGGGATTGTAACTTATAGGATCACTATAGTGTCAGGAAAACAAAGCGGTGTCAGGGTCCCCCTCCCGTTGCACTGAAGGGGTCAAAACCCCTTCAGCCACTTACCTTATTCCAGCGCCGGGCTCCCTCTGCACTGGTGACCTCTCCTCCCTCGCCGACGTCAGCGGAGCCGAATGCGCATGCGCATTTCTCAATGCTTTCCTATGGACGCTCTGCGCGATGGAGGCATAATATGCCTCCAGTGTCGCAGATGCGCCTCTAGAGGCTGTCTTAACCCCAAATGTAAACATAGCAGTTTCTCTGAAACTGCTATGATTGCATCTGAAGGGTTAAAACCTGAGGGACCTGGCACCCAGACCACTTCATTGAGCTGAAGTGGTCTGGGTGACTATAGTGTCCCTTTAAGTAATTGATAACCTCTTCGAGCTGAAGGGGAGATAAATACGTGTAACTATTAATTCTGTGCCTAAACTAAAGTAAATCTTAGTGTGTAAATTCAGGGACTCAGATTTTTATTAAAGTCTTAAAATACATTTTTAATATTAATAGGAGAGAGCAGTGTTCACATTGCAGTAATCAATCAGAAAGAGGATTTAGACTTTTGAATTTTTATTATTATTATTTAAAAGTATGCATTTTATGTGAAGATGATGCATACTTGTGGGTATTATTTGACAACCCTGGAAATAAAAAAAAGAAAATTACATTATTTTATTTTACACATTTATTTTATTGTTTGAAAATGTGAAGAGGTGATATGGCCCAGTTACAGATTCATTAAAAAATATATGTGGTTAGAATCGTATATGGAAAAAGAGGAAAGGGGAAAGTTGGTAGTGGTGTGCCGAAACCAACGTACGAGTAGGCCTGTAATAAATAGGGTCCACCAGAGGTAATGTAATAATAATAGTAAGATATTAGAGGGAGTGGTGGGTGGAGTCACTCACACCGGAAACGGCATAGGTAAGCAGGGGGGGTTGAGTTTATATAGGGAAAACACCTCCCACAAATTCTGTAATAAAAACATATTGAAGGAAAACACACTTTATTGCATACTCATAATGCTAAACATTTAAAAGCTTTCCTGAGTTCTTTCTTAGGTTGCGGGATATATGTGCTGTAAACAGAGGATTTCCATCTGCTCATTCTTTTAATGATATGGACTGGTGTGTCCGTACAGGAGGCTGCGGCGGCTGCCCTAATTCTAAAGGAGTGACCAGAAAACGAGGCAGGGTCATGTCCCAATCTTAGCAGCAATGTTGTAACGTGAAAAATTAACTTGAAAGTGGTAAGTGGGTGTCCATGAAGAAGTAGTAAGGGAGAGTTAGCTGGGAGACTATTGCGCGTGGATAGAAATGAGTTGAGTATTTTAACAGGACACCAGAGGTTATCTGTTGGAAAGAGAGGGATTGCAGTAGTATAGTTAATGTGGTTAGTCTTAGAGTATGTAAAGACATAACGTAATGGTCGCCATGTATGACCATGTCCAATAATTTTAAACATGTACAATAGTGATTAACCTATCGAACAAGCGTAATTTATTGTCAATCATGTGTGACTACTTAGAAATAGTATCTAGTGAACAGAATCCCAGACAAACAGGAAAAAGTTTTAATAGACTACATTTATATGGTGCATGTAAAACCATACGAATGTATCTGTGCATTGAACCGTGCGTTGGACTTAAAACAATGTAAAGTGCTAATAAGTGAACAAATATTTAAACATGCATATGGATATAGTAAGAGAAAAATCGTGAAGAGCCAGCTAGGTTCCAGGAACTAAAATCCCTTAATACGTGCAGGGAAAAACGAACAGACGTGCCTGCAAGTATTAAGTGATACTGATATTTAACAAATGCTAAACCGAACAGTTAAACTGTATCAAGCCTCATGAATTAAACAAAACATGCAAATCGTAAAATTATGAGAATAACCAACCGAACAGGTGAAAATGGAAGATAAAGTGTCAGTGTCTAAGTAGTCTAAGAATTTAAACGAATGAGCATATGATTCAACCGACGTACGAACAGGAAAGTACACAAATGTATGGTTCGAATCAAATGAATGAACAGAGTAAATGAATGAACAAGCAAAATACGAGAATGTGAGTAATAATTACAAGAATAATTATACAAAGCTAAACGAATGTTACAAGTGTATGCAAACAATGGGAGTTAAACCCCGCGTTTTGTAGGCCCGAACGTGGGAACACCGCAAAAGGATGTTCCCACGAGTGCATATGTAAGCGTGCCGGGTCTCGTGGCCGGAAGCCAGCGTCTTGCAATACTGGAACTGGGTCAGAGACGGAGAACTTCGAGCTGGAGCTGTTCAATTTGGCGTGAAATGGAAGTGCTGGATGTCGTGGCAACCTCTCACTCACACAGGAAACGGCATAGGTAAGCAGGGGGTAGAGTTTATATAGGGAAAACTCCTCCCACAAATTCAGTCCTATGGCCTTTTACATACTGTATCTATGTAGTATTTTCAGAGAAGTATCGTAAACTAGTTATAATGTAAGGGATTAAAGTGGTCAGGGAAGTTCTACGTTTATTTTGATGTTTATTTTGCTAGAGACTGCCACAATTTAGTGGACTTATACTGTATCATATTTCCCTGCTGGTTTTATATCTTTTGTCAGTACACATCAAAATCTAAATTATACAGTCTCTAGATAAAATTTAAATTTTTAGTACAGCAATGTGAAAAGTCTTAAACAGCAATATCCAGCTTATTGATGGGTGGATATTACTAAACGGGTGTCACGATTCACACCATGACATCCAAACAGCCAGACGTGGTCACCCCAGAAGTGCCCAACTGGCGATTTGAACTGTAGTTCATCTGTGTTCTAGTCTTGCTATCTTGCCTCTGAACCACACTTCAGTATTTGAACTGTAGTTCATCTGTGTTCTAGTCTTGCTATCTTGCCTCTGAACCACACTTCAGTATTTGAACTGTAGTTCATCTGTGTTCTAGTCTTGCTATCTTGCCTCTGAACCACACTTCAGTTCTTATTTTTGCCCAATGATTATCCTCGCCTTGTCTCCAGCACTGGGGGCTGGACTTTACCCGTGGCTGCTCCTGTCTATCTAGCACACCTTAAGAAGATCATTTATTAGCAGGGTATATAAGTACTGCCTTGCCCTGGGAACTTTGTCAGTTCATTGACTTTGGTTCCTGTATTTGGGTTCTTGATTCAGTGTATTCCAGATGGCTCCTGACTTTGGCTTATCTTCATTTATCCTGACATCTGACATCCTCTGACCTTGGCTTACTCTCATTTATCCTGACCTCTGGCATCCTCTGACCTTGGCTTACCCTCATTTATCCTGACCTCTGGCATCCCCTGACCTTGGCTTACCCTCGTTTATCCTGACCTCTGGCTTCCTGTGACTTTGGCCTCTCCTCGACAGTCCTCCTACTTGTGTCCTTGCCTGTACTGCAACTTGGAGCTAGATCCTGCACAGCCCCCGTGCACAGACTCACAGGCTAGGTGGCTTCTTATCTGGTCACCTTGGTCTGTGTTTATTTGCAAGAGTGAGCGTATATCTCTGCATACCGGACTCCACATCAGGTAAGATTCCTGACAACGGGATAGTAAACCGCTTTTACAGGATATATTGCAAATATTTACTATAGATATTAAGGCAATACAAGATGACGTCCATAAAATGGAGCGCAGAGTGTGATGAGCTGAAGAAGATATCCAACGAGTGAAAACCTTGGTGACCTCAAAAGAATCAGCCACTTTACAACTCATACAACACAAGTTAATTTGTCTTCAAAGATTGTAACTTTGGAGGACAGTAAATCTGATTTTTTTTCAATACTTACCGTTATCTTCTTTTTCTTGCTATTATCTGTCGGCATCACCTGTTGGTTAAGCTCCTCCCTCTGAGCTGATAGGACACACATATTAAAATCAAGGATGATATAAAAGGAGTCCACCCCCTAAACAGAAGACAACCAAAGGAGGGGAGGGAAGCAAAATAGTAAATAGCCAGGAAAATAAAATTACAGTAAGTATTGAGCTTTCCACTTTCCTGGCTGAGCCATATCAGCATCACCTAACGGACTTCCAAAGTTTAAATGGGTGAGAAATAAAAAAAATAAAAAAAAAATAACTGCTTAAATATATTAATTTATTGATGATGACTGAATGCAGGTCACTTCTCCCAAAGAAGGAGGTAGAGGAGGAGGCAACATCCAGACGGTAATGTATTAGAAACATGTTGGATGATGACCATGCTGCAGCCTCAAAAATCTCCTTGGTAAAATAAATCCACCAGTGATGCACAAGATGACAAGAAAGCCCTTATAGAGTGAGAGTTGATGCCTTCTGGAATAGGTTTTCCACCTACTTTGTAGACCTTCTGAATAGCAGACGTAAGTCACCTACGGAAGTTGAAACTGAAGCTGTCAAGCCCTTATGAAGTCCAAAGGGAATGACAAACAGCCTACTTGAATTCTGAGATTCTTTTGTTCTCTCAAGATTAATGTGCAAAGCTCTAATCACACCAAGGTTATGCCATAAAACCTCTTCCAGCACTGGAAGAAGGATTGCAGTATTTCCTACATGTTGGGTGAATGGAGTCTTTAAGGATAGAGCCTAATTGATTCCAATTCCCTACAAGCCAAGTTAATGGCATCAAGAAACACACATTTAAGAGTCAGATCCCATAAGGACGAACATTCCAGAGGTTCAAGCGGTGATATGGTGAGACTATGTACTACCGTGAAAAGATCCCAGGCTGGAACACAGTTCTTAATAGAAGGTCTAATTCTAAGAATAAAGTGCTTAATGGCCAGGTCAATCACAGAAAATGTTCTGGATTTTATAACAGACATTAGAAGTGGATTGAAGCACTTTTCTGATAGATCACTAGTTTTCAGGATTATTTTTTCAATCGCCATTAGTTGGAACTGTGGTGCATTCTAATGAAAGGCCGATCCTTGAGACAACAGGTTTTTCTTGAAAGTTATTTCCCAAGGATCTTCCTGTGACATTCAGCATAGAAATGTAAACCATGGTCTCCTGGGCTAATATAGGAGAATGGCGATAACTTTCCCCTTTATATTTTTCTGAGGATTTTCAGAATCAGAGGAAAAGGAGAAAATATATAACCTAGGTGAAATGTCCAGTTCTGGGTCAGAGCATCTTGATCCCGAGCTCTTGGGTCGAATCTCCTGGAATAGAAGGAAGGAACTTGCTTGTTCGCATAGGTGGCTATAAGATCTATTTCTAATTTCCTCCATCTGTTGCATACTGACTGAAAAATATTCAGATCTAGCTTCCACTCTCCTAAGTCTATGTAGTTAAAAAAAATCTGAGACTTTGTTGTATTTCCCTGACTTTGTTGAATAGCAGAGAGACCCTCCAGATTTCTTTGAGCCCATAAAATGATAGGTCTTGTTTCTTGCACTAACTCTGGCTCTTTATCCTGCCTTGGTGGTTTATGTGGGTCGTTGCAGTCACCTTGTCTACTTGGACTCTGACACACTTGTTCTTCAGCAGATTTTTGAAAGAGTTAATAGATTTGTATGCCACTCTGAGTTCCAGAATATTCGATTCGATATTGGCTAGACTTGAATTAAATTTAATTAATTGAATTGAAGTAAAGCTGTCACTTCTCTTGACAAAACATAACATTAATCTTTTTTCATATGTTGCTTAATTGTGTTTCATTAATTTCTCCTTTTCTTCGAATGCTTTCTCTATGCTGACTGCCAGGTGTAAAAGACAGAGCTTATAACAATGATTGTCAGGGAGCTAAGATGGTGGTGTCCAGTTGCAGGGTAAAGAAGGGTGGATTTATAGCTTTAATTTAATTTTTATTTATTTTATTTATTTTTTTACACCTCACCTTTTTGTTAAATATAGGGTTAAGTAAACATAACATTAAAAATCATGTGACAGTAAACATGTAAAGTAAGTCTATTCAGAATACCACTTTGTGAATTCTTCACTGCAACATTATGTTACTCTTTAAGTGTGAGAAGCATTATCCAGCAAGAACCTCGACTGGGACATGACCAACAGTTTCTTTGAAATGTTTTTTTAGATGATTTAGTGTTAAGCCTCAATAACTTTACCAAAAGTTTGGTTTCCATTTAGCTACACACTACATTTCACATACTGTATATCTTTCACTTTTATTCTCAGTTTAAACCACTTCAAAAGTTACTGTTCTCAATATAAGTTGTTATGGTGGTAAACCAATACGTTCACATACATAGCTGTTTAAAGTTTTAGATGTGTTGAATTCCATGCATTAACTATTTTAGTCCCCTGTAATGGTTCCATAAATTATGTTCCTAATTTTTGGATTTCCTTTAATGTGACTTAATAAATATGATTTATTTTATACATATTATTTGAGAGGGTTGATTAACCAGTTTAGACTCAGCATGGCTCAGAATGCCATGCTTTACAAAGTGCAGGAGCTCTTTTATTAGCATTGTTATTATTACAGTATTATTATTAGACTTGTGCATGGCGGAACCATAATATAATGTGTTTGGACATCCGCCTGTCGTCCATGTAGTGGTTCGCTCCATTATGGCATGAAAATAGGCCTATCAGTGTATTGCAAAATAAATTAATAAAATAATAATGATAAATAATAACATCGCAGTACTCTGATAGGCAATATAAATATTATGTATATTTTGCCATACACTGATAGGCCATATAAATATTATGTATATTTCGCAGTAGGCCCATTTTCTTGTCATTTGGTTCACAGATAAATGAGAAATGGTATTAGAGGATAAAAGAAGAGGATCATTAAAAAAATTTATATTTAACTCCTCCAGTGCCATAAACGTATTGCTGAGCTGTCAGACAGAAATAAAACCAGCCCCACTAGGGCACTCGCTACGGAACTCCAGCAAGCTTACCGCAAACTACACACACTGAACGCGTTGAAAACTGCATACTTATTGAAAAGACTAAAAGCTAACACCTACCACTCCACCGGGAAAGCTAACAAATACCTGGCGGCAAGACTGCGAGACAAATTATCGACTAATAGGATAGCACACATACTGGGAGAGGACGGGACAAAGAAACTGGGGCCACAGGAAATTAGTGACACGTTCGCCAAATTCTACTCCAAGTTATACAATCTGAAAGACGACCCAGATACACACCCCCCCACTGAGGTAGAAGTGAAAACATTTCTTGACCACATCAAACTCCTTAAACTCTCGCAGACCCAAATTGAAACTCTGACGAGCCCCTCACATTGACAGAAGTGCTAGACACTATTAAGGGCTTGCCTAGCGGCAAATTCCCCGGAGCGGATGGGTTCTCTAATCTCTAATATAAAAAATATGCCTCGACCTTAGCTCCATGCCTGTTGGCAACCTTTCACCAGGCGATGGAGAGGGGAGCACTACCGGCGGAAATGCTACTGGCCACTATAGTGACCCTGCCGAAACCTGGTAAGCCGACTGACAGTTGTAAGAACTTCCGCCCCATCTCCCTACTCAATACGGACGCTAAACTGTATGCAAAGATTTTGGCAAGCCGCCTTGCCCCGCTGCTGCCCTCACTTATTAAGGATGACCAGACGGGTTTTGTAAAAGGAAGGCAGGGCCTGGATAACACAGGCAAATTATCAGTGGTCCTCCAGCAGCTTCGGGGGGCCAGACGGGGCAGTCTACTACTCGCACTAGATGCTGAAAAGGCGTTTGACCGCCTTGGCTGGCCCTTCCTTAAAGGGGTCTTAGAGGCGTACGGAGTCCCACCATGGGTTAGTCAGCAAATATTCACACTTTACGCGGATCCATCGGTGCAGGTGCTTCAGTCGTGGTTTCTCTCCTCCACGTTCCATATAACAAATGGGACAAGACAGGGATGCCCACTCTCCCTGTTGTTGTACGTTCTGGCTTTGGAACCCTTGTTAGAGGGGATTAGAACAAATTACGAGATCCAGGGGGTGCAGGTCTGCCATAAGGTAATTAAAGTAGGAGCCTTTGCGTATGACATACTACTACACCTGACTCATCCACATACCACACTCCCCGTAGTTATGCAGATGATACAGGAATATGGGAGGGTGTCCTACGACTCCTTCAATGCGACCAAAACACAGGCACTATGCATATCTCTACCAACCACCCTAGTCAAACAACTTCAGAAAACCTACATGTTCGAATGGAGAACAGATACTATCAAATATTTAGGGATTACATACATGAGAGCCCACACAGACTTATTCGCCGCAAACTATGTGGCTGTATGGAATAGCTGCCGCACTCTGCTTAAGAAATGGTCCCTGCTGTTCCTGTCCTGGACAGAGAGGATCATTGCGATCAAAATGTCAATCCTCCCCAGACTACTCTACTTGTTTCGTAACCTGCCGCTGGAACTCCCCCGTTCCTTTTTCAAGACGGTCCAGTTGGATATAAACCACTTTGTATAGAAAGGGGGCAAACCTAGAGTAGCCCAGTCATTGCTTAATGCTACCAATAATGATGGGGGTTTGGCGCTACCCAATGTGCACACATATTACTGTGCAACTGTCATGGCCACTGCCCTTCCACATTTTCTACAGGCACCACCTTCACAATGGGTACATGTAGAATGGGAGCTCGTGGCCCCACATGCTATTGCTGACATGGTATGGTTACCCAAAAAATCTAGACCGCACCTACCCCAAGCACCACACACGATTAAACTACTACTGCAACTCTGGGACAAACATACAAACCAACTAAGCGGCCACACCGGTCTATCACTAGCAACACCGATTACATCCCTTGCATACTGTATCCCTAGATTCCATGCCAGGCCGTGGCACGCCCGAGGTGTCACACATTTGGATCACTTGTATAAACAGGGTAAACTACTAAACTTTGAAGAGCTGGAAACACAACATTCATTACCTAGGGCATCCCACTATTCCTACATCCAACTACGATCGTTTTTGACCAAACATTACTGTAGGGACGCTGTGCCCAACTTACTACCCCTAACAACCAATGTATGGGAAAAAGTGTGTGTTTCAGGATTACTCCCTGCTACATGTAAACCGATCTCCATGAGTTACAAACTACTCTCACGTCACTTGCCATTCGCTGCTTCAAAAATAGCACAGCTATGGGAAGTCGACCTAAATTGCTCCCTCCTAAGCAAAGATTGGGAACGCATATTCCGATTGCCTCGCCTCCTGATTAAATCATCCACCCATCTAGAACAACTATACAAAACGATATATAGATGGTACATGGTACCTAGCAGGTTGCATAGAATATACCCTAACACCCCCAGCGTGTGCTGGCGATGCAATGAGGCAGAGGGCACCGTCCTACACGTTTGGTGGTCTTGCCCCCGTATCCAGACCCTCTGGGTGGGTGTCCATGAGTTGGCGCAAGCAGCAACAGGTTGCTCCATTCCCTTAGCAGCTCAACAAATGTTGATAACTGACCTCCCGAGAGGACTACCTAGAGACGCACAAAAACTCCTGTTGCATATAATCCTGACAGCGCAGAGAGTAATTGCTCAAAGCTGGAAACAAACGACACCCCCTTGTGTATATCGCGTAATTACAGACCTAGACACACAACGTTCGTATGAGAAAGGATTAAAAACATTGTTCCCACCAAATCACACCTCCCTGAAATCATGGAGATCGCGTAAGTAGCGTAAACCTTAGGGCATGTACCTAACAAACAATGGTGTATGTACCTGCTACATAAAAGTAGATGTGACTGTGCCCACCAAATAGGTGGACACAGAAATTGAGAGAGATGGAAGAATGTATTAGTCCCCCTATAGGGATATCTCAACTGTAAGATCACAACACTCTGTCCCATATAGGAAGAGAAACTCAATGTTTGCTGGGTACCTGACATGTACGACGTGTATGTATTCATTGCCAACTGTATGTATGGTGCTATTATGCGTTGATGAAATCTGTTTACCCCCCCTTCTCTTTTCTGTACCCTTACTCGCTCAAAATAATACAAATTGTCAAATGAAATTAAAAAAAATGTATATTTATAATTTATACGTGTGTTAAATAAATTATAAACATCAATTTTTTTTACCATTCGTACGTTTTTTTCCCTCTATTGACGACTTCTCACTTGATCGGCCAATAAAATCAGCATTTATTGGCTGCCCGCTAGCCATCAATCATCTTTCTTTCCATCAATCATCTCTTTTTTTGGAGTCACGGGCAAAATTCAGAATCAAAAATCTAACAAAAATGCTTTGTTCGGTTATACTTGCATATGGCACCTTGGAGTAACACAATTCAGACAACCTGCTGAATTCAGACAAATTTCCAAAAATGAATACACATAATTATTATCATTATTTTTCTTATTAGCACCGGAATCCTTCACTCTCTGTTTAGTCAAGTTGTCAAATTGAGTTCATATGTTCTCAGTGCTGACAAATGCATTATATTAGATTGGGAAACCATGTTTTCAGTTTGTTCGTTTCAAGCAAAAATTTGTGTCTGCTTAAAAGGACTACACAAATATAGCAGTCTCCTACTTGCACATGCAGTTGTTTATCCTTCCATAGGGCATTTTGACAGGAGCAGTAGGTTCACCACTATCTGATTAAGATTTTGGCATTAAAAAATAGACAGCTGATAAGCACTGGATTCAATGCTTCTTATATAAAAGCATTGGATTAACTGATCGCAATGATGTTCGTGCATGCACCGTGTTCTCAATAATTCTCCATGGGAAGCATTTGATTGGACACAGATCATTATTATTATTATTTTATTATTTATATAGCGCCATCAGATTCCGTAGCGCTGTGCAAAGGGATTGATGATCCCACTGGAGGAGGATCAGGCTGCAGTTAAAAGAATGTCCTGGCTACACAATATAATAATATATTTAAAGAACAACTGTCACCTTAAATCTAATTTTAAAATGATTTAACTTTCTTCAACCTATTATTCCTGTAAGTTTTCTTGTAATTGTCCTATTTATAGTTAAATCCCCTCTCATAATATTGTAAAGCACTACGGAATCTGTTGGCATTATATAAATGACAATAATAATAATAATAATAATCAAAGATACAGAAAATCAGGACACTACATGCTAATAACATTCATCCAAATGCATTTATCGTAAAATAATATACCGTTATTATACTGATCTAACATTTATTATGAGTAAATATGGACTAATGCAAGCCAGGAAAACACATATAATTCTGGGCAGAAATTGTGTCAAGAAAAAGAAATTGCAGAGAACAATAGCAAGAAAGCTGTAAGAGTCTACTATACGATTCAGGCTTACTGAAAAGGTGATTAAGTGCAGTCTTGGGCAAGTGTTTAGATACCCTCATTAACACATTCCTATTACTTACCATTTTGCTGATAGATATGATCATATACATGGCTCTTATTAGCAAGTCCCCAAAATAATGTGATGGGATACGTTCAGACTGTACAAATATCTAAAGATAATTAAGAGACGATAATAAAGAAATGCTAACACACCCCTAACAAATGTGTGATTGTTTGCTAATTATTATTCAAGCACTGGGACTTTATCTAAAATAACATGTTTTTTCTTTATAGAATTATTGTTTCAATAAAATATAGTTAATATTATTTACACAAACAATATAATATAAAGCCAAACATTCTCTATGTAAAATGATTGAATTACACCATTGACATATATATATATATATATATATATATATATATATTTAGTTGTTGAGTTAAAGATAAAAAATAATCAGTATATTTCCAATCACATCCATTGCATCCACTCCATTCTGTTCACTGATGGTTACATTTATGTGAGAATGCAACTGACTGCCATCATATAGAAAGCAATGTTCTACTTGGGTTATAATCTCATAATGATTCAGTTATTCACTAAAGGCGAGTTGGTTATATCTTTGATGATATAAAAATTCAAGGTGCGTTTGGAACACACCTGGAGCTTACTGGCCCATCATTCAGACTATTTTTCAAAGGTCATAGTCAGTGGCGTACATACCAGGGTCGCAGGGGTCGCGGCTGCGACCGGGCCCGGCCCACCAGGGGGCCCGGCCGCCCTGCGACCCAGGTATGTAGGTCACTGGGCCAGCCTCTTCTGCTGGGGGGCCCAGGAGCCGGCCACCTCCGGGCCCCCCGAGGCTGGCCCTGCTGTCACCCAGCTGGCTGGCGTGCGCGCGAGGGAGCACTGTCCCCTGGGTGCTCCCTCTTCAGCTCCCTCGCGCACCGCACTGAAACCGGAGTCGGAAGATGACGTCATCTTCCGGCTCCGGCATCAGTACGCGGCGCGCGAGGGAGCTGAAGAGGGAGCACCCAGGGGACAGTGCTCCCTCGCGCGCCCGCCAGCCAGCTGGGTGACAGCCTGGCCAGCAACACCACTGGACCCCAGGGAATCCCCCCCAGCTCTCCCACAGGTAAGGAGGCTGGGGGGATTAAAAAAAAAAAAGTTTGAGTGTGTTAGTGTTAGTGAGTGTTAGTGAGTGTTAGTGAGTGTGTGTGTTAGTGAGTGTGTGTGTGTGTGTGTTTGTTAGTGAGTGTGTTAGTGGTAGTGAGTGTGTGTGTGTTAGTGTTAGTGAGTGTGTGTGTGTGTTAGTGTTAGTGAGTGTGTGTGTTAGTGAGTGTGTTAGTGAGTGTGTTAGTGTGTGTGTTAGTGAGTGTGTGTGTTAGTGAGTGTGTGTGTTAGTGAGTGTGTGTGTGTTAGGGAGTGTGTTAGTGTTAGTGAGTGTATTAGTGTTAGTGAGTGTGTTAGTGTTAGTGAGTGTGTTAGTGTTAGTGAGTGTGTTAGTGTTAGTGAGTGTGTGTGTTAGTGTGTGTGTTAGTGAGTGTGTTAGTGAGTGTTAGTGTTAGTGAGTGTGTGTTAGAGTGTGTTAGTGTTAGTGAGTGTGTTAGTGTTAGTGAGTGTGTTAGTGTTAGTGAGTGTGTGTGTTAGTGTTAGTGTTAGTGAGTGTGTTAGTGTTAGTGAGTGTGTGTGTTAGTGAGTGTGTGTGTTAGTGTGTGTGTTAGTGTATGTGTTAGTGAGTGTGTTAGTGAGTGTGTTAGTGAGTGTGTGTGTTAGTGTTAGTGAGTGTGTGTTAGAGTGTGTTAGTGTTAGTGAGTGTGTTAGTGTTAGTGAGTGTGTTAGTGTTAGTGAGTGTGTGTTAGTGTTAGTGAGTGTGTGTTAGTGAGTGTGTGTTAGTGTTAGTGAGTGTGTTATTGTTAGTGAGTGTGTTAGTGTTAGTGAGTGTGTGTGTTAGTGTTAGTGAGTGTGTTAGTGAGTGTGTGTGTGTTAGTGAGTGTGTTAGTGAGTGTGTGTTAGTGAGTGTGTTAGTGAGTGTGTTAGTGTGTGTGTTAGTGAGTGTGTTAGTGAGTGTGTGTGTTAGTGAGTGTGTTAGTGAGTGTGTTAGTGTGTGTGTTAGTGAGTGTGTTAGTGTTCGTGAGTGTGTTAGTGTTAGTGAGTGTGTGTGTTAGTGTTAGTGAGTGTGTTAGTGAGTGTGTGTGTGTGTTAGTGAGTGTGTTAGTGAGTGTGTTAGTGATAGTGAGTGTGTGTGTTAGAGTGTGTTAGTGTTAGTGAGTGTGTGTGTTAGTGTTAGTGAGTGTGTGTGTGTTAGTGAGTGTGTGTGTGTGTTAGTGAGTGTGTGTGTTAGTGTTAGTGAGTGTGTGTGTTAGTGTGTGTGTGTTAGTGTGTGTGTCTGTTACTGAGTATGTTTGTGTGCGTCTGTCACTGAGTATGTGTCTGTCAGTAAATGTGTGCGTCTGTTCATGAGAGTGTGTGTCTTAAGCACTTACCTTTCTCCAGCGCCGGACTCCATTAACGCTGGGGATCTCTCCGTCCCCATCCGCCTCTCAGCTCCGAATGCACATGCGTGGCAAGAGCCACGCGCGCATTCAAACCGCCCATAGGAAAGCATTACTCAATGCTTTCCTATGGACGTTCAGCGTCTTCTCACTGTGATTTTCACAGTGAGAATCGCAGAAAATCCTCTAGCGGCTGTCAATGAGACAGCCACTAGAGGCTGGATTAACCCTCAGTGAAACATAGCAGTTTCTCTGAAACTGCTATGTTTTCAGCTGCAGGGTTAAAACTAGAGAGACCAGGCACCCAGACCACTTCATTGAGCTGATGTGATCTGGGTGTCTGTAGTGGTCCTTTAAGTGTATGTGTTTATGCATGCACTGGCATACATACCGCGGTCGCACGGGTCGCAGCCCTGCGACCAGGTGCCCGCCCCATGTGTTGCGGCCCCAGCCTGCGCAGAGTAAGCGCTCGCGCGGGGGGAGGGGGGGACCCAGGATCAGTTTTCGCACCGGGGCCCCATGGGTTGTGTGTACGCCACTGGTCATAGTTCATTGAATGTGGGAAAGAATGAGAATGGCATATGGCTCATGTTCTGTGATATTATTAACTCTAAATGAGTTACTTAACAAGTGGTCCATCTGACTAACAGATAACTTTTTTGGCTTGCAGTTGCTGCTCATAGTGTAAAGGGAGAGGCACGTTTGTGGCTTTGTCACACTTTAGAGTCTTCTCTTTATTTTTTTGTTATTTTCTAACCATGTTTACTTGCTGGCTTGTTTTTGGCTATTACTTAAGAAATTGTGTTGGAGTTGCTGTGAAGTAACTCTGCTCAAGCTAGTCACCCCCCCACCCCCCCCCCCCACACACACACACAAATCAAGCTATCCCCTACCTACCCCCCTCACCCTAAACATTTTATTCCCCTATATAACAATGTTTGGTATTTAGTGAATATTCCCCTGTATAACAATGTTTGGCATTTAGTGAATATTCCCCTGTATAACAATGTTTGGCATTTAGTGAATATTCCCTTATATAACAATGTTTGGTATTTAGTGAATATTCCTCTGTATAACAATGTTTGGCATTTAGTGAATATTCCCCTGTATAACAATGTTTGGTGTTTAGTGAATATTCCCCTATATAACAATGTTTGGCATTTAGTGAATATTCCCCTGTATAACAATGTTTGGCATTTAGTGAATATTCCCCTGTATAGCAATGTTTGGTATTTAGTGAATATTCCCCTGTATAACAATGTTTGGTATTTAGTGAATATTCCCCTGTATAAGAATGTTTGGTATTTAGTGAATATTCCCCTGTATAACAATGTTTGGTATTTAGTGAATATTCCCCTATATAACAATGTTTGGTATTTAGTGAATATTCCCCTGTATAACAATGTTTTGCATTGAGAATTTAAAAAAAAAAATAATAATAATAAAAAATGAATGCAGCTTCCGAATGAATCTAAAATGGATGCTGTCCAGGAGGTGGGAGGGTCTGAGAGGGAGGGTCTGCTGCTGATTGGCTGGAATGTGTCTGCTGACTGTGAGGTACAGGGTCAAAGTTTACTCAATGATGATGAATAGGGGCGGACCGAACATCGCATATGTTCGCCCACCGTGGCGAACGCGAACAAGCGATGTTCGCCAGGAACTATTCGTCAGCGAACCGTTCGGGACATCACTGCTCGTAAAGCTAACATGAACTGTTGTAAACTGAGTGCCACCATGTTTCCATTAGAACTGAGTTTGCAGTTTTATACTCATTGAATAGATTGTTGGTTTCCCTAAGTAGCAACTGTATATGCAACTCAGTGGACTTATCTCTTGCACATACCTAGGAGTTAATGTAAACAACAAAGGCGAGTTGGTTATATCTTTGATGATATAAAAATTCAAGGTGCGTTTGGAACACACCTGGAGCTTACTGGCCCATCATTCAGACTATTTTTCAAAGGTCATAGTTCATTGAATGTGGGAAAGAATGAGAATGGCATATGGCTCATGTTCTGTGATATTATTAACTCTAAATGAGTTACTTAACAAGTGGTCCATCTGACTAACAGATAACTTTTTTGGCTTGCAGTTGCTGCTCATAGTGTAAAGGGAGAGGCACGTTTGTGGCTTTGTCACACTTTAGAGTCTTCTCTTTATTTTTTTGTTATTTTCTAACCATGTTTACTTGCTGGCTTGTTTTTGGCTATTACTTAAGAAATTGTGTTGGAGTTGCTGTGAAGTAACTCTGCTCAAGCTAGTCACCCCCCCCCCCCCCCCCACACACACACACACAAATCAAGCTATCCCCTACCTACCCCCCTCACCCTAAACATTTTATTCCCCTATATAACAATGTTTGGTATTTAGTGAATATTCCCCTGTATAACAATGTTTGGCATTTAGTGAATATTCCCCTGTATAACAATGTTTGGCATTTAGTGAATATTCCCCTGTATAACAATGTTTGGCATTTAGTGAATATTCCCCTGTATAGCAATGTTTGGTATTTAGTGAATATTCCCCTGTATAACAATGTTTGGTATTTAGTGAATATTCCCCTGTATAACAATGTTTGGTATTTAGTGAATATTCCCCTGTATAACAATGTTTGGTATTTAGTGAATATTCCCCTGTATAACAATGTTTGGCATTTAGTGAATATTCCCCTGTATAACAATGTTTGGTATTTAGTGAATATTCCCCTGTATAGCAATGTTTGGTATTTAGTGAATATTCCCCTGTATAACAATGTTTGGTATTTAGTGAATATTCCCCTGTATAACAATGTTTGGTATTTAGTGAATATTCCCCTATATAACAATGTTTGGTATTTAGTGAATATTCCCCTGTATAACAATGTTTTGCATTGAGAATTTAAAAAAAAATAATAATAATAATAAAAAATGAATGCAGCTTCCGAATGAATCTAAAATGGATGCTGTCCAGGAGGTGGGAGGGTCTGAGAGGGAGGGTCTGCTGCTGATTGGCTGGAATGTGTCTGCTGACTGTGAGGTACAGGGTCAAAGTTTACTCAATGATGATGAATAGGGGCGAACCGAACATCGCATATGTTCACCCACCGTGGCGAACGCGAACAAGCGATGTTCGCCAGGAACTATTCGTCAGCGAACCGTTCGGGACATCACTACTCGTAAAGCTAACATGAACTGTTGTAAACTGAGTGCCACCATGTTTCCATTAGAACTGAGTTTGCAGTTTTATACTCATTGAATAGATTGTTGGTTTCCCTAAGTAGCAACTGTATATGCAACTCAGTGGACTTATCTCTTGCACATACCTAGGAGTTAATGTAAACAACCAAGTGTCTTCATTCTTCTGTATGGAGTAAATCAACTTACCACGTTCGTAAAATGACAATCAAAGAGGACACTGCTCAAACAATTTACCTCAAAGGTGAATTTACGAATGTCATGTTCAGAACAGAAGAGTAACCTCTGTATATTTTTAGGATAAATATATGTTTATATCATCTAAACTATTTTGACAGCATAGAGTTGTTAAATAATGTACGCACTGCTGAAGGAATGCTATTTTTGGGATGCTGTGCTTCAGATCAATTTTTCTGAGAAATTATGTCAATAAAAGGAGAAGTTGCATGGCCTACATGAAACATTATTTTTAACAAGCTACAAACTGAGAGACTTTTGCATGTGTGTGATATAATAGATATATATAGAAACTGTCAGTTATGTTTATGGTATGCCGGTCCACACTTTGATACATATTTTAATTATACTTTGATAAAAATATATATATGCTAAATAGTGCTGTAGCATAAAATTTGAGGGTGAATATTTATTGGATTTGATTTTATTGGACCTGCCCATAACAGAGCAAACATGCCCTGAAACGGGACAGGACTGCTTGAAAATGGGGTAGGGGACAGACAGCCATGTTGGTCAACCTCACTCCAGCCAGTACACATGTCTAATGATTCCCACTGTGAATTCTGGGTACTTGCTGGTGTCTCCAGATTCAGAACACAGAGAAAACAGGAAAGGTGGAACAGGAGACCCAAACTGGGACTGCCTAAATCTTGGTTAGCTACATTAAAAAGCTGAGCATCATGGGATATGTAGTTCACTAACATCTAGAGTGCCAAGGTTAGATATTACTACTCTATAGGGAAGTATTAAATATACATTGTATAGGGATGAATTATCTATTTTGTGTTATAAATTGTGTTTCCATTATAATTAGAAATTAACAAAGTAGACTTAATGCTAAGAATTTAATTATCAAATTTATATTTAAACATTTGGGCAGATAGATTTAAAATGTGTCTGTTCTGAAAAGTTGTTTAAACATGGAAGGTGAGTAGTGATGTGCCGAACTGTTCGCTGGCGAATAGTTCCTGGCGAACATAGCGTGTTCACGTTTGCCGCGGCGGGCGAACACATGCGCGGTTCGATCCGCCCCCTATTCGTCATCATTGAGCAAACTTTGACCCTGTGCCTCACGGTCAGAAAACACATTACAGCAAATTAGCAGCAGACCCTCCCTTCCAGACCCTCCCACCTCCTGTACAGCATCCATTTTAGATTCATTCTGAAGCTGCATTCTTAGATAGAGGAGGGAAAGTGTAGCTGCTGCTCATTAGATAGGGAAATTGATAGCTAGGCTAGGATATTCAGTGTCCACTACAGTCCTGAAGGACTCATCTGATCTCTGCTGTAAGAACAGCACCCCAAAAAGCCATTTTTAGGGCTAGAACATCAGTCTGCTTTTTTTCCTGTGTAATCTAATTGCAGTTGCCTGCCTGCCAGCTTCTGTGTCAGGCTCACAGTAGATATTGTGCCCACTTGCCCAGTGCCACCACTCATATCTGGTGTCACAATAGCTTAAGCTTGACATTTAAAAAGAAAAAAAAATGTTTCACTGTAATAGATTGAATAGCAGTTAGTTGTCTGCCAGCTTCTGTGTCAGGCTCACAGTGGATACTGTGCCCACTTGCCAAGTGCCACCACTCATATCTGGTGTCACAATAGCTTAAGCTTGACATTTAAAAAAAACAAAAAACAAATTCACTGTAATAGATTGAATAGCAGTTAGTTATCTGCAAGTGTCTGGGTGTCAGGCCTTCAGCGTGTACTCTGCCAACCTCTACCAGTGTACTTTGCCACACATATCTGGTGTCTCTATAGCGTGCCTTTACAAAGAAAAAAAGTTTTTCACTGTAAGCTAATAGCAGTCAGTGTCCTTAAAGCGGGTGTCAGGCCTTCAGCATGTGCTCTGCCAACCTCTGCAAGTGTACTTTGTCACTCATATCTGGTGTCTCTATAGCGTGCCTTTACAAAGAAAAAAAGTTTTTCACTGTAAGCTAATAGCAGTTAGTTGTCTGCAAGCGTCTGGGTGTCAGGCCTTCAGCGTTTGCTCTGCCAACCTCTGCAAGTGTACTTTGCCACTCATATCTGGTGTCTCTATAGCGTGCCTTTACAAAGAAAAAAAGTTTTTCACTGTAAGCTAATAGCAGTCAGTGTCCTTCAAGCGGGTGTGTCAGGCCTTCAGCGTGTACTCTGCCAACCTCTGCCAGTCCACTTTGCCACTCATATCTGGTGTCTCTATAGCGTGCCTTTAAAAAGAAAAAAAAATGTCACTGCAAGCTAATAGCAGTCAGTGTCCTTAAAGCGGGTGTCAGGCCTTCAGCATGTGCTCTGCCAACCTCTGCAAGTGTACTTTGCCACTCATATCTGGTGTCTCTATAGCGTGCCTTTACAAAGAAAAAAAGTTTTTCACTGTAAGCTAATAGCAGTTAGTTGTCTGCAAGCGTCTGGGTGTCAGGCCTTCAGCGGGTGCTCTGCCAACCTCTGCAAGTGTACTTTGCCACTCATATCTGGTGTCTCTATAGCGTGCCTTTACAAAGAAAAAACGTTTTTCACTGTAAGCTAATAGCAGTCAGTGTCCTTCAAGCGGGTGTGTCAGGCCTTCAGCGTGTACTCTGCCAACCTCTGCCAGTCCACTTTGCCACTCATATCTGGTGTCTCTATAGCGTGCCTTTACAAAGAAAAAAAGTTTTTCACTGTAAGCTAATAGCAGTTAGTGTCCTTCAAGCGGGTGTGTCAGGCCTTCAGCATGTACTCTGCCAACCTCTGCCAGTCCACTTTGCCACTCATATCTGGTGTCTCTATAGCGTGCCTTTAAAAAGAAAAAAAGTTTTTCACTATAAACTAATAGCAGTTAGTTGTCTGCAAGCGTCTGGGTGTCAGGCCTTCAGCGGGTGCTCTGCCAGCCTCTGCAAGTGTACTTTGCCACTCATATCTGGTGTCTCTATAGCGTGTCTTTACAAAGAAAAAAAGTTTTTCACTTTAAGCTAATAGCAGTCAGTGTCCTTCAAGTGGGTGTGTCAGGCCTTCAGCATGTACTCTGCCAACCTCTGCCAGTCCACTTTGCCACTCATATCTGGTGTCTCTATAGCGTGCCTTTACAAAGAAAAAAAGTTTTTCACTGTAAGCTAATAGCAGTCAGTGTCCTTCAAGCGGGTGTGTCAGGCCAACAGCGTGTACTCTGCCAACCTCTGCCAGTGCACATTGCCACTCATATCTGGTGTCACAATAGCATGCATTTAAAAACAAAAAAGTTTTTCACTGTTATAGATTGAATAGCAGTTAGTTGTCTTCAAGCGGGTGTCAGGCCTTCAGCGTGTGCTCTGCCAACCTCTGCAAGCGTACTTTGCCACTCATAGCTGGTGTCTCTATAGCGTGCCTTTACAAAGAAAAAACGTTTTTCACTGTAAGCTAATAGCAGTCAGTGTCCTTCAAGCGGTTGTGTCAGACCTTCAGCGTGTACTCTGCCAACCTCTGCCAGTCCACTTTGCCACTCATATCTGGTGTCACAATAGCGTGCATTTAAAACCCCAAAACTTTTTTCACTGTTATAGATTGAATAGCAGTTAGTTGTCTTCAAGCGGGTGTGTCAGGCCAACAGCTTGTACTCTGCCAACTTCTGCCAGTGCACATTGCCACTCATATCTGGTGTCACAATAGAGTGCATTTAAAAACAAAAAACATTTTTCACTGTTATAGATTGAATAGCAGTTAGTTGTCTTCAAGCGGGTGTGTCAGGCCTACAGCGTGTACTCTGCCAACCTCTGCCACTGCACAGTGCCACTCATATCTGGTCTATGTCTCAGGCAGGCAGCATTACACACATGGACGTACGGTGTGATGATGATGATGATGTTGTACCCGCTGCTGCTTCCTTTGCTGAGTTGTCAGATACAAGTGAAGCGGTTGATGATGACGATGCGTCCATGGATGTCACGTGGGTGCCCGCTCGGCAAGAAGAAGAACAGGACGAAAGTTCAGATGGGGAGACAGAGAGGAGGAGGAGGAGACGAGTTGAAAGCAGGGGAGGTCGTCGCAAGGAGCTAGTGGCACAGTCAGACAACATGCATCGGCACCCGGGGTCAGCCCGACAGCACGCCAATCAACGCATGCTGTGTCTACCACCAGAATGCCATCATTGCAGAGCTCAGCAGTGTGGAATTTTTTTGGTGTGTCTGCCTCTGACAACAGCGATGCCATTTGCAACCTGTGCCAAAAGAAACTGAGTCGTGGGAAGTCCAACACCCACCTAGGTACAACTGCTTTGCGTAGGCACATGATCGCACATCACAAACGCCTATGGGATCAACACATGAGTACAAGCAGCACACAAACTCAAAGCCGCCATCCTCCTCCTGGTCCAGCATCTTCAGCCACGTCAACCACTGCTGTCCGCCTTGCCCACTCTCAACCAGCCGCCACTCTGTCTCTCGCCTTGAGCAGTTCCCGCTCATCTGCCCACAGTCAGGTGTCTGTCAAGGACATGTTTGAGCGTAAGAAGCCAATGTCAGAAAGTCACCCCTTTGCCCAGCGTCTGACAGCTGGCTTGTCCGAACTATTAGCCCGCCAGCTTGCTTTTTTTTTTTTTTATTCTTTATTTTTGCAGTGCAAAAAATCATAACAGCAGGCGTGTGGTGCCCCAATAGCATTCCTCACGCTGATCATCAACATTTTTAACAATGGGGTTTTCATAAATCCGTGCACATTTTTTAGTTATTTATGTCGAGATTGTCCACGTTTACACATTACACTGAGTATACAATTAAAATGTGGTCCTAGTTTAGCTGAGCAGGTCTAACAAAACCAATCATTCAATCTAGGCACTGGCTTATCTAACTGATCTAGGACACTTGAATACAAATGTAACATCGTACCTAGTTGGAATAATACTTATAAAAGTTAAACTATGTGTACACAGCTAGGGGGCGTCATACAGCAGTTAGCATTGCTAATTGTGCATAGGGAAATCACAGCTGGCTTTCAATACTATAACAGCTAGGAAAAGCATTTTTCGTTGATATGCATTTTTATTTCTTCTTAGATAACAAAAAAATTCTGAGACGACATTGGCAAGGCTATTCACTTGTGTGATCTGTCATGAATTGTAATTTGAATGTTAATTTGAACTGTGGGGCACAAGAACTTGAATAGAAAACATCTTTAAGCCAACTATGTTTTCACTAAGCTTAGTGAATAACTAACATTAACGAGTCGGATTAAACGCACTCTGCACTCGAGGTATGATCTGTTTAAATGACCCCACTCTGGGCCCTAAATGGTAAAACGTTTCACATGGGCATACGAAAGGTACACATGGCAATTAAAATCAGAAAATATGTAAAACATTTTTAGATATACTGGATATTAGTACACCAATACGATTAAGCACATTGATTAATAAAATAAAGAAATGTTAATCTATCAAAGCGGCTTGAGAAAATATATGTTTAAAAAGATACAAAAATATCAAAATCTGCTTATAAAAAAGAAATACTGCCTTAAAATTCAAAATGCAAGTATGAATATTAGCACACACAAGCTATCTACCAAATGTGAAAACTATTATTTAGCTTTTCTGGCAACTAAAAGTAACATACTACAGAGTTTACTATATTCAGTGCAATATCTAAAGGAAGTACTGGTAAAAAATGCAATGCAAAACTAGCAAAGTTGTAAAAAACTGTATTAAGTCAGTTGTTTTCTTTTTATCTGGTGAATAAAATGTTTCTACATTATATCACACAGCTATTTGTCGTCTTCAAAAAATTATTCTTGTGGTTTTGTCTTTCTGTACTTTCAGGATTCATGTTTGCACGTTTTTTTTTCAGAATTTCCCAGGAATCTATTTTTGAAGTTGTTCCCCTCCTCTTGACACGATCAATCACCTGAGAGTCTCCGTAAGCAGGGTTGACCTGTTAGTCCCGTTTTCCATTTAAGTTGCGCATGATGTCCCGGCTAGGTTTCTAGGGACAAATGTTGGAGCCTCGGCGTTGCCCCAATATGGAGGGACCGTGGAGTTTGTTGGAGGCTTCGATGTGAGTAGCGAGTCCGGGGGGAAACCCAGTTGCCCCAGGATTCCCTCTGCCTCCTG